>NC_139904.1:12477420-13679295 GCF_905171665.1 Trachurus trachurus | reverse complement strand
TCACTAGTAAAAGTTGTTGTTTTAATTAGAGGATTCTTTTAAAAAACCTATTAAGCAACTATTCTAAAAACCAAATATTGGCTGATAAAACATTATCAGACTTACCAATATTGGCCTCAAATAGAGTACTGGTCTAGTGTGTGTGTGTGTGTGTGTGTGTGTGTGTGTGTGTGTCTGCTCACGAACACCAGTGCAAAAGCTTCAGTCAATGTTAATGAGAGGAGTACATTAGCTCTTCCTGTTTATGGGGCTGTGTGCTCTACCAGCCACTTTGCTGCTGCCTGTCTAATAAGATTTTTATATCAGTGCTGTCTTCCTCTACAGGACGCCACAACACTTAAAGCTTCCGGCTGTAATGAGCCAAATGGCTTAATGCAACCACGAAAAACAATGATACCAAGCTAAATGCATATATTTTACATGACAAGGAAGATAAGGCAAGCGTGCGGGTTGTTAAACGTGTTTGTGCCTCACATAATCTGCGTAAACTAAGTAGGTGGCTGTAAAAAGGCTGTCATCGGTGTGTGTATGTGTGTTTGTGTGCGCCGACATTATCTCCTTAGCTTCTTGCAGCCCTGCTTAGCAAGGTGCTCATCATCCATCTTCATTTCCCCAGGTGCCAGCGCTTGTGTATGTGTTTTCCACGTGCACGTTGTTGAGAGAGACGAGATTCGGAAAATTGTTTGAGACCGTCCGACGTCTGACTGCTAAAAGAGCTCCATTACAGCCTGGTGTGGTCTCACCTGACAGGACGACCTTCAGTCCTTCTCACCACCTCTGTCTCCTCGAACTCCCCCCTCTCACCTCCCTTTCCTCCAGCCATCAAATTAGACGCTCTACACGCCCGGTTTATAAGAGGCTGTCTGTTGCACTTAATTCATTCCCTGCATGTGCCTGTGCATTAACTCCCTCCGACGTGAGCCGCCTCACCGAGCCATCAGCCACCGGCCGCCCCCTCCTCCTCCTCCTCCTCCTCCTCCTCCGACCTCACAGACCATGATGAACGCTATCATATCCAGCATTAGGCCAAACTCTGCACTGCCAACAGATACACAAATCCATAAAGAAAATGAAAATAAAAATGCAAGCAAACGCCTGCCAGCAGAAAATCAAATGGACAGGAACCAAGGCACACATCACTAGCCTCTTCTCTTCTGACTCTCTATCTCGCAGCCTCTGATGTCTGGCGAGAAACTCTTGCGCTTTCTCTTCCAATTTTTTACCCTCTCATCAAACTGCATCAGTCTCGGCGCTCGCCTAAGGCTGTGAAATTAATTGCGTCTGATCATGACCAGTTTCCACAATTACTAATTGTGGGAACGTTAATGTATCAGTAAGAGTGAAATATCAAGTTCCCCGCTGTAGGTCAAAATAATCACGCTCGTACGCGACGCGGAGGTTCAGTTGTTCTTTTGAATTGAGATGAATTATTCTGATTGTTAATATCGCTAATCACGGCAGCTCCATCAAGGCCGCTGATGATGATGATCGTCTCGTTTATTGTGAGGGGAAAGGTTTCTCTACTGAGGATGGATGAAAAGTTTGAATAAATGCAGGGTCAACAGTCAGAGAGTGCAAAGTCATACCGCCTTAAATCACAGGTCAACTCGTCCAAAAGAACATTGTTAACAGAGCAGAAGGCAGGACTGCAGGACGAACATATGTCCTGTCTTGGTTGGATGCCTTCAGCTTCACCATCTGTATTTATGATGTAAAAGTACAGATCTCAGTTTGACCTGCATACGGTTTATCTCTAAGACTGGTGTGAAACATACTGGGATCTGAAATATTCTAGATTATTCAAGAAAAAGTTTTCACGTAAAAATGATCTCAATTTATAAATCTCATCTCAATTTCCTTAAGTCAAAGGTCCTCATCTCCTCCTCCTCATCATCTTTTTCTTAAAGCTGATAATTAACAATATTTAGAATTTTAGCTTGAAATGTTACATTAATGATCAATGTATGTCTAAATAATTACCAATATATTTTCAGATGAGTAATTACTTGATTGATTAAGCTAATATTGATATCTAAAATTAACGATTTGTAGTCAAGCCCCTTTTATTTATTTTTGTTAAAATTGAGTTCCCTCTTGGCCCTGAAAACAGCAGCTGACAGTATCAAGGTCGAATGTGCAGCTGTGAATCACATGACAGGATTATTATATAACCTGCAGTTTAAAATGTCTATTTAAATCAGTAATATCAAAAGTAGCATCGTTCTTACCACATAAAGTCGTCAATACTCAGTTTGAGAGAAACATTTTGATGCCAAAGATATATCAGGGTTCAATTTGACTGAAATTGAAACAAATTTTTTTGCTGTTTTCCGTCATGATACATCTGCTGGATGACGGATAGAAGATCATGTCCTCATGTATACGTCGCGCTATGATGCAAATTTGCTGGCTGAACCTCAACAGTCGTCTCTGCGGGATCGTCCAAGACCAAGTGACATTCTGCTCCACTGGTGTACTGCTGCTTTTTAGCAAGCCATCAATCTTTATAAATCATTCAGCTCTCCTGCTTTGCCCTCCACACACACACACACACACACACACACACACTGAGGACACGGGACAAATACACATACCTTCGTGTTCTTCCCTCCCTCCTGAAGAGCTCCAGGATCACTACAGTTTGCGTAACCACGTGTATGAAACCAAAATTCAACTGAAACGGGAGCTAAATCTTTGAAATGTTCCTCTTTCAGACAGGGGACCTGAAATAACCTGTCCTAGGAGAAACAATATAATACTTCAAAGGAGTCATTCCTAATGTTTTATTGTGTTTATTCAAGAACGAAAGTCAAAATTTTGTACATTCTTTGGCCGACGGATTCAGCTCAGATCCACTTTCAATCATTACGGCTCTGCTCGGCCCATTAAATCTCTCTTGTAATAACAATCACATGACTGGAAGTGCATTAAAGTTTCAGCAACAGCAGCAGTGGTTTTAACTGGATGGTTACTGTGAGCAGTGATACCTGCCACAGTGAAACAAATTTAAAACAGCAGATCAGAGGGGAGTATAGGAACACACATGTGCGCACTTTCTCAGATTAAAAATAAAAGACGAGGCCTGTGAAACCACCACAACAATAACCACAAATAGAGAAGCGAAACGAGGAAATCATCACTACTTAGTATGTGACACCATGTAAGCAGCACCTGACTGCAGCGCTGAATTTAACACATACAGTGTGAATTACAAGCTGTTTTCCTGCAGCTTTGCTTTTTTTTTTTTTGCGTCCCTGTGGTTCAGCTCCGTCCTGGAGGACTGCTCACTTCAACCCCTGGAGGTGCCGTCATGTTGCTGTCATGGCACCTGGCTCTGGTCTCTCACATAAAAACCTGCCATCTTCATTTTTTGGGGGGGGGGGTGTTGAGGTCATTTGAGGAATAATACGTGCGGGGGGAGGGGTTAAAGGTCGGCTCTGCAGTTAGGCTCTGACAAAAGATGCAAGAGGAAGAATTTAGTGGAGATTTTGCCTCGTTGGGACTGGATCACAGCCGATGACTCACTGACTGCTGTTACAACCCAGCTGGGACTGAAAGTATTCGATGCGTTGAGGGGGGGGGGGGGGGGGGGGGGGGGGGTGGGGTTAATTCTCAGTATTTCGTGAGGATGTAAATCATTTAATAACTTGTCAAGTCGAGAGAGAGAGAGTTGAGAAAGACTCTGTGATGAAGGATGTCATCTGGAGCGAGATGAAAAAGAGTTTTTTTTTTTTTTTCTTTGCAGACGAGGTGTCTTCTGTCAGCAGTGCGGCTGTTGTGACCTCCCCCCCCCCTCCCTCCATCCCCTCCTCCCCCGTGGTCACCTTGTATTTAAATAACATTGCGGCCCATTGATCTCCAGGGAGAGGCCGTGTTGGCTCTGATTTAGCCTGCAGAGGAATGCTGGAATGTCTCTGGCTCCGAGCCAGCAGCCTTTTCCTGGCCCGACCTCTGACCCCGGGCCACCGAAAAAAAAGAGGGAAGGCCTCGTCTGTATGCAGAGACAGGGGGGGGTGGCGGGGTGAACGAGGCTAAAGTAGGCGGCAACCACCTGCCATCCCTCTGATCTAATGACCTCCCAGCATACACACACACACACACACACAGGGCAAAACTCAGCCCCTGTTGTGCGTCTGCGTCCAGCTCCACACACACGCACACTGCAGCCTCCGATGGCCGGAGTCATGCTCTGTGGTCGTGGGTAAACACACAAGCTGAGGGCTGACTGCACATGTCAACACACACTGATCCGCCTGTTCCAGCAGGGGCATAAACATACAAACACACACACACTCGCACACACATACGGGTTACAGATGAACAACATCTGACCGACTCTCTGTGTATTCAAGGATAAAAGCGTCGTAAAACAAGCTCAGCGCTACATATATATGTGTGTGTGTGTGTGTGTAGATGTGTGTTACTCATGCAGCAGACATTTATGGCCGTCATCTGGTAGCTATACATAACATCATTACCCCATCAGAGCGCGTTAATGTGGAACTTGGAAGTGTGTCGGTGGCCCCTTCGCACACATAGGCCTATATGTGTGTGTGTGCGTGTGTGTCTGTCTGTGTATATTCTCTTCACCCATAACCCGTTTCCGTGTGACTGGCTCCTGAGGTAGGAGGCGCGCTGGAAAAATCGCCGTCATTACATCATCTGGCCTGTGCTAACCCTCAGCCGCCTGGCATGGGGCGAAGAAATGGCCGGGAGCGCAGACGACGTAAAGGCAACTTGGAAGCACTTTTAAAAATAAACATGTAGCGGTAAAACACTGAATGACTAATCGGTTTGGAGGGCTAAGCCGGGCAGCGTGACCGAGAGAAGGGGTTTGGGGGGGGGTAACAAACTCTGGAGAACGGCCGAAGTAATCAGACTGAAAAGGGCCTTTATGCCCGGCATGCCAGGTCTGTGGAGATATGAGCAAGTAAAGAGACGAGTGCTGCAACAAGGTGGAGAGAGGGGATATACTATGGATGTGACGGAGAAACAAGAAACAGAACAAAACAGAAATGTGGTAAACAATATGCACGTGTCGTGTGAGTGGGAAAAAATGCAGAGAAAGCAATGAGGCAAATAGATGGAGGAAATATACTGTATATATTTATATATGTGTGTGTGTGTTCGAGCCGGAGTGACAGCGAGGAGGGGAGAGCCGAGATGAGAGATGGGGAGGGATGAAATTAAAGAGGAATGCAGATGGAAATAGAGAAAGCGTGTCAGGGTGCCGAGTATAGAGGGAGGCAAAGGGGGGTAATTTGAGATGATGACAGTGCTTCCTTTCTAGTTCCACCACTTCTCTAACTCTGGCATTTCCATCAGAGACACACGGAGAGTGAAAGACCCCGGCTGTAACGTTATACTCAGTAAGTATAGGCAGCAGCTGGAGACGAATGTATGGGTTTGTGTGTGTGAATTGAGAAGCCTGTGCCTGTGCTTGTGTGGATCCGTCATGAGAAGTGTGTCGTGTATAGAGGAGGAGAAAAAAAAATGGCAGTGGTCTGGCTGATTATGAAAGGAAAAAAAAAAGAGTGGATTCAGCTCTTTGAGGAACAGAAACATACACACACACACACACACGTACACAGATTCACAGAGGAATTGGTAAATACAGCAGCACCATCTTTGTCAGAGCAGGGGATAAACACAGGGTATTCCCTCATCGCCCCTGGCTCCCATTTCTGTCGACAGAATGGAAACGGAGAGGAAGTCTCAAAAAAGAGCGTGAGAGGGAGAAAATTATAGATCTCTCTGTCACTGTCTGCTTATGTCATGAAAAGCGGCCGACCACATAGCATTAGCCGAGCTGGTTCAGCGCACTCAGACATTGAGACATGGTATTAGCAGCATGTGAAAGCTTTCTGTGCGGCTACGTCACTGTGCAAAAAAGAAAGAAAGAAAGAAAGAAAACGGAAACAAAAACAAGAGTGAGGAGATCCAGACAGGCTGGTTTTCACTAACTGGTGAATTAAAGCAGACGATTGTCGCCTCAGAGAGAGAGAGAGAGAGAGAGAGAGAAGGGGAGAAAATGAGAGAAAGAGAGAGAGAGAGAGAGACTTCCCGAAGACGACAGTGTGGTCTTTGAGTGTCTTAACTGTGCAGTTGCTCCCACCGCGGATCAAAGGCAGAGAAGTGGCTTGGCTCTCAGCGGCATTAAGTCATGTTAAGCCTAGATGGAGGCCATACACATGCTCCCACAAATAAAGCTGGGTGGGATTAGACTGACAATGGCCCACAGTGAGTCGCAGGCTTTCAAACAAGGTCAGACCACAGTCGCACAAGCACAGCAGCGCGCGGGGTGAAAAAAAAAAAGGGATGTGCTTGAAAATGGGCTGAACTGCTTAAGGTGCGCTTGATTTAATTTGCTCCTCTAATGGAAACTTAATTGTGAAAACAGTTTGTGGTTTGTTTCATTGCTTTGTTCGAAAATGAGATGTTCCAAAAGTCCAGCGGCGACGTTCAAGGCCCCCGTTGTCGGTGGTGAGAGTGTGCGTTCTAGTTTAGCATCGCCTTTCACTGTACGTGGTCACCGTGGTAACAATGAGTGTGGTTCAATAACAGGAGAGCAAGGCACGAGTTTGTCTGTGGTGCAGCCAAACACACTCAGGGTTTAAATAAAGTGGCCGTTCAAAAATAAAACTGCAACTGCAATCTCGTGCTGTTTTGCAGACAGTTTTTTTTTTTTTGACCGACGGCCGCAAGCTGTTTCTTGAGTTTCCTGGGATTGCTTCACAATAAAAGCTGCCCTGGGTTTTACAGAGTGCTTTTATAGTGAAAGAGCGACAGTAAGACATAGAGGGACACAGCATTTAATTGGACTCCAGAGTAGGTACAGCCTAATTGCAGCCAGTTACAATGACAACGATCACATTACATAATTAAGTATGCTGATATGTGAGTAGAATCAAAAACTGGATTTGATTTTATAAAAGTGTGTCCTTTTCTTAAACATAACCTACTCTGCATGGGTGCCAATTAAAAAAAAAATCAAAAATTTGAGGTTTGGGCTTACAGTGCACCACTGCTCCAACACTTAGGGCATGGCTCAGCGTGCAGGGTTTGAAATCTGATAGCGTACACTGAGTTTGGAGTGGGGCTTTTAAAAAGGGACCTTCGGGGACTTGGCAGGAGAAATAAAAAAGCAACAATTCACTTTAAGACCATTTTCTGGATGTCTGTGAAGGCAGCACGAGAGTCACACGGAACAAGGGAGAGCAAAGACACATAAAAAAAGCACAAAGGTCAAACTGAGTTTAAGTTAATAAAAAAATCGTATGAAATTCTCTCATACACACACGCACACACGCACACACACACACACACACACACACACACACACACACACACACACACACACACACACACACACACACACACACACACACACACACACACACACACACACACACACACACACACACACACACACACACACACACACACACACACACACACACACACACACACACACACACACACACACACACACACACACACACACACACACACACACACAAAGGTGCTTCTAGAGTCACTGCGCTGTCAGCCTCTGCATTAGACACTCGAGCATGGCAACACATTTGGACTTGCCAACGCTACCTGTCAGCACCGATATAGGCCTCAGCTCACACACAGACACACATGCACAGACAGTAACGCATGCACACGCCATTGCGCACACACACACACACACACACACACACTAACTTATAAAAACAAAGAGCGACAGCCAGCGAAGGGGAGAGCGGATGATGGCTTTAAATATCAATGTGATGAAAGGGCAGGATTGAAGGAGAGAAAGGATGGAGGGAGGCAGAGAGAGAGAGAGAGAGAGTTCAGAGGGGGAACATGGGGTGATCAAAGGGGTATTTCAGAGTCAATCCCTTGTTGGACTGTTTGAGAGCTGGTGCCTGTCAGCAGGCATGAGAATAAACACTGACAAATGTGACGCGCACACTGGTTTACATGCAAAGCTTTGCTGCTGTACACACACACTCACTCTTCTTGTATACACAAAGAGGCCGACGCGCAAACACATCATTATCACAGATGAGAATACAAAAACAAACGTAATCAACACACTGGCTTCCGAGGAAAACTCCCCATTTTTCCCCCTCTAATTTACATCCGTCCATCTCCTGTATATTCTCCAGCTCTGCTCCAACGCTCCTCAGGTCTCAGATACCAAATTTAGGGAGCTTTTATCTTAAGTGCCTCACAGTACAGTGTACTTTTTTTAGCCTATGTGGCCCCAGTGGGAATCACATCGCTGTCTGTAGCAGCATTAGCACCTTTTCTCAGCTACACAGAGTTTTAATGCAGCATGAAGTTGTTAGGTCACCTGCTTTTTCTTCCCTAAACCGCTGTGTCCTATTTTACAGTAGAATACTTTTTAAAGCTCATTTTGTGTGGTCTCCTTGTTGCTGGAAGACAGGTGACACGAACACATAATAAAATTAGCACTTGCAATCGCAGCAGAGACGCTGTTCTGCAGATTATGTCTGCCAGCTGTTGTCACAAAAGCACTAACCAGAATCTTAGATTTCCCACTGACACCGAGACATATCTATTATTTCCACATTTAAGATGTAACACAGCATCTCTGCATTAACATATTCAATCTATTTTTTCTAAATGATTTTGGTTTCTTTTAGTTTGAGGCATCTTTGGCTTGTTCACCTGCAAGCAGCTAACTTGAGATTGACCTTTGTCAGTTGCATAAAACAAAACTGTGACAGTATGACATTAATTTCCCACCAGAATTAGCATCATCAGGTTTTTATTAAACCCATTTCCAGTCGAGTTCACCTTACTTTACTGAGAACAGAAGACATCTCATCACTGCAACCCCCATGTGAGACGCTTCGATCAGTGATTGAGTGTTTTTAAAAGTTATTATGGGGCCGCAGCTCATTGTGTACACGCCGTAACGGTGTGTGCCCTACCTGCCTCTCCTGGAGAGTCATTTGACCCTTGTATGAATACTGATTATACCCTTTAGGCTACCAAGGCAAACAGCAGCACAGTATTAGCAGGTATTTTGATAGGTGGAAAATTATATATCTTGATATAATAAACTAAGAGACTTGAAATATATGGCTAAATGGGGTTTTAATGTTCTGTGGGTTTGCAACTACAACTTACTCATTTAACATCATTAACACTATTTCTAGGTATTGTTGCCAAGTGCAACTTTAAGTCAATTAAAAAATACCCAGTTAAATTCAGCTTTATGTTAAAACAATGAATGCAGAATTAAAGACCATTACACATCAGGTGATACAGATGAGTGTAGTATAAATGTGCTCTGTTGAGGGTTTCAAACTGTTGCCTGAATTTACAAAACTGTGTTTTTTATGCTGGTGGGATTTTGACAGAGGTCAATAACTCTGTGCTGCAGGGATGTTTTTTATTCTTTCATTATTCAATTGAAAATAAAATCACTCAAACTCAAAGCAAAGATAGAAAAGAAAAGAAAAAGATTGCAGCCCTGTTATGTGCTACCTCCTCTCCCATGCTTTTAACACCCAAAAAAACAATCAATCTGAAACCCAAAATTTTCAGCTTCCTTTATAGGAAAGCCGTTGCAAATTCAACTCATTCAGCCAAATAGTTTGTTGGGGCCACACAACCAGCTATCACCTGTTTTTATATTTCATGTGGGATATGCTTTTCTTTTCTTTTCTTTTTTTGTGTCTTTTTTCTTTTTTTTTTGTCTTCCTCCTGGCAAAAACATCACCTATTGTTTCACCGTGATTGCCCGTCTCACACCTTCCATTCACATCTGTGTGAGACGCTCTATTCAGCTGTGCGGAGGGAGGTTGATTCTATTCTTGTCCTGTGCCCGTTTTCCCATTGACTGGACAAATAAGTGATCGCCGAGGTCGTTAATCTTACACAGCCCTCGTTTATACGCTGCACGGAGGACGCGGTGGTGGTGGCGTGTGGACAGCTGAACTGAGTGAACCGTGGCATTTTTTCCTGTGACGAATATCCTCCATGGGAAACGTGAGTCTGCCTTCGCCTCGTCTCTGCTCGGCACGAGGAGGGAGGGAGAGAGAGAGGGAAACATAGAGGGGGGGAGACGGAGGAAGCAGAGAGCAGGATGTTTCCTTCCAGGATACTGACCACACGTCTCCCCCCACTGCGCCGCGCTGGCCACTTTTCCTCTAGAGGATTAGTGTGTGCGTGTGTGCGCATGTGTGTGTGGCTTCTCTCTGTTTTGTAGAGATGCGGTCGGTATCTCACTCTCTCACACAAACACATACACAACCCCTTTCACTCCACCAGGCCTTCTGAAGCAGACAAATACACAATCACAAAGCACAAACACATACACACAAGCTTTTCTGAGTCTAGCCAGCTAGATACACACCAAGAAACCCAAAGCACACTTATAAGGCATCTGGCCTCGTGCTGTTCAGGTCTACAGGGGGGATGGCTAACAGCAGCAGTAGTGGTGGCGGCAGAGCAGTGAGTCCCTCGTAGCATTACATGTAAAGGCTTCTTCACACAACCTCCTCCTTTATTGTACTGCACACACTTAAGTGGACATGAAAGAACAAATGCATTTTGCTGGGGGTTGTGTGGTTTTACAGAGGAGGAGAGAGAGAGGAATTAACCATGAAGACATTAACACTAACAGGGTTGAAAATACACCAGAGATACCGCAACTATGATGATACTGCCTTTGCCTCACATTGTGAACAATCTTAATTCATTCCTCATTATAGAATAAACTAGTTTCTGTTGTATAGAAGTGATTTCAGACACAGCTTCACACAGTTTCACTCCCTCGGTGACCTTTGCTCAGCAGACCAAAGCTTTAGCAGGGCCATGAATGCATTTATTAGTTAATCAAACCAAAGAGAAGGTCACTGGCTCATCACGGATCCCGGCAGAGAAGGTTTTCCTGTTTTGTTTGTCATGTTACTAGGCGACTTATTCGATTACAACCACAATGTGCAGATGACTGTGTTGCTTTTTTTCCTTTGAGTTAGTGAAGGTCTCTTCATCCAACAAGAGACCTGTAAGTAATCAAGTTTGAGTTGTATAGGTGGAAATTTGAAGTGTGCGTATATGGTAGGTGCAGGCAGTGGGAACTAAGGACTAAGGAATTTCATTTCATTTCTTTTTTTTTTTTTTTGTTTCTTGTTTCTTTGTGTGTGGGTCGGTGGGTGTTGCGCAATCAATAGACAGAGAACAGGTCCCTTAGTTTAATACTGTGAATAAAACTTTAGGCCTGAATTTAGAGAGGGACAGTGTGCGCACAAGAGAGAGACGGATGCGCTGGAGCACTCACTGTGATGTTTGTATCAAAATAGGCTAAACTATATTATAAGAAAACTCTATGTAAAATCAGATGTTCAGCATCAGGGAACACCCCTATATATTCAGAAATCTTTTTTTTCATAAACAGAATCAGACCTCTCCGAAACGAATCGTCGAATAGTCGACTATTCAAGGTCACCCCTAGTGGGAACCGTGATTATCTCAATTGTGAAGAAATTCAAACACTGATATTATGGAGACATAATTGGTCGCACTTCAATCCACTGAGTAGGACTCACAGTAGGGATCACAGGACCAAGAGAAACCTATAATTACCTAGAAAAGGAACGCCGCATTTCATCTCGACCCCTGTGAGCTCGACGTGCTCCAGGTCTGGTTGTGCCAAATTAGCAGGAAGTGAACCACTAACCGCAGCGACCTGAAGTTTCCCTGCTCTCCTTACACTTTTGATGGAGACGCCACAAACAATAACATCCACATAAACCACACCGTCCAACCACGTCTGTCGATGAGCAGCGGGGGGCCCGAGGAGGCGCCACCATCTTCCTAACTACTAACCCTACTCATCATTACCACCTCACCTCTGTGGATTTTCTCCCCTTTCTCACTCTTACTGCAGCGGCGGCCATGCTCCAGGGCTTTTTGTTTGATCCCCTCCCCAACTCTCTTTAAGGAGAACCAGGCCAGCAGCTTGTAAGACGCTCAGAGATCTAGCGGTGAGCAGAGAAATCTGGAAGGGTACCCCACAGCGCTGAACAAGCCGTCAAATCAAATGGCTTCAAAACAAAAAAAAAAAGAGAGAGAGAGGGTGGGAGAGAGGGGAAGAGGAAGAGGGCAGCAGGAGAAGAAGATGGATGGAGCTGGTGAGTGGAATATTTTATAGAAACCAGAGGAAAGGAGGTAAAAGTGGGTAATAAACAGGGCAGGGATGGAGGAAGCCGGTTAAATATGTAAGAAATGTAAAGCGGTGAGGGTAAAGGGTGAGCTTTTACCACGCGTTACCCTCTCCCCCCTCCACCAACACCACCCTGACGCTCCTCGGTGCAGCAGCCTCCAGCATCAATTGATTATCCCCAGAGATCTATTTTCCTCTGTCTCTGCTTTCTCACTGCCAGATACCTATACATTCTGTTCTAGCCCTCCACCACCACCACCACCACCACCTGCCTTTGTCGCCTCTTCCTCGCACATCCTCATCCTCCTCCTCCTCTTCCTCATCGCCAGACTCCCTAATGAGCCTCCGTGGGAATGCTCTCTGGCTCCCTCCCTGAAGATAGACCTGTTCGCTCTCTGTTGTTTCCGAGGAAGCTGCTGGAACGGATTGTCTGCTGTGTGCACCATATGGCCTCGCCGCCCCAGTGTGCATGCAACAAACACACACGCGCGCGCGCGCACACACACACACACACACGTACTTGCGCACAGGCAAACACGCCCACGTAGAAAAAAAAAGCACAAATACAAGTCAGGCGATCACGTATTTTCATTTATATGTTCACGTGTTCTTCAAACTTGTATGCACGCTCACACACACACTCAATTTAAAAGGGATGAACAACGGTGCACACACATACACACTTTTAAGTAAAGGTTACCAGGATGGACAAATACATTAGGGATCCGCGGGGGAATCAATCCATCACTGGCTAAAAAATCCCTTGTGGATTCTGCTGCCTTCATCACTCGCCGTTTAAAATGGGGCTTAGTGAAACAGGATCAACCTGGGAAAACAAAACGCTGAGGTGATTTATTTAGGCCCCCGAATGTTTTTTCTGTGGGCCGTCCTCAAGGTGTCCAGAGCTACAACGTCCTGTAGCCAGAGTGCTGCCACTGTGCCGGCTCACGTTAGAGGGAGATGCTTTGCTTTTAATACAGGCTGCAAGTCATGGATACAGGTTAGGTTAGTTTGTGTAGCTCTGTAGAGTTTAACACAGAGAGGGATCCTAATCTATTTGAACTATAATTACATCCATAACCAAGACAATGATTTTTTATTTTAATCATTGTCAAATACTGTCTTTATTTAAGTCCACAGTCCCAGTTCTTCTGGACCTCGTTGTTTGACGATACAGGAAGTTGCTAATGTGGTGGATAAACAGATTAAACTCTGGGTGATGTCGACTCGTTTCAGCGGTACTTGCAAATGAGTTGTGAAAAGTGGATCTGCTACATTTGCGACAAGTGCTGTTGTGTAGTTTCAAACTTTGGTCGCCTTTGATGCACAACAGTCAATCAACAGCTAACTGTGCTATCGGCACAGATCTTTGAGGGAACAGGAAGAGAAGCAGCAGAGCTACTGAGCATCGTGAACAGGCTCCGGAAACACAGAGTGACCAACAGGACGTTGAACCAGGCCCACATTAGGAAATAAAGTGTATGCAAGAATAAATCCCTTGTTACTTTCCTGTAAATCCTGGATTTCTCTTTAAATTATAATCCTTGCGACATAACAATAGCCGCCGCTGCTGCTGTGGTATCTCCCCGGAGCTTGAGGCATCATAAAACTGCTGCAGTGTCTTGGTATCTGATAAGCTCTGAAACTCGCGTCTCTATTACTCAAACTCCACTTAATGGATCACATTTCTCAGATCTCTCCGTCTGTACCTGAAGGAACACGCCTCACCTACACACAGGCCTTGGCATTGTTTAAATACAGAGCTTCTCTCCATCTTAAAACGCCCACTCACCCGACACTAAAGCAGCACATGAATTAAAGCAGATATCAGTGGAATGTTTTTGTTAATATAAGTCCTAAATAGTCCTATTTTCCGTCAGCAATCACTTACATGAAGTATTTCAGCCTAAACACGAGTCTCTCCGTCACTCTGCTCTGCTGTAACCCGAGGAGAAAATTTTCCTTGTGGGATACAAGTGTTATCCAATGAGGAGAGAGAACGGCATGAAGGGCTGTGTGTGCAGCCAAGGGATGCGCGTGAATGTGGTGACGTAGCACGAGGACCAATTGATGCCTGACAAGGGCGGGGGCTGCTAACTCATGGTGCGTTCAAAGAAACTCGTACTTTGTGTTTTTCCTTCCTGTGAAGTCATACCAGTTCGATCTGGTACGAGTTCACGGGTCGGAAGTTACGAGTGGCCGTTATAGGGAACTTTCACAGACAACAGGATGGTAAAAACACGAGCTACGGGTTACCTGGAACGCTACCAAGTCGTAGTTGTGACTTGAAGCTGTAACTTACGGTTTCAAAAGCCTGCCTTGAACGCAGCATTAGCCGAAACGGCCGTGAAGCTGATATCTGCTTTAAGACGTACAAAAAAAGGACGAACAACGGCAGAACATGAAAATACACGCTGACAAGCGGCCGATCATCCGAGCGCACACACAGAGGTAGAACAAATTCCTACATCCAAATATGAATCGCCGCCGTTGTTCATAACATATCTGCCGGAGAGCCATGCAGAATACCCAGCCCATGACTCACTGCTGGCGAGGAGCTTAATGAGAAAATATTGGCTCGGCTGTTTCTGAATTGAATGGCGAGGATGTTTAGCCGCTCGCTCTCCAACAATGCGCCGGTAATTGGATAATAAACTCTACCTTGATGGTGAGTTGAGGATGTTGTGGTAGTAAAGGTCTGGGTTTGTTATGCTTCACAAGAGGTTATTGAGAATATTGAGTGTATTGTGAGGAGCAAGATGTGTTTGTTTTCTTCTGCTAGTCCTTCCCTCACGTTTTCTCTTTGCCTCTCTCTCTCTTTCTCTTCATCTCCCTCTCTCCTTCCATCCTAATCTCTATCTCTCTTCAGTCTTGCTTTCCCTTCTCCCTCTGTCTCTGAGTCATGCAGTTAGAAAGCAGACTGTTTTGTCCAGGTCTATTTCTGGATGTCATGCTGTGGAAGAGAAAAATAAGATTAAAAACACAGAGAAAGAGAGGGAGAGAGAAGGAGAGAGAGTGACAGAGAGAGAGAGATATTTCCCCGCGGCTTAAGGATCTAGGAAACTTAAACCGTTTTATTCAAAAAAAATGATACTCAGCAAAAAGGACAATCTGTCACCAAGGCGGCGTAAACACGCAGCGCCGTGTGCGCACACACACACACACACACAGACATTAAAAAGAGCTAAAATACCACAACCATTGCTCATCTCCTGCATGCGGGGTCAGGAAGCCACTGGCTGCATTATTATAGCGAGCCCACAGCCTCTTGCAGCCCGATCGATAACTGAACCTGATAACCATTTAACAAATTGATTTTTGAAATGGAGCTTTAAATGGATAACACAAATGCGAGCGCTTGTGTGTTCCAAAAACAAAACCACATCGGAACATCCACCCCAGTGCATTTTCACCAAAGTCTTTTCTTTTTTTGTTAATAATCATGCTCCGTCTTTTCCCTTCTCTGATAAATCCCAAAACTTTTTTTGGGCACCCATCCAATTATTGCTGCTTTGTGATGCATGAAGTTTCAAAGTTTTTACACTTTCTGTCAGGAGATAACATGAGAAATACGCCTCTTTTCTGATTCTGTATTCAGGGAGACGGTTTATCCTTTTCCACCGAGCTGATGGGAGCACACCTGAATTTCATTTCATTTTTCTTTTTTGTGACATTTAAAAGTTTCCTTGAAACTCACCTGACAGTTTGATGGAAAAGCGGTGAGACATTTAAGGGGGAAAAAAAGGGCACAAAGAAAATTGTGGAATAAAAAATATGGGCAATTTTGGAAAAAATGTCAAAAAATACAAATCCATGATTTTTTAATGCTCTCCTTTCCTGTTCTTAACCTTGGAAACTCAACTCCAGCTGTCCTCCCTTTGATAAATGTCATCTGCTTTGGACTCAACAGAGGCTGTGGAACAAGAAAAAAGGAGTCATCTCCTCATGGATCATAACAAACTCTCTGTATTCATCACTCCTCCCATTAGATCACCGCTGACCGAGATACGCTGTCTTTTCTTTACAGGCCACTAAGTTCCCCTTCCTCTGCTGCCAAAGAGGTCAAGGTAAGTTCAGCTCATCCCTACCTTCAACATGTGTGATCCTATGAAGAGTAATCCCCTCTGGACTGACACACAACCACACACGCAGCCACACTTGGCTGTCCATTCACTTTGAACCAGAAAGGTGTGTCTGTGTGTGAGTCATGATTTACATGGAAACCTGAAGGGCTGGGTCGGGGTCAGGGAAGAAAAGGAAAAAAGGCAAAGAGACGTGTTTTCTCCTGGACAAACAGCAGCAACTGCAGCTTCTTTTTTTTCTTTTTTTTTTAACTCCTGCTAGCAGGCGGCGAGGAAGGTCCCCGCGGATCAGCCAAAAGCCTGAGAATGTGACTTCTCATACGTCGGCTGGGCTGAGCTTTGAGCTTTGATCCCTGACTGAAGAGAAAGTCGGATTTTTCGGCACAGTGAGTGACGGGCCGGCGAAATGGGTTGGAACTGGGTAAAGCCGGGGCGGTTACTAAGCCAAAAAGGATTGTATGTGTGTGTGTGTGTGTGTGTGTGTGTGTGTGTGTGTGTGTGTGTGTGTGTGTGTGTGTATGTGTGAGCTGGAGAGAGAGAAGAAGAGGAAGAAGAACAAGAGCCGGGTGGTGGTGGCAGCACACATTCTCATTTTTCAACTCCTTTTCTTTCAGCCCCACCAGCCTCAAGTCATTTCTTTCTTGGCAGCCGCTGGCTAAAAAGCTTTCCCTCAATGAGGGACAGACAGAGGGGGGATGCGGACTTGTCTGTGGTCTCTGGGGGATTTTGGCAGGAAGCACTGTACGAGAGATTCCCGGACAAGCAGGGAACAAAAGCGGTGACATGGCATAACTAATCGATATGAGAAAGCTCTAACTTGGGGACGGGGGTCAGGGCTCTTGATGTCGCAGCCACCGTCTGTACCAGCCTGCTCCACGGTCTCGCGCTCCGGCCCTGCCATCCCTCCACACCCTTCATTTCCTTTCTCAGCGGACATCCTTTGAAATGCTAAACAATCAGGGCAAAGTCCACACCTCGGGTTTCCCCCCTCCCTCGCCCTCCAGACACCGAGCTGATTTTATTTTCCCTGGCACTGCTGGGTTCAGCCGGGACGTCCAACTCTGCCTTCACAGGAAGCTGGGAGGTTAATGGAAAGATAAGAGACTGGAAACCAGCAGCTTGGGTTGGTTTAGATAAATAAATTGTGATTTTGTTTACCATTGTGATTAATAAGAAAAGACTGGGAGCTGGGCATGGCCCCGGACTCATTTATCATCATTGCAATTAAAGAACCTGTAGTTTTCACTGTTCATTTTCTTTCCATTCTGTACTATGGACATATTGACATTTCTGTATACTTTCTATGTTGAGTTATGAGTGGGTTTTGTGTATTTCTGTGTGCTGACCCTGACCCTGCGTGAAATCAATTTTCCATTATAGGACAATTACAACTGAATGGAACAGACTTGGAAGTAATGTCATTATGTTAGTTAAATGAATATTTCCCTCCTGTCGTTGAAATTATCTCATACTCATTATAATTATGACGGGATTTTCTTCCAACCATTTGGTTACAACCCAAAACATTTCCAGGTGGATGATGCTGCATAACAGTTCATCTTTCACCTATGAATTGTTGCCATTTTCAGATGTATGGGATTTTCTCCTTGGGGTGGATCCCAGCCTGCCTGCCAATTTCAGGATTCGCCTTCAAATATTCAAATATATTTTGTTAAAAAGCAGAGCAGCTCTACACTCTCTTTCCACATTTCCAAGAGGAACGTCTGACCCCAAGTCACCAATTTATTTTTTAGGTTAAGGCACCTTTTCACCACAGAAACTTCATTCAGGATCCCAGGAATCATCATAGGAGCTCAGATGAAGTGTCCCCCCACCCCCCCACCCCCCGCCGCAGCTCACAACTGTGTCAAATTTGTGCCACAATCCAGACTGTGAGCGAGCAGCTCTGGTTGCCTGCAGTAATCGCTGGGATTACAGATGGAAATTTTCGTTGTAACGTTATAATGATGTTTAACATTGTGGATATTTAGATGACGGGGATGTAGCAGAGTCTCTGCCTGGTGAGAAAACAAGTCAGCTGCAGAGAGAGTGGGCGAGTTGAGTGACACTGGAGTGAGATAAACAACGCTGAAACTTAATGTTATTTGCTAACTGCCTCAGTGTGGTTAGAGAAACGCTGAGAAGATCATCAGCACAGAGGCGGGCGTCCTATCTCTTATCTCCACTGCACGTCTACTTTTGAACATCAGCTCAATTAAGCAGCTTGTTGTCTCTTCACATGCTCGAGTTGTGTTGCATGTAAAATCATGATTTAAAAACATTTATCAATCAGAATGGTCTCATCTTTGGCTTTCTTTGTTGCTAAATGCAAAACACAAATGTGGCTGAGACTATTTGCTCAAAAGAAGCATATAAAACTGAACTCAGACAGATCATATCTAAAGGCTGTAATACACAAGTGACATTTTAAAGGTTCCCTGTTGCATAGAGATAGATTTCAATGTCTTTCCTGACAGCAAGCAGGTCTTGTTTCAAAACACCAGGTCCACAACACACAGCAATATTCATAAATTCATAAACTCCTCCCACAATGCACCCATCATCCGACAGTGTAGGATTTGGTTTTATCTGATTTTTTTTTCTAAAGCCTACTATATTCTCTACTATATACTCAGCTCAGGCTCCAGAGCCTCCTCTCTTCTGATTGGCTGACTGACTTCTTGTGTAAAACTACACTGGGATGGTCTTTGGTAGATATCTGTGGTTTTATCTTCTTGCTGATAATGTCAAATAAAACAGAGAGTGCATATGGGGCCTTTAAGATGATGCAGCCAGATTTTTATAACATCAATTACAGCCAACATCTTGGTCCTTAAGTTCCTTATGGCCTCCACCTACATTATGTCCTATCCTTTGCCTCTGCTCTAGCTGCAGGCGGTAGCACTGTTCTTCATTACCCCATGACGCCGCTCATATATCATGGCCTTTACATCAACAGTGCTCTACTGAGAAATCCTTAATTAATATGGGCAGAGCAGAGGTGTCTGGTCCGAGTCAGAAAAACACTCGGGGGACTGAAAATATGATGTTAAATGAGGTCTGGGCAGAGTGGAGGTTGGAGCTGACCGCACTGGCTAAAGCAGCTGTTTGCCTGCGCTATGTTGTGGTTTTAAATAAACAGTGTCACACACGCGTATATATACATACATATTTACGCACACTCACAGAGTCTGCCTGTCTCTATGTTTTGGTCAGGAGCTGACTGAGCCTCTGTGGTCTGGTTGGGCTCGGTAACACACATGCTCTGTGTTTGTGTTGCTCTCAGAGGTCTCCTGTGGTCTGCCGCGCTCCGTCCTGACACAATCTGCCATCCCAGCACACCGTTTCTTTCTCTCTAGCTTTTTTTTCTCGCTCTGCCAATTACATCGCTCTCATTTCATTCTCTCCAAGCTTCAATATATTGATTCTACTCCAAAACTATACTTCTGTTTATATACGTGCTGATGCAGATGTAGAGATAGTCATGCTTTTGGTTGTGTCCAGGGCACTGGATCACAGTGTGTAGTTTTGTGTGAGTGCAGTGCAGTGTAGTCCGTCGCTCTCCCCGCAATTTATTCCTCTCTTTCGCCTCGACTCGCTTTCTCACCCTGTTAATCACTCCTTTCTACAATCTCCTATACTCTCTTTCTCTCTCTCTCCCTGTCTGCCTTCCAACTCTGTCTGGTGAGTCTCATTTTGCGGTCTATTGTTGGAGGCCAGTGAGTTTACGGGGGAGCCGGTTGGCCTGAAAACACAAGCGGGGATCGGCGTGGTCGCAGCCGAGCGTGACGGATACAATAACCCCTGGAGCGGAAGCACCCATGTGCTAAATTACTGCCACAAATGTTCTTCCATCAGGCCGCGGCAGGACCATCAGAGCCATTCAGCTATCTCCGGCCTTGACGCACTTTCCTTTTCCGTTACATAATTGCGCCCTGACCAAGTGCGTCCGACAAGTCAAGCTCCAGTTAAAGGTGGAATGAGGTTGATACAGGGGAGGATAGGGGAGCGGGAGAGCTCCGCTGGCATTATGCCCGCAAAGAAAACAAATTTGGTGTTTTCAGTGTGAGCAAATAGCAGCATAAACACAGTGCCACCAGGTCATTCTTGCACGATATGGATACCAAAACTAGCACAACTCTAAACTAAAAGCACACACAAGCATGTGATTCCAGCTGAAGACTCGGGTCCTGTGTGGAAACCAATAACAGGAATTAATCTGTGCCGGGGTTAAGACGTGTTTATTTTCCTACACTTGACCACAGGATTTGCGTGAGAAAGTTCTGCAAACAGCCGGAGAAAAGAGCATCAGCGGCTTTTTCTTTGGCCAGCTGCCTCTGTCGTCCCGTGATTTAAGCCTGTTCACCTTCCTGCCAACAGCCACAACACCTATTGTTCGCAAAGGACTGGCCACTTTACATCTCCCATTCACATCTCCGCAAAGCTGATCCATTCAGCCGTGTGTGGAGGAACCTGAACCACGCCCTCATCATCACAGCGACTGGAAAAAGACACACGACAGCCGGTGTCACACGTCTAGTGGACTTCACAGAGAGGAAAATTCAAATGATCTGGGTTTGTGAAGCTGGGAGCTATTTTTAGTTGGGATATTTGTGGCTATTGCTGTAAGTCCACAGAGACAAATCACTGATACAGCATGGAGAGCATTATGGGACACTTGTAATGCTTTCACACATGCACTGCAACACTGACCAAAGCTGGACGTTTACCTGTAGGAGCTATATGTGAGAGAGCAGCTAGACATTAAATGGACTTTACCAGTCTGAGTTATAGAGTGATGCCCGATTGAGCTTATGAGTCTCCAGAGAATTCACAGCATGTTGAGATAATTTGACTGGTGTGAAACTGGAAGAATACAAACAGCCCAAGGCAGGAAAAGTCACTACACAAAGATGTTGATAAAATGTCAAAGAGACAACGGGATACAGGAACTTCTGTCATGTAAGTAAGATGCAAATATTGAGACTTGGTGGTTTATGATGCGTGCAAAACACTTATTTTTGCAGGTGCCACCGCTCACTTGATCCATATTTCCAATAGGTGATACGTATCTATTTGATTGAACCTGTGCATCATTAATTTGCTGAATTAATCAGTAGAGCAAGTCACAGTGTTGGGAAGAAAACAAGCAAGATGGAAAGGAAACCTTGCCTCTGCCTGTTCAGAAGGAAATGTTTAAGTGTTTAATGAAGAGTTTAAAACATGTGACAAAATCAGTAGTCAAATTCTAATATTCATTATCATAGCTTTTTCGACCAAAGGCCTGTATCTGTAGGGATTAAGAAGCTTTCATCATATCAAAGACGGGCACCACGACAGGCCGATAAATAATATTTCATAACAGGTGGTTATTTTCAAATCCACCCACGGAGAAAGAAAAAAGCAACAATGCAAAAGACAGCAACACTGCAGCCAACAACTGCTCAACCTTTTCTCTCTCTGCAGCGTCCATCATCACAGTCTCCCAAGACTCCAAACGTCCTGTTTTGTCCTCCTCGTGTTGTCCATGAAAATTGAATTTATCATCTAATTTGTGAAGAAGTTGCAGATTAATTTGGCCTCAGCTTGAAGGAGGGAGGTAAGAATGCATAATATTGATTTAAAAAAAATATTCTTTTTATTAATCATTTTATTGAATAACACGTCTCTTGCTTGCGACAACAGATCAACAGCTAGGCTAGCATTAACACACATCTGTGCTCTCAGCAACCACTGATATATTAACTTACTTATCACCATATTGATTTCTAAATGGTTGATGTGCTCCCGCCTCCAACTGGCTATTAGCTGAACCATTAATATAATGTATTCACGTCCCATTTTACTCTGTGGCAGCAGCTTGTTTGCCATGATGAAACTTTGCGGATGGATAACGCACAGGGATACGAAGGAAGAGCTGATTGCATGGGAACTGCCTCCTGACAACGGGGGACTAAATGTGATTTGATCTCTATTCTAAACAGACAGGGAGTCTCGCATACAGTTAAAAGGATCATTCACATTCACACGGTTCAGTGAGCACACACACACAGCAAACACCGCAAAGAGACAAGCGATTTGGCATGCAGGCTCGTAGATCCCCGCTGCATTGTGTCATTAAAGATCTGCACATCATCACGGCAGTAAATAAGAGCATGAATTACCCCGGAGTAATGAGAAACGTCAAAGAAGAAGAAGAAGAAGAGATCCAGCGAGGAGCTGTGAACAACACACCTCCAGACTGTGGTGGGTGGCCCTTCATATTTCAGTCCAGCTGTGCCTGGCACAACACAGGCTTATTCATTCTCCTCTCTTCGTCCAGCTCACTCCATCAGCTGTTTATTTTATCCGTATTCACGTGTGCCTTCATCCATGCGTAGTAACATGCTGATAAGGAGTGACAGCCTGACACATATGGCCTTGATAAGGTTATGTTGGGTAATGCTATCTGACAATCATTAACTAGACAGCGCAGTTGTGCACAAGTCTGACCTGAGGAGGAGGAGGACAACAACAACCGTTGCTCAGGAACTGATGGTAGAAACTTAGGTTTCAAAATAAAAGCTGACATTTCTCTCAGGGAAGAAACTTTCAAATTAAAGTTATGCAACATGACACAAGCAAATGATAAGTGCATACTCCATAGCCTATATGTCTAAAAGAGGCCAATGCATATGAAAGTGCAGCGTATAAAATATGTATAGCAATAAAAGCAATGCATATAGTGCACCTTGAATTTGCAACATGTGAACTGATGAAGGGTGTAATGCACTGGAGTGGACAGGTGATGTGGGCAGCTTTGAAATGATTAGCGGATAACAGGACTAGCAGATGTTAATCCTGCCTTTGTGCTCTGATTAGCTCAGAAAGTGAAGCTAACGCTAACTTGGCTCTGCTAATGCTCCAGGAATTACAACTGATGTACTGAGAGCAGAGGACGAGAGGTCGATAATGTCTCCACTCAAGGAAGGACATATTTTATGAACAGATAGTGTCTGACATTAATACTATATTCATTCTCTCAAGTTAGCTAGCCACACTTATCTGTGTGGAGGGATGTGAAGGCCAAAATGGCAATGCCAAATGGCTAACATTACCATGCTAAACTAGCAATGATTTTTTTTTGTCAGGATGTTTGTGTAACACATCAGAAAACTGAACAAAACACCACGAATGAGACTTTAGCTTGTGAGTCGAGAGAAGAAAAAGTTGGAGTCACACACAAGTGGTTAAATGAGAAGGTGCAGAAGCTTTTTTCCAGTGTGGCTACGCCTCAAATGTCCAACGTGTAATAAAGATGATTGCGGCCTTTTCTCTCCGGGAAGCTTTCTGCGGACACTCGGAGGGCAGCGCGCCCAAAGCGTGCAGCCGTCACAGCAGCTCAGACATGTTTGTAAGACGTCTGCACACAACACCCATAATCCTCTCTGAGGGACTGGGCATATTACATGAAATTAGATAAGTGAGATGCGAGGGTGTGCTTGATCCGGGGTCAAACTCAGTACAAATTTAGCTTAACAGTGCTGGTGTCTGCTATACACTGTTGGATTAAATACATTCACAATGGTTGAAAAATGTGCAGCAGAAACAATGTGACAGAAGAGCTGATGCAGAGAGACACAATTTTCAATAATATTAAAGAAAGGGAAAGTGATTAAACTATGGAAAGATAGGTTCATATGATATGCTGTATATAATGAGAAAAGAAGATTTGAGATTTTCTTTTTTGTCTAAAGCTGGAGATTTCCTGATTTATTTAGGGAGGTTTAAAATGGAAAATGCACAGCAAATCTGGCAGTGATGATGAAGCTGCAGCAAACTTAGCAATGACAGAGCTCTTAGATCTACTCGCCTCAGCCATCCCAAAAGATACGGCAGCTGGGAAATGCAATGCAACGCATCTATTTTTTGAGAGATGTAGTCCGTCTGTTCCCGTTCCCAAAAAACATCCCCTGTGTCGTCCTCTAAAAAGCTTATCAGCATCCAGAGATGCCGCCGGCTTTGAGGCTCATTTGGTCTCGCCTCATACTCCACATTAAATGCAATTTATTGAATAATGAATCTCCTCTGCTCCTCAGACCATGTGAACTCAGTAAATTCACTCAGTGAAAAATGAAAAAAAAACAGGCCTTTAAGGTCACTCTCTGATCCTGGATGAAATTCAAATGAAATTTTATTTTCTCCACGTCAAAGAGTGAAAGTACGGGGATGTTAGATGCCTCGGTGCTGCTTAGTTGGAAATATTAGTGAAATCCAGGAGCCGCCTGTTCCCTCACAAGGAGGATGAGGGATCCGTGCTACACTGTACGGCTGCATGTGTATATGTGGTCATGCTACTAATTTGAGGAGCAAAAAAAAGGCATGAATAAAAACTAACTCTTGGTGATACATTATTCATGTTTTGTAGCTTCTGGGGGTTCCACATGAGTGGCCACAGTTAGAGTTAGCGCCGGGTTTCGGCCAAACAAGATGCTGCTGAGTATGCGGGAGGGATGGGAGGTGAGTATGTGCACGTGCATATGTGTGTATGTGTGTGGAAGGGGAGGAAGAGGGCTGGGCGGGAATGTTGCCTGAAGGCCTAAAAAAAAAAACATTCACTGAGGAAAGCAGGAAAAAAGTTGGGCTGGAAGGACACACCACTGAATCAGCACTACTTTGCTAGAGGGAACACACGCAGGCCTGGCAGCATGCATAGCCACGCACATATGCATATGCAGACGCACAATTTAACACACACACACACACACACACACACACTCACACACACATACACACACACACACAGCTCAGACTGCAGAGTAAACGTAACACATACTTGTCTGGATTTCTGTCTGTCCCCTCGTCGGCTACAGTGCAAACACTTTGCAGACTGAAGAGCACCCCTCCGCAGTCCAGGCCGAAGATAAAACACTCACACTAAAACAGGAGGGTGACGACTGCCAGACACACAATAAATAGCAGGTATATTCAGACATTATTAGCTCATGCTTTCCTTAAGCTCCTGGAAAGTGGGCGTCCCTGTAGAATATAAGGGAGGTGTTTATAGATAGTAAACTATGTCGCTGTGGGCAAATAATCCCAAGTCACCTGATACTCCGCAAACTCCAGACTGGGCCCACTATAGAAAATAGAAGTGCCTCTTCTTACACACTCAGGCAGACACACATCTGTGTCTAGGGGGAACCCTGGGAGCATATGACCCATCACCTCGATATAGAAGCGTTGATACTGGAGAGCGAATCACACAGGAGGAAAACACTGCAGCTGATTCCAAGTGCACCAAAGTCTTTACACACTTACACACATACTCAGACAAACACGCAGACCTGTAATGAGGAAAACGGGTCTTTTGGACTCTGGAGCCGATTTCAAATTAATTGAACCATCTCGCCTGGTTTAAATAATTAGCATTTTTAACGGTGCCAGCCAGCAGATTTTGATGAAAGGCAGGCGGTTCGGTCCAAAATGAGAGAATCTGCCAAAAGTACCATCAACCCCGTTTTAACTGGAGCACGGGAAATCCTCTAATTAAGCTCTCTCCCAGACTCGCAGGCCACACATACACATTACATACATGACATGTACAGAAATGTTATTTCACACTGTGACAGTCTGGGCATCCAGGTGGTGCAGGGGCAGAGACCGCGCCGTCCACCTCTGCAGACTTCTGGGCTGCTCCGACAAAAACGCAATTAGTGTCATTTTTTCTAGTTGCGAAGCCAATGAGAGATTGTGTCTTGGCATCTTTATCATCGTGTATCCTCTTAACGCGGGGGAAGAGCTGGCCGCGACTCAAATTATGCTTTGTTTCTTGATATAATCTAAACAGTATGCAGTTCCGCTTGTGATCTGCCGTCTGCATATAGATGTTTTTTTTTTTGGAGCGTACCCAACCTTTAATCGCTTCCCTTCCCTGTTGCCACTTCTGTGAATGTGCACAGCGGGGGGTTGGGGTGGTTTGATACAGGAAGTCTTTAACTGATGGCCACTCGACATCTCTTCCAGAGCAACGGGGAGTTCAAGTCAAGTGCACCTCGGTCGTGTGGCTCATAATGGACACATAGTGTTAATCATGTCGACTTCTCTGATTTTTACCTCTCACAGCCCACTTAGCTAAAGGAAAATCTGTGCCGCCGCTGCAGCCACAGACTCAGCATTTCTGTCATCAGCGACGTGACAACAAGCATCTTCACAGAGGTAGCTGCTGGGATGCGTCTCACCGCAGGGATCCACGCATTACGTAAGCTTGAAGCGTCTGAACCTTCTCCTCGCACGTCTCACCTGTCTCACTTTTTCAGACAGCCCGGGAACGTTCTGTCTAGCGAGCAGAGCTGCAAAAGGCAAACAAGATGCAGACACTTTGAAAACAAAGTGCTGCTGTGTCACAAGTTTCTGGGGAAATAAACACTTCAATTCACCCCAGCAAAGAAAATACACGCCGTCGAGCTGCTAAACAAAGCAGAATGCTCGGCTGCTCTCTCTGCTACACGTCTTCCTTTTTTCTCCCACCCCTCCTACCCCAACCGCCGCCACCTCGTCTTTCTTCTTTCCTTTTCTTTTCTCGCTGCTTCAGATTCTCAATGGGATCACTGGCTTTTCCCCACTTGAGCTCTTTCTCCCTCATGTTCTTTTGCTTTTTTGCTTTGAGGGCAGGGACGCGGCTGGATAGACACCACCAGTCAGGATACAGCAGGCGAAAAGTTAAGCCAGCGAAACAGGGAAAGTCTCCTACGCCTCGCCGACAGAGCAGCAGGAAGAAGAAACAAGTGGGGTGGGGGGTGGGGAGTAGTGAAATACAGCTTATTAGAATATGGATCTGCCTTTAGACCAACCAGTGCAAAGTGCCACCAGATCTTGTAACAGAATCTCTGTGGAAATGACTCAATGGCTGGAAATGCCATTATTCTTCAAATGTTTCCATCCATGATGTAATGAAATCGTACAGATGCTCTTTGATGCAGAGGGCCACAGTCATGAGAAGTCATGCCGGCAAGTTTTTTTTCTTTTTTTCTTACTTTCCACATGCATGAAGAAATAGTTGTATAATTGGGCTTTTCAGGCTGTGGGAGTGTGAGACAGGAAGAACGAGTGCAAAGGAGAGGAGAAGAGAAGAAATTGTGAGATGTGAAGAAGAAGAGTGTGGGTGTTCATTTGAAATATCCTGCGTTACCACCAGCAGCTGCACTTTGTCCTACATCGCCTCCCGAAAAACAAGCGTGCACTCCTTCTACTTTATCTTGAAAAGGAGGCCCCCGTCAGGCTCATGAATAAACACTGCGCCAAACTGGCAGCGAAAGTGGGAAAAAACAACGATAGACCAAAAATGATTCTTTCCATTTCCTTCTCTGGTCAATCATACACCCACGCTCCCGGGCAAACTGAGACTCTCCTTGGTGAGACCAGATGCCTTCTTCCCGTGCAACCCTCTCCCACCCCACCGCCTCCTCCTCCTCCTCCTCCTCCTCCATTAGTTTTGGCTATGCTACTGATCCGTGAAGTGTCGTGGAATCTGCCAAACCGGGGCCCTGGTTGTCGATGGTTGGAGCCGTGAGAGCAGCCATTGTTTCCCAGTTGTCGCTCAGCCTGGAAAAAGCAAAACAGGCGAGAGATGCGACAACACAGCAGCAGCAGTAGCGATGGGAGAGTCTATGGAGAGGGGAGGGGGTGAAACACGAGGGGAGTAAAAAGGGGACCATATGGTGAGGCTGCGATGTCAACAAGGCACAAGCGTTGCCTCTGGAAAGAGAGTAAACTTTAACACAATGGGAGCTCTTTGGAGAGCCTGAGGGCAGCCACAACTTTTTACACCCCAAGAGTGGAAGTCAAACCGAGGCTGTAAAGCCCGAGGAACCAGACGGGAGGGAGAGGGCCCTTCCGTCAGCCTGCCAGGCCGCCAGATCTGCGCCAACAAAACCCTCTTTCTCTCCTCCAAGTCGTGGCCCCTTAAACATTGAGCCATGCACACATTCTTCAGTGACATAATGCTTTTTTAAGCTATTGCCCTCTTCAACCCCCCCCCCCCCCTACCCCATCACTCTACTACCAGCACCCACCCACCACCGCCGCCTCCTCCTCCTCCTCTTTGCCCTTACTCAGATTTCCCCCTTTTGCCAATTACTATTTGAATATGAATACCAGCAGAGGGGTTAAGTGTTTGTTTTCGCTCTTGTGATGGTGAGAAGAGAGGGAGGAGGGGAGCGGTGGGGGGGGGGCAGCATGCAAGCTGACGTCAACGATCTGCCGTCCCATTGATGTGCCGTCGGTAGGTGTTTGCTGAACGGCCTCTCGGGGCCATAAAAGCTGTCATTCTGCAGGGCCGTAATAACTAGCTGCTCCCCGCAACTCCCCACCTTCTTCAGCCCCCCCCCCCCCCACCCCCACCCCCCTCACCCAGAGCTGCTGCAGTGCCCCGAGGGAGCCACAAGCTGACTGAAGTTGAGATCTGTGACAATCGCTGACAACGCCGATGGACCACGTTCTAATCAGTTTGTGTTTGGAGGGAAATGTTTTTTCCTTCCTGTACACACACCGACTGGCGTCTTCGTCCACAGCAGATATGGGCCAGAGTTTCTGCCCGCTTGCCCCTCACTGATGAGATCTCTCCGGTCAGGTGCTCCACAGCCCGGGGACGACAGAGTCATTCAGGAAGAGGGACAAATCCCTTGGAGCTCTGGAACCAGCAGCAATCTCCTCTTCCTCTCTCCACACACACACACACACACAAACACTCACACACACGCTGACCTCTCGTACACCAACTCACTCGATGCTCCATAGTTCAGCAGTGAACAGATAACAGCCATATAAGTGCAGCCTAATTCACTCACAGTGAAAACCCTTACATCCACTTGACCAGGCGTACAAGCAAATAGGAGAGATGAGCAGGGAAGTCAAATCAGAAATTACACTGAATGGTCGAGTCTCTTCATTCATGATCATTTTCTCTATTTAAGGTTTCTTAAAAAGTGGAATTTCTGCTAACAAGGCATTAAATAGCACTGTTTAATATTATGTAGAATAGGTGATATTTTTTGCCATTATAGGCACTGAAACTGCTCAGATTAGAAGTGAAGATGTTTTGAAACAGTGAAGCCGAAGCTTTCAAATGTTAATAATGTGTTCAGTGATGCTAAAATGCTCTTTGGGGACAACAGTGGAAATAATTCCCTGTGGGTTTTGTCACTATGAGACACAAATTGTCATCCAGTCAGAGGATCCAAAGTGTCAAGAGCAGCCTCACAGTTAATAGTCCCGGTTTAAATCACAATGTGGACAGTTTCCTGAATTTGCATTGGGCTTTACTTTGTGTATTTAAGTGGCAAACACATTTTTCAGTTAATAGAAAACAAGGGGCCAATGGCAAACCAGCTGAACGTGGGAACGCTGGAATGACAGAGACGGGAATGTGCGCTCAGAGCAGCGTTGCCCCGTCCCAGCATGCCTCTTGGTGCTCAGAGAAAGCTGAGACGTGAGACATTTTTTTAATAGTTCATCTTCTCTTCTTCCAAAAAAAAGGAAA
The DNA here is from genome assembly GCF_905171665.1 of Trachurus trachurus. Taxonomy (NCBI): domain Eukaryota; kingdom Metazoa; phylum Chordata; class Actinopteri; order Carangiformes; family Carangidae; genus Trachurus; species Trachurus trachurus. The sequence goes on along the minus strand of NC_139904.1, from coordinate 13,649,504 downwards.
GAAAAAAAAAAGACAGATGTCAGAACTTGGAGCTCGTTGTGCTCAGTAAACCTGCAAACAGCAGCCAGATCTTTCCTTTCATCCCTTCCTCAGCAGAGAACTTAATGAGAAGCCAATCACGTGTCCGTCCTGATCATCACTTCTCTTCGCCTCAGCCACTCACACGCACGCCCGTCTGCTTTAATTACGTTCACGAGGACCCAATCAGCTTCCTTCCTCCTCGCTGTCACAGACTCACTGCCTGTCTGCCGGGAAAAAAAAACTTTTTACATCACTGTATCAGCACTAGTTAGGGATGAGGAAGCCTCCAGAGTGACAGAGAGAAAAGGAGAGAGGAAGAGGGGGAGTGGTGGCAGTGGTGGTGTGGTGTACAACTTTTCCCACTGTGCCTGTGTCTCTTATTAATTCATTCCCCTTGAACATTTCCCAACAGTCCTGGAAAACGGACGGTTTTTCTGATGCCTTGTTATTCCTCGTTCTTTCAATTACCGTTACTGGAGCACAATAAACCTTTGGACCAGTTTCTTTTTCTTTGCTTTTTTTTTCTTTTTCTCCGGAGTGGAAGTGAGCAGCTTTTAACAGAGGAAACCATTCCAGGGGTTCGCCCACTGCTGTGCTAATACTCTCATTGATTTTCATTTTGGGGGAGCCCTCCCAGCTGATCAATCTCCCTCCAACAACTATAGCCAGCAGCTGGCCTGGGAGGGGGCGCAGGATGCTCCACTTGGGCTTCGCTGTCTGATCCGATATGTAGTGTTTAGTGTGTGTGTGTGTGTGTGTGTGTGTGTGTGAGAACCGTGTTCATGTCCACCCCCCTCCTCTCCCCAATTCTTTCCCTCTATGGCTTCCCACCCCTCCACTGCCACCGCCACCACCTCTGAGGCCGGGGCGGCTTGGCTGCGCTGGTAATCCCTCAATGAATGTGGGTCAGTGAGCGGGGCTTTGCCTTCGTCACTCAGCAAGGGGACAGACAGCGAGGTCGTGACCCCAGTCATCCTGCGTGCACTCGCTTGTGCACAAACACACACACGCGCGCGCTCTAGCGTTCACACGCCCACGTTAGGAAGACAAAGACGCAGGGGGGGATGCACGCTCGTGCACAGACGCACACCGACACGGATGGATGAGCAGCCACAACTCACACAGACGAAAACAAGTAGCAACACAAACTTGGAACGCAGATCTGAGATTAGTAGAGCTGAAGTGATTCACAGTTACACAGTGACTCACATGAAGTTAAACACCAACGGTTTTGATGATTGATCATTTGATCATTGGAGCAACTTCCCATTAAACAAAGAGTCACAGTTTTAGCTTCTCAAATGGGAATGTTAGACAAAACAAGGCAGAGTGTGCTGCGTCATAAAGCTCAGTGGGTATAGCAGGCGTCTCATACGCAGAGGATATAGTCCTCGCCACAGTGGCCCCAGTTCAATACTGGTGGCCCTTTGCAGCATGCATTCCCTTTCTCTCTGTCTCCCCATTTCCTGTCTCTCTACACCTGCCCTCTCAATTAAAGGCATAAAAGCCCAAAAATATATTTTAAAAAAAGGCAAAGTGTCAAAAAGCGCCACTTGAGGCATTTAAATTCATCAAGGATATAATCAATATGTTAATCAATGATCGTAATGACAGTTGGTTGCAGGCCTGGAGGGTGTTGTTTTCTAAAACATAGTCCAATTACAAACAGCAAAGAAAACCCAGTGCCCTCTGACATATGGATGACACAGCATCTCAGATCAATTCTAATTATGAATCATTTTTCTAGTAAAATACAGAAAATTGTTGTGTGAAAAGTTCAAGAATAAAAACACTGACTTCAAGTTAAGAGGAAATAACATATTGCAAACTGCTGATGAATCACCATCTGAAGAAAATTACGATAAATGATGCCAGGGGTCGTGAGAGACGCTGATGAAGCCACGTCGACTACCGTCACATGATGGTCGATTTTAAAAAAAAAAGAGAGAGGAGCAGAGACGCTGAAAGTCAAAGAAGACGAGCGGCGGATCGACGACCTGATAAGATGAACTAACAAACAGAGATTTTTATGTAGTTATGGGCTTAAATCTGCAAATCTTACACATACGTACACAGTGAAATATCAAAGAGTCCTAATTAAGCCGCACCGCATTCAAACTAATTATCCTCCACATCATTAACATTCTCCATCATGAGCTCGGTACTTTATCTAAGAGGGAACAGGCAATCATGAAAAATTCATGACTTATTAATCTGACTACAGAAAAACAAACAATGGCAACCCAGGGAGTGCGACACCCTCTCTTGCCAAACAGCGAGGTAGCTACAAGACTGGGGCTTTAACTCCACAATCTCCAACAGGAGTCCTCCGACATCCAGGTGAATGCTGCTATTCCCACTCATAATAGTGTTTTACTGAGATAAGGTGGAGAGGAAGTGTTGCTGGGTTTTCTTCACTTGGCCCAGATCGACGACTGCCTCTCATTTTTGTGGCGTCGAATCAACAAAATGTCAACTAGCACGTCGTCATGAAAAAAAGAAAGAGAGGGAGAAAAAAAAACGAGGGAGATGGAAATGTGGCAGGAAGCCATCTCGAGCCAAATCACATCAGTGTTTCCATGTAGGAGAGAGAGAGAGAGAGAGAGAGAGAGAGAGAGAGAGAGAGAGAGAGAGAGAGAGAGAGAGAGAGAAAGAGGAGGGGAGAGAAAAGTATAGGGACCAACACAAGTGGAGCAAAGGTAAGAGGAGGTAAAGCAGAGAGAGGGAAACATGCAAACAGGGGGTTTGAGTTGGCCTGTTTCCTCTTTCCTCCCTCTCTCTTTCTCTCTCTCTGCTCATGCTTTTGAGAGGATTTTCTCAAGTGGGAAAATTTGTGCTGATGACACAGTTGTGAAAATGAAAATGCTGCAGCGCTTGGTTGATGTTACTGTCATTGACTCCTAATGGGAAAAAATCCCACTACACGCGCAATTTTCTGGACTCTCCATTTCTTCCATCCCACCTCACGCAGCACTCTCCCAACATACACCTCGCGCTATTATCACTCAATCTCACACCCACTTGCTCTTATTCTTCTTCCTCCTCCACCCCCTCCTCCTCCTCCTCTTCTTCTTCTTCTTCTTCCTCCTCCTCCTCCTCCTCACGCACAGTCTCACTTTCAGGCCTGCTCGAAGGCAGACACATTTTCTGTATCTCTTCCTGACTTTCTCATTCTCTCAACTCACTCCCTCCACTTCTCTTCATTACCCTCCCTCTCTCTTTCAGTTTTCAAATCCCCCGGGTGACCTTGAGCGGCAGCTGCCAGTGAAGCAGCTAAAGTACAAAGTCAATACGAGAAAGCTGGTTAAGTATTAAATGGGGGGGATGATGACGCTGCTGTTAGCCAGAGAAAAAAACCTTAACAAAGAGCAAATAAAAGGAGCGTGTGCAGTCGGACTTTAATGGAACACTCAATAGTCATAATGATGTGCTGGAGCAGTTGACTTGTGATATTAGATCAGACTGTACTTTTATCTGCAGGCTAAGCTGCTTGCAAACGGAGTACAGAGCATTTACAGAGTGGGTTTAAAGTTGGGTTAAACAGATGAAGTCAGTAATTCACTGTATAGAGAGACAAACAGGAACTAATGATGATTAGATCTTTATAACAAAAATAATGCAGTGAAAAAAAAACCTTGTGTGAAGTGATTGTCACCAAAACAGGAAGTGGCAGACCATAAAAGGGACTTCCCTTTTAAAGGGAACGAGAAATGGGGTTCCCACAACTGAAACAGAGCAGGGGGAAGGAAAAAATATATATATCACATTTCCAGTTAAGTGAATGTCGGTAGAGGTGGTTTAGTCACCACACGGAGCGGCATTACGGCAAAAATCCCACCTTATGTGAAATTTTTCAATTGGCGAGGCCATAATAGCCTTTCACTGTCCTCTCCCAGGATCATTGTCAGCAGCCCTGAAAACTGAGTGGATAATGTAGCAGTGAATGGGCCCTTTCATCAGCGTTTGGCCATGGAAGTGGACCAGAGTGACTCCAATTGAAAGCTATTGCAGCTAAGAAAATCAATTGAATTAATGTGTGGAGAGTGTGGTGCATTTGTGTGTGTGTGTGTGTGTGTGTGTGTGTGTGTGTGTGTGTGTGTGTGTGTGTGTGTGTGTGTGTGTGTGTGTGTGTGTGTGTGTGTGTGTGTGTGTGTGTGTGTGTGTGTGTGTGTGTGTGTGTGTGTGTGTGTGTGTGTGTGTGTGTGTGGGTTGGAGTCCATTCAGGTGCCCATATACCGGCTTCCAGTTTGGCCTCCTGCTGCTGCATTCCTCAGTGGAGCAGCATTCCTCTGGAAGCCAACAAGGTCAGAGGTCAGGAGGCAAGGATAAGTCTGGATGTAGCACCAGACATGGCAGTGTGTATATATACACATACACATACATACACATGTATATGCGTGTAGGGCTGTGTGTGCGTGTGTTTGTGGTGCATATTTATTCTACACGTATTCTAACATGTACAGGCTGTTTCAGTGCATCCCTCCCTCCCTCTCTTTCTGCATTGACCTCCATTCAAACAGCATCCAGGTATGTACATACACTGTGCAGCCAGTCGGCCTGCCTTGGCAGTGCTCCCTCCTCTACCGCTAACAGCTGCTCTGACACGTGTGTGCATTCCTGAGTCTGCACCACAGCGTCCCCGTAAGGCACCGCCTGGCCCCCCCACTCCTCCACCCCACTCAGCCTCCGACCGGCCTGCTGCATATAGATCCCTTTACCTGAGAGAGCCAAGTCAGGGTTTTTGTAAAGCACGGGGCCGGCACCCAAAGGGGTTTAAATTAGATTAAAATGAAAGGCATCAGGTTGATTAAATTTAAACAGGTTGCCGAATCACAACAGAAAGAAGAAATGCTTCAAATGTATTGGTTCCACTGTGTTGACAGACATTAAAGTGGGCCTGCATCCTAAACAGGCTATAACCAGCTAAATCAATTCTGAAGTCACAAGAAAAAGTTAAATCTAGGGCAGAAAGAGGTGTGAAAATCACCGAGACGTGCAGAGCGGCAACCAGAAGCAAACCCCACACTAAATACTATATAAGTGTTGTGTAAAAAATAAAATTGGATTTATTGAGTTTTAGTGGGGACAGAAATCAAATGTAGTTATCGATGCTGGGAGTGAAATGACTAACAGGCGGCGGTATTGATCAGAATAAATCAACCGTGAAACACACCACAGTGGAAAGAGTGGGTCAGAGAGAGAGCGCTCCCGATTTTCCCCAGAACTCCACCGCGATCGGCCGTGTCAATCAGCTGATTACGGCGCCGAGATGTTCCGCAGGCAGAGGGTGCTTCTGGGGGGAAAAAAGCAAGGCTGGATCCGTTGGGAATGAGAGCCGTGAGCGGAGCAGAGGTGGGCCGTCCAGAGATGACTGGAATGTCAGATAATGGATGACATTATCTCCCCAGGTGACACCAGGCCCAAGGCATCCAGGGAGGCAGAGACAGAGAGAGTGAGTGAGCGTGTGTGTGTGTGTGTGTGTGTGTTAGACAAAGAGAAGGGAAAAAGGATGACGAATGGACAGACAAGTGCATGCTTGTGAAGTTTTCTTAGAGCTCCGTTTTTCTGGCATTACAGTTCGTCTGTGAGCAGTTGGAGGTTTCTGAGTTCATCCCAAGTTCAAGGAGAGTCACTTCCTCTCTCAACACAACATATGTTTGGTTAAAAAAGTTCTTCATCTTCTTCTTACCCCCCCTCTATAAACACACACACGCAGCTACACCTTGCTCTCTCTTGCCTTTCTCCCTGACTGAATGGAAATATGTGTAAGGTTAACTTTCCATATGCTCCCCATCTGTCCTTTCCCTTAACCTTGACATGCAGAGTGAATGTGTACACACATACACGCACACGCACACACACACCCTCTAGGAACAATGTAGACAAGTGCTGTTATCACATGCCTGCAGTTTCTCCAGGCTCCACGAAGGCAGAGAATCCACAGGTTGATATATGCAGATCAAACCGATGTCACTCACAGACGAGTGAACCTGGCAGCAGAGTTCACCTCGTCATGCAGCTATCTAAACATCAGATGACGCCGCCCCCCTTATTAAAAACATACCAAACATTCAAGTACAGCTGCTGATCCCAAGGGGAATCATTAATTACCACCTTGACAAAACTGAAGACCTCCAAAATTAGAGGTAATCAACTGTCCCTGGGGGCTAAGTAGAAAGGATGGCACATAGCACTTGGAAATTAAGGTGATAATTAACCCATTATGGCTGATTTAGTCACACTAAATCGTTTCATACTTCCACCAAACTTGTTACACACCTCGGTCGACGCCAGCTACACCTCAGAGTGTGGGAAGTAGCAATTTTGCCACGACAAGGTCACAGTGCCACTGGTGCTAATTTCAGAGCCAAAAAAAGCAGAGAAGGGAGAAAAGAAAAAAAATCCCACAGTCGACTTTCACTTAATTTGCACTAAACATAGGGTGCAAATCAAACATGCCCATGCATATCCTGGTGAGAGGCTGCAGCAGTGCTCCCATGAAAGATGTGGCACTGGAGGAGGAGGTGGTGGTGGTGGGGCTGAATTCCTTCATAGGAAAGTAGGGGAGGGAATGGAGAGGGGGGCTGCCCTGGAAGCTAATAGACTAACTGGAGATCTTTTATGTCATGCTTGAGAGGAAGCGAGGAGGTGGAGTGGAGAGTAAAAAGCAGCCACAGTGGAGCATAAAAAGAGCTGGTCGGCTGTGACCTGCAGTTGGAGATCATTACAGGGCCTGTGATCAATCACAGTTAATCAGTTATGTTTCCTCATTTTCTTTGACATCACTCAAAATCAAGAGTTTACCATAAACCAAAGCTAAACAGGTGACTCAACTCTGATTCATGCGCAAAAGCAGGAATCAATGTGTCACTATAGATAATACCTTTTCCGTTAGGAAGTACTTAGTGGAAGTTAATTTGACTAAACACACACACACACATACAGTACGTGCGCACACACAGTGAGAACTACAGGATGCGCCTGGATCGCTCCATGTGGATGACAGCTCTTTACGCACGCATTACGCACGGAACATCAACACTGAGCACAACAACTTTTTTCCTCCCCCTTCTCCCTCAGTAACTTGTCACTTACTTGTCATACTCTGCGTTGTCCTTGTCACAGCGCGCGTCCTTGTGCTTCTGCCAGTCTTTCCCGTGCTTGCAGGTGGTGAGCAGCACCACATCCTCCGCGTTGTGGACGTGATATAAGGCATTCCTGGTGTCCGAGCCGATACCGGTCAGGTAGCGCTTCCCCTTGAACACCAGCATGTACTTTCTAAAAGGCGGGATGGAGTTGTACTTGAGGTACCCCCTCTCTCCGCCGGTCCTCGGGTGCTCCTTGGAGAAGAGGGGGATGGACACGTCGAAGTTGGGCCTGAAGTTCTCGGTGCTGATGCTGGCTTTGGCCAACATGGCTTGACCGATGTCAAAGCCCAAGTCTTCCGTATAGTCCGGCCACGTCCCCGAATACAAGTTAAATATGAGGTGGTTCCTGCCGTCATTCCACAGCGGCAGGTTCTGGACCTTGGTCTTCAGGTTGTGGACGTATTGCGGGGACAGCTGGTCCCGGTCCAGAGTGTCCAGACTCAGGACGAACAGACACGCCTGTCCGGGGTCCGAGGTGTAGAACCTGGAGCCCTCGATGGTGGATAAAATATTCTGATAACTCTCGGAGATCTTCTCCCCCTTCTGCTGCGGGTAAACATAAACTTTGAATCCGTTCTTCTGACACTGGGAGAAATCAAAGCATGAATCCATGCGGCACCGTTTGCCTTTGTAAACACTCGTGTTGACGTCCCTCTTCTGCCTCGGAGATATGTGCAGGTTGTACTCCTCGGTGTCCGTCTGATCCCAGGGCACGAAAGGGTGTAAAGGGTCCGAGAAGTGAGGCCAGGGCTGGTCAGGCCGGTACCCATTCCTGCTGCGGTCATGCCGGCTCCTGCTCGCCGCTGGAAGTTGAACTCCTCCGAGGTAGAAGAGAAGCACCAGACATGCACCGGCTGAGAGCAGGATCAGGTAGCGTTTTTTGGCCTGCATGTGTCCTGGGAACTGGGGCGAGTTGTTTAGGAATAAGAAATGTAAAGTGGCCCGAAGTTAGGCTCTCACCAACCCCGGCTGCACCGCTCCATCCTCCGCCGGCAGCCTCCACGGATCCCCAACCCCCCTTCTGCGTATTCGGTTCCCAAATCCAGCAATTGATCCAGTGCATGTGGGCGATTTTTAAAAGTAGTGTCCCGTTCTTCCTCTTCTGTAGAGTTTCACCATATCGCACAGCACCTAAAAACACCAGTGCTGCCCGGACCCCGTCGGACACAGTCATAAGCAGCAGCAGCAGCAGCGGCGGCGGCGGCGGCAGCAGTAGCAGCTCTCTTCCCCTGCGCTCCTGCTCAGCCTCATTCAGCCCGGCTTGTGTGTTGGGGGCTTATTCAAATGGAAAACTGTCCGACAGCCGTCTGGGGAACTCTCTCTCCCCCCCTCAAAAAAAAAAAGGAGAGAAGCTGAACAGCGGCAGAGCTCCCAGAGGCTCCCCTTCGCTCGGAAAGGTACACCCCGGTTTTGGATGTTAAACTCGGTAACACATTGACCAGGGAGTGTGTGTGTGTGAGAAATGCCCAGTCGGTGTGGCCGCGCCGCGCTCGGATCCAAATGCCTGCGGGGCGAATTCGTCCTATCCCCCTCCGCTCTTCTCACTCCATGGTCCCGTGTGGAGAGAGGCAAGGGAACCGGAGGGGAAGCGTCGTAGCGCAGGGAGGGCAGCTCAGCTCAGCTCAGCTCAGCAGTGCAACTGTAACCTGACGAATCCCTGCATTTCTCTTCTTATTTATTACAACCTCCACACAGACGCTCCGCTGCTACAATATAAAAAAAACCCTCCCCGGCTGGAGAGAGAAGAGGAGGGAGAGAGAGAGAGAGAGAGAAGGAGCCAGGCAGCGGGTGAAGTTGGCCGGTCGACACGAGGCGAACGGACGCGGAGCTCGGAGCGAGTCGGCGCCGGAGAAAACGCTGCAAAAAAAGAAACGGGATTCCTTGATCCTAGTGTCCAATTACCGAGTGCTCAGTTGTTCCGATTGTTAGTCGGTAACATTCCAATCCCGACACGACGGCAGCTGACGTGACGTCCCATCGATGCGCACCGCCGCCGCTGATTGGTCCGTCCGTGGGAACGGAAGAGGCGGGACTTGCGGGGATGCACCCATTCATAACCGGCGGAGTCCTCCGCATGTGCAAATTATCTAATTGTTAAAGCCAGGAGAAGTTGTTTGAAGATGTGCCGGAGAGCAGAGCACCCTCCACACACACACACACACACACACACACACACACACACACACACACACACACACACACACACACACACGCCGATTGACACAGTTGTGTGTTCAGGCTGAGTGGGCTTCTACACACACACAGTGTTTGCTCTCATACTACCAGGATTAAATACTCCAGCGGTGCAGGAAGGAAGAAGCACTGACTGAGATTTCCTTTGCTCAAGTTAAAACTTTCACAACAAGAAAACAGCTCAGGCCACACGTTGTCCTGTAAAAGCCATTTTGCATTCAAAAGCAGATTTGCGGTGAAACAGCAAAAATGTGCTGAGAGACTCAAAAGTGAAAACACTCATTATATTTAATGTTCCAGCTCGTTTTTATTCGGAATACACATATTCTCCTGCATTAAAGCAGAATTTAAAATTTAAAGAGTGAATCTTATTTTCAGCTTTATACACTGCTGAGTGGTTTAATCTCTGACAGTATCATAAACTGATCTGTTCTACACAAAGAAAGTTACTTAATTTGGAAAAACTAAAGCAAAGTAGGCAATGGTATACCACCTGTCGCTAAACAGCATAGGCCAAAATAATTCAGCAAATTGAGTTATTGTACACTGATGCAAAGTTGTCATTCAAATTGTTTTATTTTCAGACAAAAACACTATTTATGCATCTGTTTTCATTATTTTTTATTGCTCTGTGGTATTAAGATCTTTTTTTCACAGTTGAGAAAGATCCAAACCCCAGTTTTTTACTTTCCTTTATATCACATTTTTCCTCTTTCTCATCTTTATTGAACAGCTGTCGAGGCAGACAGGAAATGAGGAGCGGAGGAGAGGGAGAGAGGGGAGGTATGACGTGCTACAAAGGTCCACGGCTGGTATCAAAATCAAATCAAGAATGTTGCGGTCTCATGGTGTTTTGTTGTGTCTCAACCACCAGACCACAAGGTCTCCCAAGTTTTTCTTTTTTTTTCTTTCAAACATCGTCCTCCTCTAATTTGATCCACAGTCTGGTTCTCATGGAAACCCAGACTCACTAAGATGCAGTCCTGAGAGAGCACAGACGGTCTGAAGTATAAGATAAAGCCTGTGAGATTTGCATGTAACCGTCAACTTGTCCCAAGAATTAACACAGGGAAGCAGTCAGGACATGACGGCCTTTAATGAGAAGAAGTTGTTGGAAGTCATCCCCCCCCTGCTAAAGTTTCCCTGCATCCACTAACAAACCAACGTGGCACAGCAGAGGCGACACGCTTGACAAGGAAATTAATAGCAGAGGAGTGGTTCTCGCTGAGTGTCACCATGCCTCATAAGCCTGCATAATCCTCCCCACTGCCATTTGGTGGCACAACACTCAGGCTGGGTGAAGAGGCCATCCTAATTTTTTATCGGCCAATTAGCTCAGAAGAGGGGGACTAATTAGTGGGGCTGGCTGGGAGACCAGCCAGGATCCTGCGGTTGGCCAGCGCTCATCGTCGGAATATGGCGGTGATGAAGAGGCCTGGGTGGCGTTCCAGAGGGCTGCTCCTGTCTTCGTGGTTGTCCTGCTTCATCCAGTGTTAGGCAATCCATATGGGAACATGTTGCAGAGTGAGCAAAGGAAACATCCAAATCCTGAATCATCTTTCGTGTGACTGAGTTGTGGCATGTTTGCCGTGCCGTGACCGGTTCTCACAGCCTTATTATGTACATTGAACTCCCTCCAAAACAAATCTAAACATGCACTCTTATAGAGAAGTCAGACAACTGGCACACAGCACCACCGCTTCGATTTCGACAGCGTTGCTTTTTGTTTATGCCTGAGGGACTTTTCTCTTAATTGCTTGCAACTCTAACAGGAATAATGTCGGGCTCCTTAATGACACTTGAAACCAAGATTGTGTTAACCAGAGAAGATGATGTCATTTGAATAGACTTGTACTCTTGAAAAGTGCCTGCGTCTCCTTAATGTATTGCAGGTTGTCCACATCATTAAACATTTCTCTTAATTGAAGGTGAGAAGGTGAGACACAGTAGCTCGAGCGCAGGCTGCAGAGTTTGCTGCTACACCACCAAAAGCCGCCGTACAACCCCATTTCCCCCGAACCGAGTTTATCCCCCTGTATCCCGACTGTTTTGGAACATTTTGTAGCTGTGTGGTCTCTGCATCACAGTGGTGAGGACTGGGAGTCGTTCCAGCAAGCTTTGCCTCACTCCTCTCCTTCATCCTTTCCTTGTGTACACTTCTAATGTTTCCACCCCAGAAAAATTCCCCTCTTCAATCACACTTTGGTCTCTCTCTCTCTCCTTCTCGGGCCTGCAGCAGGTCAGGGATATGAGAAGACGAGTAAACCTGACCGGCTGTGAAACCATAAAAGCTGGACTTGTGAGCGAAGAAAAAAAAAATCTGTGAAAATCAAACTGTGGGTTTGAATTAGAGAAGAGCAGCCATTTGCTGTACATTCTCCCATTTTGCCTCAATGAAATCATGCTGTCAGCATGTAGGAGCAGGAAATTACTCCACTAATGGAGGAAGAAAAATACAGGAAGTGGCAAATTCTACATACGGGAGGGGGGGCAAGTGTTCTGTCCAAGAGCAACGCTCACAAGTGTTAGATCATTAGTTTCCTTTGATATAAACCGACACACAGGCTGGGATGGACTTCGCCATGCTCAAGTACAAAGTTTTTGAACAAATATCTCCCAGTGCCACCAGTGTGTGAAGAGTTTGCAAGACGATCTAAATCAATGCGTCGCTTTGTGCCTCTCATGTTTTAGTGTTATATTTGAATCACAGAGCAAAGCTGAACCTCTTTTCCATCATTCAAATGAACATAAACCAAAACAAAAATATTCTCAGACTCACTTTACATTAACACACATGTAGATATCTTTTCATTAGAGCTGGGCATGGAGCTGGGGATCACCAGAGGCATCATCGTTATACTTAAATTCACAATATATACAATATTATTGTCATTTTAAACATATTGCAATATCCTGAGTATTGCAATAACACATTGTGATGGATGGCGCTTTTAGGCAATGGCACATTATGTTACATTCTCAGCTTGTCTCAATCATTTTTATTCTTGTAAAATGTAATGGTCAAGCATACAGACTTACCAACACAGTCATAAAAACTACTCGAATAGTCTAAACAAAAAAACTGTATTCGCAGTTTATATAATAAAAGATCAGTACCAGACTCACAATACTGGCCAACAAAATATCACATCACCACTATGCCATATCATTTTTTTTACCCCATACCTTAATAATAATTAAAATGTCCTGTTATTTACAACCATCTGAATTAGTACACACAGGGGCAAGTTGAGGAACTGGTTAAAAGTTGTTGTTTTTTTTCTTGTTGGGCGACAAACAAAACAAGGATTTTTTTTTTTCATCCATACTTGGAAGCGTCTTTGAGGATTCTGAAAATAACCTCAGAACTGTTAAAAGACTCCCTCTGCCTTTATTCTTTAGGAAATCCAATGCCTATCTCCGTGACTCGAATGTGATAATAATACATGTGAGGCACAATGCACATGTAAAACAACCCTCCAACATTTTTATGTGCCACTTGTTTTTGTTTCCATCTGTTCTCTGAAGCAGCAAATCTCTTTTAGTTTCTGACCCTGATGTGAACTCAAAGTCAAGCATACTTCCTTTATTTCACATGTCCTGGTTTTCAACAAAGAACAGACTTTGTATTGTCTCAGTTATTATTGATGAAGTATTTTAGTCAGATCAAGCCTTGGAGGGGAACCAGAGAATAAAAACAGATATTGCTATAAGGTGGCAATCATGAGATATTGAATTTGAGTGCTTGCCAAATGCCAAATGAATGAATGGGCGTGTTCTGCACTGATTATGATGACCTTGACGAACATTTACTGTAGATTATATTATAAAAGCATACCCGGTATGATATAATGCAATAATTTTTATACGTCCATATACTCTGATTAAAGGAACATTCAATCCATGCTGTGACTCTCTTGCTGCGGCGTGCCCTCAGTGACTGCAGGCAGCCATGATAAAAACTTGCAAATTCAGGCCGTGGTAAACAAATACCCACGGCTGGAAGGTAATCTGTGGGCTGAGGGAGTTTCAGGCAAGAGGAAGACAAAACAGCCTTTGAGAGTCTTCAGGCTGCTGCTGATCAGTCGCTGATAAACTCCCCTCTGGATGATGTAACAAGCTGGGCTCCTGCAATGACAAAGGGCATGTGTGTGTGTGTGTGTGTGTGTGTGTGTGTGTGTGTGTGTGTGCATAAGCACTCATGCCCAAAAACTACAGTATCTCAGGGGTTTCGCATTATGTGTTTGGATTCATGCACCTGGCTTGTGTACGCACTTGAGACTCTCCTCTGTCGTGTGTGTGTTTGTGTGGACGGGTTGTGAAGAACGAATCGCACATCCAGCTGAGTTTACTTTTTAAAGGCTCGTGAAGTGGCTCCTAAAACCTGAGAATAGACTTCCGCTGATGTAGTGTGTAATCTTGTCTACACGGTCTCACGGGGAGTGTGCTCATCCTCCCCAACAATACCGCTTTTATTTGCAAGATTCAGACAATAACACACAGGTTTTCAAGTATTCATGTGCAATCTTTTGTCTTGTCACCTGTGTTTCTATTTCCCCTGTGCTTATTCCTGCAAACTTAGGGAGGGTAAAAAAAAAAAAAAAAAAAAGTTGAGAGAAATAGAAAGATAAAGAAAAAATGTCAGCACACTGCTAAATAAAGCTCCCAATCATTTTTTATTAATTGACAACATTTCGACCACCTATGGGTCTTCTTCAGGTCATCTGAAGGTGTGTTTGGGGTGGGGCCTATAGATAGGGGGAAATAGGAGAAATAGAAAGATAAACATAGACTCGTTTTGGCTGACCTTAATCGCTGTAAACTAGAAACATCCTTTCCTGGGTTTGAACAATATGTCAAATGTGACACTAGGAAGAACAGAATTTTGGACAAATGTTATGGAAATATCCAAAATGCTTATACATCCAGAGCCAGGCCACCACTGTCTAATTGAGATCACAATACTGTTCAGCTCATTCCCATCAATTGCTTTGTCCTGAAAAGCAGCAAACCTCTTGTAAAAACTGTTAAATGCATTGAAGCTCTAAAGGGGTGCTTTTTGAGCACTGACTGGAATGTATTTCACCAGCCCGATTTGAACAGACACACAGTCATTACATCATATATTACCTTCTGTGTGGAGGCCGTGATACCCGAAAAAACAATAAAACTTTACCCCAACAACAAGCCCTACATCACTAAGGACATCAAGGATTGCATTAAAAGCGAGAGGCTTGCCTTCAGGAACAAGGACCAGGTGCTACTGAGATCGGCACAAAAGGAACTGAACCAGAAACTCAGTACAGCAAAAAGACAATACAAGGAATGTATTGAGAAGGACTATCAGGCAAATGATACAAAAAAAATGTGGGCTACCACAAAATCCATTGCAAACATGTCTGCAACAAGGACACCACTGAATTCGACAGATGATAAGATTATGGCAGATCATTTGAATAACTTTCACATTAGGTTTGACTCTCACGATTTTTCATCAGAAAGCAGCAATGTTATCAGTTCTATAATCATTGATGACAATGTTTCAAAAATAAATATGGACTCCATCGAAGTTACAAGGTTGTTCAAAAGAACTAAAGCTACAGACAAAAGCTAAAGCTACGCTAAAGCCTTCCTTTTGAAGACTTGTGCTGAGGAACCTACCCCAGCCTGGGCCCCTGTCTTGCAACGGTCAGTTGATACACACACACAGTTCCATCTCTTTGGAAAACAGCAATCATCACTCCTCTTCCAAAGAAAACGGTTCCCAAAGAAAACAATGACTATAGACCAGTAGCGCTGACCTCCATTGTAGCTAAGTGTCTGGAAAAATTGATGGTGGGTGAGTTGAAGTCAAACACACATGGACAGTTGGATCCCTATCAGTTTGCCTATAAAGACAACCGTGGCACTGAGGATGCAATACTTACCTCACCCTATTTTGCAATATCTGGAGAATCCAAAGGCTTATGCCAGACTGTTATTCATAGACTTCAGCTCTGCCTTTAACACATTGCAGCCACACGTCCTCCTTAGTAAACTCAGAGAGATGTCTGTAAACCCATATATCATCAGGTGGTATCACTCGTTCTTAACCAACAGACCCAGCGGGTCCGAGTGAACCAGACGTTGTCTGAGCTCAAATGGAACAACACAGGTGTCCCAAGGCTGTGTGAGTGAATAATTGCATAAGCAGTAACCCTAAAATGCATATCATTAAGTTTTCAGATGACACTGCCATTTTTGGGTCTCATCTCTAGCTGGGAGGTTAAAAGGTTTGTTCAGTGGTGTGAGGATCATCCCCTTATTGTTAACACAGAAAAAATGAAAGAAATTATTTTTGATCCAGAGCATCTGGGAGACCACTTCCACTAATGGTCCACAATGCACAGATTGCCCAGGTAGAGTCGTATAAATACTATTTGTTCCAGGATACAGCAACGTCTCTACTTTTGGCGAAGTTGTTTGGGGTCGAACAGACAGTACTGATGGTATTCTACCATGCTGTTATAGAGAGCGTTTTATGTTAAGGAACTTCAGCTTGGTTTGGTAATTTATCAGTGAAGTTTAAATCTCAAATAAGCAGACTGGTTCATTCTGCAATGTAAGTGATGGGGGTGAAATAATAACCAACCCTCCAGATGCTTTTTGATAAAATCATTATCAGATGAGCAAATCAACACGACCCCTCTCATGTCTTACACGGTGAATACGAGCTTCTCCCATCTGGCAGACGCTATGGAGTTCCAGTTAAGAATAAAAAACGTTACCTCAATAGATACAGGAACTCTTTCATCCCACTTGCGGTAGGTCTACTGAAATCAAAACAGTATCAACATTGAGGGCAGTATATTGTGATTAATGTGTTGTTGGCTTTTTTGTATTGATGTTTGTGGACATTGTGTTGTAATGCACTTTAACTTAAACTGTATGAACTGCCCCATCGTCCACCATTGTGTGTGCGTGTGTGTGTAGCAGCCAGTATGTATGACATGTCCAGGACAGATTTCCTATATGACTAATAAATTCAACTTAACTGAACAGAGTAATGAAAACTTGAGGGAAACAATTGATTGCATATTGATTTCTCCTCTGATTGCTGACAGCAGCCAACAGTGCAGTGACAAAGAGGCCAGAAGTTTAGCTAAAAGAGCATTGTGACTGATGTTGCCGTAGCAAATGAGTGGGAGTCAATCTGGACTTGGACTTTCTGTTCTCAGACTGCCAGCCTCATGGATTGCTGCGGGCTACTGAATGCTAAATGGTGTAGCCTTGGCTATCCTTTCAAAGTGCTGCTCACTCCGTGTGTGGGATGCCTAGTGATCTCCCATTCTTTATTTATTTAAAATGACCTTTCGACTCCCGAGCTGAGATTGCTTTGGGCAAACTGAGCTGGGTTTAAATGTTCGGGGGTGTGGGAGGGAGGCCATCATTTGTTGCCAGGGCCCTGAGCAAACTGCACTGAAACTCTACAATTTTAACCCCGGAATTCTTCAGGGAAGCGCCGACTGGCAGGCAGCATCAAATGAAGCGTTTCAGGTTAGATGTGGTGATAGGCTTTTGTCCTCATTAAAACAGAAATCCCTGCCACTTCTTTCTCATTTGTATTCCGCCGCAATTCAGTCAGGGTGGATTTTGATTTGGAGGATTTGGATGGTATAAGGCCACTGAAGCCAGGAGGGGGTAAAAAAAAGAATGCATGTTGTCGTTTCGTCTTATGCAAAGCCCAGAAAGAGCAACTTTACATATACAGTACTTGGTCCTTACTTATTTTCCAACTTTGCGGCAGAAGACAAAGCCTCCGTCTTGCCTGAACGGAATTAAAGCGTTCCTGCTTATGAAAAGGTCCAAAGCTTGTCCTATTAAACACCTCCTCATATAAGCACACTCGCGGCTGAATGTGCCAATCACTTGAAACATCGGCCCCACTTCAGGGAGCCGGAACATAATGAGTGTCAGTATCATTAAATCTACCGCGCTGATATTAAATCAGTATCATTTAAAAGGAGCTCATTCTGATATCATTACTTCAGAAAGTGCTGATGCTGCTGTGGGACCTGCTGGCTGCAGTACAGTAAGATTTTGCATCCATTCAGAGGTTCTTTAATTCCCACAGGGACTATGCTGCACAGTAATCCACTTAATTTACAATTACCCATGCAAGCCACTCATATGGAATGATTAATGGACTCCAGTAATTCCACTCATAGAGCCAGTGAGTGGATATGAGTATGTATATACCATATATGGGTCTCTTTTTCTGGGCATCCTTCTTCATATGATGTCAAACATAGATGAACTATATTCTCTTTTTAAAAGCACACATATTTCGACATATTTACAAATATATATGCTGCATATACTCCATGTATCTCCTCTGTGTATACTGTATGAGCCTCCTCCCTGTCTTTGAGAAGATGCAGGGGTAAAGCCGGGCTGTGCAGGGTGAATGTTAATGTTTTAACTCCCCTGCTAAAGATCAGAGCAGTGCCTGCTCTCCTCAGCCCTTTGAACTCTAACCCAGATTTCGCTGTACCAACCTCTGTCTTCCCCCAATATGTGCTGTTGAATACTTGGGAGAAATTATTGGCACAAGAGTTGCGAGATATTTTAACACCAGCGGTTCCATTTTTTTGTACCTGTGGCTTGGAGTCCACGGGTACAGGTGCTAGCGGCCCTGCAAGGCTTAGAGCTAACGTCAACACGCCGATGTGCTCACAAGGAGAATGCCAACACACTGATGTTTACCGGATGACATTTGCTAATTAGCACTAAACACGAAGCAAAATAAAAGCTGGTGGCAATATGAAGTTCTGCAGGTATTTGGTGATGGACCAGTGAATTAAACAAACTAAAATTTTGACCTGACAAAAAATACCAGAGGAACAAAGTTTAGTCCATCTGATGCTAATTCCTTTTTCAGCCCAAGGCGAACATCTGTCAGAGTCCAAATAGTGTCTACTAATTACTATCACTACAACTACCGTGTGAACTGTCCTGTAAAAACCCAAATAACAACCAATGTTACAATTATTATTAAAACCACAAAACCCAACCGACGAAAGCGTATGAAGATGATTTCCAACAAAGCTGGAATCCACTACCCTGAATCACATGATCTCCCTGGGACTTAACGTCGAGGTGGAAGTGCAGACATCAATGGGCCTTATATGCACCTATAGTAAGTCATCTAATACCTCTTGAGATATTTCAGCCTGGACTAAAGTGTTGGAACAAGAGACTGCTACTGCTAGTGGGATAACATTTACATTTTTGTTCTGTCTTTGTGATTCCTTTTTTCTTTACTTCTAGACTTTGTTTTTCCATATTGCAATTTCCAGTTTGAGGCAAACAAATCTTTAAATTTCACCTTCTCTCTCCCTCTCTCTCTTTCTGTCTATACAGTATGTCTCATGTCCCTGATTCGACTCTCTTCTTCTTTAATTTTTCTCACTTTCCTTTCCCTCACACATTTGATTGGCTCTTATTTCGGTTTCTAGTCAAAGAGAGGGAAATCACGCTCTCTCTTTCACTTTTTAATCACTGTCTTTTGCTCTTTTTCTTGTTCTCTCTTTCTCTCTGACTTAGCCTCTATGACCCTTCGACTCAGTCAATTGCACTCCCTATACCTCTCTCCTTTCTCTGCTTTGATTCACACATTTTAATTGCTCATTTCCCCCATCTCCGGAATTAATGAAATCTTTATTCATACACGGATTTATTAAGATTTAGAAAGGACAGAGAGGAACATGGAGAAGTAAGGAGAAAATGAAACAATATATTTTGTTTTTTCGCTGAGAACAACAGATGTTGATAGCAATGATTACCCCGTAGCCAAATAGCTCAATCACTCCCTGCTAACAGGGAATAAATCACAGAAATCACTCTCAACAAAAGCAAACTAGAAACACATTTTCTCCCTCTGTTCGGGGTAAGATTTGCTGTCCAAAGCCTGTGAGAGAGATGCTGTGAAGGAAACACGGCAGATCAAAGCCTTTTCCCTCGCCCTCTCTTACAGCCTTCCTTATGCAGGGAACGACAGATGTGGGTGATGAGTTGACGGCAGAGAAAGCGATGCAGGCAAAAAGGTTAGAATGACATGTGAGGACATGTTATGACTGCTGCCTTGACTTGACAGTGCAGGGTTAATTATGGATGGCCTTCTCTGTTGGCAAGGGCTCAACACTAAGTCGCAGAGACGACTTCAGCCCAGCTGCCTTCTGGCTATGTGCATTAGGTTCTCTTATGTTTTATTACTGCTGGAGGTTGCGTTGGGGTGCTGGAGTTCCACTTCCACCGAGCAAGCTTTCTGACATTAGAAGTTAACAACAGTCTCTGCCAATGTTTTATGGCTGACCCATTTTACTCATGGGTTATTAGCTAAATACACCCTGTGAGGACCGTATTACAACTTAACCAACCAGACTTAACAGAGGAACCAAGCGTCTAATAGAGAAACATGACATTTCCTTCCTTCCCTATAGTAGTAAGATGAGAATTATTCCATATCCTTAAATGGATAGTTTCATACTTTGGAAAATACTACTTTTTGTTAAAGTTCATTTCTGTGTATTGACTTGATCTTGTGTTCAGCCTAGCTTAGCATAAAGACTTCAAGCTGTGTGCTTCTGTGCACTAGGTCTGGATGTCACATGGGCTGCTGCTAATAAAAATAGTGAGAACAAATTTTGGTTGTGTCTTGTGATATGATCAGCCTAACATCACATTAAGATATTAAACAGGGAGAAACAAAGAGCCTGACTCTGTAAAATATTCAAAATTATACATACAACATGTAAAGCTAGGCTAAACATATATCTGTACAAAGACCGAAAGAAATACCTGTGGTCATCTACAATATCTGTCAGTCAACCCTTTTCGGCAACCTCAAACCTCAACTCTTTTTACTTAAGTGGTTGGGTGAAGATTAAAGGGCCGATTTGTAAGTTTTCTTTAAAAACCAAATGTGGTTTTCTTGCCAGGCACACATTGTTGAGATTCAACCATTGTTGCTTTTACAAGACAAGAGGTTAACATATTCTCTCTGAGCAGTGCTGTGTCTTAAGGACAGATTGGGGGTTATACAATGAGTCTGTATTGCAAAGTAATGTCTTTAATTCATAGATAACTGAGTAGGCTATATACACTTGAGGGCTAATGTTGTTAGTTTTAACTGCATACCTGCACATCTAGGTCTTGAGATGGAGAGCTGGATAACTTAAAACATCTTACTGGTAATTACTTTCTCTGTTTTAACCTAACCCACACCATACACATGCACACAAACACGCTGTCGAGCACTAAACAAAAATTTACAAACTGTGGCAATGAAAAAGCTCATTTCCTTCCTGTGCTTTATCTCGTTCTTCTCCACAATTCGTTCTGCTGCAATATGCTCAATCAATCAAGGATGCCGAGCTGCCATTGCTGGCACACAAGCTGAGTTGCATTGATTTGTTAAGAGACGTCAGCCTTCTGCGGCTGGTAAATGTGCCTCTGAAGAATCTGTTGTGTTCTCGCATCGTCGCTAAGGCACTGCAGATTCATACACATTTGATTGCCCTGGTGCCATAATTAGCTTGGTCAGGCAAACAAGCACTTTGAAATGGTTCCACTCGGGTTTATCAGTTCAAGAGACCTTGTGTTGATTTTCTTTTCTTTTTGGAGAGGTATTGACTGGAATAAAGTGATGTCAGCACCAAACGAAAGCTTGAAACATTTAGTCGATTTACTGTCCTGACCTGGCAAGGAGACAGTTTTTTAAAGCCAGAAAAAAAAGAGCACTGGATACATCTCCATTGTCTCCAGTCTTGGAGATTATTTTCCTGCTGCATCTATGTTTGGGGAAATGAGTGGGGGGGCAGTTTTTGCTTTGTCATGGGGAATGCGATGATTCATGCTAAAAGAAGCCAAACATCTGGCTTCATTAATCATTTCTTTTCAAGTGTAGGTTTTCAGGGAATACTTTTCCCTTTTCATCACATTTTCTCTCTCTCCCTCTCTCCCTCCCTCCCTCCCTCCCTCTCTCTCTCTGCCCCCCTAACCCCCCCCCCCCACCCATCTGCGCTGCTTGTCATCTGTTGACATTCTGGCATGCCTCATCACCCATATCACTCCTCCCCCCTCATTTGCTCTCTAATTTGTTTAGATGGCAGGAGAAAGAAAAGGATCAGAAAGACAGTGACTAAGGTGTGGCGGAAAAAATAAGGGGAGAGTGTGGGAAGGGAAGAAGGAGCAGAGGGTTGTAAATCAAGTTTGATGAAATCGGCTTGCATGCCGTTAAACAGTTAGGGAGTTCCTCATTACTCACCAAGCTCTGAGTGACTGTGGTGACGCATCTGCATTAATGCCACATGCTACATTGCCTTGGGCAAACCAACACAGTGATAAGAGCAACATTTTCCAATCACTGTGATACGCCCCCTCCTCCACAAACACACACAACACACTCCACCCACCAAACATTTACAAGGTTTGGAAAATTGCTGCTTTCCCACAAAGCTCTAATGGCCGCTGTCATGTCAACTGAGATGTTGGTTTCTCTTCATTATACTTCATGGCTCCACTGTTAATCCTGAGGGACGTGTTCATAACGCTGACAGAGAGAGATTCACTGTCCAGCGTATTAGCATTATCAAAAGATGAAACTGTGGATCACATTGAGGACATAAAACAAGGTGAGAGGACAGATCAAAACATGTCCTTCATCAGATTATGCCACACGTTTTGGAATATAAAGTTAAACTGTAAGGCTTATCTACAAAGCCACTTGTTTAACTGGAACTGTCCTCCAAAGGAAAAACAACATCATCAGTCAAACAGTCAGCTTTGGCAAACTCCCCAAACTGACAACTTTAAGTTCATCACCTGACAATGAATGTCCCCCAGCCTTAATGAGGAGGTCATCTTCACCCAGCACATCATGATGTCTAAAACCTTTCTCTAAAGCACAAAGAAATGTCTTCTCGATGATAAAGGTGTTAGACTGAAAAGCTTTCTGATCCAACACTAATTGGGAGGATTTGTTGGTACTGTATATACTGAGAAAAAAATGGCAGAATATTACACGAAAAAGTGTTTTAGGTAGGCTACATGTGACTGCAAAATCTTGACCGTTTAAAAAAAAACAAAAAAACACACGCTACAGTTACAGTATCTACTGTGCTGAAGGTGAAAACAACAAAGTTGTCCTTGTTGTTGCACAACAAGATGAAACCAGTGAAACCAGATCCAAAGAAGTAATTGGTCTGTGCCAAATGTATAATGCTGTGTTATTGGGTAATTTTCTGTGGAGGAGAGGAAAAACAGCTGGAAGTAAGAGGCGGTGGACGTTTACCAAGACATATATGCTAAACACAGCAAAATTGGAGAATCACACTGCCACCAGAATAAACATGCTGTACCAACATGTATACAATGCAGTCAGGGGAGGGAAAATTTACATAATTGCAAAATTGGCCAATATAACAGGATGAAGTAATATAAAATGTGAATGTATTCTATAGCACTCTGTCCTGCATCAGGTTTATAGCTGGAAAAAGCTTTTACACTACATTCTTCTTTGAGATGTGTGCCAGATGGCAGCACGGTCCAGCTGTAACAGCATGAGCAGCCATGTCACAGACCGGATGATCGTACAACAGAGAACATGCACAAAGTTTACACGTTTTTTTTTGTTTCTTTGTTTGTTTTTGCAGGGTATGGTGCAAATAATAATCAGTTTATCTTTTATATTGACTGTAGAAATCAAAATTGGCTTTATTTCCAATGAGGGAAAAATGCTTAGTGATTAAATTGCTCAGTGATGTTTGAGAAAACCCAATGACCACCACATTTGAGTAACTGTTTTGGGGCTTTTGATCAGATCACATGGTCCTCATCAACAGATGCATTTTCCCATACTCATTAGTTAATTTTTCTTTTGCAACATAATGGTATTGTCAAAGCCCAGATCTCCAGACTCCATTCACCCACTTTCATCATCCACTCTGTCTCACGCAGGGCCTTCAGATCTGACATCAACAAACTGATTTCTGTGTAGTAATATTCTGAAATGTGAAATGCTATGCAGTCCTCAAAAAACTAAATGACCTGTTTTGTAAATTGTAGTCCATTATCCAGTCAAGCAGCTCAAGACTTTTGATTACAGCAATTCATACTGGACTATGACTGTTCAAAGGAAAAAGCAAAGCTGATTACATACTTTATATTTAACGTTCTGTAGGATATTGCCATTGTTTGGTTTCACATTTGACAAAGCAATATGTTTTGTACAAAAAGAAAAAAGAAAAAAAAGAACCTGTCTGGAAAGCTAAAGAAGAGTGCATGGGTTATTTTCAGAGACAATCACTGATGCATGTGAAGATCATACAGTCAGTCTGCTGTGTGATGTGGTGGTGGAGGAAGGAAGGAGGAGGCTGTTTCTGTTTTCCATTGTATGACAAATTCAGAAGTCGGGTTTATAAAAAAAAGAAGAAAAAAAGCAGTCTATATTTTGTTTATTTGTTTTGGTTATACAAGTGTGAAAGCTTTCAGAGAAGGTAGATTCTACACCGCCTGAGCAAAATGGCCACACTGCAGTAAAATTAAATCAAAGCGGAAAGGCAGGCACAAACACACAAACACACACTCGCACTTAAAGGCACAAACTCTCGCAAGGACAAGGAGTCAGCCAATTAATTGAATTTAAGGCAATGTGCAGAACAATGACACACATCACAGACAAAATGCACACGTTGAAACCATTAGTACTTACATAACTGTGGCGTGTTTGCCAAATAGGCCAAGTCGAAACAAACCCTGTTTGATGCTGCAGTGGATCAACTTCTACTCAAAGGAGTTACATGCCACATGTACATGACAAGGAGCGATATCATCAAGAGCACACTCGCTAACAGCCCCTGCACTCGAAACAATGAATTATGAGTTTGTACGCTAAGATCTGCAGCTTGTCACTTTGATCAAAACAACAATTGAAGAGTCATTTTGAAACGGTGTTGGACGGGGTTCAGCAGTGTGACTGAAAACAAATCGTCAAATCAAAGAAGTTGAGTCCCTGACATGTATCTCTGAGTGTCTGAAAGATGGTAGACTTGTTTGTTTCTGGTATGAATGACTGGTGACCTGTTTCAAACGTGAAACACCCTCCTCTGAACAGCATTAGGCTACCTTTAATTAGCAACCATAGCCGGGAACCAGGCTTATTCCACATGTTGAAGTTTTATGGACGGTGCTGTTGTGTTTGGAAGATGGTGTCTTTCTCTTGAAGCTTTTCCAAATACAAATACACAGGAGGATGGAGGGTGGATCGAACAACATGTTTACCTGTTCTGGCAAAAGCAGCAACCACTAGAATGTCTGGCTAACTAAGTTTTCTCCCCACAAACCTAGCATTACCAAGACCAAAGAGTAAAAGTTGCACACTTGCTGAAAAATTACACTTACTGTAGTAGAATTAAATAATAAATAATTATAATAATAATAAATGAAAGCCCAGAGACTTCCTATTTATCCACTTATAGGAGCTGTGAGGATGTTATGGTTAAAAGTAGCATTAGAATCTCTTTTCTGGAGTTTAATTTCCTCTACAGGGATCATAAACTGCCTCAGAGGCTGATGGTTTTGACCTGGGGCATGTTATAGCCTCAGTGTTTTAGCATGATGTCATGTAGCCATTCTCAGACATTAGAAAGTCAGCCAGTGGCTGTGCTTTTCAAACCAACACGTGGAGTTAACGCCAACTGATAGAATAAGAGAGAAGAATAAGAGAGTAGGAGGGAAAATGAGGAGAAACTACATGAAATAGGTGAAATCACAGATTCTCTCTTGGCTGAAGAGCTCTTTCTCCCTAACTGCCCCTACTGCCAATTCAACAGCTACTGATAAGAGATGACTTGGGTCAGTGGTGCCAGACGTACTCACGGAAAGTACCCTCAAGAAGTTGAACGGCCCACTGGCTTCTAGCGTCTGTGCAAGAGACGTGTATCAGAGCCCAGAGAAACACAGACACGCAGATAATTCACTCTTACACCAAATTTCCTGTGAATCTCGTCCAATATCAGCTCTGCTAAGACTACACATCCTGATTTGTAACCTCCAGCTGTTTCTTCTTCTGTGGCAGGATAAAGAGGGTTGCGGGAGAGATGTTCCCACTGTAAATCACCCTGCCAAAGTCCACCATAAACCTCTGTGAAATTGGGACTCATCCAAACCTGAACTTTTGGTGTTGCCTTTTATCAAAACGCCAAATGAAAACAGAGTGGAGAGGAGGGCGAGTGAGAAAAACCAACAGATAGCGAGCAGCGGTAGAAAGAGCAGCAGTGAAGTTGGAGAGAATTTGTCTCCCACCAGTCTGGTCTGAACATCTGGGCTGAGATCAGTGTACACAGAAGAACAGATCACACGGGCGAGGAGAGAGGAGAGAGGAGAGAGAGGCTCGTGAACAAGTTATCTTACTCTCACGTTGAGATATAACATGAAAATTTCATATCATAACAGTTATCATTATTATCACGGTATTGTTGAATGTGTTCAAAACACACACTTTCTAAGGAGGCTCCCGCTTGAGCTTTACACTGCCTTTGATATGTCTTGATTGATTTTATTTTCACACACGCACATCTTACAAGCATATTTCATTAGCTATGGTGTGTGAAAATGGGGTCACCCCAAGGAAGCTACTTAAAGCTTATAGTAGGGGGCCCACAGACACACTTACACAACAGACATTGAGTACAATAACACACTAGGACAGACATTACTAGCTTTCAAATGCAACTTTGTGTGTGAAAGAAAAACAACAATAAAATAAAAATAAAAAGAATAAGTAAGGACACAACAGTTAAAGGGCAGGTTACAGTGGTTAGGGCAGTATTGCCAACACTTGTCAGGGCTACATCGGTGAGAGAAGACACAGCGCTAGTGCCAAATTACCCGCTTGTGTAATGAAAATTCTTGTGATTTTCAGCCTACAGTGGGAATGACAGCTGAGAATATTACTCTTAGATTACACAGACACACTCTTAAATATGAAAGGAGGCTGAAAAAATCCCAGGCCATGCCTGTTCTGATGATACAACTCAGCGGTCCTGAAATGTGTGTTTCTCTTCTTGATCGGGAGCCCACCTGGCTACTTAATTGAAAAGAAAGAGAGACATCAAGACATCACCTAATAAATAACAGGGCCTGACTATAAATTATGCATCTGAAAGCATGAACAATAAGAGGCAGGGTGGAGTGAAACGCAAAGTGGTATCACATATAATTCTGTGGGCAAAAACAACCTTACATTTTCTACTAGTATTACTACAGCTATATTGCTAAAAGGAGACTGAAGGATGTTGGTCAAATTCTCCCTCTTTGCTCCAAAACCTTTTGTAATGAATCAGGACTCAGAGCTATTAGAGGACCAGCCTTTTTAATAAACTTGTTATTCGTGTTCCTAACATTGGCACTGGCGCCGTTACCCCAGAGCATTAGAAATTTTCAAACAAGTTATGCAAACAGTTTATTGGAAAAGGTTAGGTTAGGTTAGGTTAGGTTAGTTTATTGGTCTCCACCAGGGAGAAATTTGTTGCGGAGACAGGGAACATGTTGCATACATAAAAACACATACAGTACAAAAAGAACATCAAGAAAAGCACTGTTGCCCTGAACAGCAGAGACATGTTCAACACCATGAAAACCTGTTTGTAAGAAAATAAAATAAAATAAAAAGGAGCACAACAAGATGTTATAGGAGTGATAGGATGATGATGTTAGGAGAAGGAGGAGGAGGAGAGATGAGGAGATAAAACACTGGAGGACTGGGTTTGGTTTACTACCCGTGCACTGAGAGATTCTGTGGAGATGGAGGAGTGAGTGGGTCAATATTTGCCTGTTTGACGGACATGGGAGATGAGCAAAGGTGAGAGAAACAGAGGAGGTGGTGGAGAGCTGGTTTGTTCTGGGTGAACAGGTAATTTATATATATAAAATCAAATAAAAAAACCTCAAAGTGTATAAAGGCCTTTTCTTAGAGAGACACTCACACTGCATTCATTTCTGTGTGCGTGTCTCAGTTTCCCTGCCTTTAATATTAGACATGTAACTTTGTCTGCGGTACATGTGCCAGTACAAGTCTGCAGTCAGTTCTCCATCTCTATCTTTTTTCTATTTCCTCTCACTGACCCCCCACCCACCCACCACCACCACCACCACCACCACCACCACCACCTTTCTTTCCTCGGCTCTGAGTTCGAGCTTGTCTGAGCAGCTTGGCAAGTATTTCTGTAATACATTCCACCTACCAACGGCCCTGAAAACTCACATTTCAAGGAAACTTCCCAACTGATTAATCCTTGACAAATTGTCACATTTGAAGCAATGTGAAGAGGACACGGCTTTAACCCAAATCTTGTCAGTTCACTCAGCAGATTCAAATTAAGGTCATTAGGGGTTTTTACACATCTCGCAGCGCACGCCCCCTGTGTCAGGGACTTTTATTGTGTGAAATTTGGGACAAATTCCTTTTTCTTTTTTTCAACCTCCGCTGAGAGTAAATTGGAGAAAAGTATGCAAAGTGTAGTATCTGCAGGTGAAGGTGGAGAAACCAGGGTTACTCACTCCCATTGTAGAATCCTGCTTTTCACAACTGCATGTCAGTATGGAAAAAACACAAGGTAAGAACAGACAGAGAGGAGAAGAAATGGATCATTGTTTGAAAGTTCGTAGTGTGTGAGTGTGTACGCCTGAGGCAGGAGGGGGGATTCCACTGGGGGAAATGAATTTGAGACTGTGCTTGCACTAAATGAGGGAAAACAAACAAAAACATATTACAGCTGACTGACGGTGGACTAATAAAGTGCAGGCTCTGCACTGAGAGGAACAACTTACTGTGTATTTGTAGCAGTTTAACAACCCTTTACTCTAAATTACACTCAGTGTCATCCATGGGAACACAAACAAAAAGCTTATTAAGGTGAATTTGGGAAAATGAAATGTAAACTAAGCTAAAATTATCCAGTAATGGGGTCAGTGTCTGGTATAATTAATTTTTTTTTGTCGCACCAGGGTTAAGTAACATAGATTCCAGTTTAAAACAGCAGTGCAGTCATCATCATGCCATTATTTCTGCCAAAACCAAATTCCACTTCAGCAGCTGGGACATTTAAAATCCAGTTGATAAGGCATTTTTGTGAAGCCAGTAACATTCAAATAGCAGATAATGGACTTTTTAACAACCACATTTTTATAGAGATTCCTTACATCTGACATTGCTCGTTCACAACCTAAGTAACCCTAATAAAGACACAGTCTGTAATTTAAAGGCACAAGAGCAGTTTCCAAAGACAACCATGTCGCAAACTGAGGCTCATAACATTCATAGCCATGAAATGTTAACGTGGACCCCAGTAACATTGGTGGTCACGTTTTACCACGTCTGCATGTTAGAGTGCAAACCTTTGTTGATCTGCACTAATGTACAGCAAAAGGTGACTGGGGAGAGATTATTTCTGCAGGTATTTGGTCATAAACCAAACTACTGGATAAATTAAAGGTGTTTTGAAAAGTCAGAGTATCAGCAAAGTCCATCCTATGGGGAAGATGAATAGTAATCAGTCTAACCGTTGTAGTCATTCAATGTCTTCAGGGGACCACCAAAGCCAGTAGGATTCACCCTCTGGAGATCATGAATGCCTGCAATGTGTACCGATCAACTCTGAAAGTCATTAAGGTTCATCCTCTGGGCACAACGAATGCCTGCAGAACATTTCATAACAATCCATTAGCAAAACATTGTGATACTTCACTAAATAAAACCCAAATGTTGACCTTGTGTTCGAGGTGAAGTAAAACTCAGAGTCAGTACACTACACTCTCTAGGAAACATAAAAGTCTGTACACAATTTCATGGAGCTCTGTTCAATAGCTGTCCTGTTACTTATCCAGACTAAATTGTGTTGACGACTCACTGTCAGAGCAACAGATGGTTAATAAAGACTAAAAACTGGGTAGAAGTCTTCACATCTTTTCACTTAAATGGAAAACAAGAGTCATGTTTCTCCTTTTCTGGAGCAAATAAATATTTTTGGACCCGGTCAGGCGCCAGCTTCAACATCACCCCGCTGCGTCTCACAGTTAAGTAAACTAAAAGTAAACTTCTGCATATTTTGGGCGCATCAAGGTTTTGCCACCTAATGGTTAAGCAGGTACAGCCTGACCTACATGCAGTAAATAGAGCGGTTCGTTGTATCAGCAATTAATCAAAGTGAGCCCTAACAAAGTGCTGCTGTCCCAGGGAGGTAGATAAGGGAGGGCACAAGCAGTTATGATAGGTGTTGTATGCATCATGTCGGCTTTATATTCCCATTGAGGATCTCTGTGTGTGTGAAGGGTGGGAGGGCCCTCACCTTTCTCAGTGCATTACAGCTCAATGGAAAACATAAAGAGGCTGGTTCATTAATAATGCTGCCTCTCTCACTGCCTGCCCGGCTTCATATCTGTATCTATAAGCCACTCAATCAATACTACAGCCGTCCGTCAACCAGCTGACCCGCTCTGCTCAGTCTCTTTTTCCTGGCTTGGTCTAAACTGGATTTATTCTCTCTGGCGCTTGAAATAAATTCATTTCACCCATACTGGACTTATGTCATTGCACATTTACTCTGTTCCAGGCTGTTTGTTGTGTTATTGTTTCACCATGTTTTTTTTTTCCCAGGCTTGATATGCAATGGTGCATTTGCACAAGTGTTGTCACAACGTATGAGGGCTACTCAAAGTGAATGCGTGGGTGGGCGTGTGAAAAATGAATGCCATTTTGAATGCATGAATGCTGTTGAGTGTGAGTATGTATCATCAAGAGGGGAAGGCCTGAAATGTTGATCTAACCTTGTGCCCCAGCTGTTTTCATTCTCTATTCAGCGGAGTTTAATATTGAGGGACTCTGAGCTGTCAAAACATATCAGAGTGATAACGCATATTGTGCTACAATGTGCTCGGTTGCCTGGTGAGTCACATTTTTCTAAGCTGAGAGATGTGATGGTGGTAATGTCTCTCACACTGGATGGATGGGGAGAAGGATCAGAGGTCTGCACTTATCTAACTGTATACATGGTCACTATTTGTTCCCTCCTGTTTTTCTTCTGTTTTTTTCCTTCTTATTTCACTCAGTTTATAGAAACTGTGGAACGTGTTACTTCACTGACAAACTCTTAAGAGCTATGTCAACAAATCTGCATTATATTACAATTGACTCTTCTTCTGGTGACTAAAAGTCCCACAATGCAACACAACCACCACTAGTTGCAGCTAATGTAGCCTCAAGCAGAGATGAGGAGCTGGGGTGCAGAAATCTAATAAGCTCATTTCTTTCAAAAGCACCAGCATTATTTTTTTTTATTTTGGAGCCAATGTTGCCAGTTACATCACTTCAGGCAATTTATCAGATTTTGCACATCTATCCCTCTCTGGAGCCACAAGACTTTTTACGTATTCAGTAGTACCCCCCACAAAGTATAAACAGACTTTGATGTGTAAAAATGTCAGATTGTGAAATATTAACACAATGAGCAAACTCCTGAATAGAAGGTTTCAATACTATACAGTCAACGCTGTGCAACTAATAACAAATACGTAACAGAGTGGGAAAAGTAGAAGAGATCCTCCCAAGGTTTTTTTTTTTTTAACCACGGCATTACAGAGTACACTGACAAATGAGGCGAGTTGGACAGTCAGCATAAAAAACTAAAAGGCTCCACCTCACCTCTGCGGTTCCATGATTTAGTCCCATTAACCTCCCTCTCTCCCTGAGCGTCTCGCAGCTGCCTCCGACCACGGTGACTTCAGCCTCCTGCTTCCCAAAAGCCATGTCCTCGTTTCCTGCTCCCTGGTGGAACAAGCAACCTGTGTACCTGCTGGAACCTATAGGGCGCCATACAATACCTTCCATGTATGAGTCTGTGATAATTACCTAGATGAGAAAAGCGTTTACATGAAGACAGCAATGTGATAATGGAGTTTTGATTTTGATCATTTGGTGTTAAATGAACTGAAATGCAAAGCTTTGTAGCCATGAAATGCAAGAACATTACATTAAACATTAATCTCTGCCTTCCCCCTTTAAGCATACTTAATAATGAATACTTTTTCCATCCCTATAATAAAAAAAAAAATTGTCCTTTTACCAAAGCGAATTGCTGCATTAATTTCTCCTCTTATCTGTGTACTTATTCCACCACACACTGACAGAAATTCAACAGCTGGTTAAACTCTGGCATGAAAAATTAGAAATACTGGCTGATTCAAGTTTTTAATAGACATGAAATGTCTGGTAATTGTAGAAGTGCAAACCTTTAAAAAAAACTGTCACAGATCCCACTTATTACAGCAAAAAAATGTTTGGTATCCAGTCACGCAAAAACATTTTGGTCTAATTTTTGTGTTAACTCTTCCGACATGTGGGACTGTATGTGCTTCTAAATTTCATGTTGACTGCGAAGCTCCATTTCTCTGCGACCGTATGAGCTACAGACGCACAGTTCTTTCGTGTGTCACTGACTTCAATTGCTACATTACAATTTAGGAGAGATATGAAGTCATTTTAGAAAGGTTAGGGGTCCCAGAGGTTTGTTGGTTTGTGGTCAGCAAGAACTGATATTATGGACTCTTGGAAACAGTATTCTAGTTGAACTTTTTTTTAACTTAAAAAAAAAAAAAGTTGTTGTTTATGTTCTTTATTTTTAACTTTTTATGAGCTATGGGCCTCTCAGAGAGGTGCCTTTAATCCACCAACTTCAAAGACAATGGTTACATGCCTACAACTACTACAGCAGTTGCTAATTGTTGGGATTGAGAGGTGTCAGTGGCCAGTTGAACAAAACAAAGCTGGGTGAGTCAAAACCGAAACAATGAACTAGGAGATACATAGGCTGGGGGGAAGAAATGGACGACCCCTCAAGTGCACTGCAAACATTTCACACCATCATTTGATCTGTTTTAATAATAGGTATTTAAAGATTAAGTGACAAAAATACTTTTTCAGGGTGAATTGACCCTTTAAAAGCTGTGTCTCAGCTACAGCTACTTCCTGCCTAATTTAACAATGCACACAACTACACAGCTTCCACTCTGTGACAGGTTGTCCAAAACTACATCCCATGTTTTGCCTTCCGTCCAATCCTCTGTGTCCTCCTCTTGTGTGTGTGTGTGTTCTGTCTTGGTTGGCACCCAGGTCCCAGCTGTCGCAGTACAGAGGATTTGCGCCAAACCGGATACCCACAGGGCACACTGGAGCCAGAGGCTGCCAGCTGGCCCAACAGACCCCCCGTCCTCCCCACCATCCAACCACCCCCCACCCCCCGATGAGACACACACTCAAAGAGACACACGCACGCACACACACACACACACACACACACACACAATCTCCCCTCTATCTTACGCCCAAAAACTCCTCAATTGACCTCTCAAACTCGCTTGCCCACCTACCCACCCCTCACCCCACATCTTCGTCCTCCTCAATACACACATTTAGACACACTCGGGGTGTGAACGTGCCCAAATCTTGGCATGTTGGAGCTGTAAAGGTGACAGGAGTTGTCAACAACATCACACTGCTGCCACATAATCCTGCTCCCCCTGAGCAACACAGCACAGGCACACAGCCTCAATCAATAAATCAGTCAGCCCCGCTTGACACGTCTGAAGGCAGACGAGGCAGAGTGGAGCGTTCAAGTAATTGCTGCTGCGACAGAAAGTGATGTCATCTTTAATTTTGGTGGACTATTTATTATGGTAATGCAAGATCATAATGGCTGAGATTAAGAGGCCGATTTGGAGATAAATGTGAGAGTGTAATGTTCGAGGGAGAATGTAGGCCAACGAGACAATCAAGACACTGAGCTGTGGTGGAGGGATAAGAGCTGAGAGTGACTTTTGTTCCTTGAATTGCTGTTTATTCACTGTTTTGTTGCCATAGATCTTAAACTGCCCATTCATATTGAAACGGTTATTGTTCAGCGTTATTTCAGCCCACACATTATGCAAATCTCATCCAAGCCAATCAGCTGCAAATGCTCCACATTGCTGGTTCTTAGAAATAGAAGAATACTTGTCATCATGGGTTATTGTGCAGGATGGTAGTGAGGAAACTCAATGTGTCTCGCTGTGTTTGTTTGGCGAGAGTTCATCCTCAGAGGTGTGGACAGGATGTCATCTCCGACCGCAGCTTCTCGACTGTGAGCAACTGATGCCAGTTTGTGCCAGTGCATGACTGGAGGAGGTCACGCACACACGCTCACACACAATCATGCACATCTAGTGCTTACCTTTCCACACAAATTTATACTTCTACATCACCCACACACATACATTGTGACCAAGTGTGTACTTTTTCAGGTGAGGTGACTTTTTTTTAATACATGTTTTAGCAAGTTTGAAAATATAACAAAATACTCGATGACACCAGTCAGTATGAACTGGGTAAACAGGCAGAGCCCCCTCCTGCTCCAATTGGCTCATGTTCAACATGTCATCTAGTTTCGATGGCAAAGTCACCACAGGATTTCAAAATACCACGATCAGTGGTAGTGACCATATCAGCTTTTATGTAGTCTGATCACAAAAGAGATGCCTGACTCGTCAAAACAAACCCAAAATGAAACAACAGCCTGATGAGTAATCACATTTTCATAATACCGTTGGGAGCTGATCGGCCAAGGAAATGTGAGATTTTGATTAGAAGATTCCACCTTAAACCAAAACCCACATACGGTAGTTGCACAACCAGGTAGGAGGAGAGTTTCTGTTTGTTCTAACCACCCATTTATTACCTGAAGCTGTAATGAAATTGGCATAAACATATTGTGAAACGCTTCCGTTTTCTTTAAGAACAGAGAACAGAGGGACCCGAGACTAAATGAACGTCCTAGGCAGTGGATTAACATTTACTTCATGTCCTGGGTTACGTGAGCTGAGGTTGCTGACCATAAACGTTCCTCTTTTCTATTGATCATCAACCTGTAGGACAAATATGACCCTGACAAACAAACAGCTTCTGTCTCAATAACAATTCTGGTAAGGGAGCAATATAGGACACTGACGTTAATCATTCACCAGTGGAAATACCCTGACATCAAATACCTCCTGTCCAGGTGGGGGGGAAATGGGGAATGAAAAGGCTCTAAATGAGTAGTGACTCATACACACAGTGGATGAAAGTGAGGAGGCCATCAAACACGCCCGTACTTTAAACCCCTTAGGAAACCAGCACCACCACACGTTTCACTGTCCCAGTTCTGTGCAACAGTGAAAACAAGAATAGATGATTTCTCACCAAAGGCAGCATGTTACATCATTTCTTTTGTTCTGTGTTTTTGTGCTTTTTTTGTTTTTCTTTCTTTCTTTTTTTTCTTTTTTTTTTAGTATCATTCCACAGTGAAGCCATCAAGGCAGTCACTCACAAACCCGACAGATCAAGGCCCAGCAGTGTGAAATGTGTCGGCCATTTTGGCTCTGTCAGAGCTGGCGGCACGTAGAGCAACTGCTCATTAGAAGGCGAGTGTGACAGAGCCTCTGTCCCCTCAACCGTACGAGTCTGACTTCCTCACCCAAAGAGGAGTGAGAGAAAGAAAAGGAGGAGGAGGAAGAGAGAGAGGCAGATGGCGATTGAGAAAGAAAGAGGAGAGAAAGCAAAGCAGGAGAGGGAGGAAGGCCAGAGGGAGAGTGAAAGCGAAAAAGAGGTGAGAGGTGGGAGTGAGGAAGAGATACAGTGCGAGAGAGGTGGAGGGAAAGAGGGAGCGCGCCCGCAGATATCATTAGGGTCGGGTGCAGGGCTGTTTAACGAGCAGGCTCACAGCAGCCCTCCATCCTCAGTGGCGCCTGCTGGCTGGAGGCCCCCAGGTTCTGGCTCCGCAGCAGGGGCTCTGGCCTGTTCCATCACTGCTGAACACAGGCGCTG
This sequence comes from Trachurus trachurus, assembly GCF_905171665.1. Lineage (NCBI taxonomy): Eukaryota > Metazoa > Chordata > Actinopteri > Carangiformes > Carangidae > Trachurus > Trachurus trachurus. The sequence goes on along the minus strand of NC_139904.1, from coordinate 13,614,209 downwards.
AACTGAGGGTGGAGATTTATATTTTTTCTCTCTCCCTATACCTGTGGAGTGCATTTGCACAGACACATTCGAAAAAGAAAAACCTAAGAAGCACCAATTCAGGTTCTCACTCACACACACACACACACACCGCCTCAGGGAAGAAAGGTTTACCGTGTGCATGCACTCTCTCTTTCTTTTTTTTCTCCCCAACCATCTCCTGTCAGAGGTATAATTGACTCAGCCTGACACATAAACATAGTGGTAATAACCCCGGCTTCCCCTTGATGTTGAACGACGGAGCACACAGCTGTGCGAGGCGCTGGGAAAAGTCACCGGGCAGCGGGCGTCTGAGGACTTGTAGCATCCCCGCCGTCGCCCGCTCAACTGTGTGACTGCACCGCCGCCACGGGAGGCAGGGCCAGAAAACATTTCCCAGCAGACTCAAGGGAGGAGAGACATTTCTTATTTGAATACATCAGTTGTAGGACGGGGAGAAAGATTACAATCACAAGGCTGAGAGGTTACATGAGATAGAAGAGGCAAGGAGAACAGGGAAGAAGTGGAGAATTACAGAAGGAATAATAGCTGTGAGGATGAATAAAACACCATGTTAGTGCCTGCTCTGGCTATGCACCATGGAAATATATCAAAGACATCAAGCTTTACAGCATTGTGAAATTTTAATCGATTGCTCTGATGTGAATAACACTGAGTATTATTATTTTACTTGTTAGCAACAAATTACATGGAAAGACTCCAATCAACAATAAACCGATCCTACTGACAAGTTTTGCTGAGTCTGATGTCTTTATTCCTCAGTGTCACAGACCAGAAGAGTTGAATGATGAATGCTACCGTTGCACATACTCCTTTCTGATAAAGGCACTGTTTTTTATTTTTGAGTCATTGCCCCGTTCTGCTCAAACTCTTCTTTCTTCTAGAAAATTACACAATCTCAGCAAACACATTTATACATGGCATATGGAAAACATGTAGCCAACAGTTGCCTGGTTACGCATCCAATTTCTGCTCTGCTTTATAGTTTTGATTTTGCCTCCACCAACTTCTGAGAGAAATGTCTGGCTCTTTAGGGAGCTCAATGTTGATGCTACATGCAACCACTAATGTACAAGCTTGGTGTTTACTACTTTTGTTATGCTGCTGTGCTGTCCACTGATATCGTGCTGTCTGTGAGACGTCTTTGCTCTCTCCTGTCCTGTTGTCCTGTGTGTTGAATCGTATCGTATCGTATCATATCATATCATATCATATCATATCGTATCGTAAAATGCTCCACTAGCTGGTCGCTAACTTTGCCGTTTGGTTCGAAGCAGGCAGTGCACTGAGTTCATTACCGTAACTGTTGAAAAACAAACAGTGAGAGCAATAAACTAATACACAACTACAACAGTTTAAGCTGCAGGCCATAAAACCAAAAACAAGACACTAAAATACACTGAAATGCTCCTTAAAGCAGAAGCTGTAAAGACTTTACACAGACAGATCATGTGCTCACTTGACATAATATTAAAAACCGATTTATGCAGCTTTTGTGTACAAGCACCACTTGTCCCTTAAACAGATAGTTTTCTTTCTTTACTTTGTTTTACATAAGGGGTTAGTCATGCAGGCGTCACATGGCAGAGTTATAACGTACAATGAAACAATCCAATATCAGTCTAAAAGTGAGCTTCTTGTAGCATATTTTCACTGCATTATACCACAGCTGCAGGTCAGGTGAGTGAAACAGAAAGTGGCATAATATAGTACGCAGGTGTGTAAGTGCACATATGGGAATATGGTAGTTAAGCAGTTGAAAAAAATGTAGTTCAAAATAAAAGTGCTCTCTAAACTGACTGGTCTACTGCAGGTAATGGCACTGTCTATATACTGTAGTATGACCACATCACACAAGCCTAGGTTAGAAAAAACAACTAAATTCAATGAACGAACTGCAGCTTTAGGAGGAAGCTGAACTGAACGTAAAGGTTTTCAAAGGGAACAGTCCCATTTTTCTGACCAATCATTTCCCCCTCCACACACTGTGGTCGTCCAGTTGGAATAGACTTTGCAGTCTTCCAGTTTGACCTGAAAAAGACCCCTTAAACTGTGAAAGGTTGCCACAGTAAATCTGTGTAACAGAAGTGCGACTTATCCTCTGCAGCACTGACACTGGTCGTGACAAAGCTGGCAAGATAAAACCCCATGAAAAGTGGCTGTTGGTGATGAGAGCATGGCCAGGCAGCGGAGAGCGAGCACCGGGGGAGTTCACGACTGGGTGGATGTCGGCCTGATCTATACTCGATCACCTGCGAAGGGAAGGTTGATAAGAAGGCTTAACCTCTTTGGCTGGTGAAGGGAATCTCTTGATGCCCACTTAATGTGAGCACAGGGTTTTGTACATTTTCTGCAGACAGAGAGATAATGAAGCGCAGAGATCAGATGATCCTTGCCAAAATAAGCAGCGTCGAATGCGCTGAAAGGTTTTCATATCGGGTCATATTGACAGGGCCAGTCAACACAGGATAAAGTGGAGGAGGGCGATGGAAACTGCTGAAATACAAAAAGCAAACCGATGAAGAAAATAGAAGGAAAAAGTAGAAAAATGTAAGCAAGTGATTAAAACAGGTTGAGTAGAGTGAGGGAGGAGGAGGAGAAGGGGGAGGGAGGGAGGCTTGGTACAAACCACTGGCTGAAAACAACATGTACTGAGAAGTCAAACAAGATAAGAGGAGAGGGGAGAGGGGAGAGATAAGACATGAGGAGAGTCAAGGAAAGCATGAGAAAGAGTGTGAGAAGAAAAACTTTGTTGCTGTTGTTGTTTTTAAAGTAGTAAAGCTTCAGCACATGAGAAGACTTCTCTCCCCGACCCCCCGACTCCCCCTCTGACAATAAAACATGAAGGGAAACAGATGTGATAACCCTCGCCGCTCAGTGTGATGCTGTGTCAAGTGCTGAGCAACGCGCACGTAGACCCTGACAAACAGTTAACGGTGTGTGGCCAGAGCCCCCTATCTGGGCACCAGTGCTCATCATGACACTCCAAAGGGGCTCAGCGTGCACGCTGTCTAAGATGTTTAATTCATACAGTCGCCTGCTTGTGCTCCGACATGAATGTGTGACGGAGGAAGATGGGAATGCATGCGCAGAGAGCCGAGGAGCTGAGCATGATGCAGAGACACAAGGAGGGGAGGCTACATCAATAAAGAGAGAGAGAGAGAGAGAGAGAATTTATGTGTTTAGAAAGAGAGAGAAATAAAGGAAAGAGGTGTAGGAGTATCCACGGTGACAAAGAAAACAAGGATATAGAAATAGACACAGTTGAAAAGTGTGAAGTAATACAATAACTCCAAAGAGATAGAGAAAGAGAGAAGAGAGAAACGTACGGATGATAGAGCACATGCTTCAGATAAGAGTCTCAGATTGACACAGAATGAGTAATGGATAGAATTAGAGCAGTAAAATCGGGAGAGAATGAGAGAAGAAAGACAAGGAAGAGTGAAAAAAAAACTGTGAAGGGAAATTTCAGACACACACACTCACACACACAAGGATAAAAACTGTTGAGATTTCATCCAGGCAGGTGGTGAGAGACCAGAGTGCTGAGGGTGTGTGTTGCAGGTCTCAGGAGAGGCAGGCAGGGGACTGAGCGCTAGCGATTTTCTGTCATATCTCCCTTTCTCTTCATCCCTCACGCCTGTTATCTACCTCCTACTCTTCACCCCGCCCCTCACCACTGCAGTACAGCCCCATGTAAAAAAAATTAAATAAATACTACAGCGTGTGTAGCATTTGTAGGGCATCAATTTCAATTCATCCAGAGATCAATATCATTGTGGGATTTATGGTGATACCTTGGTATAAATTAGTTTCTCAAAATTAAGACAATGTTTCTTATGTATGCCACCTGCTCTTTTTTGTCCCTTTCTTCTGTTGCAGGTAATAAAATCTGTGTATGTTGTCCACTCCCAAAAGTCTATACTTTCAAATAAAAAATTTACACCTGTAATAAGCCACATATGAAAATAATGTGTTGTGCACTGGCAACATGTGAAAAATACTTTTGAATAGAATCTATCTGCCTCTTGCGTGCATAATGAATGGATGGATTGGGCTGGATGCACTTGTTTGTGTCTTAGTAACGGATCTATAAAGCGCTAATAATGATTTATTTACATCATCTCACTTCACTTTGTGTTATACATGCCTCACACAGCTGTTGAAATGCACAGTGGAGGGTATCAACACATGAAATATACACTAGTAAACAGAACTTTACCTTCAAAATAACATCAAAAAACAAACCAGAGGCACACTGTTGGCTCACCAGAGGTCATGGGTTTTGAATATGTACCGCAGCCCTTTACAACCTGTCAGTCCCTCAATCTCCCTAACTTTCCTGTGTATCTATCACTGTCCTGTCCTAAAACGTCACAAAAAATCCAAAGATGTGGATGATATGACCAAATAACACATCTTACAGCTGTGTTTTATTCTTAAATCAGCCTTCTTCTTCAGTGCAATACTGAGTCCTGCTTTAAAGGGACATTTTGACTATCCACTGCACTTTGAATGATTAAATTATTAAACATCAGTAATTAAAAAATCATCAATAATGTTTAAGTCTTTAACCTTTAACTGTTATAAGAAAAAAAACTATTTCTTATTAGAAAGTGGTGCCTACAGTGTACCGTAATGTTTGTGTTATTTAAAGTTCCTAAAGCTACTAATTTTTTCACTAAAATATCAAACGTTTATGAGTAAATAAGCAAACATCATAAAGAAAAACATGTTAAGGTATTATTTATGAAGACTCATGAATATTTTCTGTCCAGGGTAGAGGAAAATGCTTTTGCTGCTGTTGCCACTGCTGAAAAGGAATATAGATCATGCATATCATTGTAGATACTGTACATGTACAGTATATGTATATATGTACAAGTGGCAGATATTTAAAAGAAAAAAAAAGTGAAAGTAGACCTACTCGGAGTTACTTGCAGCTGTGATCCATAGTGTTTCCTGCAGAGGTCCAGAGGCCTGGTGCCTGGTGCTGCCCCACCTGCCAACGTCATCCCGCTCCAGCCACAACATCTGTCAGGAAATCTTTTCTGCAAACTCAGGCTACATCTGCTGCGTGTAAGTCCATGTTAACGCACACACACACGCACGCACGCACGCACACACACACACACAGAAATGCACTGTGCGAGCAGATTTAGGACAAGCTGTAACATCCTAATTGGCCGGTCACTCACACACACACACGCACACAGAATAAACACAGAACACACTATACATGAAGATTAATCTGTTTATTATACTCATTGTGATATCAATATCATCATTAATATCCATCATTAGGCACCTTATACTGTATGTAGATAGACTGGGATAAGAGACTTGCTCTGCATGCCTGTTGGTTACAAACTAAATTGAAACATGCTGTCAACATGGGAGAAAAAAATATTTGATTTGTTTGTATTTTGTTCAGATTGTGTTTGAGCAGTTGCTCAGTTTGTCTGCTACTTATTACATGTGTTTATGCATAACTTATGCAAAGTGAGTTAAAGGCTGTAACTGTGTTTACTGCTAATTTGTTGCGAGTTCTCTGTGCGTATTTTGTTAGTCTGGGTCTGTGTATGTGTGTTTTATACAGGAGGTCTGGGATCGTGTGCATTTTTACTTGCGTGCCAGCTTGTGAAAAAGTTGTGCAATAACGTTGTGTGAGGTTTAGTCTGGCATTTACTTGTGTAACAGTGCACTGTGTATCAGTGTCTATGAGTGCGTGCCAAACCTCTTACAGGTACCGAGAGACTATGGGCTGAGCTAGTTCAGGCAAGTCCTCGGACACCTTGGCACAGCTGTCAAATGTCAAGCTGGTTTTACCTGGATATCTGTGCCAGAAACACTGTGGGAAGTTTCCCTTCATGCCTCTGGAGGAGAATGTATTCCCTCGCTTCCCTCCCTGCAAGTATGGAGCATACACTCTGGAGAGCAACAACAAAAGAATCAATATTTCTTTACACTCAGGGTTATTACAGTGCTGCAGCCTAGGATATGGATAACTAAAACACACTGCTACTGTACATTTGTTATGTGGTGGAGGGAGCCTGCAAGCTACTTCATGTCTCGACTCACAGTTTAGAGACTGTCGGTGCTGAAATGTTCTGAATTAATTTCAAAGACGCTTTGAGAACAAAGGAATATATTTTGACACAAACACTTTCAATAATCCTTTATAGCCACATTGAAGTCCAGAATTACAATTAAGTCAGAATACAGAGTACTCTCTTTACAGGGCTACCATCACAAAATATGATGAAATTCAATGCAAGTGGTTCATATACTGTTAGACACAAGACGGCAGCCTTGTGTTCTTTGCCCACCAGGTTTTGGGAACGCATGGACGTTGGTTTGATGTCAGGTTCTTATGTGCAAATTGTAATGTTTCTGACTACATCCAAGCTAAATGTAGAGTTTAACTGAGATGTAATTCAGTCAATGTCACCATCGTCATATTTGTCTGCTAAATATGAAGCTACCGCAGTGGTCGATTAACTTAGCCTAACATAGAAACAAAGTGTGGAAAAGGGGGGGAAATGACTCTGCGGCACAACTAAAACAGCCGTCTAGCATCTGCTAGGCTAATTAATTGTTGGTTTATTTTGTTATGTTTGTCTTTATGCTAGGTTAAATTAGCAGCTAGCAACTAACTAGACAGACTGAAGTTGCATGGACAAATACGGGAATGGCATCAATTTTAGGCCTTTTCACATAAGACTCTATATGTGCTCTATATGCGCTCTATGTGCGCTCTTTTGCGGTACTGAAGCAGAAGTGTGTCACAGAGCGCTGCACTCAGGTTGAGCCTGGCTCAACCCCCGCGCAACGTGCAAGCGTGGCGTGCACAAGCATTGTGTGCTGCGCCTGCACCACGCAAAACACATAAGCTACACAAAGAATGGTAATAAACTGTGCCCAGCCTGCGCACACTGCGTCCTATGTGAAAGGGCTTATATCTCTAGGCAAGGGTTAGCTAATAAATATCTTTTTGAATTCTAACTTTACAAATATGTTCAAAAGCATTTGAGCACAATTAAAATAGTTTTATTTAAATTGCCTTGGGACAGAGCTTCCCTCTATGTTATGCTAAGCTACTCCAATAGGCAGCTAGCTGTAGATTCACATTTGGCAGGTAGATATGAGAATGGGTTTAATCTTCTTATTTAACTCTTCACAAGTAAATTACGAAATACATCTTCCATAATGTTTAACTATTTGTTTAATTCCAACAGGCTACAGGTTATGGCTACAGGCTAAATGATTTAAGTCCAAAAATCCAGATTACAGTCAAATTATACAGCGTTTCACACTTTTACCACTGCAAAACTATTTCTCCCAGTTTAGTTTTTGACACTTTCCAATCTGAAACTGAAGAAATTCTGAACCTATCAGACGCTTCAGTCCTCGTCTTCCTCCTGTGGCCTTGACAGACATGGACATGGCATCTCCACCCGGCCGTGAAATAGCCACTTGTGTTTTAGCCAGAACAACTCCATTCCTATGTGACTGTCACACATACACATACATACACACACACACACACCGCTTGAGGCTTTTGTAATCTGGGAGGACTGACTGTATGTCCTGAAGAACTGATCAATACTATTCAATCAGCTTGCAGGTCCTTTTTGCCGCATTAGGCGACGGTCGCTATCCAAACAATGAATGGCTGGACACAGAGGAACCCGTGTACAAATGGAATTCCATTACAACGCAATGGCTCTCAGGGGCTGTCGCTGACCCCGGCTACCCCTCCCCATTTTTTTTTTCTTTTTTAAAATTTCCTCTCCGCCGACCACAGCAGCTATTTTATGCCCCTCTGATTGACAGCTCCCTTCCAGGAAAGGAAAGATGTTGTTACCTTGACAACAGCTCATGCTACACTGGCGTGGATACGAGCTTTTGATAAATATCACTCCAGCACACTGGAATCAGCAGAGGTCATTATACTGGCTACAGGATTTTTATAATGTATTTACACTGATTGACATACAGTAGTGGAGATGAGGACAATGATCGAAGTGACAGACACATGTGCTTTTAAGTGCAGTTAATATACCTATAATATCAACAGTGACTGGCCATTATTCACATTGACAGCAGAGGTTTGAGTTTCCTCATCAGAGATAAATAGGATACAGTGGTGTCTTCCTATAACAGACCAACATACAACACTTCCATGATGAGCTTTTTTTGCACACAGCACGTCTCCTTTCTACACACGTTTCAATATATTGCATCTAAAAATAGTTTCAAGCAGTGAGATGGAAAGCAGACAAAGCAATAAAGAGTTGGAGATACGGAGGTGAGGAAATGAAGAAGGCTTCTCTTTTGTTATCTGTGATGTCTTTTCTTCTTTTGCTCTCCTCATTAGCTGTAAAGAATTTCAAGTTATAGCATCCCCTGCTTCACTGAGCCCTTTTCCTTTGCCTGCTCCTGCTCCTTCTTCTTCGTCTTCTTTTTTCTCTCTTTCAGCCACCCTCTTCTGGGTTGCCAAATCAGTTTACCTACTAGCACAGCGCTTTCGGGGACACATGGAATGCGTCCCCCCCTCTGCCATCCTTTGTTTTTCTTTCTTTCTTTTCTCCAAGTTCTGCTCCGTCGCCTTCAGATTGCTTTTCACAACAAGATTGTGTATTTCGGGAGCCAACTTAACTGTCCCTAATGTGATGCCTACGTTCAAGTGTTTATTCCCCTGCTAACTCTTTTCACAGTGAAGTTCTCTTGGGTTTACCGTCTACGTTAGGGGAGCGATCCACAATATGGAGAGGGGAAGAGATACGGGACTTCACCGGGCTGTCGAACACTGTTTTACAGGATCTATGCACAGAATGAGGGCGAGAAAAAGCACAAAACTACACACGCATGGTTTTGTGAAATGCGTCACCCTCTCGCATTTGTTGCAGTTTAAGTTTGTGAAGAGATAAGGAGGAGGGTTGAAGGAGGGAGAGGTGTACAGGACCAGTCTTGTGGACATACTTTTTTTAATCTGCCATTACCAAAAGTCCTCTGTAGGGCAGACGTTGGCTCAGCAGCACCACAAGGGTACTCACGGGAGAAAATACACATTAAAGTGCTATGATGAAGGCGCTAACATGCCACAGACTGTGGATAATACTGTAGATGTCACTCTTTACTGTAATAGTGGGGGGGGGTTGATGATTTTGGGATCAGCAGTTCCCGAAAAGCAAAACAGCACACACATAAAAAATATGGTCCAACCGCAAGGCAATGGTATAACTGTGTTTAAATGCTTTCAGGAAACCCAGCCAACAGTGGATTCTGGGTAGATGGCGGTTAAGAGTGGGTCTGGGGGCGTGTGTGTGTGTGTGTGTGTGTGTGTGGGGGGGGGGGTTGGCTGTAGGGTGTTGTTCAGTTGAGAGAGAGGGAGCAAGACAGATGTACTGTATGAGAAGAGTGGAGGAGTTAGAAGTCTGGTGGAGGTTTGGCTGCAAAGGTCAGAAATGACTGGAGATGGGATGTCTGTAATGGAAACTTTTGGTCAGACTCCAGGAAGCTGTGAGGAATTGTTTGGACTGTGAGGAAACAGCGAGTCAGAACTCGTGGGAGCCGCTGAGGAGTGGCTGGGAAGAAAAGAAGGCATGGGTATTTTTCCAAATTTGTCTTTTGGAGAAGTCGAGGACAGAAACCAAAAAGGTGTGAAGCGGAGAGAGCCGTGATTGGTTCCAGGGAGAGAGTCTGAGAATCACATACTGGGTGGACGTTGGCAAGGTGGCGGCGGTCTGCGTCCTTCTGTGACTGGGTATCCTGCTCCGTCAGGCTATGGTGAGGATGGAGTGCACTCCAGAGAGGCTGTAAAAAAAAAAAAAAAAAAAGAAGACAGAAGGTTTAAAAAAGTTCATGTAAGAATAAGAGAGAAGATGGTCGCGGTGTAAGACGGAGAGAAAAGCACTCTCGCTGGAAAGAGGGAAGAGGTTGAGAAAAATCACAAATGGCAAGAAAGAGAAAAATAAGATGAAAACAGAAGAGCAAAAAGAGAAACGATGACGACTATCATAGGAAGAGTGGGGAAAGGGGGTGTTGGGGGGGTGGGGGGTAAAACGAAACCGAGAGGAAATTAAGAAGTTGAGATCAAACAGCAAAAAAAAGAGAAGGGGCCGAGATAACAAGCATGGGCACAGTGAGGCATAAAAATGGATCAGGGGGATGGAATTAGAAAAATAGACGAGAGAGGAGGGAGATAAGAGAGACAGGATAAAAGAGAGAAAGAGGGAGAGAAAGAGAGAGAGGGGGGGCGAATAAAAAGAAGGGAGACATAATTATAAAATGGCACAAGAAAATCAATGCAGTGGGCATCATTGTGCGTGCAGGCATCGTACAAAAGGAGGTGGGAGAGCAGCAGTGTGTCCATCAAACACATGCACACCACCAGCACATGTCAGTGTCACACACACACACACACACACACACACACACAGAGAAGCATTTCAAATGCAGAGTGAAGACAAGGAGGATGAGTCAGGCAGATGAAGCAGAGAGAGACAAGTGACATTTAGAACTCAGTCGGCGCATGTGATGACAAGACACAAAGATACATGCCAGCCTCGACTCTGACAACAGCTTGTGTGTGTGTGTGTGTGTGTGTGTGTGTGTGTGTGTGTGTGTGTGGGGGGGGGGGGGGGGGGGGGGATGCAGAGCTCAGTGCAAGGAAACAGATTTGTGATTTTTATATATTTTTATTTTCACTTGTGGGATCTGAGACTCCAGCCAAAGAGCCAACACTGACACAGAGCTGAGGATTCATGTTAGTGTTTTAAAGTAAAAGAAGTTTAACAGGAAAAATCTCCAGATGCAGTTTTGTAGAATATAGTGTAAATTGTAAAGGCATACTTGTGAAATTAATCCCATTTAATCCTAAATTCATCAATTTAAATTTAAAAACCTACAGACATTTTGAAACAACACGTTTTCATAAGGTCACAGGCAAAAACTGGTTTCTTGTATATTTCATGAACTTGCTCAACATGTTTTTTATTTTAAATGAGATGACACATGCAAGTTAGAAGTTTGGTTATAGATCCGACTAGGGAAACATTGGGTGAACGACTACATAGCTAAGCTTAGGGGAGCTTCATTGTCAAGCTTCATTGTCTGTCACCTGGACACATCGCCAGTCTGTCACAGGACTGATGATGACCTCACAAGCTCACACCTTTAGTGCTTCCATTTAAACTAATGTGCATGCCTTTGGACTGTGGGAGGAAGAACATGCTAACCACTGCACCACCGTGTCACCCTAATAAACACAGGAGGCCGCCTAATTTCCTGTTTCCAGCTCCCCACCTTTGTTGCATGATCATGATTACCTCCAAAAACCTGTTCATTAGTAGCATGAAATGGGAAAACTTGAATTTAAACTTATAAAAAGTACCTCACTGTTGTACAGCAGCTAAATAAATGTACTGAGTTACATTTTAGCCCAGCAGGGCTATTATTACCCGTACACGCACCAACAGTCATGCAAATTCAACCATGTAATATTCATTATAATTATTGACAAACACAGCATGTAAACACCGTGTCAGCCCACACACACACACACACATACACGCGTGCACACGCACTCTCCTAGTTAACTGTATTAGTGCCAGGGCTTATCTGTGCTGTGGGACCACACAGCACAAAAGGCTGAAATTCATTACAGTCGTAGGAGGGCCTTGACAAGCTGTCACCATGTTCGAAAGATTCTTCAAATCCCCCCTCCACCCCTCCACCCCCACCCCCCATCACCCTCTCCTCCTCTCTGGTCTACCACTTCATTTCAAGGATAGTTTGCATTGTCACACAAGCACATGCAAACAACAGCCACCTTATTTTACAAATCACACAATCACAGAGAAAACCCGCTCAGAATCTTAATTTCATGGGTTGTTTACATTGACACCGTACACACACATATACACAAACACACGCACACTTGTACACACTCGCACACATTCATGTTAACACATTATTCTGAGCTAGTGGTAAATGGAGCACAGGTCTAAAGGTGCAGTTCAGTGACACACTCCATATTTCCAATTTGTGTTGGCATCACTATGCTTCTCTTGGCTGCATGTACACACTCACACACACACACACACACACACACACACACAGACACACACACACACACACACACACACACACACACACACACAGACACACACGCCATGCATTTTAATGCATGGGATTTGTTTGCTGTTCTGGTTGAGGTTACATCGATAGGGAGACATTTTCAGATGATCAAAGAGATTACTGTTGTCATAAAAACATGCAAAACAATAAAACCCTGGAGGCTTTCTCAACCTTTATGAGGACATATTTCGCAAACTGGTAAAATAGCGTGTGATGCTTCAACCCTGCTGCTTCAGTCTTCAAGGACAGAAAAGGGCAAATTACTCTGGAAAATCTTTTCTTTAACATAATTACTATAATCTGCCAAACCTAAATTAACCAGACCAGCATGTGAATGCCTCCCTGACATGAGTGTGGAGAGTGTGTGCTCTCGCATCTGACAGAGAATTATAATTTCGACATGTTTCTGTGGTGTGTAATTGCATGTGTGTGTGTATCTATGTGTGTGTGTGAGTGAGGGAGCACTCAGTTAGTCTCCAGTTATTAAACCAACCAATTACAAAGCCCACTCATCACGTTTACGTCCCAAACAAAGGGAGAGTTGATCTATTATTAATGCACTGCTCAGCAGTGTAATTCACACACGGATTCGATCTCACACCCATTGGTTTACACATGGCTGCTTGCACGCACATCACACGTACACACAGACAGATCCAGCTCCTGCAGCCTGCAGCAGCACACTCTCTCTTGTGCTGGCAGTACAAATGATGAATGTGATATGGTCGTATTAACAGACGAGCAGCTTTTCAGAGACAGGTAGTCAAATGTCTGGATCATCAAAATCTCTTTCTCTCTCTCTTTCTCTCTCCTGGCTTCATCTCATGTCTTTTTGCCTCTCTTTCTTTACGGCTCTCACCCGTTCATTTGTAATGAGACCTGTCTCGCTTGTTTAATCAGAGCACACCTCACTGTGCAGGCTCTCTCTGCCGTGCGCCGTGTCTCACACTGAAAACGTGAATGAGGACATATGCACCGACTGATCCCGTCCATTTTGGCTTTGGAGTATTTGTTCTGTAGGCTGTATCCAGGCTTTACCTGCTGGTGCTTCCCTGTTGTTGGGGAAACCTTGAGATGTGGTTTTAAAGGATAAGGCTGCTGATCTTCTATCTTTTTTCTTTTTTGTTAACAAAACCCAAGAAAGACATGAAAAAGCAGCAGTAAATTGATCCTACTAACAAGTCTGTGCAGCGCCACTGACTTATTGACTGACTGATTAGTGCGCCAACGTATATTAATCCATGGAAATCAATGAAAATAGTCCAACAAATGTCCCATTTACAACCACTCTTTTATGGAATTACTGAGCCTTTTTTCAAAAGACACTGGTAGAAACACTGAGTTTGAGTGATTGTGTGTGATATGAGAGAGAAAAATGAATAGTGGGACAGCCTGATCTGTTCAGTTATCTAATTAGTATGTGGCTGGAAAATAATGAGTCTTCTCTGTGTGGTAGTGAGTCCTTCAAACAACCCTGTAAGGAAAACCCCCATTGCGAATCCTGTCTCTAAGTGTTAGTTGGCAGTGTCAATGCAAGATTTCACAAGCACTACCAACAGATGATTAAAGGTTCTGTAAACGGTCATCACTGCCACAGCCGAGTCTCCATCTCAGAAAAAAGCCAGACCAGTTATTGGCTCCATAGTCAGATGGGAAAAGAAATTCATCCTTGAATTTATCTGCCAGGACCGGCCACATGAATGACACTGATGGAGCTGGTTAAGACGCCAAAGATCCGGTGGCCAACAGGGGTTTGAGCTGGTAGTCTCTATGGCATGTCTGCCTATCCTCCGGCTTGATCTTATTTCTTTATCAGATGCATTTGTTGCCAAACAAACACGCCAGTGGTTGCTTTTACCTGAATGCTATGTGATACACTGTGGCCCAACGGTTTAACAGGGAAACTTGTGCAGATGTACATGAACTAACATGCACATGCAGCCATCCTTGATACCATGAAAAAGAAAAGAGAAGCTCATTCAGTTTGGCTGTGACATTGCTGAAAATGCTATAACTCCACTGTATCTTTTAAAATAGAAAATAGCTGTTAGCTGCTTCTTGTGCCAAAAACCCTCTTAACTGCACCTTTGAACAAAACGCAGCTCAGCCAACGCTCCTTTAGAGCAGCGGTTCGAGAACTTCTGGGCTGGTGACCCTTTCAAATGAAGCGTGTGACCTCTTATCAGAGGTTATGGCCTCGGTGTGGACATGAGCTGTCAGCAGTTCAAAGAGAGATTGATTTTTTTTTCTTTTCTGATTGTTTCATGTGAGGGATTTTCAGAGGCCTGGAGGGATAAAAGTCATAAGATTCCACAAGACAAAAGTGAAGAAGAAAAAAATTGAATGGTTCATTCACATTGACACATTGGAACGTTGAATATCCTTGAGGGTGGCACAGTTGTGTTTAACTTACTGTCAATCAATGCTGTAATTGGTTAATTCTGCAAAAATACCGGGCTAGACTGTCAGTGCAAGGCTGCCTGCAATGACTACACAAGGCAACAACGGTATAGCACAGTTAGGGGAAGGACATATAAATGGACATAATTCCAATCAATACTGGATGTACAAACACAAATACAGCCCAGTCAGACATCCATCAGCTATTCCACCAGTACAGTATGTACAAGGTCATCGTGGGCTTCACCTGGACAGGTCGCCAGTCTATTCCAGGGGCAACACATAGAGACAAAACAACCGCATGGCTCACATTCACTTTCACATTCAGACCTTTGGACTGTAGGAGGAAGCTGGAGAACCCAGAGAGACCCCATACAGACACAGGGAGGAACAATGCAAACTCCACACAGTTACCTCTGACCTGGGATTTAACAGGCAACAGTGCTAACCACTGCAGCACCGTACCTACCATCATAAAACATATTTAGGCTAAATAAAAGCTTAAAGGGATAGTTAAACATTTTGAGCTGCTCAGCTATAGTAACACAATTGAGGTAATGGCACACTGACCCCTGTCCCTCAAAACTAATAAAATATACATTTCTACAACTCCAAAACACTCTTGTGGAGAAGTTGTGACCTGCACATTTACCACATGTATAAATATGTAACATTATTACACACACAGCAAATACTCAGAACTACTTGCACTTTTGAAATCACTCCGCCCAGCAGCCATGTCTAGAATGTAGTTCCGGCTGCATTTGCCTCGAAAACAACTCCGTCTTGTAATGTTACATGATTATTTCATAAATGGTAAATGTGCAGGTCACAACTTCTCACTTCGTGTTTTGGAGTTGTTGGACTGTATATTTGATGAGTTTTGAGGGATGGGGGACAATGTACCATTCACCTCCATTGTGTTCACTGAGCAGCTCGGGTCTCTGCCCCGCGGATCTCAAAACAACATGCACCAACAATTAAAAGGTAATGACTACAGTACAGGGATTATGGCAGTGGGCGAATTTGCTAACATTTTGAACTATCCCTTTAAAATTAGAACCAGCAAGAAAAGCAGTTATGAGAGAAACCAACACCTTTCTGGAGTCGCTGGTGAGGTTCAGGAGATAAAAGTCTGACACTTCATCACATGTTCTCGCACAGAGTTCAATAATTTGCCTCAAACTCCAGAACAAAAGTACATTAAACATAGATGTGGTCCGAGCTACAACGACCTTACCGACATACCATAATGAAGAGGGCCACGAGGTGAACTCTCTGCACTTACACAAGAATGCTTCTTATTGATTTATATATTGATTTATGTTAAGTCTACTGTTTGTCTGACTCAAGGGCTTCCGCCAGAAGGTACGGCTGTTGAAAGTGAGAGGTCATTGACTCTAGCTATATCACAACTGCCACCGGCTTGGATGATTAATCCAAGTGAAAGTTCAAACGAGTGGAGGGACAAGCTACGGCTACATACGTGTGGTTATATATATATTATATTCATATATGTGGAGTTCTGAGCCTCTGTGGCACTCAGATAAGGTTTAGAGAGCCTCGTCTCCCAGTGTGCGTTCAAAATAGGTCATCTTATTCTGTGACTCTCAGCGAGCATGCCTGCTTCTTTTCCTGCCCTGATTTCAACAACATAAACAACTGATGGGAAGCCCCCTCCCTACCCCCACCCCTCCTCCTCCTCCTCCTTTCTCTATCTATCTCTTTAAAGTAGAGCTCCTCATCAGCAGTACCCAGTGTGGTTAAGTAAATAAGTCTATTTTATGCAGAGCAAGAGACAGAGGGATGGTAGTTCTCAAAAGTGCTTGTATTTTGGTATTCGAACTTGTGTCAAGTTGGATTTGTTTGCCACTGTGCCTTTTCCAGTGCCACCTGCCAACACGTACACTGACTCACACACACACAAATTTTGCCTCCATGCTTCAGCTTCCTTTAGTTGCTCAGCAGGGGACTGTCAAACTGAGCTCAGTGCCATTTCTTTACTGCGCTGCTCTATCATGCAGGATATCTCTCCTGACACAGAGCTGTCACGGCCTTCAGGGCTTAAAGATGGCGATGCAAAGGAGCAAAAAGTGGAACAGTGGAAACAAGCCCTTCATTTATTTCAGTGCATGTATGCTGATGTCTGCATGTATCTATATTTATGTGCATGTTTTTGTCGTAGCAAGCATGGCTGTGTGTGAGCACCTCGGTGTAGATATGGAGCTTGTTGAAAATTTTATTCACTCTCTCTCTCTCTTCCCTTCTCTCCGCCTGCTTCCCAACTCAACAGAGGGTGGACGCTCTTTCTGTTAAACCAATCAGATTTTGCCGTGGCCCCTGCGAGCCAATCGTCTTGTTGCTGTCAATATTTAAAAACAGCTCTTCTCTCCGCTGCAGTCAGGTGTCGTGTTGAGATGGATGCAGCCCTCCTCCATCCCTCCATTCATCACCACCAGAACTACGGGCTCCTCCACTGACCTCACCAGAAGCCCTTCTGCACATCCGTCACACCCATTCAGATCTTCAGACACATCTCTTCACCTCCTCTCCCCACTGATACTCTCTAAACCCCACTGGGGGATTTTCCTGTACAGCTCAGCTCCGCTCTCTGTGTTCGCCTCCCTTGATTGATGCAATGCCTTTAGATGAATCATGGTGTTAAACAGGAAAGCGCAATCCCCCAAGTTCTGCTTTGATGACATTAGTGGTGCGATTAGCCCGAGGCTTACACAACATCATGGGTGGTTGCTGGTTTGAAAACATGACTGGGGTTAGAGGATTTCATCAGGATGAATCATGAGGAATAAATATGATGTTGCGTTTGATACTCAAGCTAAAACCTTTTGACTGAATACAGCAAAACTGAGCAGCCTGTTGCCTACTGTAGATATACCAACTGAGATCTCACAATTAAAGGAACAAGGAAATGTGCTTATTTGCATCCTCGCTGATGAGAAGACTGTGGAAACTACTGAGTTCATTATGAAAAA
Organism: Trachurus trachurus; assembly: GCF_905171665.1. Classification (NCBI taxonomy): domain Eukaryota; kingdom Metazoa; phylum Chordata; class Actinopteri; order Carangiformes; family Carangidae; genus Trachurus; species Trachurus trachurus. The sequence continues at coordinate 13,596,633 of NC_139904.1, read as the reverse complement.
AAACCTGCAGCGTGTTGTTTTCACATTTCTGGCTTTGTTCAGATTAAATAAACAAGGCAGTAGAGGTTCTGGTACCGGTTCTGGTTCTGGTGGCGTTTGTTACCTTCAGACCATTTCAATGCAGCTGCTTTTGCAACAGACAATGTATATAAGTGGAATATATTAAAGATGTTGCCACATCTCTTCTTCGATGTTTCTAGTTGAGATTACTGCATTATTGTAATGAAGCAGCTTGATCTTTGTTCACGTTCATTCATGGTCCATTACTGACCTTGGAATTAGCAGTTTGACTAAAAATAATTCTTAGTGTAAGTCTCATTACTATGTTTTTTTTTTTTTCATCGATTTCACTCATACTGTATCTTGCTGCCCTCATCAGCCGATGGAGTTTGTTCGAGTCATTACTTATGTCAGGTGATGAGAGCTGAAGCATCTTGACTATGTGCCAACTCCATTTGCTTTTAAAGCCAATAAGATCTGTCCTTTCTCCACTGTGTTTCCAGATCATTTACTGCATCATAATAAGTATTGATAGCTCTAGAGCTTAAACATTTAGTTGATTAATCGATAAGTCAACTGACATAGAGGCCATCAGCACCGTTTTATGTTATTGTAAACTAAATATATTTGTGTTTTTCTCAGACACAGAATATGCTTAAAGTTTTTTCACTCTTATACATTAATGTATGTATAGATGTATTTATTTATTATGTGCCATTGAGAACATAATCAGGGACTAAGTATATCGCAAAATAACATTAAATGGCAAATGGACTATACTTTTCTAGTCATATTGTCCACTCAAAGTGCTTCTTCTCTACCATACACAAACAATCATAAATACCGATGATACATTCAGTGTTCAGTATTTTGCCTAAGGACACTTCGATCTGTGGACTGGAGGAGCCGGGGATCGAACCAGCGACCTCAGGATTAGTCAACGACCCGCTTGGCCTCCTGAGACGCAGCCGCCCATATATCACAGAGAAGATAGGAGATTTTATCATATAATGCTGAACCCTAGGCTGCACTTTTAAGACCTGGTTTATTTCTGTTTTCTCGTGTGTATTATTACTATACAGTATACACCGAGTACGCAAAGGAGTGAGGGGGGGTTGAGAGTAGAGGAAGAAAAGGTGGATATGAAGAAAGATAGGGAGAGGGAGAGAGAGAGAGAGAGAGAGAGAGAGAGAGAGAGAGAGAGAGAGAGAGAGAGAGAGAGAGAGAGAGAGAGAGAGAGAGAGAGAGAGAACCATGAACTGCACTCAGCTCTCAGGTTCTTGCTGACACTGATAAATACCTTAGGAATGGGACACAGTTGAGAGCTTGGCTACGCCGTCATTAACCTTGTGAAACCTCGGCCTGTGCCGGTGATTAACGACACCCCATTATGTGCCATTAAACAGCAGCAGAGGAGGGTCTCCCTTCCTATGGCAAAACAGCACAATACTGCCAACCAAGGAGCTATACGGCTTCCTAGAGAAACTTTCCCTGAGCTTGACAACATTCTCCTCCTGCAGTGTGAGAAAAAAAAAAATCAGGCCTCTACATTACACATCGGCTATGAGAGATTTGTTTGCAGGTTGCAGAATGACCCGCTGTGGCCTAATATTCTCTGACTGCCTCTTCTTTGCGTGCCACTTACATGTTTCCCCTCCCTGTCTTGTTCAAAGGCCTGTTATTGTTTATTACAATAGAACTCAGTGGAGTCCCCATAGAGGGCTCAGTGATAAGCAAAATACTTTGACACAGAAAGGAGGCTTTTACCATATGAAAGGCAAGGGAGAAAAAGAAAGGAAAAACGAGAGAGAGGGAGAGAGAGAAACGGGAAACGGATAAAGCGAGAAAAGATAGAGGTGCTGGGATAGGGTGGAGATGCGGAGAGAGGGATAAAGAGAGAGAGAGGAGGAGAGAAAGACAGAGAGCCGGGCGAGCAGGAGGGAAAGATAAAGGCAGAGCTGTATTCCCTCATGTGGCTTCTCTGTGTTGGCTCTTCGCAGCTCCTGCTCCAAGGATTACTGCATTTACACTTCAGCTTAAAAATAGCCCCCGTGATAATTTATTTAGCTGGAGCACGCCATCCGGCATTGTGTTCCCAGAGAATAGTTTTTTTCTTTTCTTTAATGTGTCTCTCTATGAGAGTCTTCCTCTCTCTCTCTCTCTCTCTGTCTGTCTCCCTCTCTCTCGCTCACTTTCTCCGCCCTATGTCTCAGCTGTGATATTTTCTCCCTCTTCATATCTCTTTCTCTTAATCTCCAATTCCCTAAGAAACTCATATAGCCTCTAAGAAAAAAAACACACACACAAATAAACAGCCTCTGTGTTTACTGGCAGAAACCTTGCTACTGGTTATGTTCCTGTTTTAATCTCATTTGTTCAGCTACATGAACCTCTGCTGCCCTTTGACTCAACGGGAGGAATTAATCAAAAAGATGCAAAAATAGTCGAAAAAAACATTAATTAAGAAATTGATGAAATATTCCATTGTGTAATACTTCCGAATGCATTTCTGTGAAGTTTAAGTCTGACCATGGTACACATAAAGTGAGCCTACAATTCACCCCGGTTTGCTTGCATACAGTTTTTCATGGTAGGTTGTTGCGAACATCTTGGAGAATTTGCCACAGTTCTTCTGTGGATTTAGTCTCTGTGTTTGAGTGTCTTCCCTCTCCCCTCATGTAATCCCAGACTGACTCCATAATGTTGAGATCAGGGTTCTGTGGGGACCGGAGCGTCTGTTACAGGACTCCTTGTTCTTCTTGACACTGAAGATACTACTTTATGACTCCGGCTGTCATGCTGCAGAATGAATGTGGGACCGATCGCAATCTTCCCTGAGGGTTTTGCATGACGGATGCACATCTGAAGTGCTTCAAACTTTTGTACAGCATAGTGTGTATACATGCACATCCATATAGGATACATGGTGAAAGTTGCTGAGATGAACTTTGTCAAACTCATCACTGTAATCTGTACAAATCCTGTCTGAATGGAACTACGCAAAAGTCACATTTCTGCCACAGTCAGCCACACACACTGCCCTGGCCATAATCAACTGTTTGCTTATCTGCGCCACCAGTTTTTATCCTTGTCAATAAAAAGAAAAGTAGACAAGTAGCTCTGTCGTTATTGTATTGGCAGATTCTTCAAACAAAGTCAGAGCGGTCACGGTTACATCTGGGAGCTGTGGCTATTTTAGCTCCAGTATTTTCATCATTAACTCATCATGTGCAGTGTGAACCTGTAAATCATCAGCACCAACATCTCAGTCACTATTAGGTTTTATAATTGTTTAATGCACTAAGCTGACTCTCCAATGTGCCTCACAATTAAATACATAAACACAAAGTAAAAAAGATGCCTCCAATGTTAACAAAAATAAAAGCATAATTGATTAAACAAATGTAATTAATTAAATCCATAAGTGTGTCTTTAATTGGAATACAATAGATCTTGGTGTAAACTGCAGTACAATTTCCGTACCACCATCAAACAAAGTACTCATCAGTGACAACACAATATATACCCGCATACATTTGTCATTTATTTTTGATATATTTAAAAATGTAATTTCCACTACATTAAAATGTGGCTCATTATAAAAAAGTAGCCGAAGGCATCCCTATGCCTTTGTAATGACGTATACATGTCTCTTGAGCAAATTTAAAATTTATACACGTGGCCCCTGGGTTCTCAGTGTCACAGTGCACATTTAACCTACTTATTGCAGTCGTGTTATCATATTTAGATATGTCGTTACTTGGATATTCTCCATGTAACTGAAGCTGCCCGGCATAAGTGAAATTGGCATGACCACGACACTCCCGACTCTAGGGCAACCTCCTAAGCCAATGACATACTGCTAAAGTGATGAAAACAAGTCTGTTACCACACCACTACCCAATTCGCCCTTGGGATACGCCTGTTGAGTGTTCTTTGAGCGCACTTGAATCTTCCTCAAGTCGCTCAGCTGATACGGCAGCCTATCAAGGCTTGAACAGGGCATGTTCAAAGTCAACACCACTTAAACATAAGATATGAGAGGCCTTCAAAGAGTAAAGGGAGAAACGCTTGGTTGCTATTTTGGATGTGGAAAAGTGCCTCAGTAGCTGAGGTTAAAGGGGATCATCAGTCTTCGTGGCACAGCGAATCTCATTTTCCGCAGAAATGTGATGACTCAACAACAGGGAGGACAGCCGTGATGTAGTCGGTGGGCTTGGGGAAGTGGGGCTCACAGTAAGGAAAGGATCGCAATGTGTTTCACTCAGCGTTTTTCACTTGCCCGTCTGTCTCAGTGCCCCCGCACCCCCAAGGTGTGTCTCCCAATACGGAGGAAATCTGAGATCTGTTGGTGAGCAGCGTTGATCTTACACAGTGCCATCAGAAACACCGACCACTGTGCTGTTCATTATGGGATCGTATTGAGGAAGCTCTGTGGTGAGAGGGTGGTTGCTACTCATTGTCGCTCCACCTACAGCATGATTTCAGACAGAGGTAAACAACTCCGGCTTTCTATTTCTTGCAGGCAACTGCAACTTTTATTCTGCTAAAATGACATCTGTTGGTTTTCTGTGGTTGGCTAACTAATCAAGCTAACGCTTGCTCATTAAGTTGGTTGAAACAATGCTCTGGATGTGACCTTTTATTTGTGTAAAAACTGTTGAAAAGTAGATGATAAGTAAGGTTAAACAAAAGATCAGCATTGATAAGGAGAGGGTTTATAGTGAGCCTGAACATCTGGGTTCCTTATTCAAAATCCCAGTGACATTTTTAACTTCTTTGACAAATAGCTAAGTCTTGGAGCAAAACCTTTCTCAACAGTGTGCCACACAGCTTGCCTCATGTGTTAAGAACAAGTCTTTTTTTTTTGAGGAGCTTCTAACAAATACGCTTTCCCATAATCCCTAGATGTTCGAGGGCTAAATGTCACAGCTCGACTGAAGAGGCGTCTCCATGAGCGCGTTGAGGGTTCACGGCTAGTTCAGACATGTCTATAATAACAACAGGACAAAGAGGACTGACGGTGTACAAAATTAAGACCACAGAGATTACAGCTAGAAAGCTGAAGAGAAAATACTTGGTAAGTGTTGGTAAATTTTGAAGATATGGATGAAAGAGAGTCATGATCCACGCTGATGTATTGAGTGTTTTTTCATGGTAGTTGTAGTTTTTTTTTAATGTTCTGGGTTAGTGGTAAAGTCATTTTTCTTTCTTTCAAAGTAACTGGCTGCTCTTTTATCCATGTTTTCTAAAAGCGTGACAAAGAGGTGCTAAGTAAGGAACCACACTACGCCGAAGTCACAGAGGCTAGCAAGTACTGTATTTGCTTGGATGTTATGTAATGAATTCAGCTCTGTTGCAGCTGATGATCTTAGAGGTGATAAACAGGATAGTTAGCAGGACATGCTAACAACTGCATCTTACATTTGAGAAGCTGGTGTATTCCCTACACCTTTGCACTTCTGCTCAATGAAAGGCTAAAAAGAACCACACAGAAATCAAAACTCTTTAGATACAGAATATGTGTCTTGCTTTGGAGCCCCATGCACACATTGAAGTGTGGAGAAGGGTGAAGTTTGACAGGCCAAAATAAGCTGTTTTATTCATCACAGTGCAGTATACACCCTGCAATGAAGGCCGGTCGGACCAGTTGTACAAGCCCCAGAAGCTGACTGTGTTTTTTTTGTAAAGTCTGAAGAATATTTCAAGAGAAGTGAGAAATGAGGGTGTTGCCTTCTTATAAAGAAAAGCTCTAAGAATAGACAACGAACGGAGTGATGCCAAAACTTCTTCATTTCAGTTGGACAGGCAGCTAATAAGTGTCTCTTTTTAAACTTATGAGCTAAATAATATTAATCACTACAGTATTCAGGTGGGTGTTGAGACAGCCTTTGAATAGACTCACCTGGGTTAATTTGAGGCGAGGGTGAAAAAAGAAATTGTAGTTGTAACCATCTTTATTTAATGTGACTGCAAACATTTACAGTTGAAAGCATTGTGTCACTTTTATGAAACAATAAAACTCACTTGTGTGGAATTATCATAAGCAAAGTCCTGAAAAACAAAACCCAAGACAGTTCCTTTGTGTTTTTCTCAATTTCCATTTAATCTGACTCATGCACATCTACTCTGTCCCTGAAGGCACCATTGCCACTGATGGCATCATTATCCTCTTTCATACAGTGACAACTTAAAGAAGCAGCTTCCAGCATCTGGATGTTGTTACCAAAGGTACACTATTAGAAACATATATTCTATTCTCAATCTAACCAATGTAAGAGATGCATTGAAGAAGAAAAAAAGCTCTTATCATTCTCTTTGGGGAGACGTTGTGTATTCACAGCAGATAAATCAGGGTGAAGTGCGATGCAGTCTTCCTCTCAGCGACATAACCGATCACCATGAAGAAAATTTCATTTTCCTCTCTACTACAAACTTTTGGAAACACTCTGATTCCCCTTGAGTGGCTCTTGGATTTCAAGTTTAAACTAATTTGCTTGTCTGTTAATTAAATAAGAAATCAATTCTATAAACAATTAGTTTGGCTTGTGCAATGCAAGCCAGTAGTGGCTGTTTAAGTGTTGTGAGTGTGACTTTAAGTGTAGAAGAGCTCTCAGCACTCTGTAGCTGCATGTGGTCAGGCACATTTCCGAGTGTGTTGGCTGTGTGGGCGCTGTGAGAAGGATCACTTTCTTTGAGATTGATTGCAAACTTTTTCTTTCTTTTTTTTTCCTTTTCTGGTAATCAGAAAGCAGAAAATGTAGGCGCACCTTTACACCACACATTGTGATTCATGTTGAGATCCATCAAAAACACTCAATTTTGAGACATTTCTTACAGAAAGCAGGAACACTAACACTACAGAATCATGTGATTATAAGAACATGAATCAAGACTAAGATTTTAAACCCATCGATGCACAAATATTGGTCTCTAGATGTTATTACAAGCAATGCAAACGCATCTCAGAAAGCTAGAAAGCTGAGGACCTGAATCTGCATTTTTTCCCCTGATGCGAGGGTGAGATAAATCCAATGTCTGTGATGTTCAGTGTGCTCTGTTGGTTTATTTTTATGCAAAATACCTTTGGAGGTATCCACCCCCCTCGCCCCACTCCTTCCACAACCCCACCACCAAGCCACCTTAGTTACATCTGTGTTGGCTTATCCATATACTGCATTGATTCAAGCAACCCCCAGGGAATAGGAGTGAACCTGTTACATTCAATTTGTGTGGGAGGAGAACGCAATACAGATCATGGTTTCTGCTAGAAAAAAATGGCACCGTACACGTGACTGTCAGGTTTTCAGCTTAAAATGATAAATGATATGCAGGCTATATAAGAATGATATCAAGGCATGTAAATTTATAATCTTTTTCATTGAAAATAGGGATGCACATTCTGAATATATTTTCGATAACTGACGCTCGTTAATCGGTTAATAACAGTAACTGATCTGTGCGTCTGTGATTATAGGCTTGTGCCGATAGCCAACCCAACCCTCTATTGGCGATTGAGAGGATGACGATCGACAATGTTTTTATTTTCCTTTTTCTTTTTTTCTTGCTGATGTTATAAATCAACACATACTACTAAAGCAGTGCAGCCACATTCACTGAGCTCTGGCTCAGCTGATCAGGACTTCTTCACATGTTGAACTCAACATACAACATACAAAATGCAGTCAAACAGGCTGAAGAGAGAGGGACAGCAGAGCTCCTCTGACAGCTCGGTCAGCTGCAGGTGAGTTACAGGTGGTACAGGTTTTTTTTTCTCCTATCGTATCGTCTCAGCTTCCTTCACAGGGACTTCCCTGCATAACTGGCACATAGGCTATAGCTGAAGGCCTACCTATTCTCAGATAATACCGTTTGCAAACAAAAAACACATCTGGACTGGCTCATACCATCATAATAACACAACAGACTGCCAACTTTGAATCAAATAATGTCCGTTTGCTACATTTGTTTGAAAAATAGATGCAATAAAAACTCATCATAATCCTTCTCCTTAGACCCGTTTGGTTTCAGAAAATAGTTTTTAAGATTTGCTTGTTTTGACATGTCTGACCTCTCCCGCTATTGTTGTACTGCGCGGTGCAACTTTGTCAGAATAAATTAAACAAATGTGAAGTTAAGTACCGCGTGAGAAAAGAAAAAGTTTACATGTGGAAATTGCCTATTTTCATAAAATTCTAATTGTGTATAGAGGGAATATTTTCACTGGACATTTTGACCGGAGGGGTTAAAAAATACCGGACTTTGGCAGATTTTACCGGTCATAGTCCGGTAATTACCGGATAACGGAAACCCAGATACAGATAATGATGGCAACAGAATGAATGTGGGGTGGGTAATTTCCCTTACTCAATACACATGATGTTTTGTGGCTGCCACATGACTTGTTGTTGGTGGTGAAATTAGGATAGCCATTTAAAATGGTCACCTGACTTTATTCCCTCTTTGCTGTCAGTGGAACTTGAGCATCTTTTGGCTAATTTGGTTTTTCCACAACAAACTTCACTGTTGGTTGGAAAACAGCACTTTTCATTAAAAAAAAACAGACTGAGGACCAAACAGCCACAGACGCTCAGAGTGACTCCAGCAGTGTTGTGATTTAGTCTTAGTCTTTTGGACTAAAATGCTTATTAGTTTTGGTCAAATTTTAGTCATTTCAATATGTGATAGTGTTAGTCCTAGTCTACTGTTGGGCAGAAATAGTGACCTGCACGGGCCTAGAATCTGGGCCCGAGCCTGACCCTGGCCCGAGGGGGTGGAGCCCCAGCCCCCCAAGCTATATTCATCATATTTTGATCGAAAGGTATGTATGTAAGTATGGATTTATTTAATTATTGAAGTGACTGAGCGCGATGAAGCTGCAGCAGCGCACAACATTTGCACTGGACGAACCTGGTCGACTCGTGTTCAAGGGTCATGGTGAGTTTAAAAAAAAAAAATGAAACTGACATCAAAACCAGATGTTTACAATAAAGTGGCAGTGAAATAAGGGCAATAAAGTCAATATTATTAGTTTTCCAATTTTAGTGAAATCTGCGTTGATGTACTCAACAACGAAAAGTTCTAATGTTTTTTTCCGATGTTGTGATATAGATATCATACACATAGGCCACAACCTTAGCCTTAGGCCTTATTATAATCAATGTCACTGATTTCTGTAATATTAAACTCTGCAAAATGACACATATCTGATAGCTGTGACTGGACAGTGTGAAAATATGATATCAACTCAACAATAAGTAGGTAAACAATGACAAAATAGTGTGTTCAGCAAATTTCCTGGTTTCTTATACAAAATCTGCCAAAAAATCAGCTGCAAAATCTGATGCTAACAGTTACCACCTGACAGGTCTTCTGTGTTGGCTTTCACACAGTGTAAAAGCTGAGCACAGCCTCCATGTGCTGACGCTGGAAATCTTCCCACTAGTCCCTCGTACCTTCGCTGCTTCAAAGTAAATCACCTGAAGTGATCGTGTATTCCGTGCGCGCCGCCTGCCCCTGCTGACTCGGTAGCATTAAACGTGTATTTACCAGCTGGGGGTCTGAATACACGACGAGGCTCCTGGATTCCCAGCGGGACCGTACCTGCCACCGCTACACCACATCGCCCTTGAGCTAGACACCTTAACCTTAGCACAGCACACACAGCCAGTCGAGTACGCGTCGCATCAAGCCGACTGTGTGTAAATGGATTTAATGTTAGAGTCAGGGTGTGTAGGTCCCTGTGGATACAGAGGGGGCATCTGCAGGCAATGGAGGAGCCATATGATGAATATTAATCATCATATGTGCTGCAGATCTGCGGAGAAATGGCGAAGATTGTGGTGAAGTGTTACCTGGGGGGAATCCACTATATACATTCATTAGCTATCGATACTCTCATATCTGCGGCGGCTGCTGCTACAGGGTGGCGTGTCCCAGCATGCCCTCCAGTCAGAGCACAGTAGTAAGAACAGTATGTGTGTGCGTGCATGTGTGTTCAAATTATATGCACATTACACCGCAAGCGACAATAGCGCTCCTACTGCGAGACAGGATAACGCTGCTCTCTGGTGTATGTCTTTGCATGATGCCCTCATCTCTCGTTAACACACATTATGAACCTACCTGTAGGTTCATAATACGTCTGGGTCAACAGGCATTGGGAACACAGTGGGAGGTTAATGTGAAGCAGATAGTGTATCTGCCTCACTGCTGGCAAGCATCGGCGTTGTTTGCCAGATGCATTAGACACACAGTCGGTGAATGCTGCCAGCTGAAAGAACTGCAGAAATGTATCCATTTGGAGGTTGTTTTCCAACATCTGACACACTTGAGATGCGATCTGTTTGGATTGCCTGATACTTGAAGAGCCTCAATATTGCCTCTTGTAATCAAGCACTCTTCTGTTTTTTTTTCTCAATGTGAGAGCAGTTATTCCTGAATCTTAATTCATCATCCTTTCCTCAGGTTTCAAAGTGTCAGACATGTTAAGCTGCACAGAGGAGAGTCAAAGTGAAATGTTTTGGTGCAGTGATTCAAAGGCTCATCAACATTAGTCTTTGAATCACGGCCCATATTGAAAACCTGTTGAAGCACCCACTGACTGCTTTTGCCCAGTGTAAGACAACAACCAACCATTACATTTTTTTGTTACCATTTTCTTGGCCTCCTCTTACACAAAAAGTTGACAATTTATTATAATACTGTAGAAGTGTTTGGAACTGTAAAATAATCTTTCTGTGCAAAGGCCAGGAAACTGGCAACAGGCGATAAGTCGATGAGACAACATATATTTCATCATTTCAGATATGGACTGCTACGTGACTCCCTGCTTATTTGTCCAGATAAAATATTAAGCCAAATATTAACACAAGATTTTGTTACTTGTTGCCATGTTTTTACATTGAACATAAAAAATGTTAATTAATTAGTATGCAGATTTTTTCTGCTTATTGTGAAAAAGCTCATACTGTAACATTCCCTATCCCTACAACTCTGCTACTCTTGTTTAAGGTGTGTCACAGATCCAGTGATGTTTATCATTAGGGAAAATAACTGGACTGTATATGTATATAGACATACATATACAGTTTGCTGTGTGTGTGCTGCTGCAGAAGTGGCAGGTAGGTAGGTTGAAGGAGTTTTCAGTTCATGTTCACATGTGCTTCATGATCTGATGCCCTAAAAAACACATTTGACCTAATAAATGTAGAGAGATTCCCTTTTAAATAGGGTTAGTAGGAGGCTGCAGAAGTTGCGCTCTGCAGGACTGGAAGACAGATTACTGTGGCGAGCAGTGAGTGTGGCATGAGGACACTGCACAGAGAAAGGACTGAAGTGCTTCACATTATTCTTCCTGTTGTTACACTGAAGAACCAGTCACATAGATATCACATCCATCTGTCCTCCAGCAGACAGGTAGGATTTTTATGTAAATAGATAACTGCTGTCAAGTTGCACGGCGCAGTCTACTGGTGTAGGAGTGAAATTGACCGCTATGCCAAAGCACTTGAACGCAACGTGTGGCTACAGTTTTTTTTTTTCATTTTTATTATTTCAAATGAAAACGGTCTCTTTGGGAAGTGAAAGTGAGGAGAGGGAACATTTGCACAAATGATGACTAATCGCCGAAGGCTTCTTTGCAAATAACGCAACGCCCTGCAAATAAATGTGTCACCTGTTTTTACCGCCTACTTGACACTGAGCAATCACACAGTGAGGGACATCTGCCATGTTACTGGATGGCAGCGTTGCCTCCTACGTGCATCCCGGCCAATTGGGAGGGAGGAGACGAGTGCCACAGGAAGTGCTGAGGGATTAGGACTGACCCCTTTAACAGTGCGGGAAGCATCAGATGTTGCAGAAAGCTTTCTTGTGCAAACGCTTGAACAAATGATGACTCTGTGCCTCGGCAGTTACCCAACCCTCTTTATTTCACCACATTAAGAGGCAAAGTAAACAGTGTTAACACAAACAGCACTTTTTGTCTTGGCTGTGATTGTTATTGTAGTGAAATGTCAGGTACAAGCCCTTGCAGTCATATAGTGAGTTCACCTGTTATGGGCACAAATAATTTGCCAAGCGGGAGGAGGAAAAAAAGAGAGGACGGTTTTGGAAAGAAAAACAATCAGCACAAAGAAGGAGCGCCAAGCAGCACTACAAATGGGAAGGGAGGGTGGCGAGTTGGCGGCGTGAAAGAAAAGTATAGCTGGAACAAAGTATTAGAGGACTGAGGCAAAGTGGAAGGCATACAAAGCATTAGAGCAAGACGGCAAACTCAGTATACAGTAGTATTTGAAAATTGGTTGAGTAAACGTGCGTGCCAGATGGTTAGGATATAAAATTATACAACAGAAGAAGAAAAAAAAACTTTGTGCATGTTTTTGTCTGGTTGCAGTTAAATCCACCGAACCATCTAGTAGCCTACTCTCCATGTCAGTTAAAATCAACACTGAATAATTTACGAGTGCTATTTGACCCGGGGTTGCAGAAGAGTCGGCTATATGAATTGGTTCAGATGTAATTCAGGTACGCTGGATATGAGCCAGTACTCTAATGAAGGGCTATTATATATCCTTCTGTTAACAACCCTGGCTTTTCTGCTTCTCCAAGTGTAAGGGTGAGTCTGGGGAAAGCTGACTGAAGTACTGACAGCAATGCAAATCAATTTTTTTTTCTGAAGCACCCAATATATGATAATCGCTCTCTCGACAAATGAGATGGTCTCAGAAAACCTGAGGCTACTTAATTGCTAAACCTGAGCAGACAGATAACTAAATTACAGTGGCCAGAAGTGTTAGAGTATGAAGAATTAGAAGTGAAACAGGTTGCAGATAAATTGGTCATATTATTTTATTAGCCTGCTGTTTAAATTAAGTGTTTTGTTTGGAGGGGGAACTAGCTACAAACACAACACTGACAATCACGTTAAGAAGTTGATTCAACCAAACAAACTAAAGCATAGTAACACTATACCATTAATCTTTTCTATTGTTTCCAACCCACTGATATGAATGTCTGTTTGGACCTACTGCAGCACAGTTACCGGACCTTAGGAATCAAACACTGCTCTCCTGTGTTTTATTGACCCATTTATCCATCACACAACCTCCTCCTTACATCATGACACTTTTTTCTTTGCTCCTGCCATAATAACTACGGCCACTAGATGTCACCTAGCAACAAAACACAATTATAGGTCATAATAAGCTGCTGCACAAACGACCTATAGGCTCATTTTTCACAGGAGATCAGTCTCTGTAAGTGTAATTGTAACTCTCTCTTATGTAGATGTCCACCTACACCTGTTGGACATATTCTGTTGTTTAGCTGCTAAATTCCTCACAGTGTTCAGCAGTTAGTTCGTATCTTACAGACAGGTTACCTGGCAGACAGGTAGTGTAAAGTTGCTGAAGACTGTTACCTGCTCCTAGAAACAAGCTGTATGCATTAGCCCAAAACAATGACCCAAAAGACACTAAAATACTTTCTACATTTAAGAAAAACAACAGAGTTGCTGACAGTTTTGTTTGGCTTAACAACTACAAGCAAATTACACATACTGGACTATTAAAATAAGATTCTTAAATAGTGCAGCTTTGTGTTTCTCTCTGTTAGGATGAAAACTGGAAATATTGAGTACCTTGCTGCAGAGCTGTTATGCATAAATGTAAATCCAAAATTATAAAAAATAAATAAATGTTACTGCCGTCTGAAAAATTCCACTTGGATAAAAAGAGGTGGGTAAACAGAATGAATTAACTGGAGAATTTTAATTGCTGGTTGAGAAATTATGAATTGATTCAAAAAGCAGAAATATAATTACCCATTGTGATTTGCAATGCTAATAAGAGGGAACAGGAAAATAGTGGCAATTGTGTCCCTATGCATATACATTCACGCAGCCACCCCTGTGAATGTATGCGTGTTTGTATGTTTGGTGTGTTAATAGGCTCTTGAAAACACAAGTATGTGTGTGTGTGTGTGTGTGTGTGTGTGTCTGGGAGCCATGAGGGAGTGTATCAAAGGCAGCAAGCTAACAGTGTATGCTTGAATGCCTCTTTAAATGAATCATCTGTCTAACCGAGAGAGCACGAGGCACTTAAGCAAAATCTACTTGACCTGCTCTAAAGCGCAGACAGAAGTAAAGACAATTGTGTGCTAAACCCAGCGCCGTTAAACAAAAAGGATTTCATTCTTCATTACCGGCTGAGGAGAAAATGAGTTTGTCTTCATGGATCAGTGGTCGTGAGCAAAGCAGGTAGTGCGCCAAAAAAACAACAACCTCTTTCTCTCTCTCTCTCTCTCTGCTGACAACCAAATAACCAGAACAATAATCAAACCAAATAACGTCCAGATTCAACATACACAGCACAAGGCCGTCGAGGCTGGCGAGCTAACTGTGATTCAGTCAGTTAGAGGGAGTTGATGGACAAATAAGCTTTACAGCCCTCGCCAACTTATCTCCTTGTTCCATTGAAGACTGCACGAGTGTGATTGATGGCTGAATGCAGGCCTTAATTTGTAGGAGGCGAAAAGATGGGAGTTACAATGCCTGACAATGCCTAACAATGGAAGAGGAGGTATAGATAGAATACTGGGGGAAAATGGAGATGTGAAGATCCATTGTTAATCCTGAGAAGTGACAGGCTGACATTTGTTAGTGCTGCAGACACGCACCTGGACACACACACACACACACACACACACACACACACACACACACACAGTCGGTGTCATTCCTCCGGTGCAATGTCACTCTTATTATTTCATTTTACACTTTGTCAAAAGCAGTTGACATTTATAATTAATACAGCTTTATATTGCAGAGTGACCCAAATGCTTACTCGCTTTGAAGCTTTGTCCGTTGCTATAGCAAGCACTTCCTTTTGTTGTTCAAAATTGTGTCTGGATAGCTAGACATTTTGTCTGGAGTCAAGAATGCAGATATGTTGACCTGGTTTTCGGCTCGTGAGCACAGGCAGCTGATATGGTGTGTGCACACATGAGAAGAGGTTGTTTTAGGAATGAAGTTTGGTGTGTTTCTGTGTTTTTTTGGAGCAGCTGTGGGGCTTTTTCTAAGACACAAATTAAACAAGTGTAACTGCCCTGACAAATAAAACTCCAATAACTCCTAAAATGTAGATTATCAGAGGAAACTTGCTGGTCAGGAGCATCGTTGCCATTATCACTCTCCTCCCTCCTCAATCCTGCTCTTAACTTCCCACAAATTGTGTTTGTACTTACTCATTTCTCCCTTCAATAAACATTCAATTTAAAAATTAAAATAATTCCTTCCAATTTCCCAGGGCGCTTGTTTCTATCCACACTCCAGCTACTATGTCACAATCCTATTTCCTCTCCCTCTCTTTCTCGGTTGCCTCGTTTCCTCCTCAAGCTTTCCCCTACCTTCCCTGGGGTCTGCGGTGTGTTTAAGACGAGTATCTGGCAGGTAATTACTGTCACAGCCCTAAAGATCTTAATCAAGGTGTAGATGCGATCACAAGCCTGCATGGGCGACCGTTTAAGGATCATTTACAGCACGCCTCTCTCCACATCAGTTGCAAAACCAGCTGCCAACACTTTTAACATAATGGACGAAAATTTCTGTATGTTTTTTTTTCTTTTTTGCGAAGGCAAGCACAGTCTTTAAAACACACATAATCACGTGCGCAATTACAGAAGCCACCACTTCAGGCACTTTGGAAACAGACACTGTAAACTAAGGTGTTTACATCATCAAAACGTTGCAGCACTTGCAGGGGAAAAGAAAAGGAAGAGGAAATGAGTGTCATTCGTCACACGTCAAGATTAAGAAGCGCTGACTTGAGTAAACTCTGTCTTTTCATGAGATACTGATGGAGCCCTTCTCTGGGTTTACTTGTAGCACACCATCATGAGTAAACAAGTGGATTGGGGGAATACTCAGTGTGTGCTGAGGGGAAAAAGCTGTGGGTTTTTAGTTTGTTTTACATGACAGCTCAGCAGAGGGGATGGGGAGGAAAAAGCTAAATTAGCAACTTCTTCACTGTGCAGCAGCGTGCAAAAGTAAACTAGACAAACTGTGAATGATTCTATGTTCACCTGAAACTCTCTTCAGACAAACACTGCTGCGTATCAACACTGTCGCGTTTTCTGCTTAGTTGCAACCTGCGAAGCAATTACATGGCACCTTGCTTGATTGAACAGCGCTTTGAATTTTTGTCTTGGCTTTTCAGCAAACATACACTGCATTGCCGTCGCCACCCTTGTTTTATTTACAGCTGCAAGCCTGCGAGTGCTGTTGAACTGATGACAAATAGATCTGATGAGCAGATGGGGACCATTGAATCACCAATCACTCGAAAGCTAGGAGAGAGAATATAGGTGAGAAGTCCTTCTTGTATGTGAAGAAAACACCTATAATTGAAATGACAGATGAGGAAACTCCATCTGGATATGAAGATGATGATCAAAAGCTCAAGAACAGCTACTTAATAAAGGAACCCGGGCTTACCCATTAAGTATGGGCACCCTGTGACCACACGGTTGCCCACATAAAGCCAATAAAGGGAACCAAAAGGGCAAAGGGAATGTGGGCTCAACAGGCCCAACATAGGCTAAACCATGGGCTATCCCAGAATTTGGCCCCTAACAAATTTCTGAGGTTTCACTACTGAGGGAAAAATCTGACTCTGTAGCTCCTACATACACAACAGCTAGATGTTGTTTTTCTTCTGTTTGGAGCTGAGTAATTATTAAACAGAGGGTCTTTAGAACATTTTTTGCTAAAAAAACAAAAAAACAAAAAAACAGCTGCCTGTTGCTTCCATAAATTATGTAATGAGAGCAGGGAATGTGAAGCAAAAAGAGAATATGGACCAGACAGACAAATCAAGACAAATTCAAAGCAGAACTGCAACGATTGGTAATGCGTATCTGTAGATTCATCACTACCAGTGCCCCCTTTCATATTACAAATATACAGTTGGTCCACTTTTATTGTGAAAATTGATTTTAGATGCTTTATTAATGTTGTCTACAGTACTGTAAGTCAGCTGCTCTATTACTTGAGAGTACAAATCCAGGCTCAGAAATGTGTGTAATTCCATTATTAAGTCCATAAATTGAAACAATGGCTGGTGATTACTTTCCCTTTAAAGAAAACCCTCTAAACCTGGGTCAAAATTGCAGCCTGCTGAGACTTACTCCACTTTTGTCTCTGTGCACAGCTGTAAACATTTAGATTTAGTTCATGACCTCAGGAGAGAAATAGACTCAGTGCTGCTGCCATGGAAGAGTCATACAAGCTCTCAGCCTAAGTACATTTATTCCCTGGGCGGTGCTGAGCTGATATTGTACGACAGTGACATTCTGCACACTCTCTGAGGAATAAGCCGGTAAAAATGAGATGCCACTATGATTAATAACCATAAAAATATGTGCTCACATTCGACTTGAGGTAGCAACAATATGGATGCTGTGAAGCGAACAATGACAAAGTTTATCAATTTCTGCTCCGAAGGTGCAGTCATGCACATTGCGGGGGTAGCCATTTTCTATAAAATGTAATTTTCAGCAGGAGCATATATGGGTGTATACCTAGAGTTTCAAGTAATGATGTAAACCCTCTTCCAAAATACAACTGCAATCAGAGTTGATTCTGAGATGTGTGCAAGGAAGTCAGTGTTTGTGTGTGTGTGTGTTTGTGTTCCAACAGGCTGTGTGCTGTCAGGCAGTGTTGTATAGCGTGGAACCATTCGATCTGTCTAAGGGAATAGAGTGTGTGTCTGCAGCATGGCGTATGGCCACCACTCCTCTCCCAGGAGCCAGTTCACTTTAATTGATGCTCCACTGAAACACAAGCCCGGGCAGTACAGTCGCTCACACAACATTGCTATCTCCAGCATCTCTGTCTCCCATAGAAATAGAATTAGACTGACAGCAACATGCCTCTAGAGCTGCACTGTGGCAAACACACACTTACACACACACACATGGATATAGATGCACACACTCACACTTATAAACAAATAAATACATTGACAGAATAGCATATACACAGTAGCCGAGACAAGAGTTCTGTAACACACACACACACACACACACACACACACACACACACACACACACACACACACACACACACACACACACACACACACACACACACACACACACACACACACACACACACACACACACACACACACACACACACACACACACACACACACACACACACACACACACACACACACACACAGCGTGATAGAGTGGCTGTGGCTCTCCATCAACCAAGAAATCTCATATTGGTTCACTGTATATTGTCCCGAGCAACTGCGAAGGAGAGAAAGACAGAGAGGGACAGAGAGAAGGAGACGATGGAAAATGGGAGGATCAATGGAGGCAGAGTGAGTGATGAGAATGAGAGAGGAAAGTGGAGGAGGGAAAAAAACAGAGAAATGTTTGGCAGAGGACAAGGAGAGGCACGTTGAGGAAGGTAGAGATGGAGAGAAAAGGAGGAGAGGGCGGGTGTATGGATGGAAAAAACAGTTAACCCCTTTCAGTGGTTTTCACTCTACTTCCATGTTCAGGGTGAAGGTTAAGAGCTAATCATTGTTCTAATGTGTTAAGCATGAAGGCACGCCATTATTATTTTTGCACATAGTGCAAATAAGCCTTAAGTGGTTGGACTAAACAAACAATTTGAAAACATCACTTTGAACTCTGGGAAATTGTGATGAAGATTTTTTTTTTTCTTTTTTACACTTTTCCACATTAAAAAGGTACATTGTGTGGGAATTACTCCCATCTAGCGTTGTGGTTGTACAGTATATCGCAAGCAAATTAACCGCTCGATGTATATATGATATGAATGGCAAATTCAGAGCTTACCGGAACACTTCAGTTTGTTGATGGGGGTGATTACTGATTAATGAAAGACATACTTTTGAACGAAATAATCGATTTTCGTGAGTAGATAACAGAAGTTACACAATGTCCCTTCAAGGATGAATCAATGAATGTGAAAAAAAGATAAGAAAGAAAGAATACGCCACCAGATCATACTCAAATCCCTCGCTCTAATGACGACAGTGCAGATGAAAGGTGGCTTTTCATACAGTATGCAGTAAATATTTTCCTATGACAAAGCAGAGCCCACTGCATTTTTATCCACTGAAATCAACAATATCTCCAAATGTTTCTGAAGGTTTAGCAGTGTGGGCAGATTTTGGCTCGGAGTCGACCGGCTCCAGCTGATTTGCATGCCTTTTGATTTCACACTACCAAATGCAATACAAAGAAGCATTGAATTATCAATTATTAATTAGCCTCCAAACCCTCTGGCATTTCCCTTGTTGCACACCATGATCTGAGCTTCTGCAAGTCAAGGTCACATGGCACCAAGCAGTAGCAGCATTACGATAGCGTGCTTCTCCATCGCCCTCCTGCCAATTTAAAACTTCACATCGTTCACTAATGTATTCTCACCATTAAGACCGGCATAATGAGCAGCAGGACACTGTTTAGCATGCAGTAAACACCTGCTTGGCCCCCAAATCATATTTCACTCTTTCTCATCGTCAGCAACTCTCGTATAGTGGATGGTGTAAGAGTTGCAGCGTGGAGGACAGGGGGGAGCAAAAGGGGCTATTTGTATTCTGCTAATCCTCTACTACAGCATTGCAGAGGGTAATGGGGGTTAACAGGACTTTCACTTAAACACAAGCTGAGCTCCCCGCTTTCACCGAGTTTCTCAGAGGCCAGAGGAAGTTGCCCCCCCCCCCGCCCCCTCCCCCAATCGACCTGCCCACCTGAGGCTGCCTGCCGTCTCTGATGGGGCTCATGAAGGCAGATGGGTGTACAGAGCAGTGGGTGGACGGGAGGAGTGAAGATGACGGTGTGTGAAGTTGCAGTGGTGGTGGTGGTGGTGATAGGGCATATGTAGTCATTGCTCAGCCATATAATAATGTTATAGATAGATATTTCTTTAACCCAAACCATGATACAAGTTTTGATGCTTAACCCTACACCAGAGGCTGGTATTATGGAATTATGGAAGGAAATTAATATTAATTTTATCCTTTAATTTAGAGGTGTCGGGTTAGCACACTTCGTACTAGAGGTATCTCCTATGCACGTATGCACTGTTGGCAATTAAGCTATTCAACAATGTGTGAAACAGTTAAAATGGCAATTTGTGCCTTCACACACTACAGCATCAAAACCCAGCTTCCATTAATCACTTACAAAAATCCATTAATGAATATATTTTGCATTTTTGCCATTCGCCATTTTGATACCTCATGGATGTGCCCTTTTTTTAACTTCTCAGTAAGCAACATTTTTAAATGCATGACTAAGTAGTAAGTACTCTACTACACAGTGAGGTTTTCATCAATTAGTTATCCATCCTTCCTGAAAAGGTCATCAAGCAAAACATCTGCACTTACACTTCAACTAATATGTAGCCTAAGCCTTTTCTATCCACATGCATTTGTGCTTAAAGGTTATTTAAAACAATAATAGACTATTTTCCATTAGTATAATTACGCTAATTGTGCAGTCAGTTCTCTGAGGGAGATTAAAACAAGGATATATTCAAATGAAGTACTTTGCCGCTGCATCTACATTTGTAAATTATTGATTGTGAATGTATATAACATCCTTGCCTTAAATCATATATTAGTCTTACATTTGCACATTCCATTTACTGATCATGCAGTAGGCTTACATTATGAATTCATTGAGTGGGAAAAGGGTTGATCTGAGGCTTCCAGTGTTGCTATAAGGCCCTCATGGTGAATATTATCTCCACAAGAACATGAAGTTCCAGTGCTGTTGTTGATGCCATTGCCCCAAAACCATATATTATTTTTATAGTCAGTGTGCTCACGTTTTTCGATTTTGTCGAGATTCTTATCGTCTCTTTGAGATGGTATTAGGAAGACTGTAAAGGTCTGTTATAATATCCATGTTAATGAGTGGCTCAGCTCAAATTTTATTGCCCTCTTAAAACCAAGGAAAGATAACGGCAAATAAAAGTTAAGTAACTATTTTCTGCCATTTTAATATCATGCTGTATATAATTGTGACTCTGTCCTGGCTATTAATCAAAATATTTTTCCAGGAATAAGGTAAAGAAATCTTTACAAATGCTTTTTTTTTTTTTTTTTTTTACACAGTTACTGTATTAGGTAACATAAACACTTTTATAGACTATATCAGAGATAGATTTACAGTATTTCATAGATTTAGATATCAAAGTGACTCTACTGCCTATGATTTACAGTAAGTGGTGGATAGCATAAAAGAATCATTTGAAGTGGAAGGAGATGTCGCAAATCACTTTGAAATACACTGTGTCCAGTGGAGGTGGGAAGGAAGGTCATGTAGCAAGCATGAATAACACACTTCAATTGCACCACCAAGGTTCAGGAGCATGTGTTTGTAGGCATTCACTCTGCTGAAGTGCCCTTGAGCAAAACAATGAATCCTTACAGTTGCCTTTCTCCATGTGACCCTGTTCATTGCAGGAATGAATGAAATAAAAAAAAAACATTATTATGCACGCTGTAACTTCTGAGGCACCTGGGTGTTTGGCACTGCATTTCCTTTCAAGTGTTGTTTTTTTTTCTCTGTTGACTCAGCCCTCTGCTTTCTACATTAAAAGTATTTGTTATCAGGGAATTTATGAAGGTATTACTCTTTGATTTGTGAAATCAGTTCATTTCAAAAGAAGAACAGACGGATTAAATAGTGTTGTTTATTAGAATTCTACCTCCAGCAGTAACCTATAGCGTTAGGCTACATTGCCAAGGCCATGTGACCACATCATTAACTCAGTGGTGACTTATTTTTATAAAACCTTTAAGATATATAAGAGAAACAGTCCAAGAGTTATAGAACAGGATTAGTCTGCACTAATGTTGCTGTCTGTCATTATGGTACTCACTTTTTGCCTCAGACTTGCAGCTTTAGCTTCACAGTTATACAACAGGATATAGAGTAGAGTATAGTTTCAGATGGCGTTTACAAGATTCAAAACAGGTTAAACAGGGTTTTTTAATTAATTCATAGGGCTGTTGTTTGCGTAATTAGCTAGCATCAGTGAACCTTTTAGCATTATGGTCGTTGGCCAGGAAGTCCTTTTTGTTAATAATTATTGTTTAATGACTTAACAAAATAGTACATCTGTTATCACTGTTAACCGTTTATGTGGTAAGTAACGGAACAGAACTTAGCAAACAGTGAGTTGGCACTTTTATAATTCAGCATAGGAATAGACGTGGCGAAAGATGAGGGTTAAAGGGAAATAGATTGAGCTACAGAGATGGCATACAGTATATAACAATATATTTGACAATATGAAAGGGACAGTTTTCTTTTTGCACTGCGAGTCTGTAAAAACCAGGGCTCCTTAACGTGTTGTCAGTGGTTGGTTGAAGAGGTAGATTTACTATTGAAAGCAGGTGATGAGTGGCTACGTTAAATGTTGCTTATACTCTAGCCTTCTGCTACAGTAGTCTACTAAAAAGTTATCTCCATCTCTGAAATGTTTCACTCATATTGTTACATGTACATGCAGAAGAACACAAATTAGGAAGGCTCTCTCTCTCTCCGGAAAGACCTGCTGTGATTGGTAATGTTTTCTTAGGTCTGAAAATGGAGAGAAAAGGAAGTACCACTTGAACTATAGCTACATTGCAAATTGCCACCTAGCACAGCTTTACACTATTTTCCTTGGAAATTTAAGTGAATTTCAATTAGAAACGGTGAGAGAAGTATAAAACATTCTCTGTGCTGATATCCGTCGGTGCTTGATTGCAATGATAAAGTGGTCCGCACATCTTCAAGGAGCCCTCAGGAGATACATGACAGAATAGTAAGAGTTGTTAATTTAACATGGGCTGTGGACATTCATTAAAATGAGAGCCATGTCAAAAGAACAAGGTAATTGATATGATTCACAGGAAAGAAAAAGGGTTGTTTTTCAAAGTATCGGGTTGGTTTCAAAGAGGGTTATATTTAGAAAAGGCTACGTTCAAAAGGTTTAATCAAGAGAAAAAACAGGTTCATAGAAAGTGTGTGAAGACTGATCTGAATGCAAATGTAACTGAAAGAGCAACATGTTTTGCTCACGCCAGCTTCAGGCCTGTGTTGATAACAACTTCCTTCTCCTTAAACCAAAGGGTTAAAAACACCACCATCAAAACCACAGGCTAAACAGTAAAAGACAGAGCATCTCAGATGAATGCCATGTCTCAGAAAGTCTGAAGTTCCTATATGGAGCACTGTGTTCGTACTTTCTGTCACCAGCAATGCTGACACCACCTAAATTCTGCAGGCATCCTCCCCAGCCTGATTCATCTTCCTCCCAGTTGCCTTAGCACAAAAGTACTCCTACCACCCATGGATACTTCATCTCCAAGAGAAAAACTTCATGATTATGCAGCAGGTGAGATAACATGCTACATTTACCATAAGTATTTTTTCTTTCAAATTGCAACAATGTCTCATTGGTTTTTGTCATCAGTAAAATGGGGAAACTGAACTCCATCCTGACATGACTGATGCAGGAGAGGGCCCCAAGTAAAAATGATTTTGCCTGCATTTCTCAGTTTTGATTGAATATGGAGCACTAACTTTAACAACCAAACAGAACAATCAGTACAGTTACAAAATGTTTTTTTCTTTTCCATTAGTTCTCACCCAAAAACACTTTTCTCCCAAAAACGAAGCTAGATACTACAGTACATATTTCATGCTGCTTGCTATCGCAAAGACTTGATTGTTTTTTGTTCTTTAATCTGGGAAAAGACACCTCAACTTTAACAATTCAAGTTGTATATATCTTGTTAAAAGTGTAAGATTTATTTTGCAAACTCGTTTTTAATGTTTCTGAAACAGGGGATTTACGACATTATGAAAATCACAGCAGCAAAGAGAAGTGTCCAAATCACCACAAAAATACAAATTTAAAAAAGAAAATCCTTTTACAATATCTTTCCTTAAGCTTTTTCTAGTCTTCTTTGTTTTTCTCAGTGTAATAAGTTGTGTGCCATTTTGTGATAATCATTAAAGGATGCAAATGAAAAAAAAAATCTCCCAAGGTACCTTGGTGTTCAGTGCTTGACTAGTGGGCCAAATTGGTAATTGTGTATATGGGAGTCAGTGTATCGTCATCAGCAGAAAAGAGCGTTCGCTCTGTGGGCTGAGGTATAAATGAACAAAATCTCCTGAAACAACATTTTTCCTCATGCATATTCAGGTCATTAGACTTAAACCTGAATCATCCTTTCTCATTGCTGGACAAGAAAACAATTTGTCAGGGTGCTTTCTCTGTTTTCTCACCCAGCCCCCATTTATGTAGGCTACATCTCTCTACAACTCCACCCTGTATAAGGCCACCATTCAGCCATTTAGAGGTGGTGTGGAGGAAAAGGTGACCTTTACAAAAACACGTCCTCCACCTTGGACATGGCAGTGAGCACTTCACTCACCCTCTGTGTTGTCTCTGCTGGACTCAGGAGAGTCAACATATTCTTACTGTGTTTGCTCACTCTGCCTGGCTGCATGGCCTCTCTTTTCAATAAGTCACTGCTAATGCCATTTTTGGTACTTTTATATAAAATCAGGCTCTAGCTGGGTACACGCATCTACAGAAATAGCAAGGGATCTGCGCTCAATATCTTTGTCAGATAGTATTGTAATTGTGTGGGGCTAAGGTGGCAGGAGCCGAGTGACTCAGTTTGGATATTGCCTGGCTAGATTTCCCTCGAGCCTGTTGCAGTGTAAGTAGTCTCTCTAGGTCTCTCTCTCACACATCTGTCTGTCCCCTCCTTGCTCTTCATCTGTCTCCCTCACTTTTTTTTTTTTGTGCTGTCTCACCCACCACACTATGGCAGAAAAACAAGTCCTGCATGCTCCAATCTCTCACACATCAGATGGAACATTTTTAACACAAGAAAATGAATGGATATATGTGCACACGTCTGGAGGATATACAGGAAACACATTTACCAATTTGTGCTACATCACACAAACACAAAAGCATTAGCTGAGTTCTCGTCCCACAACAAAATGTGCAGTTCAATTTACAAAAGACAAATCTGTTACAAAAATCATTATGAGCATTTCTTGCTCTCTCACCTGCAGTGTGGTTAAGTTTAGGTAACAATGTTGGTTGAGATCTTGATGACCAAGCTTTCACTATAGAAAGCTCTGGAAGAAATTAACCGAGACTAGCATGGATCAAGCTTGATATGGCGGTCAGTTAGTTTAGCTTAGCTAGACTGGAATTAGCTGGCATCAGTTGGTGCAAAACAGGTTAAGTTAACAAATATGTTTGTTTAATTTGCACTAAACCTTTGAGGCTAGCAACACAACAGGAAATCCCTGGACACTTAATTCCACAGTTTGTTGTTTTATCTTCTTTGAAAAAGATGTTGGCAGTCGGATTTCCTAATATTAAGATGGAGTCGGTCTTGCTGTCTCTCCCTAGTATTTGCAGTCTATATGCTAAGCTAAATGTCTGCTGGATGTAGCGGCAACTTAACTGCACAGGCATGTTGTTTTTCCTCATTTAGCTGTCAGCAAGAAAGTGAATAAGCAAAAGACTGGTGATTGCAAAGCAAAGCAATTTTGCTGATGAGGAGCTGGAACGTGGTTTGCTCTCGGTATCAAAGTCAGACCACTAACCTTGCCGCCCACCTGACCTCCCCCTTAAGTGATTTTGTGGAGCAATAACAATGTCACACCACTGTTGCCATTCCCTCTGAGAGAGATCAAATCAGTCACATCACTAAAAGAGGTTGCCTCTCCAAGAAATGTAAACATTTGACAAATTACCTATACCGGTCCTTTGTTGCACTAGACACACCAGACAACCTTCCTCCTCCCTATTATAGACCTGTTATCACATAACAGATTGAAGCAGTGCATTAGACCTCATGATGGCAACATGACATAGAAAGAGGAGAAGACAGTAGTGGCAGAGATCAACAGACAACAAAGTCAAAAAAAAGATGTTCAATGTGTGAAGGTTATGAAGCATGCAGTGGTAAATTCAGAGACAATAATGTCAGCGCTGTGACCACTTTAATCAGTCTCTCCACACCTTCCAATCTCACTTTCTTTGTCTGTTTGCCAGTGGTTCTCTTTCCTTCTCTCAGTCCCCCCCCCCCCCCCCCCCCCGACTTCTCTCCACTCCCTCTCTCTGTTCATTTACACTTGGCTGGAAAGCAAACTGCTCGGCCCTTAATTCTTCTGCTGAAGCCCGGGCGAGCTGGTCAGAGACACAGGGCCATATCAGGAAATAGGATTAACGGGGGGGAAACGTTCACAAGTACAGGAAAGGAATAAGACAGCGAGTGACAGAAAGCACAGAAAAAGGGATTATGAAAGTCTGTGGAGAAGAGTCTGACACGTCATCTCATCTTCTTTTTGCAGAGGGTGAAACATGTTGTGCAAAGATGGGAGAGTCAGACAGATTGGCTTTAAGTGCCTTCTCTGTATACAGCCTGGGCTGTAAATATGGAGTTGATGAATAAGTCAGTGTTGTTGGCTGCTAGTCAGAATTAAACTATGCAGCTGCATACCTCCATTCCGACAGAGGCCAGATATCTGAAAAGGTCACTTGTTGATGGACCTTGGGTTTCAATTGACAGCAGGCTAATTTACAAAGGGCCTGCCTGTATGGAAAATCTAGCTCGTGCATCCTTATGGCCTCTATGAAAGGTTGGACTCTGAGGTCTTCTTTGGACACGGGGCTGTGTGCGTACATGTGTGTATAAACGACAGCATCATCCTGTCATAAAATGCTCCATTGTGATGAACTTTGAAGCATCTGTCTGACATTTGCCCGGTGTTCCCATGTGTGATCGTAAACAAGGATGGATAGCATCCAGAGCAGAACATAATAACAGCAGATGACTATAATCTTTCTTTGTGTTGTGTGAAAGATGTGCCTCCATGTTGTGTTATTTGTCACACTATTGTGTTCCCTTTCTGGGAAAGAGCACTGAAAACTGTTAAACTCATCAATAATGAGAAAAAAAGAACCTTCCGAAAAAATGCCTTTGTCTGTAAATCGTCTCTGACACTGTATCCAAATTGGAAAAAAGGGGTGATACTCTCAAATTCTGAGAGCTTCATGAGAAATATCCATTAAGTATAGATGTAATCAAATTGAGAGCTCAAAATGCAGTTGAAACAATAATTTACTGATCGATCAATTCACACATCCAAATGAAAACTAAATAATAAACAGCATAACATTTATGCTTTTTTTGTTAGGTATCAATAAGAGTGTATTCAGGCTGTCAGCAATCACAACAGCTCCTCAAATTGATTCTTGCAGCTGATATTCATGAGGGCTTCTACTTCCTTATCCTTGAATGCTTTAGCGACTAATATGTTAATGGGATGTTACACATCCACAGCTTCCTTCACTCTTTTATTACCAATAATAAAATTGATACATACTGTTTTAGAGATGCGTTTCAATCCATACTCAAATTCAGCATCCTCTTTATGCTGCATGTGCACAGCAGGGCAATGATGATGATATCCCATGCAGCCACCATCATTAGATGTACTGACACTGCACATTTTAATTTTGAATTACAATAAACCTGCCTCCAAGTCTCACCTTTTAATAACCTAGCAAATTATGACTGAGAGAATCATAACCAGCTCCTCAGTCCAATACCTTAATTACAGCAGCCTTGCTTTTCCACCGTCTGTTCGAAGCACATTCCCAGAAGACACACACACACAAGTGGGAAAATGAAGCCTACGACTAGATGGGACTTAGCTGGGGTGTTTGAAGTGTCTAAGAATAGAAGTGGTGATGTAAAATATGGTGGAACGTAGAGTCCTTGTTTATCAGATGTGAATGTCATTAAATCTAAGTATTTTACATAAATTCACAGCCAACTGTCAGGAACATAAAATTCACTCAGAGGGAGAAGATGCACCACAACAGAAGCAAACCAGAGGCAACATGATGACGTAAATCCTGAGATGTTTCCATTTAGATGATATTCCTCTAAACTTTTACATTAATTCAGTTGTTCAGAAATAAAAGATATTCAGTAGTCCTTAAAGAGTAGATAAGGGTCTGGCGCTTTTCCCATTATCACGTTATATTTTGAAACTTCTTTGTACATAATGCGCAGACTATTAACGGGGTAACAGCTCACTGTGCTGGCAACAATGAGAACATCACCAAGTGAAAATATGACATGCTTCTTTTTTTTTTAAAGGTGATTAAAAAGAGGTTTTACTTCATCTAAGGTGAGACTTCTTATCCACCTTAAAAGCTTTTGAAGGCGAGCCATTCTTTGAAGGAGAAAATCCAAATTTTAAGCTATTTTGAACAATTCTTCTATACAGTAAATTTTGATTAAATGACACTACTTTAAAATAATAAAATCTCTGTAGTTTATACTAGCTGCCCATCACCAAAGTCAGACAATAATCACAGATTAGCTGGTGAACATACAGGAGAGCTGCTAAAAAGCTCAATATTTCACTGAGATGGACACAGATACCTATATGGCCAAAACAGGGTAAAGTTTGCAGCTGATAAATTCTCAGCTAATGCTAATGTTGCTTTGTGCCTGCTGAATGGTGAAGTAAGCTACTGTTTAGTAACATGTTGGTCATAAAGGTTTGTTTTTACATCTCCAAGTGGTTTCGACAATAGGGGTGACCCATGGAAAATGGAAAATGTCTCATCTATAAGTAAAAGCTCTTCAAGTACATAGAGCACCACTGGCATTTATTTAGCTGAAAATACTTAAGGGACATTTAAACTACATCTAAATTTAGACTAAATGTAAATTATTACTCCCCCCCCCCCCGAGAGCCATGGTATCACTGCATGAATAAGATGCTACTGTAAGATAGAAACCAGGCCAGCGATCCAAGATTGTCATCCTTATTCTGGGAAACTGTACGCACAGTCCTGTGGGCCCATCGTCCAAATGAGTATGCACAGATCAACAATGTGTTCAACAGAGCAAACAGTCACTGACTCACTCACTCCCACATGTCAGTTACCTTCGTTCCAACACGTTTAATGCTGCTCATGTGTGACAGGGGAACAAGGTAACGTTGCTGTGGAGCAACCTTTAACTCCACAACAGGGTTTTGTTTGTGTGTGTGCTGTTGCCGTAGGCAAAAAAAAGTTTGTGTACAGCATTTAGCAGACAGGGCATCTGACACAGTGATCAATATCAAACTTTCCCAAGGTCAAACGGTTGTCAGGAGATATTTGTACAATCAGACCAGAAGAGAATTACTCAACCTGAGCTGTTAATTCCCATAAAAAGGGCTATGACACATCCTGCTGTGGGAACCAGGAAGCTAAAATGTGTGTGATGTGGTAACTACTGGATAAAAGCCATAATATTTTTTTCTTTGATTACAGATACTTTGATGATGCAGACATTGTTCCTGCCCTTAGTGCCCTCTCAAGTATTACTGCTGGAGTCAGACACACGAACCAGATCGTCCCCGCAAAGATCAGACAGCGGTTACATCCTCAGAAGAGCAGCACTGAGAAGTGGTTAAGTAGCAATCTGTAATGTGTCTGTTAGAGTCAAACAGACAGAGGCAGAATTAGAGGCACTCAAAAGTGAAGTACTTCCATGGCACTGTGGTAATGGGCAAATAAAAATCTAAAGCAAAAAAAAAAGAGAGAGGAAAAAAGAAAAAGAAAACAGGAGTTCTTGTGAGTGATTTCAGCTCTAGGGTGGAATCACACTAATGGAAAAAAGTAGAGTGAAAACTCAACTAATATTTCAACTGATGATTTAATGTGTGTATAATGAAAAATAATATATCCCTCATAAATATCTGCCGGGTAGATTTGGTGTCATGTGCCCCTAGTGTGCACTGTATCATGATATTGCCGTGCCAGGGTAGTAAATGGCTGGCATAGCTGAGCATAGCCTGCCTGGCCCGTTCCACTTCTTATGGTTTCCCTGTGCCCATTTTATAGTGGCAGCACTTAAAACACTGACATGCCATAATTCTACACTTTCTGCAGCCAAAAGCTGTAACATTGATAGTGTAGGAAAGCTGGTGGTGGAGATGAAGCTGAGAAAAGTGGAAGGAGGGGAAGTAAAAATGTGTAAAGAATCAAGTAAGGGGACAGAGAGGAAGGATGTGAGTGTGTGTGTGTGTGTGTGTGTGTGTGTGTGTGTGTGTGTGTGTGTGTGTGTGTGTGTGTGTGTGTGTGTGTGTGTGTGTGTGTGTGTGTGTGTGTGTACGTGAATGTGTGTTGTACATTTGTTTTACATCCAAATGCCTTTGTTATGAGTCATTGCCTGAGGCGGAACAAATTACTGTAAATGGAATTATTAGTGAAACACAGAGGGTGAAAGGAGGAATTCAAATTAAAGTGTTTACTTTCTATCCATCTGCGTAATTACGCTTTGGACACCAAGCACAGGGAGTGAGAGAGTGTGTGTGTGTGTGTGTGTGTGTGTGTGTGTGTGTGTGTGTGTGTGTGTGTGTGTGTGTGTGTGTGTGTGTGTGTGTGTGTGTGTGTGTGTGTGTGTGTGTGTGTGTGTGTGTGTGTGTGTGTGTGTGTGTGTGTGTGTGTGTGTGTGTGTGTGTGTGTGTGTGTGTGTGTGCGCGCGCGTGTGTTTATGGATCTGGGAGTATGTGTACATCCGACTGAATATCAGAGGTCACAGAGGTTCCTTTGATCTGCCAAGGTTATAAACCCCCTCCACCCCTCCCATAATCAGCACACTGGCTACGAGCTGCTTTAATTACAAAGAGCTTGTGTACATGACAGATGAACAAAGAGGGAAGCTGGTGTGTCTCCACAAAGCCGTCCATACGGTAATGCTGGGTTCAATTCACAAACGCGCGCACACACACACACACACACTTGTGCAGAGCCACAGAACTAAAAGCAGTGACCATGTTTAACTTGTAAATTACAACTGCGATAAAACTGTCACAGGTGGCTGTATCATTAGATGTCGGTTCATTAAAGAGTCACTGGGTATGTAAATATGAATGGGTTTCTCCAGTGCTGTGTGTGTGTGTGTGTGTGTGCCCTGGTCTGCAGAGTGTTTGTGCACGGCTATGGTGACTTAAATCAATTTTAAATTACTCTTTCTTGTCTGAGGAAGTCAATTTGACCTCCAATCCCTCTGTAACCTGTCATCCAGACACCGGGACACTGTTTGATTTGATCTTCCAAATAGTGCCTCCTGTAAGACGAAGTGGAGGAGAGTATATAGTGTACTGTAAAGCATAGCAGCCGTGGAGATTTTTGCATCTGTTTTCTGTAGGGAATGTGAAGAATAATAATACACATGTGCTCAGCTGTATGTGCAGACAGGAGCGATTGCGTCAACGTGCAGTTCACTACAAGTAGGTCAACCCAGATGGTGCACCCATGACAAAAAAAGATGAGTGTGAAACTCTGTAGCTACAAACTCTTCTACATGCTCAGTGGTCGCCATCTTGGAAGGTGCAGGGACTACCAAGCTATTTTCAAACTGGCCCAGGAAGCTGCAGCTGCTGTGATTGTCACAATGATGAATTAAGTACAGTTACACTGTTGTTGGATAGAGATCATCGGTGTGATTATTTGCAAAGAAACATGAATTCTAGCTAACTTGCTAACAGCAGCTATTGCCATGTAAGTTTGCAATGGTTTGACTTGAGACAAGATTACCCTGTGAAACTGACACACAATGCAATAAGCTACAAATACAGTATGAGTGTACGACACGGGAGAACCAGAAATGAGACGGTGTGTACAGTATGAGACATGCACCAGTAGTCAACTCTGTCTGAAAAAGATTAAACAATATGTAAATATTAAAAGTTTGCCATATTCACTCCTATTTATGTCTTGAAGAGATGATACTGTATAATGCTATAAACACACATGCACACAAACATGATTCAGAAGAAGCTGCAGTATACATGAGGCTGTGGAAAAGGAACAAACCGACTAAGATCTGCATATCAATACTTCTCTCCATTGGTAAGAACATAAATTGTTCCCGGTTTTCCTGCACTGACAACTTAATGCTCCACCGGTTTGACACCTCAAGTCAATCATTCCAATGTAAAGTGCTTTGATTAAGAGCAATATATTAGTGCACTGGACTAGGGGAGGGCTTTGGACCCATTTACTTGGCTTCCTTTCGGAGACTATCACAATATGTTCTGGTGTAGGAGAAGAGGACAATTTATTTAAAAAGAAAATTGACAGTCCTCAAAGCTACCCCCCCCCCCCCCCCCCCCTCGCCCCTCCCAATCTACCCATCCTCTGAGGTGTATCTTACCATCTGTGCATCTTATCATTAACTGAAACTCTAATAGTGTAACGATGTTAGGATTTTTATTCTCACAATGTGCTACATGTCAGGCTTTAATGTCACGTCAAAGTTATGTAGTGTGATGCCGTATGTGATGCTGCAGTAAAAGCCAGTTTCCACATGAGGGATTATTACACCTCCCACTACATCACTGTTTCATGCACCCTGCTATTTAGCATCAGCATGTTTGTGTGCAAAAGACCACAGGATAGCTACATCAGTCGCAGAGTTAACTTCATTATTTAATGTTTCCTAATGTACAGGAATGTAGCCGCAGGTATGAACTGAGTGAAACAATAAATCAAGGAGCAGCCGGCAGTGGGAAACACTAGGCGTCCCTCATTAGCTGCAGCAGTAGTAGCGGCTGGCAGACTGGTGCTGCATCGGGGCCAGGCCATCCTGGGGTCAGTCTGGAGGATAATCAAAAGCTATAATTATATCAGCAATGTCCCTCAAGCACAGTGACTGGCAGGGGCAAAGGATTGCTGACCACCAGTATCACTGCAGCACTGCACATGGAGGACATATAGATAGAGACAATGAGACAGACAATAAGACAGAGAGAGGAAAAGATGAAGGGAATAAAGTAAACATGAAACAGGAAGAAAAAAAACAGTTTCACGAGAAAGCACAGATCCTTGAGCGGCTGCTGCTCTTGTAATATTGAAACAGCGATGTAGGAGGAACACAGGGACAAAAAGTGGCGAGACAATGAAAGACATGAAACACTGACATGCAAATAGATAAAACAGACAGAAACTGCGAAAAAGAAAAATCAAGCGAGAGAAGGAGAGACAAGGAGACCAGCTTGGCATTCATAGCTGGCATATGAAAGAGTGGCGGGGGTGGGGGCCGGGGTGGAAAAAGATCAATCATGTGGAATAACAAAAAGACCTTTCAACAAACTGGCTTTAATCTTCTGACAAAGCAACAAACTGCTCCTGATGTGAAACTTCTTTCTGAGGAGCAGGGGCCCCTGCCTCTAATAACTCCCCTCTGTGAACAAGCTAAATCTTTAATAGAGGCCAAGTCAGCCTAAAACTCCTTTGCTGTGGCACGCACGAAACACGTAAGTGGCATGTGAACATTAAAAGAAAGCGCTACCTGTTCAGAAGACAGTCAGCGGGAAAACTGATAGTGTGCATGCGTGTGTCATTTAAGAAATTCTTCTGTACTTAAAGCACAAACTACTGCATCTACCTGGAAACACACACAGGGACACTCACAAGTATCATCAACACAGAGGATAAATATGGGTATGTGCAGAGAATTATATCATGAGCTATTTCAAAAAAAAAAAAAAAAAAGCCTCATTTATATTTCATCCCTCCGGCAACCCTTCCCTCTAAATATTTATTAAGTAATTAAAATAAAGTTAAAAAGCCTCTGAAGCTTGAGGTCCTGTGGTGGTGTTGTGGATAAAAAGCAAAGCTCAGTTACAATTAATTCTGTTTTAAACCCAAAGCTTAAACTGCTGCTGTTTCAAATACATTTGGGTTGAAAAGGTCTTTTCAAAAATCAGGGAACAATCATGGGGTCAATGAATTCTTTGCTACAGTATGCTGATGCAGCTTAGCTAAGGCACCTTGCAGTTTAGGCTAATACACTACAAAATCAATCAAAAGGTAAAATACTAATTTTACTCTTATATATTTCATCTCAAATGTACCTGTCTGACTTACTGACAGGTAGAGACTTCTGAAGTAGCTTGCAGCCTTTGCATCTCTAAGAACAACAAACAAGATGAAGGGGGCTTCAACATCATTAAATCCCTTGGGCCGGATCAGAGTACACATGTTTGTTTGGTTATTTCTTACCATACTCTAGCATGAGTCAATAAACTGTGCCTTGAAAAGTTGGACTTGAAGTTCGAGTGGTCCCTGTGAAACCTGACGGCGAAGAGATCTCTCTGGTCTAATGAAGAGAATTAAGTGCTTGTTTGAAATTTTGGCAGATGTAAATATTCCATCACAGCTGGAGGCAACACACAGGATGCTGAGTGCTCTTGGTCTTAGATTATTTTATTGGTGGATTGGATTTTAAACTTATTGGGTGCCTACTTCCCCTACTGTATTGAACAACGTTATAGCTGGAACAAGATGGAAACACCCAAAGCTTCATGAGTTAGGCTATAAAACTCTGTGAGGCTATAGCTACTTAATAAACACATTGTTACCTTGAGTTAAATGCCAACATGTTTTCAGTGACATGTTGATGTTTAGCATACAATACTCACAATGTTCACCAGTTTAGTTGCTTAGACAACATTTGCCAATTAGCAAAGAACACAAAATGCACTTGACAATGACTGAAATGTCCGTAGCTTTGGGGGAATCTGGTCATAAGCCAAGGTATTGCGCAAATTAAAACCCTGACCTGATCATGGCACTGGATGGGACTGCAATTCATCCTCTGGAGAACACGCATGTCTATATGAAATGTCACGGCAATCAATCCATTAGTTCTCGACCGACTGACACTCCACTCCCTAGAGCTCCACGCTGCTAGCATGACTAAAAATGATCCGTGCTAGGTGTTGTTAAGTGTTACAAGGTCTAGACCAGGATCAGCAGAAGCCTTAGGGCTAGAATGTTTTCAGCGGCAGCCAAAGTAAACCGTCAATCTTCTAAAAATAACAGTCACTATCCTAATACATCAAAAACCCATTGGCCGACAACAAATAACATTGCCTTTACTTATTCAATTATCCGCTCTTTCCATCTGTTAATTTCAATTTGTCATGTATACTGCTGTATATTTTGTT
This sequence comes from Trachurus trachurus, assembly GCF_905171665.1. Lineage (NCBI taxonomy): Eukaryota > Metazoa > Chordata > Actinopteri > Carangiformes > Carangidae > Trachurus > Trachurus trachurus. Next base: position 13,561,527 of record NC_139904.1, on the reverse strand, counting down.
TCAGACCACTCTGTGTACTTTGCTCAATGGCTAATTTTCCACCAGGGTCAATAAAATGTTGAGCATGAGTCATCCAGGACAGTGTTATTTCTCTGTCACGTTTAATTGGTTTCATAATATAAGCCAGCAGCACAGCGGACACAGCATTTGTGCAATGCGCCAGAGTGAGTACCTGCGCATTACAATGACAAGCACCGCTTACCACAATGTTCACCATGGGTTAAAAAACGACTGATTAAAAAACAGTTTCAAGTTTTTATGTTTCCAATTCTCCCGCTTGGCACCGAGACAAGCAGACAGTCACTTTTAATTACTGATAGTTTGGGAGGGGGGGAGAAAAATGCGACACAAGGGAAATAGATAGGCTGACATTTTGGCAAGCAATCAAGCATAAAAAGACTAATGGCACCAATTACAAGTGATGTGGGGTGGGTTGATCAGCTTTTCTTATGCAAGGCTTGCTTTTGATTTTAATTTTTTTTTTCTTTCCTCCAAATTGTGTTTTACAGTGAGTCACTGCCATGTATGCTTTTTTGGTGATTGTTAGAGGGGAGGGCTATTAGACTGTACAAGAACACAATCAGAATAAAAGCACTCCACTGGTGCAACAGCAATGAGCTGTTTCACTTGTAATTTGACCTTATGGAAACTAATAAGGGGAGAAAGCACTTAGACGCTTTGGTCCAATTCATTCATATTCATATGTACTTTAGATGGAAGATTTGTTTAAGCATTAAGCGAGATACAAATGGAGGCTACAGGTCACTTATTTGCTTACATGCTTCTATTCCAGCTGTGAAATGTTCAATGATAACTTTCCGTGACACCTTGAGCCACTTTCAACAGTAATCAGTTGACAAATGACTGTGTTCTTTTTCAGCCGGTGCTCAATTGCAAATGCCACCTTTTTAAATACTGCGTGTCACTTTTGTGGTAATAACAATTTCAACCCAAAGTCATTAACAGCTCCCCATCAATCATGTCTGCCCCCGAAGTGAGAGATGTTACAATAATAATGGATGATCAGGTGTGGTGCTGTGCTGCTGCAAAGTACGCCGCCATAAATCCTCCATACACAAACCATGATCCCACGCCGGTGTAATATACATCATTTCCTTTTATGTACCTACTCGTTGCACCCCATTTCCCTCAAAATGTCCTTGGTATCCCTCTTCCTTTTTAGTCCTGCACTCCTTTATGCTTGTCTTTATGCACCCATGATGCTGAGAGTTCTTTAGTTTTGTGAAAAAATATTCTTTCTTTTTATATCTGTCACTCTTGTTCCTGACTTGAGTTGGTTGTATCTGCTTGATGCCCTCACCAAACACATGCAGGGGAATAACAGTTGAACATCTGAATATTGAACTTTTAACTGAAGCTTGTAGGCTATAGAAAACTTGTTGAGTCATTATTATAAATATTTTCAGTGTAATTACTGTAATTCATAAATATTTCTGAGAGTAGTATTTACATGACAGATAAACTAAAGCAAATCAGTGAAGCACAGGGGGGCAAATACTACTTCTTTGGACAGAGGGCCTCAAAATACATTTGTTGGGGGTGAAATCTATTTGTTTCTGATTTATTTTGGCAAATGTAAAGTTCATATACCTGATGAAATGTTAGTACATAAACGGGAAGCTCTTATATCTTGCTTCAGCTGCAGTTGTATGAATGCTAAACTTGGAATTTGCCCATTATTTTTCTGCAGTGTATAGATACTATATAAGCTGATTCACCTCTATACAATATCACTATGAAAAAGTCCTTCAGAAATCACACTTAAGATGAGTGACAATGTTAGAAAAGGTTCTCTCATTTGTTTTCATGTTCTTTAAGTTTGATTGTGTGGCGACGTAATCTGATGGCAATCGAAGAATTTGGAAACATTAAACACTTTGGATTTATCGTATAAAAAGTATTCTCAAATAAAGCATTTCTTTCCTCATCACGTTGTCTGCACAGATAATGCCTTAACTGATAGGCGTTCCATAATGTTAGCTCAAAACTGCATAATGGTCGCAAAGAACAACTGGCAAAACTACTTCTTGAGTGCCATTGTTCTCTTCTCCATTACACATATGTAGAGTAAATCTGGTGCCAGTGCTCGGGCATGTTTATGGGCTAATGGCCAGTCTCAGAGTACAGTAAGTATCCTATGGCTATTGATCCAGGTTGGTAAGATCATGAGCGAGTGCTGGGAAGCTGAAGGCGTGCGCTCAGGAGTCTGGTGTGTCCACGCTGTCTGGGCTCCTGGATGTCCGGAGGTGGTCAGGGAGGCTGGAGAGAGCAGCAGACAGAGTGGAACCAGCCGTGCTGCCCGGCGACCGATAGAATGACTTTTTAATGGCTTCTCATTTCACTATAAACTAATGAATGCGGCCCTGCGCAGTGAAACCTAACCCGCCGCTTCTGGTTTAAAAAGGCATAAAAGAGCAAACTACTGAGCGTTCGGGTTTCATCGACCAGCGGGGTCATTTTTGTTATATAGAGTTCAGCTTGTGATTTCACACCAACACACCATTTACAGAGTTCACTTCTGCAGGAATCATGAACTCCATTAAGTTTACATGACTGTCGGCATCCAGACTCTGCCGAGACCTGGCCTTTTGCAGCGCAGGTTCGCGTCTATACAAATGGTGTATTGATGTCTAAGCTCTCTGCCAATTTCCCTTTACAGCCATCACATTATAGGGCACAAGCTACGGTAATGCTTGAAACCTTACTGGACATCTGGTGGCCAAGGACTCTCCGGAGACTCTGGCAAAAGAGCAGAACATCTCATGTGATGTCAGTGGACCTGTCAAAGCAATCTGTTTTTCCTCCGCAATGGGTCAGAGGCCAGAACACTGAGTATATGTACACACACAGACACACACACACAAAACATGTCATGTATGACAGGAGTGCCTCAGGCTATCCCACCTGCACATCTTCTCCATTTCTCTCCCTGCCTCTTTGTTCGTCTTTTTTGATTATCTCTCTTTATTCCTTTCCATTTTTCTCTCCATCTTCTGTTCCCCTTACATCATTTGTGAATTCTGCTGGTGCCCTCGTTTCCTCCAGCTTCATTAAGAGATCTGCACATGTTGTTCATACTCGGCTGCGTCCTGCTCTCGTGTCCTTGAGAGCCAGAGTTGGAGGTAGGAGTGGGCTTGTTGTATTCTCGCACCCTTTGCTTCTCCCTGGGTAAAACTAGATGAAATGTGCTTTCGCCTAACCTTGACGCAGCTCAGCTCCCTCTCTGTTCTCTTTACTGCAGAAAAAAAAGAAAGAAATGAAAATGGCCGACACTGGCAGTCCAGTGTGAAGCGTTTGGAGTGAGGCGAAAGTCTGTAATTGGGGGCCCTGAGCGGGGAGTCTTCACTGCATGTCAAGGAGAATTATAGCTTGAGGTTATAAAAAAAGTATTTTTTTGCGCGGGGTGGAGGGAGGGGCGGCAGTTTCAATTCATTCCTTAATGAAAGGAGCTTTCGCTTTCACAACTGGGGATCTAATTACTCTCTGTATCTCATAACATTATTACCATCTGAGGTACGCATTGTGGATGTCTGCGTTTAGGCTTTTGAGACCCTCAGAGACCCACGGCGTTAATGAGTGAGGGTAGGGCACACCATGTCATCTGAGCAGTGAAGCCATTTGCTCCTAAATGACATTTCTTTTGTTGAGTATGAGCTCATATTAGCTCCTAATGTGGAGTGTCACCCAAAGCATCCGCACTGAATTCATATTCTAAGGAGACTGCAAATGAAGCTGGGAGACTTTAGAAAATGTGATAATACCATACACCTTCAATATCTATATGGATAAGGAAAAAAACATTATCCAGTTTGTCAGACAGAGGTATTCACTTTGTCTTCACCTTAATCACATCTTTCAGACACTGAGCCGTGGACGAAGTCTCAGAGGGAAGAATCTCACTGACAGGAAATTATGAAAAAGAATTAATCTGACCTTTGCTTGCAGCAAGAAAAAAGAAGAGGGAGAGAAAGAAAAGAAGGAGATAGAGGGGAGGGTGGATTGATGGAGTCAAGGGAGGCTTAAGGAGGAAGTGCCTCCACAGAGGGCAGGATCCTGAGGAGAGAACTCGGATAATGAGAGCTCTCAGCTCCCCACACACTGGAGCAAGAGATCTGATTCACTGAAAAGCCCATAGGAAGGACAGTAGTCACCCTGAGCCCCTTAAGTCTTCAGAGTGAACAGATTCAATAAAGACTTAAGAGTAACGATACTCACTTCACTCATGATGGCCAGCGGGACACAGTTTCTTTCTGTGTCCTGTTGGCCTCCCTCATCACTAAAGACCTTGGCCACGTCAGTCCCACGTGGACAAAGCGATTGGATTCAACGTTATTGTTCGATTGAGTGACGGCTGAGATACAGTGTGTTAAAATACAGGTTTTAAAAGTGTCACAGTTGGAATTGTGTCTCTTGTTGTCAGTGAATGCCCTCGGGAGGCGTCATGGTTCATTGTTAATGTGATTGCTTTTTTATTCTTACGTGGTGAAACAATGTCAGCGGCGTTAGAAGTGCCGTTCTAATCCTAACCCTAACTTCTTCAAGCAACAAAGGTTGGTTGTTGTTGTGGTTTTGTGTTTATGGTGTTGTTGCTTTCAGTTTCAACTAAAACCTCAGATTTCACTGCAAAGCTGGATTCTTGCTCTGTAATAAGACATCATTCGAGTTCCTTGGGTGACATTGCATTTGTAACAGAAATTTTCTAGGCGAATATAACGTAGATTGTCATCAATATTTATCAGCTGTGTCTAATAACTCTCTCTTTTTTTATTTAATCACCTCGGTTCCCTCGAAAAGAAAATGTGCAGTACATCCGTATTTGAAGCTAATAAGAGACTTCGGAGAGAAGCACAAGTGCAGTATTTGCTCTGGAAGTTTAAGCATTAAAGGCAAAATGAGATCTGATGGGATAGATTTTCACATCTATTAAAAGGCCACATTCAGAGGTGCAAATAAAATGGATAGATTGGATAAGAACCAGGTTTCTGCCAGTGCTGCTGCCCTTGCCAACAGTCTGGCCCAAAACCAGGTGTCCAAGCCCTTATCCCAAATCAAATATTTGTGTTTTCGACTTAAATCTAAAGTTTGTGTACAGACTAGCTATTAGATAAAAAAAAAAAAAAAAACTTAAGGGTTGAAAGGCTCTTTTAAGCAAACATGATGAGATGCTTCAACAAATCCTGCACATGCTAAAAGGGTGGGCTTTTTACCTCTGAGGCAAGCACGGTTCTCTCTCAAAGCCTGTTAGCATTAACAGGTATTGATTAGGCTGCTTGTTATCCCACAGTCATTAGACTGTAAAATGAAGTGTTAATCTGCTACCTGGAGAAAAACATGGAACCCACCAGTGTGCAGTTCTGGCCTTTTTTTGTGCTTAGCTTAGTAAAATTTCTCTACAGTCAGTTCCAAGACCTTCATGTCAGCAAACTTTTACATGTTGAACTAGTGAAGAACCACGGAGGACATCCTGCTCAGTGAAGATCTGTGACTGAAGGAGATTTCCTCTATGAAGCAATGAAGCAAAGACAGAGATAATTCATTAAGGTGTCTGGAGCGAGGGAACCAAGGTCTACTAAAGCGCAACGGGAAAGCTTCCTTCATTTACTGCCCTGAGGCCACAGTTGTCTACAAAAGCTGTCACTGAACTTCCTCACCCTGGAACGACAAGAAATTAAAACTATTGCGTCTGAGATCCAGGCTCAGAGAAGTGACAGCAGATCTTGTTATCTAAAAGTACATTTTAAATCCAGACTCACACCCACACTACGAGGAGAACTCATTTACTCCCTGTATATCTGCTGTGATTGAGAACCTCTACCTCTTCGGTGCAAACACAGCAAGGCCAAATGTCAGACAGAGCAAATTAACTCAACAACAAATGATCTAATTCCGATGGACAATAACAAGAACACACGGACAAATTGAAGGGAAGTGAAACTGTGAAGCATCTATGTCTAATTTCTTTCAAAGTTGTCTTCATCTTCTGCTTTAAATGAGACTCTGTTACAGCAAATGAAGCATAAACAGCGAGCCTGTGTCTACATTCACAGATTAGCACTATGTACTCAGAAAACCACTTTCATAGAGCTCTGTCAGCTGTGAAATTCAAGTTTCTTTTAAGAGTGATGATTTCACAAGCCAGTAATAGCATATTTACTGGCATAGGGCCGCTATTGAAAATTCTGAAATGGGTATAAGCATGAAATTGAATACAGAAGAAGAAGAGGAGTTTTATTATTTATTTATTTATTTATTTTGAGGTGGGGAGAAAAACGTGATGACTTACAGTGTTCAATCTTTGTATTAGTGTTAATTCAAGGAAATTCAGTGCAGTCACTAGAGGCTTTGACACACTATTGAAACAACTATTTGAATGACCTGATCAACATTTTATTCCCTGTTCTCTACTTGGCCGGGATGTGACTCTTTAAGATGTCACTAGGGGTTAATATGTCATTTGCTGGATGAGGGGCAGACATTTTCTTTTTCCACCCTGACCTCTATGTTTTGTCTCAAGTGCGAGAGAGAGCTTTGTTTGTTTCTATGGATACAAATATTAAGGCTAAATATAAACCGTACAACAGGCGCCTTGGTCTCAGACGAAGATGTTTACAAGGAAACCACTGAATTGATGAGCTGTCAGTCCAACAACACCTCTACCTCATAAAACTCTGCGTTATTGGTTTTCTTCTATGTACTTTTCATATTCTCCTGCTCCTTTTCTTTAAATGTGTTGACATTTTATAAAAGTTTTTTTTTCTCTGTTGATTTTATCTTTTCTTTTCATTTCCTCCTGACTGAAGCTGGCAATAGGACAGATGTACTTGACAAATCAGACCAAAAACAAGGCTTCGTTTTTTTTTTTTAAATCACGTGATGTCCACATTGTTACAAAGGAGAATCATACGACTCCGGATCTGCTCACAAATCCTTTCAGCTAAACAACCAAGCAGGTACAGAAGTTGAAGTTTGCAACCTTAGAGGTCGCTTTTCAGTCCTCTGATGCGACCCATAAGACTCGTATCCTGTTATAGGGAACAGTACACTGGCACTCAGTTGTCAAGGTTACCATAATGATTACATCACTGTACCGACATACCCATCATTGCCGTGGTTACAAAATTAAATGTCACTAAAAGTACCTAAGTGCCTAAACCTAAAGCCTTAATCTTTGACAATCTGTGTTGTCATGGTTACCATAATAGTAATTGGTTCATTGCAGGAACTTCCCCCAGGATCTTTTTTTTTTGAGGAGCATGTGAGTTTAAAGTGCATGAACCAGAGTCTAAATTACAGTAAGTTGTGAGGTAACTGTTGGGGTCAGGGGTAATATTTTTGCAATGGTTCATGAAATTTTGGAGGTGTGTGGCTTGAAGTGCTGATTGGTCGAATACTTACTGCATTGCATTTCACCTAACATGTTTAAAAATGCACAGCTGCAGTGAGACTATTTTGTTTTGAGACTATTTTTTCATTGTGGTTGGAGATGGAGTCCCAAAAGTCAACAAATGACAGACCATCCCATTTAGTTCCAAGAGAAAAGGAGAAAAGTAAGTAAAGAACTAAAAGTTACAGGTATACTTTTTTGGTTGAAATGCACCTTGGATATTAAACTCTAACCCTTGGATTTTCTACGTCAATTGTCCCTGTCATAATTACTACCATGTCACCTTAAAACAAAACGTATACGTTTTGTTTTAAGGTGACATCTAGTGGCCATAATAACAACCTCCTGCACAGACGACCTGTGGGTTCGTTTTTCATTTGAAGACAGTATCTTTCTGCTGATTCTCATATTTTAAGAAGGTGAAGGAAGGGACTTTTTTAGATGTCAGTTAGATATATGGACGGTAATGAAGCAGCACGCAAGGCTGCCTCCGTCGTATTACACTGGAAATTGAAAAGTTGAGGATGTAAAGCCAGATTGCACCAATGTAGAGAGAACAGATTCATATTTGATTCCATTTTTCATTTCATGCCATTTAGGAGGAGAGTGTTTTCACCTGACAGCAATGACATTTATATATGTATGAAGGGGGGTTAATAATAAAAAAAGAGTTCTAAACTGGATGCATATGTGCATGAAAATACAACATGAATATATTGTAGCTGTCTTTTGTAGCACAGATAATGAAAAGTAACATGCACAAAACAAACTTGGCCTCAGGGGTATGTTCCATTTATTTTCATTAGACCCAAGCTGCTTCTTCCTCTCTGTCATGTCAAACCGCCCACACCCCAAAAACCTGCATGAACAAATTTAATTCTTCTAAATCCTGGAGGAATTTGTAACAAAACTAGCCAAGTTGAATGCCAGTTTATTATGAGGGACATGTACCGCATGTATCCATTTCACTTTCACAGCTCATGAGTTGCTGTTGTGCAAAATATTCTATGATTTTACATAAGACTGTGTAAACACGCACTGTTTACTTACAACATTTATGCTCTCTAACTCTTTCAGTATGTGTTAACATACTTTGTACAGCTTTCCAACTTCAGCTCCGGGGGCAGCCTTGTCCAACAATTTTCTAGTTCCCTACACTGAACAAACCAAAAAAAAAAACCCTCTATTTTTCTTGCACTACTGTACATTGTCCACTTTTTCATTGTACAAAGAAGTACAACATCACAGTTCATGATTTACCACAGTGCTTTGACCTGATAAAGATCAGACTGCTGGACCGGGATTCAGACATTGTCTTTTTGGTTAGATTTTGTGTCTAGGAGTAAAAGCATAGGCATCACTTCTTCACTTATGTCCACTAATAATATCCTCACATCCAGATACACCTGTTCTGTTGGCCTAGTGCCTTCAAGAGGTTTCTTGTCCATAGAATCCATAGAATATCATTAGCAGTTTGCCCCAGACTTTGAGACTTTGAAGATGATCTGATTTTCCCTTTCAAATCTGGCTAACCATCATCCTCTGAGCCTGGAGTGAAACCAGTCCTGTTACCACGCCAACCGAAATCACATTATGCTGAGTCTGACAACATGTGTCAGACTTGTATCAAATTAGATGATTGCCAAGCCATGACATGTCGGTACCCAACAAATCATAACTCATTGGCTTTAACAACTTGCACAGTGTCATCATCAGGGGGATGTTTCAGGTACGTTGACACAGACAACGTCGTCATTCTTCCTCCTCCCGAGTCGACAGCATCCAACACATTGTGGAAGTTGTTGTGCATGGTAAAAAAAAAAAAAAAGAAGGTAACACAATACCTACAACTGTCTTTGTGTAAGGACATCGTGAGACCTAGGAGATGTATCATCGCTTGTATACACGGACTAATGTCATGTAGTCTGAATCTGGCATCGGACCAGTCTTGCTCCCAAATGTAAGTCCTGTACCAGTCTGCACACTTGACACTCTGAGGCCGTTGTTTGGGTATCACTTTCTATTTTGAGTGCCTCATTCGGCCTCTGTTGACTGTAAGCAATGAGTCTCCGCTCTCCATCGTCCCCATGGCAAAGAGAGAGAGAGAGACAGAATGAGAGAGGATAGGGGAGAGAGGGGAAATCTAATTATTTCCCTCCCATGGCCCAGCAAGCCTTAAAGGTTAATCACTGTCCGTCTAGCTAATTCTGTCTGGGTGCACTGCAGTAATTACAACACCTCGCTCTCTCTCGCCTTTTCCTCCTATTGTGTACCTTGCTCGCTCTGGTGCTCTGCAACCTCGCTCTTTATAGATAGTGGATGTCTCTCTCTCTCTCTCTCACACTTTCCCACTCTATAAAGATGGTGGCCTTCTCTCTGTGATCTTCTCGTTCTCACAGACCTAAATACAGTAAATTTAAAGCGGTGTCGGGGCTTCTACTTTAACTGCAGGAGACACAAGGTCTTTATCCTAGACAGGCCATAGTATACACACAGTACAAGTGTATTTTCATCATATTTTACAAGGACTATCTACTTATTTTCCAGTCTTCTGCTACTTTAATTAGCTGTCTTTTTATTCTTGGGAACTCCCACCCTAATAACCAGACTAAGTTGCTTCTGGGTGTTAATGCTAGCTGATTTGATGACTTACAACAATCTGTTCAGTTGTGTTGATGTTGACTACGTTTTTGTCGTGTCATTTTTTGTTGCTATTTTTTTTTTTTTGTTTGAAGCCCTGGTCTGAGCTCAGCGAGTGTTTCTTCAACGTTAGACCTGTAACAATCAGGAGAGGTGTGCAGTAATTCAGAGGTGTGTACTGTATCTACTGTCTTGCTAAATATAGAATGCGTACAGCACAAACCATGTTTCCACATCACTTATTCTCTCAGTAACAGTCTTGTCACATTCTCACCACCTCTCAGTGCTTTAAATTCAGCCTTTATTTATAAATGTATCGATCCGGTCACATATATAGATAATGGAAATATAAATATTTCATAGATATAGATTTGCATTTGTATTTAATCAGATCTGAGAGGGTGGGTTTCCTTTTCTCACTTCCTCTCTTTCTCACACCCTCCATTCTACCTTTTCTCTATCTTATCACCACCTCTCTCCTTTTCCTTCTCATCCTACCTTCCCCACACCTAATGTCTCCTTGCTCTTCTCACCATTCCTCCTCCTCTCTCCTTTTCTTCTCTTCATCATCTCATCACCACTCACGACCAACTTCTCACTTCTTTTTTCCTTCTCACTCTCTCTATTTCGCTTCCTCTTTCTCTCTTTCAGCTTGCTATTGGTTACAGCTGTATTCCCCTATAGCTGAAGCTCGCGGAGGCGCGCCCTAGGCCTAGAAATACTCCACCATTTCTTCACCTTCCAATGTTTTTCTTCCTGCCAAAAACATATCCAGGAGCGACAGCTTAGCAGACTTAAAATACTTGTTTCCTTCTCCTCCTCCTTACTCTACTTTCTCACCCTTTAATCACATGCATTAGTTTCAGAGATACTGTTCATAAAAAAACTAAACAATTATTATAATAAAAATAACAATACCGGTAATCATAACTATCAAAGAAAAATGTATGTTAATTATTCCTACCCTGACTTATAACATCACAAATTTTCTCATGATTCTCATCTACAATATTTCACTCTCTTCTGTGTCTCTGTCCTGAGGCCCACAGAGGCTCCACTAACAGGCTGCGCCCTGCTGAGGCCAGTGGCCGGTCACTGCTGGGGCTGGTGGCTGTCGCTTCCCATATCATCAATACAGAGGAGAATAGAAGAGGAGAAGATGATGTGACAAATCCAGGAAGAAAAGGGGTTGGGAGGCTGAGAGTAGCCTTTGGCAAAGTGTCACCACTCAGCTAAACTCTCTGCCTTGCACTCTCTATTTTCCACTTGCTAAGGGACCAAAACAGTGGCAGGTGATAGAAGCTGCTTTATTGCACTCACAAAACGTTTTCCAAGAATTTCAAGGAGTGACAAAAGATTTCTAGAATTTAGTTCTCGGCCACTGCGGCACAGCCCCGCTTGGGAGTGTGTTGATAGCGGAAGAGGTGGTGATGCAGTGAGATGATGGAGGAGCTGCTGCTGGAATTGATGAGGAAGAGATGAGAGAAGCTGAGAATCACGGCGTGAGGAGCAAGCCAGGCAGAGGATGGAAAATAACAGTGCCTTGTTGTTGTTATGAAACAAGTTGATGCATTGTGCAAAAGTGAGAAGTGTATGGTGTAGAAAGCAAATAAATGAGGTTAAAGCAGGGAAACTGCCAAGTGCCAAGAGATGACATGTGGAAATGCTAATAAAGACTGTGTGCATGTGGTAACATGAAATGCAAATAATAGATTACATATACCATATGAATAATGAAAAGCTGAATGAAGCTGTAACATGTTTGTGTTTGCCTTGGTGAAAGGCCAAATTAAATAGGGGCAAGATGTTAACCAGTTTTGGGACTGTGTTGTATCTTGTCTGAATATACAGCATGTTTCATTTTGTATTATTGCAGTTTGGATTTATAATTTCTGTACTTGATAGTAATAAGAAAATTCTATAATCAAACATATAAATTACAGTAAAATTATTGGTATTACTTCCATCACAATTAAGACTTAATTTTGCAATATTATACTTATTTTTTATAGTTATTAGAGTGGTATCAATACATATACAGTACGTAAGTATTATATATACAGTAATAAGACTTTCCAAGCTCATTTTTGCTGGAAAATCATGTCTTAATGAGGCATTGTGAATTCAGAGAACTCTATAGTATGTCAGTGCAGATCTTTGTCCCAACCGTGCTAAAGTATTAATATCTGCTTATAATTAAACTGACTGTGTGTCCATGTTTGAGACTATTAATAGCGTCAACATATTGCTTGAACTACAAGTGAAGGTATTTGTTTTTCTGTCAGCACATCAGCACTGATTATCCTCATGCGTGCACCGTGGTGAATTAATAATGGCCACACGTGTGGTTGAGGTAAGCCCCTTGAATACAGTAGGAAGACTCAACAGTCATCATAAAATGTGATGTGAACCAATTTTGTTCCTGCAGCTTTTCACCGCTCAACCTGTGCAGGTAAGCAAAGCTGTCAATTTTAAAAGTAGCCTGGGGAGTTTTCTGACCACTAGTTGCAGTGTGGTGCATTGTTTTGCATGAGGATGCAAATAAAAACACACCGCTACACATAGATTTCCAGGCACACCGGCTATACAGTGCTGGTTTCACACTATTCCACTGATATTGCAAGCACATAGTTGCAATGAACCAGTTAAAAAAATGAAATGGTGTAGGCTTCAAATTTGTTTTTCTAAATATCAGCAGGGAAGAAATGCATTCATGTTTACTGTAGCTCATAGAATACTTTTGGTGAATAACATATTGGAGGTAAACATAACTTAAAAAAAAAAAAAAAAAAAGAGAGAGAGAGAGAGACTGCCTTTTAAGCAGCAGTTGCACCAAAACTGACCGTTGCTTGAACACAAGATTGGAGAGGCTGGATGTTTGGTGACTGCTTGTAGAGATAGCTGCTGAACTGTTGTAGCCTCACCATCAATTTGCTCTGCAGCCCCCTTCGCTTTCTCTCTACAGTACTGTTTACTTCCACCTGGCATTTTGTTCACTCTAGGACACCATTTCAGTTGATAAGATGTTATCAACGAAGCATGCTAACGGTCTGTTAGCGCACTTGTCAGCTTTAAAGCATGAGTCGGTCTCTGAGGCAGAAAGCAGGAAGATCACTAACTTTTTTTCACAAACTTTTTGCAGGGACATTTTCACTCTGAGATTAATTGAAGGTTGATGATCCAGTGCAGCTAATAAGCTAAGATAGCTAGAATTAACAGCTACAATAGCTTTCCTGACCCCCTTACTGCAAAAACAGCTACGTGCCATGGTTCAAAGTCAAAAGGACACATGTGACATTCACAAGTAAAGTTGCAATGATTATTTACAATTAATAGATTTCAACATTTATTTCAACCTTTGTAAACTCCACTGCATCCAGATGTTAAAGCTGCACCAATTAATTATGTAGGCTACTCTAACATGATAGCTCTATACGGCATTGAGAAGTAAATGTGGCCTTCAACATGAAGAAGTCATCATGTTTACCAGGCTGCAGGCTCTAAAACATGCAGTGATGGCCGTGACTACAGATGGCATGTGCATAAATACTTGACAGTAAATGATTTGAATATTTATCAGAATGTGAGATGTCAGCCTCGGTGTGAATAATCTTACCCTGGAGAGATACGGCTACAGTATGTGCTCAGCAAACCTGGAGTGTTGTGAGGCTTATGTGAGTAAAATTTACACTGGGTGTGACTCAATGTATTAGGGTGAAATGTGTGCACAATGTGAGTGGGCCGAGTTTCAACGCTGAAAAGTTCACCTTGTGTGAGAAGCTGAAGGGTCCTGACTTCCTCCCGGACACGAAGCTGCAGGACCTGCTGTAGGATGTGCTGCCTCTGGGCTTCCTGCATGATACCCATTCTTTCCAGCTTTCTGTCTGTCAATCTCATCAGAGCCCGCCCTGTATGGAAAAAAAAGAGAAAACCAGGGTGAAGGTTAAGGGACAGACAGAGCGAAAGGCCAGTGGGAATTCAACACTCACTGCTGGAGATATTCTAAAAGGGTACAGATAAAGCATTTATGTGAGTGGAAGAGCAGGGTGAGGAGACACACACCCCAAACAAACTGTCAGAAGATTATAGCTGCATAAATTCTACATTTTATGTTGGTCACAAAGAGAGATATCCCTAAGCTTTTCCAGGTAACAGCATTTTTTTTGACATAAAATCAAACAATTTTGATATGATGTGACCACCAAGTAGGTTACTATGATGTGTTCAGAAAACACAGCATGTTTCAGAGGAATATCAGTAGGCCTACTGTATGTCCCTTGAGCAACACACACAGCTCTTTCGTTAATTGCAAATCCTTGTGTGAAATCCATAATTTAATCATTCATTCAGTTCCTATGAAGGGGATTTCGGCTGCTGATAAAACAAGAGTATGGTGTAATTATTAATGCTTGTTATGAGTGCCTTTGTAACGCCGGGATGGTAAGCAGATAGGATGATAATTTAGGATAATTAGTAGGCACTGGGTTGGACCCTGATGGCTGCCTTTGCTCCTGATTGGCTGACAGCTGAGACGAGGTAGCTTGTCACATCATTCTCACTCTGTTTTTCCTCCTTTTATCACCTAATCTGTGTCGGTTTACTATCAGATCATTAAAATGAACAAATATTAAGGTTTTTTCATTACTGTTGCGAGAGTGACATTAAATTTACATGAATTAAATGGGTGTTCTTGCTCTTACTGTGTGTAAAACCTCTTTTAGAAATATAACAACAAAGACAAAGGCTTCATAATTTCTAGTCTCTTCACTTGTTTGGGTGATCTATTTTAAGTCGTTAGGACATGCCGAGCCCCACACTACCACTTTCCTACCACAGCACAAAAGGGAGCAGTTGGGGAAGCTAAGTACCCTTAAGTGCTAGTGTTATAACGTTGACTGTGTTAGGCAGGTTTTCTCTTGCCTTGACAAAAGAAACTCTTTGCTCGGCACTATAGCCAGATGGGGGTAAAATGCCAAACACAGTTAAGATGCTTTGATACAAAATGGCGCTCAGAGTACGCATTACAGAAGCGACGAGGAGTTATGTAGATTCATACTGTAACAGCTAAGAAGCGAGGGAAGCTTATTAAATAGGAAGAGGGAAAGACAAAGATTAGTGGGGAGGAAAGATAAAGTGGACTGATGAATTAAAAAGGCGGGCAAGAGGGCGGAAAGTTGGGGAGATGATGGGGGACGTTACAGAATTGACAGAGGAAAACCAACATGCACATAAAGCATGCTGTCATGAGTCTATAAATATTGACCAACCATCACTTGGCACCTCATAGTGTAACCAAAGATAGATTGGCATGGAAACAGAGGTTCAATCTGTCTCTGCTTCAGTGATGTCTATCTTAAATAACAGCATACAGCTCAATAACCAGTAGATAAACAGATACTCATACTGTATAGCATCCTTGTTAATGTATTACAAATAATAACAACTGGGATTACGTATTGATACGTTCACATGTTGACACAAAGAAAGTTTCTTTCACTCTGTGTGCTTTGTTGACATTAGTTTTAATCATAATTGCTAACATCTATCTGTTTTTAAACTTTGGATATAATTTTTTGCTTTTGTCTGACCTTATTAAAACCCAGTAGACCTAGGTCTTAAACCCTTTCTAAACACTGCACTGATTGAAGTGAATTGCTTTTAGTTTTAACCGTGGGCTCACATAAATTAACTCTAAAGCAGCACCAAGTGTCTCAGGCTAACACATAGTGGTAAAGAACAGTGCCCGTTGTAGAAAATGTGTGAATACATAAGTCTCTGCTAATTGGCATAGTGTGTTAATAATACCACAGCGCATACAGTATCTTTTGTTTTTTGTTTGTTAGTTTTTTTGAGTAAAATCAAGTTGCAGCCAGCGTTTAGATAAGCTCAATAAACATGAATGCAGCCCTAAATGTGTTAAATGAAATTGTGAATCTAAAAAATAACCTTTGTTTGCGTGAAAAAAAGATGCACAGATAAATTAAGGTAAAGTATGCTTTCCTGCACAGATGTTTGAACTTCTGTCTCGAACTAACAGAAATGTAAATTAGCAAGGGCAAGGGCAGCGCTGTGTGAAAAGAGCTGTCAAAACCAGTGACACATGTGAAACACATGGAAATCTCAAGTGTTTATTTTCTTAACCATGTTTTACATCTGGTGTCTCAGAGACTCCAAAAAGAAACAATACGTCATTTTCTGGACAAACTGACATGTGTCATTAGCTCAGTGTCGTGTTTTTTTTTTTTTTTTTGGCCTTGTTTAGCTACTCTGTGACTTCACGAGTAAGTTACTCAATGACGTGATTCAAACCATGGACCAATGTGTTGCTGTGAAGAACTAAACACTCAGCGCTGGAGCTGCTACCGACTGAGCAGGTGAGTACTTGAGAATTTAAATTAACCAAAAACCAGTGGGAATCCCACGCTAGGCTAATAAAGCGTCCAAATCTAGTTAGCCTAGCTTGCTTGCAGGCTTCAGCTTTCTGAGTGAAACACAATCTTGACAGCACAGTGGGTCTCCACAACGCTGAACATTGTAACAGATGTCTTAAATAACTAAATATAACCAAAGCTATGTGGGCTTCTTGGGGAAAATACATCTTCTATCAACATTTGGGTTGTGACATGCACCAGTGGGTTGACAGCAAGTCTCTAAATAATCCTCTCTCAAATGTCAGTCAAACACTCAGAGGCCAGAAGCTTAGAGAACACATCTAAAGGGATGTTGGGAATCACTGCAGTCAGTATGGTGGACACCATATGTTTTTCCAAATTTTCCCACAAATTTTAATCTTTTACACCAACTGACTCTGAAATGTGACCCCAAGGTGTGAAGAGGCTACAAAACAGACACGTCTGTTGGTCTCTTCATTTCCTCTCTGGGAGGAACGAAGCTCCCAGCACCAGGTCGGAACTGGTGCCACCCGAACCCACAGCCAACTGAATTACTAATGTTTTTCCTCAAACAACAGAAACAGTGCCCGCTTAGGAGGATCAATGTTTGTATCTTTTTTCTTTTTTTTTGCACATCATCACCTACGTATATGACCAAACATATCTTTTATTTTGGCATGCTGTATCAACTTGCTGGACAATAAAACACATAAAATATGCTCAATATCAGGCAAAAAGTGACAGAAAGTTTGAAGTCAGCACTTTGGACCAAATCTGTTTCCCATACCTGCCAACTTCCATGATACAGAAGCTGGTTAGCGGGTAAGGCGTGATGGAGACAGGAACTAACACTAAGGTTGTTTCCACTGCTGTAGACAGCTCTAGGTTTGCTCGTGGGGTCTTTAATTAATGAAATCAACCAGATGAGGGTTCATGAAACCTTCCGGTTACGATTAAGAAGTATGAAAACCATTTAGCATGAATGTTTAATTCACCATAGTCGCCATTGAGATTTTAATAAATTAGGCCTGATATCTGACTCCGAACAAACTGCCAGTTCTCGGCAATGGGTGCCAACGTGCTGCTCCTTCCGCTCGGCAGGGTGGAACAGCTTCTGTAAGGAGTCCAAGCTTTCACTCTCCTGCCCCGCAGTTCTGAGTCAATGGCATTGACAATCCCACCAAGCCTCAGCTGGGAATTTCAAACCACAATTAATACACCGAGCAGTGTAGCGTGGCCATGAGGAGAGAAGGAGGAGGAGGAGGAGGAGGACCGGACAGAGGGAAATTGATCAAGAGGAGAAAAGAAATGAGGTAAGTGAGGGAGAAACGCTGATGAAAAAATGAGTCAAAGTGTGAAAAATAGTGAATCAGGCACAGCACACAACGTCAGCTTGGTATTTTGCTGCATGGTTAATTCTACACACTTGCAGTACTATGATAGAGCACAGCCTCATTTGGGAGATCAATGAAAATGACACAAATAGGACACAGCAGAAAATCATCAACGCCTGGACAAAAACATTTACTGCACACACTCAGTGTGGTCATCTCCTCAGTCCGTAGCAGGAAACTTAATGTGAGTATCAGGTATAGGGTTGGGCGGTAATACAGTAATAAGGTATACCACTGTGTCTTATAATAGCAATGGTATTAGTTTCATTACCATCATTAAAAAAAGAGAGAAAAAAAACATTTGTTGTTAATGTACATGTTTTGTTATTGTTTCAGTATTCTTCTGTACATGATTTTTAATTGGCCATATACTGCGGTAATGTGGAGGAGGTTTAACAGTATCAATATTTGGATACCACCCAACCCAAGTATCAAGTGCTATAATGAGTGGCCTTTTTCAACTCTATCTGTGCTTAATAAAAGTTTGTTTTACCAGAGGAGTGACTGGTATGATCCTTTCTTTTCCTTTCACCACAAATATTTAAACAAATTACTGATACTTATACACAATAAATGGGAATCAGTGTTTCCATCAACAACCGAAGTGTGAACAGTTCACCAAGGCGTGACAAGATGACATAATTCTCTAGCTCCTATCATTTAAAGTGGAGCCTGCAATTACAGTCCAGCAGTCTAAATATTTTGGAACTATCTTGGACGATAAGTTTAGTGCTGATGCCAACAAAGATTTTATTTATACAAAGTAGGGGTGTCACGATTTCGATTTTTTATCGAAATCGATCGAAATTACGTCACGATCTCGAGCATCGAAGTCAAAGAGAGGATCGACGAACATGGATGAATGAAAACTATCAAAACCCGCAAATAATAAGCCGACGAAAAGGTGCAACTTGCCACTTTTTGTCGATGTATTATTTGCGGGGGCTTTCGGGGGATCTGTTGACGGTGGAGGATCTGGGACTGATTGACTGTGGGCCACCACCAGTCTGATCAGGACCTGATCATCAGGTCCATGGCAGCACAGCAGCTGCAGCACCGCCCCACTGTCACATGACTCTCGCGTATCAGCGCAATCTCGTTTACATTACATTAAGCCGACATCAGGAGAATAATGAGACACGACGGTAAATTAATGAAAATAAAATTATGATAATGTACAGATATAAATATATTTGTTTCAAAACCTTGGGGGCAATTTTGGCCCCTGGATCATGATTTTTGGGGGCATGTTACCTTTATATTGTAAAGACATTATTTAAATGTGACCATTAGTGCCTAATGTGATACATTATGGAAATTGCATCACTTATATGTATCCCATCTTTTGAAATAAGATTTGCTGTACAAAATTTGATGAATAAAACCAATGATCGTAGACTAGACTAGTCTGAAAATAGCATAGGCATCTGTGCTGTAAGAAAAAGAAAAAAAATCGAGAATCGAATCGAATCGTGACCCTAAAATCGAAAATCAAATCGAATCGAGGATTTGGAGAATCGTGACACCCCTAATACAAAGACAAACTGAGATTCAAGTAGAAGATTGTTCTCTTTCAGGAAGCTAATAAGCTCTCAGCAGCGAGCCGCATGCAATTTCCTCTGCGTGGACATGGGTGAACTGTGCACCCTGTGTCCATTTGGGAGCTGCCATAGCTCTTCAATCTGGCGCTGTGGGCAGATCTACAGCAAATACAAGTGAGGAGGAAAAAGCAGGAAAAGAGTAAATTGTGATAATTCTTTTAATGCTTAATTCTTCTTCTTCTTCTTTTGCCAAACAGGGAGGTCGATGCGGCTGCAGACTGTGATGTTTGTTTACAATCTCAATGTTATTTGCTGAGGCCTTAGTGACAAGCAAGTAACAGCAAGTCTGTGCTACTGTAAGTGTTTTTGATGCTTCCTCTTATTAACAACATGATCTGGAACTATGTTGGGACTGAACAACCAATTGAAATATTACAGGAAATGTAAAAGTTGCAATCTGCAACTTTTTTGATCACATGATCAAATGTGATATTCTCCAGACATACTGTAGAGGGAACATGTTTATTTTTTGACTGCAGCAAGTCACATGGTCACCATAATTTGTATGCATTCATATATCTCTATTTCAGAGTGAAATGCAAAAATACCACTTGCACTAAAATCACAAATCAGATCATGACTGCAGCATCTGTCCAAGTAATAACTATTTTATTTCCTTTTCTTCATCATTCAGACTTAAACTGTGGTGAGGGATGAAAGCAGTGACATGCTCCAAAATTTTGGCAGTTATGTGGCTGTACATTTTATGCATTATTGTGAGGTTTTAAGGTGGAATATATGTAACTGAAACGGAAGCGGAGGCAGCTACCACAACATCAAGGTAGCTATATTAGAAAATAAGTTTCCATCAGAATTCATTGCATCTGCTTTTTTGTCCACATGTGTTAACTTTTCCAGAGCATAAAAATGCACAAATTGAAAATGTAAATTAAAGAAATAAGCGGGTAATAATCTTCTGTCTGACCTAGAACAAACCAAGCTACCTTTCTGTGTGTTTGTCCCCCTGAACATCCCAGATTACACCATTCCTCTCCTGTGTCCTCCTCTCTCTCCCTATCTCTCTGCTCCCCCACTCAGCTTGTTGACTACCATACTTATCTGCCCTCCTGGAGTGAGGTAAATAATTTCCTCCCCTCTTTCTGTAAGTGGGGTGAGTGGATCCAAAATACCAGGAAGATGAGCTTCTCCTGCTCTCGCTGTTTGCTGAATATTTCTCCACTTCACATACAATATTGAGCTTCCTCCATGTTTCTCTACGTTTCATATCTGCAAGTCTGTACTTTTAGACGGGGGTTTCTATTGTTGCTGTACTAAATAATGTATGACAAGCTATATTGTACTGAATGCATTTTTACACACAAGCCCAATATGGACACGCATGTTATACACGTGTGCTTTACAGAAACGCACTGATGTGCACACAAACACATTGTCCCTGGGAATTAGATTAATGAGTGGTGGGTGAGCAGCAGTGTTAGGCTGAGGCAGATTAATCTCCAGCTATAGTCTGGCACAAGCAACCACAGCTTTGATGAATGGGAGCATAAAGTGCATCTGTACACACATACATACGCAGAAGACACACACACACACACACACACTGTATGCAGACCTAACTGACATGGAAGTATGGATATCGCACAAATCATGCAGGAGTCGACTTGGTTTTGCAGGTGGAACTACTGTATGTGAACTTTCACTGTGTGTGGGGTGGCCATGGGTAAAAAACTTGAGCACAAAGGCAGAGAATTAACCCTCCACTCCCTCCAACTTCTAAATGGGTTCTTTTCAGCCCCAACATGTTTTGGCAGCTCTGCTGGAAGCCAACGATACGGAGGAAGAATGTATTTTACGACTACTCCTCCTCAGGTAAATCTTCCATACTAGTCACACATATTTCTCAAATCTCCCACACAGCTGTGTGCCCATATGTGTGTCTTGTGGGGATAAATGTCACTGAGCTGCATCTGGCGAACTGCACTCCAAACCTGCACTACACCCTGTCAAGTACAGAATAACAAGTAAAGCAAGTGTTGAGTGCTGGATAGTGAGTGTATTTCCTGCTGCCATATGCAACAGGACCCCCCCACCCCACCACCCCTTTCAAGAATGAACGCGAGGGTAACAGCGCTGGATCCAACTATAGCTGATGAAGACAGAACATAGCAAATAGCAGCACAGGGCACATCCCTCAGTGGTGTTTACTGTGATACGCCACAGCTTGAAGTCCTTAAAGTAAATGTGACTGATTGTCCCAGTTGCTCGTAGCCATGCAGCTAAATGGCGACTGCCGCCACGCAGCACCTGTGATCCAGTGCTAATGTTATTCCAGACCAGAGGAGACGAGGGCAGTTATCTATAGAGGGTATGGTTCAGTCTAAGTAATGAAGCTAGTCCAGGCAGCCATAGAGGGAAATAACACACAAATACACACCCACACAGATAATAAGCCGCCTCAATCCTCCACTTGTCACAGCAGCAGTAGCCTCATGCTGATTTCACCACTACTGATCTATTTCAGTTTGCTGGTCATTATACTGTACCACACCTCCGTTAGTTAGTCACAGCCAACAACCTGTAGACATCTCACTGGGACTCTAACGCTGTCGCATCTGTGCGTAGCTACCACGGAAAACACTGGACTGTTTACCGTGGAGCTAACTAGCCGTCCTCAGTTAAACGACTATGGATTTCCATGGTAATTATGGAGGAACTACTGACTGTGACCACAGTAGCTAATATCTGTCATAGGTGGAGGGGACTGCAACGATCTAATGCACACACACACAGAGAGGCAGACTGGTAATATACACGTGAGACAGCTGAGAAACTTTCAACTGAATCATGTTGGGACAATGTGATCACATTATTCATGTTCAATAAAAACTGCTGTTCCCCTGTGCTTGATATATTTCAGATCTTTTCCTTTGTACTGTGTTTTTGTTCTGACGCTTTTCTTTACCTCGTGAAAAACACTGCAGATAAAAGTTGCCTTTCAGTTTGCATACAATAAGCATATTATATAGTTATAATGCGCCTCCATAAAAAGTCCATGTCAACCTAAGTCCCTGGGTCCAAGCCAGTTCTATCAACTGACATTATTAGTAATTTCACATGCACAGTATTGGTTTTACATAATTGTTTAACCCCAATGTCATCACATAATTCAGTATACCAGCGTTTAGATAAGCCCAATAAACACTAATGTCATTTGGACACATTTATGTCATGCTTTGCTTTAAAAGATACACAATCAGCAGCACCCCAATGTCAACTACAAAAAAATAATAATAATGTTAACGTCACACACACCTACAGACTTCACTGCCTGGTCGTAGCCAGTCTCAGTTCTAATGGCCAGTGGTGAATCATACTGGTGAAAGAGTGGGAGACGAGCATCATGACTGAGACGGTAATCAAAGGACTTGACAATGGAGATGAGACAGGTTGACTTTGACTAAATCTCTAATTTCCTTGCCATCATCATTACAGCAGGCTCACTGGGGACACGGCCTGTAATGACGTGAATATCAAGAGTCATTTGTCTCGTCTTGGCAGGTCCAGACTTTTCTTCTTTCTTCGTGTGATTACACAGGCAGGCCAGGCAGTAGTTAAATATCATAAAATATGAAAATACAGTATCTTAATTTCTTCATTAACATTGCCATTATGGATGCTATTCTATATACAGAGTCATAAGCGCATGTCTTTACTGTTCTACTGTGTGCCATTCACAATCTTTAAGGACCAATGTCCAAACTCTCCATATGGAAAACAAGGACAACATTTCAAAAACATCCAAATGGAAGAACGGTAATTAATTTTATATACAGTAACACATTGTCATATAATCACCTTGCCAGTGGCGTCATTAACCACAGTTCCCTCTGTCTCTGGATCAAATTGTTCCCCAAACGACTCATCATCGTCGAGTTGTTTAAATTTCCCCTTTCGGAAATAACACAAAACAATGGCCACCAGTGGAGCCATTATGTGGCAGGAGAGCTGATATGGAGCCATGTTTGTCCCTTTGACTCGTTTACTATATGCCTGTTCCTCTATTACGCGGCAGCACTTTTATGACAGCACTCTGGTGCCCGCAGAATTCATTGTCTCATCACTCAAGTGCTGTTTAGGCGTGTTGCTGGGCGGCTTCGTTTTGGTTTTTTAAACTATCATTTGTCACCTTTCATCCTTTTCTGCGGCTCATCAAATATACATTTTATGCCCAGTGTGAGACCTTCCAGAGGACGTGGAGATCACGGCTGGAGCTACTCGGGCTGCTCTAAGTTTCCAAGTGGTGGGATGATGGATCCGGCGACCATTACCCAGCGGGGGCAGGGTGGATGGAGTGAGAGTGGTGGTGGCAAACAGACCTTTGCAAGAACTGAGGTGGTAGTGTGAGCTGCTGGATACAGGCCACCCTTCATTAAACCACTGATATTATAGGCTATTAATTATTCAGGATAAGGCCATATGACACCATACATCAGTGGATATTATGAAGCTGGTTATTCATCTATCTGAGAGTTCTTGCTTGAGAAAAAAAAGCAGACTAACTGATGCGGGATGGGAGTAGTTTCCATGCACTTTCAGTTCCCAATTCACGCTGCACAGCTGTCTCTGTTTTTATCAGACCAACAGTGTTTCCAAATTAGCCAGCTGGTTGGCTGGATGACTGGTTACCTAGCCAGGCAGGGGTGGAGCGGAGGGGTGGCACAGGAGGCCCTGGATGGGTTGTCTGTTGACATTTCTTGTTTGGAAATCGATCAAATGGCCACAGCATGACACACAACACCTTAGAGAGCTGCATTCTGGGTATCTTGTTCCAAAACTGGAGGGGTGGGGCCCCTTCTATACTGTACCTACAGCACGAGTCTAAACCCGAGTTTTCTCAAAATGGGTCCAGTGGGATATCTGTAGCTACGGACAACATAGGTATCTATCTACTGGCAATAATCAGTGTGAGTCATCATACATTTTTTTCTTTTTAACACTGTGCCCCCCACCCAACCCACTACACACACACACACACAGACACACACACCACACAAAATTTCCTAAACTGGTCCCTGCAGCCAACCTCTACAGCTGCATCTAATTCTGCCGTTATACGTCTTCAGAGAGGCTCTGAATTTCCACAGTGTGATGTAATGCTCTTCTCTGACTCTAAAATATAACTTGATAGTGACTCACCCCTTTTTTCCTCAATTTTTTCCACCCTCTTGCTTTTGATTACCTTTGTCATCACCACCTTTCGTGCTGATTACATCTAAGGTATCGGAAATTGTGTGTTTAACTCATTTATCGCGCCAAGCTATTCTCTCACCAAAAGAGCTTTGTCCTTGTAATTACAACGGATTAGGGACTAATATCTAATTATGCCTTAATATGCTTTAATGCATTTTTAATGACAACTGGGTGTTAAAGTCAAACTCTGCGTTGTCTCTGTTGGGGGTGGGAGGTGAAGATTGAGAGAAGGAAAGGGTTTCTTGGCAGTAGATGCTGGAGGGAGGATGGGAAACATTGATTTCTTTGGCTGAGGTTATAGGAGCCCTAGCAGGGAGGCAGCTGCTGCATACTGAAGTCAGTCCACGTTAAAACGTTGCACCAGCCCTGATACGCAGTAAAAATGCATTTCCCTCACCACTGTTTTATGTCAAAGGAGGGAGGACACAAACGCCTGTTTGAATTATGATCTGGAATAGAGACCGTTTATTGATTTGCTACTTTATGAAGGGATGACTGCATTGCCAAGACAAGTGAAATTGAGTACTGCTGGCAGCCGAAAAGAGGGTTGAATATTCTGTTATGGATGGAAACGAGCAGTCGGACAACACTCTGAAGGCTCCAGTGCGAGGAAACAAAAAAAAAAAAAAAATCAAACCCATTCATGCACACAGATGTGGACACACATACATACCTCTCCAATTTAAGTCACAGCTGATGTACGACAAGCACGCTGAACAAATAGATATCCTCAGATGCATGTTTGCATGCATGTATAAATGTATTCATTCTCTCACTGTTTGTTTGTCTACGCTTGATTGTGTTCCACAACAATATTCCATTCATCATTTGTTCCCCTGCTTGTTTATTCTAATACGGTGCAGGAACAGAAAAAAAATATATCTGCATAATATTTCAAAGATTGATTGGGATGCAAATTGCCTTGTGAGCCCAATTGGTGTGGCTTGGCCTGTTTTAATTGGGTTCTGTTAATTAATGCTCGATGCGAAGACAAACTGAATTACTTGCAGGTTTTGTGCATGTCATTATCTCCTAATTGTGCCTGTAGAAAAGCATGTGTGCTGGGTACAGTATGCGCATGAGTGTGCATGCATCATTTGGTTAACCCTTTCGTCTCTTGTCTGAACCCGTGGGGAAAAAAACAAAAAAAAAACATCACACCTTCATAACAAACACAGGTCATTAAGTTAATACACCATTAGGAAGCTGAGTTCTAATGTTTTAATCACCGAAAGACTAATAAGAGAAAATGTAATTTATTTACAGACTATAACTGAATGCATTACGCTTGTCAGGAACACTGAGGCATTTAATCTTAAAGTTAGATTAATTCTCTTTAATTAGATATGGACCTCAAGAGAAATTTCTACCACATGAATGACTGGATGACCGCACTTGACTTGATATCTCTTTTATGCGATAACAAACACTGCAGAGATACGATAAGAGAAGTGTCTTCAGTTGCAGCCTCTGCAAGTCCTTTTTAATTCTGCACATAAGACTCAGTTTAATAAATGGCAATGGGAAAATAAGATACAGCTCGTGTTTCACACAGCAGCAACTTGTTCTGTACCATGAATGAAAAGAAAAACAAAAATCAAATCTTCCAAAGTGGCTCGACTCGAAAATAGGTCCACAATGTAGCAGGGGTTCAGTGAGCGTGCAATGAACTGTGGATTATCTCCTGGACCTCTGTGCCGCTGATGAGATATGTGTGCAACTTGAACTGCAGAGCAGCAAGATTCATATTTTCAGGCCATTAAACATAGGATGCTAAATCTCAAAACCCACCATGCAAACATCAGTCAAAGAGCATCAAAGGGTAAAATGGGACCATGAGTCATTATAATCATTCACTCATCAGGGCCGCCAAGCAATTCATTCTGCCAGCCAGTCACCGAGTCGAGGAGGTCCTCGGCAGCAACAAATAAACATATTAATGTGATCGGTCGTGCTCCGAGAGGAAGAGTGCACGGCAATTAATGGTCGTCTGTTGCTATGCGGACCAGAGTGTCATTAGCGCTGGGGTGACCTTGAGGAGCCTCGTTAGAGAAGTGATTGACAGTGGCAACTGTTGTCAGTGGCGATGCCCACGGTGGGGAGGGAGGCGATGGACAGACGGGTAGGCCGGGTGGCACGACTGCAGGGGGCAGACAGTGGGTGCACGACGCTGCACCTGGGATGTTATGAATGAGACCAAGACAAGAGATGGCAAATGTGCTGCTGTGCTGCTCTAAACGTTCACTGTAAACTGAAAAAAAAGTTGTTGATGCTGCACCAATGGCACCAACAGAAACTCTTCTAAAATGACTCATGATGAAGCAAATATCTCGACTTGGTATCACAGACACTTCATCGTGAGTAGCGTTGGAAAAATGTATATAAGCAATTTAAAGAAATAAAATAAGCATCACCCTGTGATCACCTCACCTCACAGCAGCTACAGAACCAAAAACAGGTCTGCTGGGCTGTAACAGTGCAGGTCAGATTGTGTTGCACTGCAGAATCCATTACACACAGCACAGGTAGGAGCAGGGTGCCAAACAGTACCTGTGATATCGTGCTGTTTGAAGGAGTCGCTGTAGATCTGGTGCTGATTGGGACAGTGTTTCTTCAGCCACTTGCACACGTCCTGTTGGGTCCAGAGGGCCACTGGCTTGGACAGCTTCACATACCCCGGCTGTTGAACACACACACACACACACACACAATGACAGATACATTTTAGAAACCACTGCCGGTTCTGTTTGCAGAGCCTTTATGTGCATCTATTAGTCAAAACATTGTGGCTGCAAGACCACTCTCACAGTTTGATTTACAAGCGGCAGTAACTGTCTAATAAAATACTGTTGCCTGTTGTTTGCCACTGATTGGCCTTCGTGCAATCATGTGACATATTTATGGAGCTGAATCCGTCATAAAATATTTACTTGCTGCTGTGTGACATTTTCCCTCATGGATCAATAAAGTATTCATCTTTTAAAGTAAAAAGAAGACATATAACTCCAGGAGGGTCAATAAAGAGACACTCTGGTGTACAACTGTATTAATCCCTGAATGCAGAGTTAACCCCAAGCTCGCACTTTGCGGTTCCATTGATTACAATCGGTCACAGTCTCCGATAAGAAATGTAAACATTGAACCCCTGACCCACATTCTCAAATCCCTCTGACAAGAAGAGAGAGGCTGTTACTCCCTAGAATTCAGCTCTGAGTGGAAAAGGGAGGAGGACAAAAGACAAGTATGGACCCAGAACCAGATGGCTGGAAAGATGTGGACAATATGTGAAAACTTGGCCCAGTTCTAAAATTTGTCAGGGCGACAATTTGGGGTTTTTAATCTACCCAGTGTCTGCCCCGCATTAAAGTATCACAGGAAGCCTTCAGTATGAATGAATCAGGTTTTGTTTACAGTTAGTTTATCTCCCTAAAATGCATTGTAAATATACTTAAGATTTGACAAATGTATCAGCAAAGTCCACTTATTAGCAGATAGACACTTGTAACAGCTCATCACTACCAGTACCTTTTTTTCCACAATCATTTTAAAGTAGTACAAAACAACTATGGGACCTGCTGACATTTTTATAGGTGATTCTTCAATTGCTGACACTTTTGACCTTTGAAATCTTGAAAAAAAATAATTTTCTTTTAACATAGTTTTTATCCTAATGTTGATATTGTCAGCCAACATTGTGATGGTAATGACAATTTTTACTTTTTGGAGTAAATCTTAGTTAAGTTTTAGTCTTGCTGGTATAAATCAGAAACATCATCCTCATGGTACCGCCAAAAAAAAACTCAGTTGACTTTAAGGTCACCAGGATTTAATCTTCAAGAATGTCTGTGCAGAATTTCATAGTAATCTCTGCAACAGTCATTATAAATCTGGACCACAGTGACGGACCAAATAACCCCACTACAGTCCATCCACAGAGCCACACCTGTCTGCATTACTGCTCTCTGCAGATGGCAGTAGAGGGACAGATATTAACGATACACAAGGCGGCTGATCCAAACTTTGATCTGTTAAAACTCTGCTAATGTAGTTGTAATCTAATCTCAATCTAATCGACAGTAATCTGTGGGGAGTGACGCTCTCTCAACCGAACCACATCCAACAAGCTGGTTCCATTAGAATGCATGGAGCAGCACACACCTCCACTCACATGCACACGTGTGTATTGCACTGTACTCTGGGCGAAAGATGCCATTCTGGTTTAAATACTTCAACAGCAGGCAGGCCGATGGGCTACCAAAGGGACGCTCTTGAAAGTGCTGGCAGTGCTTTTGGGTTTTGATTGAGGGGCTACTAAAATTACAAACACAGAGAGAGGTGATTAAAATTTCACATCCACTCCCCTCCACTTCAGCCTGCTCTCCGGCTGCGGTGTGGTGTGGCATAGCAATAGAAGCCCCTCTCTTCTCCCACCCCAAAGAAGGCAGAATAACAGGTACTGGCAGCATTTCCTCTGTTTGCCTTCTCGCTCCCTCCCTCCCTCCCTCCCTCCCCCATCTCTCATCTCTCCCCCGTATTCAATCTCGCTCTGTTCCTGTCAGATCTATCACATTGTCTTTCTCACTTCCTCTTCCCACATATTGTGGCTCTCATCTCGCCCATCTCCCTCTGTCTCCCTCTCACCTGTTTCTTATTATATGGTACTACCTCACTCTCTCCTTCTCCATGCCTTTCCACCGCTCCTTCCCACTCACTCTATATCTAGCATCTTAGAGAGACAGAGGAATTGGGGAGGGGCTCTGTTTGACTTGCAGGTAGGCGAGGTGACGGACAGTCACAGCAAGCAGGTATAGGCAGGTGGACGGTAGGTGAGGCCACTGGTCATGATGCAGTTTGCTTGGCAGCCTGCGTGGATAGATGCTAAACCCACACGGAGGGGAGGGAGTGTGTCGTAGCAGGAAGAAACCACATTAACCATTAAACACAGTTCGACTCAATGCTAATTAACCCCGACTAGGAGCCTGGGGCGACATGGAGAAAGAGTGAGGGACAGAGTGGAGAGAAGAGGGGGAGGAGTGTGTGCACCGAGGGCATGTGAGATAGGACAGTCTAGGAGAGTAGAAGCAGTAGGAGAGAGAGAGAGGAGAGTGGAGGATTCTGGGAGTGTGAAGGGTGGCTGGATTGACGGATGAGACAGAGGAATAAAGAAGGAGATTATAGAAAAAAAAGCTACAGCTACAGAGTGGACTCGGCTGAGTTCCACACAGGAGACTCCCTCATTTTCCATGAACCCATTTGTGAGTCAATGGCCATCTGTGTTTTACATTCTGCACTGATTTAGCCCATAGCAGTGTTCCTGGAGGCCGGTACAATAGGTGAGCTGGTGCCTTCCCGCCCGCCTGCCAGGCTGCAGAGCCAAAGGGTGGAGCGGGAAAACAGCTGAGAGAAGAAAACAGGAGTACAATCATGCTCAAAGAGCTGTGTTCAAGAGACTGTGGGCCAATTAGAGATTGGAGTGACAGCGCAGGGGTGAGAGGAGAAGCCTGCTTTATTTCTAAGAGGAATACATCTGGGAACCGGCACACATACACACACATGCGCACACATACACTACAGTACATACACACACCCACATGTGCAGCCCAGGCATGCCAACACCTACACTGGAAAAAAATAAAAAAATGAATGCAATGTATACACACACATGCAGCACAATCACACCCACACACATTTATCCATTTGCCATATGTGCCAACATACAGTCAGTGCTGCGCTGTCCTTGGCTTTAATTGATATTTGAAAGCCCAGTACAGCTCCCAGTCAGTATTCTTCACGTTACCTTAGCAACAGAGCAAGGACAACCTCAAAAATTAAAAGACAAAGAATAAAGCCTTTGGGGGGAAAAACACACACACACACACACACACACAACGTGAACCAGAGTCTGAAATAAACATGCGCACATTAACGGCCACAGTGGAAAACTATTACATACATAATGAAGCATGTAATTGCACCAACACTGATAAGCATTTAAAGATCCAATATGAATGTGCCGAGCTAAATTAATCAAGAGGCAATAACGTGGCCTCTTTTGTGAAGACGGTGTTGGAAAGGAAAAGGAGCTGGGGATTAAAAGCACTGAAAAGCATTCCAGACACAAAGCCATGTGTCCGAGAGAGTGAGTTTGGCAGCGGCGTAGCGTACAGCATGTCGTTTCTGAGCAGAACTGCAACCCCCTCGTGTTATGATTTTCATTCTGTTAGGCTGATTGTCGGGTCAAGTGGCTCCACACTCAATTAAAAATGTTAACTGCGGCAGCAATTAGCACATATAATGACATTGTTTTGTCAATAATCGACTGTACTTGGAATTAAACTGGCCACAAAGACCTCATAATGCCAAATAGATTTCAGAGTTTTTCAGAGTTTTGATTATGTCCCAGAAAAGAAAAAAAAAACAACCCAAAACTGCAATTGAACTCCGTATATTCCCCAAGGCAATAGAAGTGGGCAGAGTTCATTTAATGTGCAAATGTGTACAAGGGCAAAATATTCAATAGCTATCTGACAGCAGAAGAGCTGCAGCTTTTTTGCAGAACCATTACGGCTGTCGAGCAGCCTTCATTAGGGGGAATATTGTTTGTTGGATAAAACATGGCTCTGTTCAAATCAAAAACAATCCCATTTCATTGTACAACCAGCTTAGAAAAAAAGGAGACAACAATAGGAGATGTCACAATGTAGAGTGCACTGGAAAAAATGGGGGATAAGTTCATTTCCTACATATATATAAATACGTTCATTCTATTTCTAAGACTAGAGGTTTAATATAACTGTTATCTAAGACATGACAGGTGAGCATGTTACAGCCTGGTATTAAAAGTAACATTGTGAACTTTTAATTAGCGGCTATTTTTAACAAATTCCTCGTTCGTCATTTTCCGACCACATCAGCCAAATGAAATATTATTTTTCAGGAAATCTAATAAACAAGCTGGAAAAAAGGAAAAGGTTTCCAAATAATAAACTCCTGAAAAACAAACAAACAAGAGGATGCAAGAAAATGCAACAAGTCCTCCAACCTCAACGACCGCAAAGCTCAGGGTTAGGGTTAAAACGGTGAAAATGGTGACCTTTCATCCATTTCAAACTGGAAATGAACAGTGGTTTGTCGAGCCGTCCATCAGAGTTCAACCGTAAAACCCATCAGTATGAGACTATTGAAGCCACAGAGTGATAGGTAACAACACTTTATATTAATCGCCTCCAAAATAAATCACATGCAATTTTCAACACTGTGATTATGATTTATCCGCTTCAACAAACAATTCTAATGTTATATCTGCTTGCAGTGATTTATAGCATGTTAAAAACCTTCTATTTACTACCGATTTAATCCACTTTTTCTCAGACAGTTTGTATCAATAATGTTTTCTATACTGTTAAAAAAGACATAACATAACAGTAAGTTTGTGCATCCAGGAAATAAACTGCTCAGGTAATTTGACAAAGTTAAAAAGTGACACAACCCACATCTCATATCAATATTTGCTGAAATACAATTGGATTTTTTTTTCCAGACACTGCTGTAACTGTTGGATTAAACAGGTTAAATGTTCACACACTCATGGGTTTATCAGGCCCACTGAGCTAACACTAATGCAGTCTAACACAGCAGGTACTGTATTGCATAACACTGACAGGTTTACATCCGTCAGCATAGGTTAAATAACAGAAACACCTCTCTGTATGATGCTGTGCAGTTCAACAGCATCACTCTGAACAACAACAGAGCATGATAACTAGACCTGCTGTATTTGACTGCAATATTTTTTTTTTTTAATGGAAGCTTTTTTTTTTTTTTTTTTTTTACAAATGTTAAACAACAGAAGCTAAAACATAGTTTAACCACCGTGTGTACTGTTAAGTTTTGACTTGTCAATATGCAAATGTAAAGCATTGCATCAAAATTCAATCCTGATTCAGGCCCTTTTTTCCTATTAATTTTAAGAGAACCAGAGAAAATCCAAGGTTGCATTAGACTGTGTTTTTTTTTTCCTCCTATATTGAACTTGTTTATGTTAACACCAGTGACATTCACTGTTACGTAGCGCCCTCTAGTGTCACAACTAATCACTACCACTGCCACTTTTGATTGTGACTGGGCAGAAAAGCAGTGAGAGGGGGAGGGCCACTGCCATTAGTGTCATATTGACTGAGTGAATGGCTGTTTGAGACACGGAGCCCTGTGTCGTCTGCCCTATCTCCACTGCACAGCTAATTAACAGCTCTGGCATGCTCTCCCTCACTTTCTTTTCTCTCTGCCTCGCTCCATTTCTCTCAGCCAGAGCTGGCAGGAGATGAAAATTCCCTGTATTAATTAATCTGTTACATACAGGAGTGGGGATGAAACCGCGATATGTCTGTGTGTGTGTGTGTGTGTGTGTGTGTGTGTGTGTGTGTGTGTGTGTGTGTGTGTGTGTGTGTGTGTGTGTGTGCGTATGGTCGGGGTGGAGTGCAGTCCAGAGAGCTGTGGATGGCTGACAGAGAATAACACACTATGGTGGATAAATTAATAAGCCTTCATAAGGAGCCTCTGTTTGAAATTGGATTTACAGGCCGTGCCAACTTTGCTCAGGCACATCAAAGAAAGTAGACGAGACCTCTTCACAGTCCCCGACCTTGGGATTCGGCAGGGTCCATAAAGCATTGCAGGGCGTGTTAACACCAAACAAAATATATTCACCTTGGACTCGATATTGATTGTGACGGAGATGAGCTGATTTGCCACGGATGTTAGAGTCATCCACTGAGTCTAAATGGCTGTTTTATGCCTCATGTTTAATCTATGGCTAAGCCTTGGCTCAATTACAAATCCAGCCAGGCGCAGGAGTCAGCTTTAATTCAATATTTTAAAAATGAACACTAACTGCTGACGTGATGAACTGAAATGACCTACAGTGAATCTTTCCCACCGGTTGTCACCAAGGTCTGGGTTTTTATTAAATCTTCACATTTATTAAGAGATAATTGAGGGCTCATTGAAATGGGAACTTGCGCTGGAAATGAAAACCAGATCTCTATCTCAGTCAGCAATCCTGCCGAGATGTTGAGTTTCCCACCGGGAAGCTGGGGAAATTTACAACAAAATTTAAGCATTAAGACTTTAGTTCACCAGATAACTCCTAATTTCATTTAAACTTTGACAACTCTATGCATTTTATTTGTACAGTTTTGGAGATTAACATGTCTCTCAGAGTAATTCAGCCGTTGTACTGGCACTGAGATCGATTATCAGCCCACATGTCATCTACGTGGCTGTTGCCATTTCACAGACACTGGTTCATTTCATGCCAACCGGTGAAATATAATTTAATAAGAGTCTCAATGTGGAAGATAAATTAATCTTTTCTTTTGTCTTTGTAATTTAGTTTGAACACTTTTACCCTCAGGCGTATACAATAAACAGTAAAACAAGCTGCTGCATGATTTAGAAAATGGCACAGGTACAAATGATGTGTACAGAGTTTTTTCGATCGATTCAATCAAATCTGATGGATTCATTTTTAAGTTCTATCCAAATTGCACCCTCATTCCCTTTCACCCAGCCATACATGTACAGTATATATACGATCACATTAGGGCAACTACACTGTGACTTCCATATCTTTCAATACTTAATTAAGCTCAGATCCTCATATCATTCATAAATATCACCTGGCCTGTGGTTGTATTGGACGAGAGAATAGTTTGCTGTTCCATGCAATTATAGTCTTTATGCACTTGATCTATTGAGTTTCTCTCCATAGAGAGAAAATCTCACTCTCAACAGCGATCCACCTGACACACAACACTGAGGCTGAAAGCCAATACGCTACCTCCTACAGGTTTCCATTACAATTCAGACTTAGATTCTGCTTCAAACAGAATAATACTGACACCACAGAAACCACACAGCACTGATGGCATGTTACAGATAATGCCACCTCACAATCACCACATAACTTATAGGTTCTGCACAATCCAGACAGAACAGAGCAGCTCCACTATCTGTAATTGTCTGATTGTATTGTAAATGTGTGCGTCTGCAGTGCACTAATTGAACTCGGAGCTGGTTTGCTCTTTTTTTTTAAAGATGAGGATCCAGGGTTTTCCACAGAGGACTGCGTCTGACTCATAGTGCTTCCATCTTGCATTGATTGACAGCTGATTACCACAGATTTTTACAGAGAGCATACCAGAGTGTGTGCGTCAGGAGCCATCACTCCCGTCTCCTCCTACTGTCCCAACCATGGGTCTATTTCTGGAGAGGAAGTGAGAAATTTATTCTGTGTTGCCGTTGATGGCGCCTTTGATCTATTATCAGAAACGCTGAGAAAGATTTGAGTCGCAGCCCGAAACAACAGCTCGTCTTTCCTTGTTTATTTCCTGTTAAACTCTCTCTTGAAACTCAAGAGCAAGATGTGCACAACAACTTAGGGGATTATGGTTTTTAAGTGGGTGGTTGATTTGTTTTGAAAGAGAAAAGCAGTGCAAGGATGTTTTTGTAGACATATCATAATTTGACCATAAACACAATCAAATGAGTGCTCATTAAGGTAGTTATGAATGTGATGAAACCACCAAAGCATTTTACAACTTTTAAACACGACAAAGAGTTCATAGCCAAACGTTAAGTTCAACATGCTACCATTCTAGCAATGACAAATGCTTTTCTTACTTTCCTGTTAAGGTTTAACAGCCAACCTAGTTAGCATGCTAACATATGAACATGTGGCAGTAAGACTAGGGTGTCCACTTTTCACGTCCTGTCCGGGCCCTGTTGATGCTCACTTGGTATAGATCGCGCACAAAGTCTGAGTTTTAACAGGTTCAAGATCGGACAGACTTTTCTTATAGGTTGCTTTTCCAATACAATAGTGTTTCTATCATTACTTCATTCCAGAGGGCTTATTTCATTTTATTTTATTTTTTATTTTTCTACCGTTGATAAACACTGGGAATTCTAATTCTAGACAGATATTTTGTTGTAGCCTACAGCTGAATTTTCTATTTGTACAGAAGAAGCATACTTATTCTGTATGTATATAGGAGGCATCTTTGTGTAAACTTCAAGTGTCATTTAAGTGTCATTTAAGTTTCTCAAGGTAGAGGCGAGTGTTTTCTTTTTTTGGTAATCAAAATATGGTCACCCTAAGTAAGACGCAAGAAGGCTCTGGGTTTGAACTGCAGACCTGTGGAGTTGGCATGTTCTCCTTCTGCGGACAAGCATATCAGGTTGAGCAGCCACTCTGAACTGCTCATGGGTGTGACTGTATGAGTTTGAATGTTTGCAACTTGTCCAGAGTGAAACTAACCAGCAACAGATGACAGACAGAGTACAAACATAAAGCAGCATTTAAGGTCTGAAACAGGCAGATTCTCTGTGGACAAAACGTAGAGCTGATAGGAACTTAAAGTTGTCAGTTGGTCAGAAACAGGACACTAACTGTTCACCATAAGTATATTTTCATTATTGATTACAGCCTGTTCTGCTGCCCCCTTGTGGCCCCCCAAAAAGATTGAAAATCCAGACCGCAGATACTAAAAACAGGTTATTCCAAAAGGTTGTTCACTGTTTGTCTTGAGACTTGTGGTTTATATTGCTCAAATTAGACAGATACTAATATAAGTCATAAGCTAGTTTTGGGTAACCTGCTACACAGTTTAAAAATGACATCTAGTTAACTAGTGTCTGTTTAACTATTTAACCTTCCTGTACAACTCACAGCATTCAGTGTTATTAGATTCAGTTCTTCATTTAGTGTCCCAAAGTATCACAACAGACACTATGGCAGAGGGAGACTGAGTTGGATATGTTTCATGGGATCCATTTTCCACCAGGATTATAATTTTTTGAATCTAATCTGAAATATATAGAGGATGCTAATATAATCGATAAAAAATGTGACTCATATGTGATCAGTGTGAACTGTGCAAGCATGAGGTTGATCTAAATGCCAACACATCTACTGTGCAGGAGGCTTGTGGACCAGCTCTTACCCGTGTCAGCTCAGACTCGGAGACCGAGCGGTGCGGTGGGGAGCGGCGCTGGTACATGGGGGGGCTGACATCCTGGTAGGTGGGGCTGTCGTCGTCCAGCAGCACAGCCCCCGCGTCCACAGACTCCTCCTCTTCCTCCAGCTGTGATGTCACGTCCTCCGGGCACATCTGGTGGTCGATGCCATTCTGGCTCAGGTTGCAGTGAACAGCTGTGTTGGAAAGAAGGCGGCGAGGAGTAATAAATTAGTATTTAGTAAGTATCAATTACAAATTTACATCAAATTCTAACCACTCAGGATGCATTTATGTTTATTTATATGTGCAAATGCTTCAAAAAAAAATAAAGCTTTTTAGCAGATGTGGCCTCCAGAATAGCTCTATATCATCTGATTAATGTTCCCCTTGTAAATCATTTCTTATTTAACATGCTTTGTAATTTCGTGTTGCATGTACCACTGATGAAATTTCTATATTTGAGCAATGCATGTTCAATCACCAGTTCTTCACACTCACTGCTCTACTAAAAAGTGTCCACCAGGTGGCAGCAAATCATGACACATTCTGGGTGAGGTGCCATGAAGAAAGCTGTGTCTGGATTCACCACTACATACCAGCACAATGTGTAATAAAGAAAAACATTCCTGAGAACTCATTATTTCCTGGTGTTGTTTGGTGGCTCAATATATTAAGGATCAGTAGTCATATAAACAACACACCCTGGCTCAGTGTAAAATTGGTGTAGATATTACTGAGAAACTGACATTTGACATTACTTCCTCCTATTTTTGACTATCCAAGATATTTCTGGAGCCGTCTCATCACCATCCACTGGGGTGAGATGTTTCTCCCATGCGAGACAATGACGTCCCTGAAGGACTCAAACAAAAATCAAGAGAGTATTTTGTCAACTCATAAATAATTCAAAACTCAGATTCAGTATGCAGTATGGAAGAGAGACACGCTGTGTGTCAAATCAAATACAGTGTGTTTGCATACTGTAGATTTCACTGGTGTTTAATTTGCATTTAGTTTGAGCAAGTTTAAACTTTC
The DNA here is from genome assembly GCF_905171665.1 of Trachurus trachurus. Taxonomy (NCBI): domain Eukaryota; kingdom Metazoa; phylum Chordata; class Actinopteri; order Carangiformes; family Carangidae; genus Trachurus; species Trachurus trachurus. Next base: position 13,523,832 of record NC_139904.1, on the reverse strand, counting down.
ACAACACAAAAGACTCAACACCTTTCTAACTGTGCCGGAGCTTTCCGTGACCTTCATGAACTCAAAGGAGGAGAACCTGCAGGACTGCATCACCAGGTTACACATCATCAGCCTGTAAAAAACACCTTTTTGGCAATGGCGAGACTGCCTGGGTCTTGATGAGAGATCAATATGTTAACAAGTATGAGTCTGTATGTAAAACCTTTCAAGAATTCAAAATGACAGGCTTAGAATTTACTGAACCAAATGACACTGTACCAAGGGAAGCAGGCAAAGCTGGCATCAGTTTTTTTAACTCCACACGACAAAGCCATTCCCCTCCATGAAGCGATTATTTTTAGTTTTGTTTTTCCAAGAAGAGTCGGTCTAAGACACTATTTTAGTCTCATCAGGAAGTGATGCAGGCACAGAGGTGACAGCTCGCCTCGCAGTGAGCTGTGAGGTGTCACTAAATTGAGCCATTTGTCATCATGCAATCTGTCCATTTGTTCAAAAACACACCGCTGGCTCATTTATGTGGAATGGCATCACACCTGAAGGCTGCTTTGGTTTCTCCTGCAGCTGCTGATTCCAGGTCAGAGCAGCGTTTTTCAAAGGCTGCACTCTGTTGTGTTTTCAAGTGCAGTCAGACTAGAACAAAAACAGAGATAGGATCTAAAAGAAAAGCACATCCTCACATCATGTACGGATGAAGACACAGCATTAGTGGCCTGTGACAGAGCACTGTGATTGAAGCTGAGCAGGATAGAAACACATGCTCATGTAATGTAGGCACTGGCAGTGACTCACATGAATGTGTTTGAACGTCCCTGATGTCAATGTCTTTTACTGGTGAAGCGGCGAGCTCAGGAAAACAGCCAATTAGAGGCTTATTTCAAGCCGCTGTCACCAAGCAATTACAACAACTATGACGCTGTTCAGAACAAATCGAAACACCACCAACACCAGGTACAACATCTGTGCCATCACCCGATATATAACAGCGTCAGGAGTGTGACAGCTACTTTAGGGAGGTCCTGTCCTCCAGCATCAATGACAACAACATGCTGTACACGTGGAAAACAGTGGGAACTCGATGTGATTCAGTGAACGAAGACACATCCTCTTCTGTGACCTTAAACCACACACTCTTCGCAGATGTTACATTGCAAAGGTTTCAGCCTCGGTTTTAACATGACAAGGTCAAAACCTGGTCATAGGCTATTTGCATTCTGTCTTAAGTCAGCCATTTTCAGCCTTTTATATGCCTGCCTCTCTCCGACTCTCCGTGCAGACGTATACATTAAGACATTAAGCCCATTAGGACTACATGTCAACCACCTGTCAAGTCATTTCCAAGCTGCCGCTCTGCTGCGAAAATCCCGATTTTACAACCATGATGTCTCCTGACAAAAAAAATCACTAAATACATAAATTTAAGACAACGGCTGTGCAGAAATTTTAGCTGTATATTTACTTGTGACAGACAGAGAGAGAGAGAGAGAAGCTCAATCATGTTTTGCAGGAAGCCCAACCTCACTCTTCTGTGGCAATACTGGGGATTCTCTTCTGAAGAAAGTAGCTAACAAACAAAGCTTATACTGTAGGTTGGCGGCTCTGCTTGTTTGCACGAAATCACTAAAAATAAGCAGCAAACAATAAGGGTACCTCCAACACTTGGATGGCTAAGCAATGGTGTAACTTGATCACTCAGTCAGTCAGTGACATTTGCATTTCTTGGGCTTGCCCCACTTTGTTTTCCTTGATTACTTTATTTATGTATTTGTTTGAAGAGTTCAAACTGGTGATGATGGGATTCATCAGCTTCTAATTTCACTGTAACTAATTGTCAAAAGGCCAGAGAGTCCCATACTATATGTACACTTCTGGGCTACTTGAACTTTATACTTTCAAAGGCAAGCACTGCATTTTTGTATTCAGCTGTGTGTATTTGACAGACAGTTACTTTTTTTAGATCAAGATTTTAATAATAAGCGGTGAAACAGGCGAGCCTGTTGGGTCAGAGTTGCGAGCAGTTCCATCAAAGAAAGATTTCCCCTCTGATCTTCTCAGAAGGTTTCAATTTAATTCTGTTGAAAGATCAAAGAGATACAGCTCTCCAATAATAAAAAATAGTGTATGTGGTGTAGTTACTGAAAAACTAGCTTCACCTTGACAGGTATAACAGTGAAATGCTTCTTGTGAACAGATGCATTAGTAGAGAAAATCTAACGCTGAAGTATAGGACCAGCCATGGGGGACGTAAAGCTTCTGCACCAATACTATCTCAAGGCACTTTTGAAATATATGAGATTTTCTTTGTGTTATTATTTACATAACTTTAAAAAAGCGTACTTTAAGAGGCAGAAACCTCGTCTAGAGCCAGACTCTGGGTGAGTGGCTATGTGTCTTACCTGATTAAATATCTGAATATTTCTGTGACCACCGAACATCACTTTTCATACTTGTTCTCTTTTCATTGAGAGGTGGAAAGGGTGTACAGAAGTGATGGAACCCTGGAGGTATTTAACATATCAAGGCTGTCTAACAAGATTAAATTGTACAAGGATGGACCACAGTTTTGCTATCGCGAAGAATTATCCCAGACATGGCCGAGCTGCAGACCTGGCCCGCTCTGATCCCTGACGTGCCCAATTCAAATCACACAGAGAAAACACATGAGCGGCCTTTGTTTTAAACAAAGCCAACTTGAGATGCGTAGCACGAAGCATTGCTCCCTCTCACTGCCTCTTTATACCACTCTCTCTCTCTCTCTCTCTCTCTCTCTCACCCTCTCACTCTCTCCCCTCCTCTCAGCTCATTCCCCTCGCCCCCCACCTTCGTCTCCCCACCCTGACTCAATTCATGACTGGTGTGCAACCACTCTGGAGGAGAAATGAATTATACATCCTTTGCTAAGAGCGGTGCAAAAATGGTACAAAACAGACTAAAGGGATAGAGGGATAGAGGGATGGAGGGATGACATGATGACGAGCGGGGTTAGGGAAGAGGTGGCAACACAGAGGAAGGACAGTTGCATTGCTCTCTATCCTTTACAGGGGAAAAAAGGGGTGGGTCGACGGGGGGGCTTGGAGATGGAGATTTTTCTTTTTTTTCTTTTTTAAACGGCAACAGTTACTATAAATAGCACCATTACATTCATTCCTCCCTCCTCTCTGACATGCGCCATGGAGGCATCGTGGGGGGAAGAGAGATAGATGAGGATGTCAACTTCATTTCACTACGCTGCTTTTTTTTCTCAATGAGAACAGGGAGGAAATGAGGGGAGAAAATGAATGGGGCACACGTGGAAATGTTAAAGAATAGCGCCGTCCCTCCCTGCACAGACAAATGCATTCCTATTATTGAGATGAAGATTCATAGAGAATTGGATTAGTTTTACATAACTCTGTCTCTCTTAATTAGTCTACATGCTTCCAAACAAAAGGCCATTACCGACCAATTGAATTTGAAAAATACCAGCTGACAGGAAACACTGTGCACGTCTGCATGTGGAGGAGCAGGTAATCAGGATATTCAGCTTAATCACATTTGTCTTTTATCATCACACACAGGGAGTGGAGGACCAGAGTGCTGCTGAAGAAAAGAAAAACCCTCAACGTCTCTGTTACCAATCTCTGAATCTTAACTTTGTGAGCTCTCACCAGCAGAATGCTGAATAGGGAGCTGATGCCCTTTGTATTTTTATTTATTTGTTTGTTTTTTTGCTGACATTTTCAATGCTCTCTTTTTCAAAAGGAACCTGTTTGATCTGTTGGCCACTGAACACTCACAGAACTGAACAAAAAAAATAAAGCTGATTATTTTTGTCAGATTCTGTGATGTAAGTCAAACATTTTATAAGATTAAAAAGATAAAACAGATTAAATTTAAACAACAATTCTAATTTTCCTGATGCATGTCAAAGAAGCATGTTGCCTAATATCTGGACTATGTGATTTTGTTGGACAGTGTAACACCATGACGCTTCAATTATGACTGTATGTTGAGACACACTACTTCGTTATATACTGTAAGACCAATTAGAAAATGCAGCTTCTGCAATTTTGAAAGCATTTGACCATGATATTCTCATTAAAGGCACCTCAGTGGAAGTTGGCAGCTGAGCACTTGATCCATTCAAGATTTATTCTGCTGGTTTGTGGATCCAAACAACAACCTTCTCATTATAAGACCATGTACAGTATCTCACTTATCAACTGCCACCACCTCAGCTATTACCCACACACCCATAATAACAGTGAATCTGCTGTGTCTGTCATGACTCATGTTCATCATAATCCTGACAAACCGGAAGTAAGGCTGTTTTTTTTAATCATCCTACCCTACACCCTCACCCTACACATTCCACATTGCTTTGTGATTGATTGATGTTAATTGATTCAACACTGATCATATGAAATGCCAAGGAAAATAATAACATTAATACAATATCAGATCAGTAGTCTAATATTGATGGACTTTAATGCCGCTTTCCCACTAAACTTAGCAGGTCGACACAGGTTTTTCAAACCCAGGCCAACCCGCTCACAATCGCATTTGGCTCCTTTCCCACTGGCCAAAAAACCCGGGTATGATCTCCAGCTGGTGAGCTGCATGGCCATTCCACCAGTGCAACAGAAAACAGCGTCTGTGGTGTCTTGCACGGTCCCTGTGACCTGGCGCTGAACTTCCTCTTCCCCACAGATCATGAGAAGCTCTCTTATCTCACTGTCTTGCCAGTGCCAGTGCATGTAATGCTATACATCATCACGTAAATTAGCGGGTTGACACAGGTGTAACGTTCCCACTGCAAGCCGATCGGAGGTGAGCTGATTAAAACCTGCGTCACGTGGATTGCATTTGGCACGTGTCGTCACAGGTAGGTGACCCTTTCCCACTGCCACCAGAAGCCATATTGTTAGTGGGTTTAAATTGTTTTTTTTGGACAGTGAGAAAGGGGCATAAGAGATTTAATGCTCTACTGTATTGGTGGTGTAGCTTTGTTGCAGTCTGACATAATGTTTCAAGTCACATGACTGAATGACAGAGTGGATCTATGTCTATGACTAACATGTCTATGATCTAACATCCAATAGAGTTAATAGACAGCTGGAAATTATGTGTATAAAAGTATTAGTGCTGACATGTCTCCTTGTCGCCTAATAAAAACTGCCCCTGGAGCAGAAACCAGCTAAAGGAATATGTATGTTTCAAACTGGGGCAATGGGAGAATCTCTGTTATTCTGTGCTGACTCCAGAGCCTGTTTCATAGCACAAGCTGGTTCAAAGTGAAACCAGCAGTGGGTCCATAATCAAAAGTGAAGTTTGCTCTGTGTGGGCGCTCAGGCTCATAGTGATCTCCTTCTCTTTGGCTGATTCTCAAAGTGGAGCAGAATGAATTGTTTGTGAGTAGAATCGACTGGATGACCCAGAAACAAAAGTGTGTGAGAGAGAGAGAGAGAGAGAGAGGGCAGAGCGAGCCATGCAGGCCAGATGACTGCGAACCATGTGCAGCCATCGGGCCTTAGCTCTTTTACCTGCTTCCGGGACATTCAGCAAAGAAAAGATGAGGCTAATCACCATCCACTAAGAGTCATGTACACAGGACAAGACGGACGTGGGCACATTCATTCCCGAACCAAACAGTGCCAACAGAAGCTCTTGGGGATTTTGAAGAGGAGGTCTGGCACCTAAACTAGCAGGATCTTTGCATAATGACATTTCAGTCATCCACGCAGCTGTTACTCTTTTTTATGTTAACAGTGGCTTGGAGCTGCATCAGAAATCAGCCCTTGTCACATGGCTGCAACTCCAAAATAACCAAGAAGTGCAGGGATGAATATATGAATTGGTACGCATCTTTCACAGAGCTGATCAGCTCCCTCCATCTGTCGTGCAAGCACGAGCGTAGACACATGCACAGATCTGTACTGTATGCATCCACAATGCTGCACACACAACTCAGCATGTACACACACAGACAAAGCTGCATGAAGTAAGTGCAATAAAAAAAGCCTCACTAACACTGCATGCATTGCTGATTCTCACCCAGTCTGCTCCAAGAAAGCAGTAAAATGTCACAAATCAAACTGTCAACTAAGTCCATCCACTGCTCTCCAAATTAGAACAAATGTGAGAAGAGTGTGTGAATATGTGAGGAGACTGCGCCTGCTCAGCTGTCTACCCTGAGGACCTTGGAAAGAGTATCTCCATCAGTGAGGGACAGAAGACACAGTCAGATCCTTGTTACACGCTTACTAAAGTACTAATTAGAATATCTTTGAAGGGTAGAAAGAGACAGCGAGAGGAGCACATCGCCTGGAGTCAAGGATGTTTTGGACAGGAGCCTGTAGGAAGGGCTTGCTGCTCAGTGAGATTAAATTCAAGAGACATAGGAGATGTGCATGTATGGACGATCTCCTCTTTCTTGTTTTAACTTTTTCTCAAAGCCTGTCACAACAAAAGGTCTTTAAAGGGGTCTTTGAATCCAATAATGAATTTACTAAAGAACGCACTCTTTGATATGATCATTAAAAAAAGTAAAAGGATCTTTTCTGCACCAAAATATCTAAAATTGTGTTGCATTTTGTTGAGCTGTTCAGGACAGGAAGCAGTAGACTTTTTAGATCTTGGATCAAACATCAGGTAGACACCGATTCATATCAAACTGAAAAATTCAGCTCCTGTAAAAACCTCCAGAGACACAATGAAAGTGTTCATAGTGGGTGAAGCTGACTGCAGTGATGACAACAGTCAACGACTCCATGCTGCTCCATGATGTCACCAACCTTTGTCTTGTGTTGTTATTTTGATGTGGAGACCCCTAGTGGCAGAAAAACTACAAATTGTATGTTAAACAGCAAAAACCTCACATCATTAATGCTGTGTATCAAATCTATGTTTGTGATTCCCAGCAATAAAACTATAGGCTAATAATACAGGTAAATCTTGTTTAATTATATTTCTCTCATAAAGTTGATGATTAAAATGAAATGGTGTTTTCACTTTTACACCATTTAGGCTGCTTGTCTTCAGAGACCACACAGGGGAAATCTGTCTTCTTTCTTTTCTACCCTTTCCCCTCCTTGAAATAGCCATTTAAAAAAGTATTGTTCGCATAATTTTATCTCATTTTGTAATATCAGGAATGTCTGTGTCACAAATGCCATTTTGATATGTCGTTGCAGCTTTAAAGTTGGTCCCTTTATTTTCAGCCTTCTATTACCGGCCAATGAGCAGCTCCATTGGAGCAATGAAGAGTTAATCATGTTGCTAAGGGCGTCTCAGCAAAAGCCTTAGAGATAGAAAAGCACTTGAGTCTAAGTGGAGCTGCAAAAACAAAGGGTAGATTTCACCGTGTCATGTTATGTTCTGCTCTGTGAGAAAGGTTATGTGAAATGTAACTGTCATTATTTTTACAACATCATATATAGAAGCTCAGTTAGACTTTTTTTTTTTTTTTACAGTAGGTGTCAGACAGAATGGATGTTGCTGTTTTCAGAGGAACGAGAGCACATGGTTATGTAAGCCAGCTAGGTATTCCTCCTCCTACTGCACATGGTTTAGGTGTTTCTGCTTCAAACGCTGAAATAAGTAGGGCATCACTGTGCTACCCCGACTGATCCATGAGTCATTAATAGACCCGCTGCTTATGGTTTTCTCCCACAACGATTAAAATTCATGAGCCGTCTCCGCAATCTGATTGAAGACGCTCAGGTGATCTCAGGTGACACCTACTAAACAGAACATTCAGTGGGTCAGCTCTGTTGTTGTCTCTGGATTTAAGAGCGTAAATCTGAATGAATCTGTTGCCACTGCGCGCCTCATTAGCAGGATGGGTTCAAACGGATTATTAGCGCTTTAGCTAACTTTCCATCAATTTTAATGTGCTTATATTTAACCATTTACTCCACTATGTGCAGGCTTAGTGCCTTACTGAAACAATGGTTAAATTCAAGCCTGTTGCATAAGCTTAGCCTGGTCGTGACCCATTACTAACAAGACTTGACATCTGGAGGAATTCTTGTCAGGGTCCTCTTAGGCTTAGAGGCTTTACTACATTCATTAATGCATACAATGCCAACACAATAATCTTACTAGTCTGAGCTGACTGGGATAAGAGACTCTGGGATGCAAGTGCAATTACTGGTCCAGTAAAGAACAGTGAAACATCAGGACCAGCATATGATTAACATGAAACATGTAAGGAAGTGTTCACTTAAAAGCCGTCTTCATTTGGTATAACTGCATAGTTAATTTTTTCCTCATATTCAGTCATTAAGGCGGCCTGTGTTCATATGTCTGCTGTGCTGTTGAGACAATGAGGGCTGACTGCATGGCAAAGTATCAAAGTGAAGTCATGTAATGAACTAGCCGGCCAGCTAGACTCTCTGTGGGGCTCTTAATTCACCCTGACATCCTATCAAAAGTTAACTGTGTTCAAACTTCACAGACTGCCCTCTACAAGCCCGGGGCTCAATCAGCTATGATTGGTTGGTCCTGTGTCAAGCAGGCGCAGATGTGCTCCGCTCTGAACGCTCCTCAGCTGCAGAGAGCATGAGGGAGGGTTAAAAAAAAAGGGCAAGAGAGGACGAAGGGAGAGGGGATGAGAGGGGGGAAAAAGTTATAGAAAGCGATAGAAAGTGAGAATAAGAAAGACAGATAAAATGAGTCAGTGAGACAGAGCTGGAAAGAAAAAGACGGAGCGAAATGACCCACTTTTACAGCACAAACACATACGAGCTAAATATAACTGCTGCTCACTTTGGATCTCGCTGTGAAGCATGTATCCCTGGCATAAAGTTGTTAACGTGCTCTGCTTCAAAAGGCACACAGTAAAAGGACGACTAAAATAGATGCTCTTCATTTAGACCAACACATCTATTAATATTTGATAAGAGACTCAAACTTCCTCTATTTGGCCACCGTGGCAGGAACTATTAGAGACAAAGGGGAAAAGTTTCTGATTTCACCGAGTAATCTTTAGTAAGTAAGGCAGTATGCTGTATACGTATTGAATCCATTTCCTGCTGCAACCAAATAGCAACAACAGTTAGGCTACATGAGGTAGTAGTTTTCATACAGACAACAGCAATGTGCCAGTACTTTTCACAGCTTATTTTTAGCCTGGATACATTTATGGTATATTAATGGTGCTTTGAGAGGTTTTATTATTTTATAATTTGTTTTTTAATCAATTACTGTTAAATTATCATGATCATTTTTGGAGACATTGAGATCATAATGGGTGTGTATTGCACAGAATGTTCAGGCTGGAGTGGGTGACATCATCAGCTATAGAAGTCGTCCAATTTTCTTCTCTTTACACACTGCTCCTAGCCACAAATTCCACTCTACAGACACAATCCTTGCCACATTTGTAGACAAACTTATCATCTTTCACACAATGTGCTCAAAAAAGCCAAGAGACTTACAGAATTTGAACGATGAGCCTCTGAGTGAGGCCAGTTCCATCCAGCCGCCCATTAACTCCAATACAAAATTTCACAAGAATAGCACAGGTGCCTCTTTCTTCTAGCTCACGAGGGTTTCAAAATTAGAAACCAAAAACATACCAAGATGTTCAGGAAGGTCTCTGGCCACTCACGGTCTCCTTCTTGCTAGTGTTTTGTCACAATATAGGGACAAAGGTGAGGAGGGCCATCACCAAGGCAGAAAATCACCCTCTTCCCCTGCTTTTTTATCTGACTCTTCCTGACGTCTGTCGTGGTAATCCTTCAGAATACCGTGGCAACCTCTGAACTTCAGGCCAGAGCCACAGCTGAGACCAATTAATCAATTAGAGACTCCTCTGATATCGCTGCTTTATTTCTGTTCCCTTTCTCCCATACATGTATATGAAGTCTCTGTCAAACAGGACCTGACATACACACAGACACACACACATGAGTAACTTAATGTAAAGATACAGTAAAGATATTCAAGTTGTAAGCCGGGGTTTGACAGGTAGAGTTAAAATGAATTTCAGTAAAAATCAAGCGGGTTAAAATATATATTACACTGGAAAGTCTCACTGGGAAAAAGGTGACATGTACAGAATGCACTGCCGCACCATGAAGTGTGGGTGCGTGGTAAATGTTTCTGATTATCATCTTACAGTGTATGATTATAAGTTAAACACTGAAACATGCCTCATGAAACGCAACCATCATGCTAATCATTCGCTATTATCTGACACGATCAAATGAATGACATGGGTGAGACTATACTGTCTTGTTTTTGTGTGTTGGTGTGTAGTGTGTGTGTGACCTATAAGTAAGTAAAAGTCCTTTCCTGGAACAAACCTGATCAGGGTGGTGGAGCAGGTCTGCTCCAGAAAAGGACTTAGTCATTAGTCATATACTCTACACACCAACACACAAAAACAGGACAGTATAGATACTGTATATACCCTCTCACGTCATATGATAACGTCAGCTGATAGAGTGGAGGACATGATGACTGCCTGTCACGAGATATGTTTCAGTACAGTATGTCCTCACTCACCTAATCAGTTTTATCTATCCATGTATCTTCATGTCTGTAAGGAGATACAGTATATTATCATGAAATATATACATCCACTGGATATATGAAGATATTTATGTCAAATACCCACTGTGCAATATGTACATTAATTTCTTTATTCTATTGGAAATAAATTATGTTCTGCATCTCTGACAAAAAAGTCTTCATGCGTCCCAGGGACAGACCTCATTTTCAAATTTCATCCTCCAGCAAAAACCACTTGACATTTTCGGTTCCACTCTTGGTACCAGACGATATCAGGAGAACAGATTTTGTATTCGTCATTTCAACTTAAAAGTTCTCTTGTAGATTCACAACTCTGTCTCTGACTGAGACGTTGGTGTGCGATGCGTTGTCACTGTTTCCTACTGCATCCCTCTCTCTCTGACCTAACATGTCAGAGGGCAGGGAGGCTTTCTCACACACCTACACCTGGCGGCACATTGCGACACATGCTCACACACACGCAGGTTGACAGCTCCTGAATGTCAGTGTTCAGAGAGAGATGATCGTGTGTCTGTCTGATCAGCTCTGTCTGTGAAATATGTGACTCTTGATCTTAATGTCATGGGTTTGATTGCCACATTGACAGAGATCTCATTCTGGGGCATTCTCAAAATTTCTGCAAGGAAATTTTCTAGTCTACTTTTCTTCCCATCACCCCACAGAAGACTTGCATTGTAAGAAAGACGGTGAATAGTTTGACTGATTTCGGCCCTCTCCTTTAAGTTATTCCAGACTGCTATCCAGCTGCTTTCAGGCCACAGTGCTTTAAGTGAAGGATGACACCTATTAGTATCTGATTTATATCAATTATTCCATCCTGGCTTAGCCTAGCGGAGTGGAGTGGAGACTACTAGAATAGTCTCCACTTCAACACCCTGTAATACAGCATATAAACACATTTTCTATTAGAGCCCAACTCCTATTGCACCTTTAAAGACGTCACAGAATCACCTCTGCAGCACTGCTCCACGATAATGACAGTCTTCACCTGACATTGACTCCCTCCATCTGTGCCCACTGTAACACAAACTGTCTCAGATCTGTAGCTTCAATCAGTCAGCAGAACGGAGCCTAGAGAACTTCATGGTCATCAGGGACCATTGCTGACATGCTGCCAAGTTTCTGTACTCAACACAACAGGGTGCCAAATGTTGCAGAGTATTCACAAAAGGCACAAAGGTTGACATTTGATAGAGAGAAGAGAGGCGCACAAAAGCGTGGAAGTGCTTTGTGGTAGAAAGAGCGACGAATAACTGGAACATTCAGCAATATATATCTCTTCCCTTGGGTTTAATTTGTCTGATGTTCATACTTCATGAAGGTCGCTAAAGCTGCTGTTTACAGAAGGTTTTGTTCTGCCCTGCTTGGTCACACAGACAAGAACTGGCGACGTCAACCAGGTTAATGTTGCAGTGCATTAAAAAAAACAACTCCTAAACTGAGGCCAGATGCCACAGTGAATTTGCCAAAGCAACACAAAGCTGCAGTCTTCTACCCATTACGTCTTCCCTCATCTGCATAAACATCACATCTGAATGTGGAAATCTACACCTATATTCCCTCTTCCGCTGCTGTCAATGTGACACAGTGTGTCAAGTGCAAAGATGGCAGACAGCGTGTCACAGGATTCAAGTCGATTGAGCACAAGCATCCCGAGGCTACAGGTGACACTTCAACACAGTGAGGAAGAAGTCTTAGCGCAGGTGTGACATGAATCGGAAAACAAGTTGACAAGACTGTGGTGTTTTAGAGCTGCACTCAGTTTAGAAACATCCACATTATAATTCTGTTTTCAATTATAATATGGTGCACTATTAGGATTACTGTTGTTCTCTGTTTAATAAGGCAAAAAATTAGAACGGGTGGGATCCTATTTATTTGATTGATTCATTCATCGTATCCGTTTGTTAAATAAGAAGCTAAAACCGAAAGCCAGTTAGCTTAGCTGAGCATAATGATCAGAAACAGGGAAACAGTTCACTTGGCTCAAGTCAAAAGGTAACAAAATCCAACTAACACCACATGTTTTAGCTTGTTTGTCCACATAATATGGCCAAGTGGTAAGTTAAGCTAGTTAGCTCCTTGCTTTGTCTGCTGTGGCTCAGAGAGTGATAGATCTTCTATTTTAACAAGTCAACACACAACATCTGACAAGTCCATGATGTTAAAATGTTAGATATTTTGTACACAATTCCGTTCTCGATCAATTTCCAGATCATTTTCTCAATGAATGATATGGTCTTGAAAATACCAGAAAAACAGGGGAAAATGCTCCACTCAAGACTAGACTGAGTGACACACAAAATTCACAAAATGAGTATCAAAACTACCAAAAACTCATTCAGCTGCAACAGATTTTGTCAATATTTGCACAAAAACAGTAGTAGTAGTTTATCAAGACTGCTGCCTTTTTTCAGTCAATTGAGTAGCTACAGTACTTCATGGACAACAATACATTTTAAAATGAAGAAGCTACAGGCACAAATAAATAAAACTAAATATCTGCATTTAGTTGAACACAATGGAGCTTTTATTAATCAACAATTGTGCTTTTAACTGCCATGGCTAGTGCAAATGAAAACACCTATTGTTCTAGGTTTGCTTCAATGATACAGCACCATAGCAAACAATAATACATACAATAGGGAAATAAGCTTACAAACATTATAAGATAAACTGTATATCATTGTGCCTTTTTTGTTGGTTTTTATTTGTTGCCGTTGTGTCAATTTTGAGGGTATGTTGCATGTGCAAGTGGCTTTGGGTTATGAGAGTCCATTCCCACACAGTCTGGGTGAAAAGAAGAAAAAAAACAAGCCAATGTTGCATGAGAACAAAGTGTCTGTCAGGTGTATCCGCCAGAGCAGCGAGCCCAGCTGGATCACCTTCCCTCGGATGCTTTTCTCTCAAGCTGACAGCGAGACAGAGTGATGCAAGCTGCACAAGCTGAGAGTACTCAGTCCAGAGAGAGAGCCCATAGAATTGTAATGAGTAAACCCTTGGCATTTGTTAGGCAGATTCATCCAGGTACTTACAGATGACTGTATATCAATCCTGCAAGAGTCTCTCTGCAAGTCTTTTAATGGGGGGAAAAGTCTTAGAGGTGAACGTTCATATGGCTAAAGGACAAGCCTGTGCCTGCTACTTCTATTTAGATTTTCTATTTATATTTTCTGCTTAGCTCTCATTCTAAATTCCAGGCAGCAGCACTTTAGTGTGGTACATCAAAGATGACTGTAGGTCCACCCAAGGGATGATTACACAACACTGCTCTCCTGTGACATTTGCAACATCTTCTGTCATCTAAATCCCATTCCTGCTGAGTAAGGTTGGGAGGATGCTCCTTCACCACAGCGACTCCTGATTAACTTGACAAAGATGTAATCCTATTCCACCAACTGGAGTACACATGTTTATTTTGCTAATGCTATTCCTGGGCTAGATCCCGCGGATGGATGTGGAATGAGTTTTCTGAATGGGTGCACAGGCAAGCCGAGCAGGGCAGGACATATCAAGGAGGCCGGATGCACAGAGGCAAGAAAGAAGGAGTGAATGAACAACCTCAGCCACAGGGGTAAACACTGCTGTGGCTGGACAGCAGCCCCAGTCTTTGGCTCTTTTCTGAGTGCATGTGTATCTACATTCAGTCCATGCTTCTAATCACATGTTTGTTTGTGTCTACATGAAGCGATTGCTGCCCACAGCCGCCCTCAGGCCATGTAGTCTTTATCAAAGCCTGCCTACAGTGGCACAGAAATGACCCCTGGTGTACAACAACTGTTGTTGTGTTATGCTTACACCTCTCAGGGCACATTTCTGACATTGGATTAGGTATGTGTCCAACCACGTCTGTAACTTTCTGACACGACAATCTGTCTGCAGGCGATAAAAGATTTGAGCTTCCCCCCTCAAGTTCTCTTTTTATTCTGTACACCACTTCTCACCAGGAAGACTAGCTGGCTACTAAGGTACCAGCTAATGGGGATCCTTAATAAACAATTAAACATGAACAACCATAGACTGTCTGAAGTTTAAACAATACAATATCTCTGGGATTTTTCACTCAGCCTTCCAGAGAGGCCGTTCAGAACCAGTTCTCCTCTAGCCTAATGCAGCTCCACAGTCAGTATGGTAAAGGCTAAATATACCACCAGTCATTAAGCTGTGGCTTTGTCCATGTCAGCTGTTAACGAGGCAACGGGACTTGTGACGACGATGTCTCCGGCCGTGCTGAGGACTCGCGGCACAGTGATCTAAATCTTTGTCAGTGATGATGTACGAATGCAGGGCATAATTAGTACGATCAAAAGTGAGGTGAATGTGTCTTTTTATCTGAGATTAGTCGTTCTCTGGGGACTGTGAACACCTACTGTTCATGAAGCAACCGAGACTCTCTGTCCAACATCATGGTGCAACTATCCTCAAGTCTCTTTCCTCTTGTCTTACATCTTCAGCAGGTACAAAAGCTGTGTAAAGCAAAGCCACACAATCCCTTACACACAAATACATCATCCCTCCTCTCTTGGAAGGTGTATTCAGTTTTACAAACACAAAAAAAGATGCTCCCAGATTATGGAAATGCTCCTTGAAACAGACTTGTTATGAATGTTCACACCATTTCAAACCTCACTTCAGAGTCCTTACCAGCTTATTTTAAAGTATCACCAGGACAGAGTACTGCACTACAAAATTGAGGATTATTTGCACAGAGACAGACTTTGGCAAACACATAGAGCTTATTAAGTAAAAATGTCTTTCAAAATAGAGCTTGTATTGTGGGGTTTTGGGGGGAAAAACACTCTTCAAAGTGCTGGGTTCTCAAAGAGCTTATTGTCTTCTCATGTGTTGTAAATTATTAAAGTGCTGACCTATATTCTCCCTTATAGGGGTTGGTGGAGCACTGGAACAGAAAACAGTGACACTGCAGAGTTGCGATTTTTCTCCAACGTCACATCTCTTTGATATTAAAAAGCAGTGTGATGCTGCAGTGAGCCGTGTCCGTCCGCGGGGACAGCTTTTTGCTTTTACCACAGAGAAAATAAGCGAAAACTGTTCTAATTAGATCACTGGGCTTTTTAGCCAACTGTGGCAAATTTAGAAATGGAGATCAGAGTCCTCCGTCCAGCTGGAGCTTTATCTCCAGTCAGTGAGGATCGTCTTAGTGGGACGAGGAAAGAAATACAACAAAGACAGGATGATTCTCAATAATGTTTCGCGTGCTTTACTGGACACAAAGATTATTTGATTGTCCACAGCCACAGCAATAAAAGCAGTAATACGCCATGAGGACTAAGATTTGCTTTCAAAGCAAAGTATATTTTAAGCATTAAAAGTAAAATGGATTCATCTGTAGAAAAAAATGGTCCATGTGAGCGACGCATTATCAAAATGAATTGTATTAGACTGTTAATGCTAAGGCATCATTGTGTAAGTCTTGTGTGGTTTTAGCAGGTGGAGATGGACCTTCAGGTAGAGCTGGGGTGTCAGGGTCCCACACAAAGGGTCACAAGATAAATCTGTGAGGCTGTGAAGTGATGAATGGGAAAGGAATAATATATCTTATAAATCTGAAATGTGACAGCGCACCCTGACTAGACAGTGCATTTTCTTAAGGCACCAGGGTTAGTATGCTGTATAAGCAATGGTTTTTATGAAAAATCCAATCCAGAAACTATCGCTGTCAAAGAACAGGACAGTATAAAGCGGTGAGTAATATAATATTTCCCTCTGAAGTGCAGCAATGTACAAGCATAAAAGAAAATAGATACGCAAGTCAAGTGGGTTAATTCTACTTTTCTCACTGGCTGAGAACTGTCACCACTGTCTTCAAGGACAAAGTATTATATCAAAGCCACACTGACTGCACTATAGGGTGTTTTATTGCTGCTCATGCAAAATCTGACCTTGTGAATTTAGAGATGCAGCTTTTTTTGTTTTAGGTTTTTTTAACACTAATTCTGGCAAACATATTAGTTATTGCAGCTTCAGTGAATAGAGACCTGACTCATAATTCATCTCTTGCGGTGACACAAGTCGGTGAATCACCACTGAATGCACAGAGCTGCCCTATAGAACTGCTCAAATAGTACCGACGGTTTTGCATTTATGCGGCAGTGAGATACAAAAACAAAAAAAGAACAGAAAGAAATGCTCTGCTTTCAGAGGTTGTGCTCTAAGTGCATTACACTATCTCTGGCATCCTACAGTAACAGCTGAGAGCAGTGATAACTCTGTAAGCTCTGAATATGAGCCTATGTAAAGCAGTTAGATGGCAATGATAAGTAGTGGCATAAGTTTGGATTTTAGTGGTTACAGAGGGGATAAAGTTATTATACTATTTTGTTTAAAAGAAGAGGCATTCGTCCTGGATGGGATGAGGAAAAGGAGGATGAGATGGAATAAAACCAGATATCAGATAAAGTATTCAGCTCTGGAACAAAGTGTGCATCTGCAGGCAACTTTCGCTTTGAAAGATGAATCTCAAGAGATGCATGAATGAGACTGTTCGAGGGGATATGCTGGAGGGGACGGCAGTGCTATAGCTGCTGCTGCTGCTGCTGCTGCTGCTCTCACTGTAAATCATTAAAGACATATATCAAGCTTTGAAACATTTGGCAATTTCTTTACACCTGTAGGTCAGGACATCAAGGTGATACGACATCAGAGCGAGAAAAGGTGCAACTTGCAACACATTTCTTGTGGGCATGTGAGTCTTTCTGGTGCTCCATGAGTAAAATATTTACTTGAATTAAAGAACAAAAAAGATTTCTATGATCATTGATTTCAAAAGTCAGCTGAACAGCCTAGAAAAACACAAGAGGTCATGGGGGAAAAAAACAAAACAAACGCTGGTGGATTCACATGTGTCTATTCCTGGCCCTTAATGTGGGAAAATATGAGAAGTATTCTGCGGAACAACAGTAATGGTCTGCATGCAGATCCTCATTCTGATAAATCTCTGCCATAAAATGTTAATATTTGACTGGTACAAGTTCAACATCCAAACACACACATATAAATCTCAGAGGAGGAACAGGGGAGACCGGCTCAGGTCAAGCTGCAGCACAACATATGTGGACGCTGGTGTTTGCATAAAATGAGCTGTATAATGACTGTCAGGGATGAATAACCTGATCTATGGGTACAGGAATGTAGGAGTGCCAGTCTCATACCAGTCACACCTGCATGGGCAAACGGACAGGGGAAGAAAAAAGGCAGGCTGAAAGAGCCTTTGACAGAGACAGCTACAGTCCCACTGCATGCATGTGACACCTCCTCCTCCTCCTCCTCCTCCTCTTCACCCCCCTCCACTTGCAGCCCCCCCAACCTCCCTTCAACATACCTCTCATTGGATTCTGGATCCACAAGATGCCCCCGATAAGGTGAGGAGATTGGCCGAGCATCCCGGTGTCACCGGCTCGTCTCTTGTCACTTTCCTCGCCACTAATCTCCGGTGGGAGCACCTTAACTAACTGTTCAGTGCCAATCACGGGGAGGAGCGGGTGACTTCTTCTTCCCCGGTCCACATGTCACACCACCTGCTGCCAGATGAGCAGTCTCAAACCAGACTGGTGTTGTGGAGCAGGACGAGCGCACACACGGCGCTCTGTTGCACCACAACAACACAAACCAGAATCCAGGGAGACAATAACAATAATAACAATTTTCTCAACGGATTAATCCCCGATCTGAATCTCAGCGCTGCGCGGCTCCCGTATCCTCCAGAGGACACACACACACACACAGTAGTAGCTACCCGGCAACACCGGAGGTGGTTATGCAAAGAGACGTGGACGCTCCGCGGTCGCAGACCTGTTAACCAGCATCGTCTCCACCAGTCGCAGAGCTCACGACCGGGGCGCGCGCACAGTCACAGAAAGAGGCTGCGCGTTAACACGAGTCTTTATGGTTTGTGAGCATGAAGCAGCACAGTGAACACCAGCGGGTTATCATGTCTAATGTGCAGGGGGGAGAACAAGGGGGGGTGGGATGACCAGGGCAGCGGACGTAATGCAGAGAGAGAGCGAAGAGGCTGCAACATCAGCCAGCCACAGGCTCCCTCAGTTGACCCGGCTGCGTCTGGGCTGAGCCAGGCAGCACCACACAGCTCCATCATCATGGTAACTGAAACTCGTCGCTACTAGTCTTTTTTTTTTTAATCATTCTGCTAAAGCGAAACAAATAAAGAGACGGAAATGACACCGTGGACAGCGCAGGGTGGAGCGCCTTACCTTCTACAGCCATTGTGCTACTCCACAGATTTGGGCATCACTCGCAAAAGGGAGCAGGCGAAATGAAAAAACTCAACGGTCTCTCATTGTACCTTGTTTGGCGTGTTATCACCACTTTGCTGCGGGCAAGCCGGAGCGCACAGCTGCTGCCGCGCCTCAAAGGATCCTGGGAAGTGTAGGCTTTGGCGCTTTCTGAGGCGACAATTGGGAAGGCAGTTGAGGAGAAGAAGCCCACCCCTCCCCCCTACCCACCCAACCACCCCCATTAACCTGCTCAGGTGCAAAACTACATAATAAAGCCCACACACATCTGCATGGGTAATGCAGGGTGCAACAAAGTGCTGTAGTAGCCTATGCAAACACATTATACGACAATGAAACACTGGGAATACAAAAGTTCACTTATCCACATCGGTGTCGTAGATTTGTCAAGCAGTTTCTTCCTTGCAGATAGACGACAGCGAAAACAAAACAAAATTTCTCGAAACAACTAGCCTATTTGATCAGTTCTGTTTTTATGATGGCCTATAGGAAGCCAATAAATGATAATTATCGTTTTTTACAATCTGGACCTTATTTCTAGCATAAAATACGATCATTTAGGCCTACTCACCCTGATAACTTTGGTGCCATGGAGTCGTTAATTAGATCCAGCCGAGAGCCGCGTATCCATAGAGTCTATCGGGTACCGCAATGCAGTCTCTAAATAACACGTTATCTGCCGCGAAACTTGTTCATTTCACCAATATTTTGTTATGACATGCTTGTGCTAATCCCCTCCGTCGGAGGCCTCTGAGTCCGGGGTGAGGCTACCTGTTATCAACATCCGGGGTCTGTAGGTTGACCTCACCTCTGACCTGGATGATATCATCTCTGAACGCCGCCCACTTTTTTTTTTCCACAATTTTTATTTGTAAACATGAGGTTAAACAAACACATGACAGAAATGCATTTAACATCATTGCCGGTCCTTTCAAGAGTCAAATTAAATGCATAGTTTTTAACAGGTTGAGAGTCGTCTCAGTTTTGTTGTTGTTAATCAGTTCAAGTAGGGTGCCATACTGCTGGAGTTCAACAATGAAACGAAGAAAGCAGGGTTTCGATCCAGACCATTTTGATTTGTGAATATGAAACTTTCCAAGAATAATTAGAAGTTGTATTATGTAGTGTTGCTCTCCATCCCACCGAAAACAAAATACAGCATTACATCAAACACAGTAAATTGTAGGCCATAGTATTAGTAATTTTTCCATTTACAAAGTCCTGCATATCATTCCAAAACTTCTTTGAATGATGACAATGATTAAACAGATTAAATATTGTTTCTTTGTCAACATTACAGAAAGTACAAGAATAATCTATGTTTAACTTAAATCTCTCCAATATCTCTTTAGCGGGATAAATTTCTACGTGTTTCTGACCAGCTGGACGAAGTTCAGTTTCCACAGGCTTCCTCTCCGCAACCCGGACTCACTAAACTCTGGCTACTGTAGTTGTGCTAAAAATGGACCCGAATGCCGAAGCAGAATAATTATTATCAGAATGAGCCAGGCAGCGCTCGGGTAGGGCTCGGAGATGACATCATCCAGGTCAGATGCTGCTTCTGTCCTCAGACAGAAGTGTAATCCCTCTGTAAATAGCTAATACTTGCAAAACATCACATTGTGTTTTACTTAAAGGAATATGTCACTGAAGAAATAACGACTTGTAATGACACCAATGGGTGAGTAAATGATTGCATTTTATGCTAGAAATAAAGTCCAGATTGTAAAAAACGGTAATTATCCTTTAAGCAACTTCTTGAACAGGCCCAGTGATTGTCCTGCAATCTCAGTTGGTTGTCTGACAGGCAACCACATGGTGCTCAAAAGAGTACAAGAAGTCACCACAACCTGCCAGCACATAAGCCCATGCAAAATATGTTACTGTAGGCTATAGGCAATATGTGTTCCTTTTTTATTGTTCAAAGGGGATATCTTAGAATTAGCTACAATCACTTGAACTCAGGGACAAACTGACTGACTGGTGATGAAAGGTCAAAGGTTGAGGTTGAGGCCAATGTGATCAGATGTAATATTTTTCAGTTCAAAATTTCATATAGCCTACTATAAATGGTTAATTTTTTTATAGGATTTGATAAAACTAGTCTAAGAGGAGCTCCTTAAGCTTATTGCCAAGCTAACTGTCTGCTGCTTCGTTCTGTATGGACAGAGAGGCATAAGAATGGCATCCATCCATGCAAGAAAGTAAATTATTGTAATTTGTTTCAAAAAACTGATTTTGCTTTAAATGCACAGAAACCAGTTGTGCTAACATAGGTCATAGGTCACAAGATCAGGATCAGGGTCTGGGCAAAGTTAGAAAACCACTGTTAGCGGTGATCCCTTCTTTTCATCAACACATCAATATACCACACCACCACCAGGTGACCTCGGGAAAAAGTGAGTTCAACATGTTGTATATTCCTGTTTTGCAGAGACTAAGTACAATCAGGCTCTCCTTGACATAAATAAGATCTTTGTGCATCAGAATCAGAACTCAGCTGGCAGGGCTGGCAGTAAAGCGGTTGCTTATTCTTACAGTGACTTTGTCTAAATCTGTGTGCCATAATTATCGCAGCTATGAAGTGACAGCTACAGTGAAGCCCTGTAAATCCTCTTTGTTGCGCTAATTAAATGGAACAGTTTTAACATGGCACACCCTTCTGTCTTAGGAAAGGAGGAAAACAGCAGTGTGTTATTTCTTATTCACTGTGTTAATTGAGCATGCACAATTTCCTCTTTATTATGAGACATCTGTCTTTGTTGGGGACAGAATGTAGAGACAAAATAAGTCATAAATAAAACCCAACAACACAGGTCATTAAGGTTAGTAAAGTAAAAGTGTGATGTCAGCGTATCTCCACAGTGAGACCAGTGTTACAGGTATTGCAAGTGGGAATCAGATAAACAAAACCAAGTGTTACAGTGGGCCTGCTATCTATGGATCTGCTACACTCTGCCTTACCTGTGTGTCACTGTATTTCTGATTGTTGTCACTGATTTTAGGGAAAACAACAGTATGAGGAAGTCTGTCTGTGTTTTTCAGTCCATTTCTTGTATGTAGCGTGGATTCTAACAGTGCCAGCTCACGCACAGGTGTTGGTCATGTTGTGGTGTTTTTCTGGCCTGTTCCGGATTTGTTATTTAGTTTTCAGATATGTTCAGAATGTCTGAGGTGTTTTTGGCTCTGAACCCAGAAAACATGCCCACTTTGGGCCATTTGGGCCCCAAAAGGCAAAGGGCATGTGGGCCCTGTGTGGGTGAACCTGTCTGCCCAACTAGGATTCGCCACTGCACGGCTCACAGTGGGTAATTTAGAGTTTACTGTTGTTGGTAGGTTGAGGAAACAAGTCAGCCTACCAGTGACTGACTCTGGCGCTGACTATCAACAATCAGTAATGGGGTCATGCCAAGAAGTAGGCTACTGGTAGGCTACTTACTATAAACATACAACGCTCCAGGAACCCACAACTTGTAAACAGGCTTTTTGTTTCCCCATGCCTCCAGTCTTACCGCAAAGATAATCTTCTCATTATGCCTGTTTGCTATGAGAGTGTCATTTATATTCTAATTTAACTATTGACTAAGAGATTAAAAAATCTGTCAGTAATGCAGACAATGGTAATAGTAATTCTAGTATGTGTTTTCTGGTTGGATACATAAGGCTGAGGGCATGATGTGGCCTATGTGCAGTACAATGTAGAAAATTACAGCATTGCATGCTCTGTCATAACCTCGGGCACCTCCTGTTGTGTTTCACACTCTGATTGACAACCTGTGTCTAGTCGCAGTGCCAAGTTCCATTTACCTCAGATTCCAGAATGCACAGCTGGAATGAAGTCACACCCGACAGTAACTGATGAGTTTGCGAGTTGGAATTCCCAATTCAGGTTGACGTAGCTGAGTGGGAACTCCACATATACCAGACTAATGCTGCGTTCACATGGAGTCCGGTAAACGGCAGACGGCATGCCGGACTCCGTGTTAGTGGACGAGAGAACGATGGTAAAACTTGGGGGAGGCCGGCAAAAAATACTGTCGACGCAAACGGCAATGCCGTTCCGAGTTCAAATATTTTAACTTTTGCCGTCTGCCGCGACGGTAAACTCAACCGAACGTGACGTGTGAGTACGAGTGTGTTGACGTTGCCATAGCAACATGGTGACACATCTTGCCGTCGTGCCGTGCCGTCCGACAGTTTGTTTGTTTTTACCGTTCTGTCCAGCGGCATTTGCCGTTTACCGGACTCCATGTGAACACAGCATTAGGAGTTCTAATGAAAATGCTCAATTAGTTGGATTTGTCAGACCTGTTAGCTAGTGATTTGGGACACAACATGTGGAAGATGGGCTTACTACATTTCAAGGAGCGCCGAGTAGGTGTGGTCGTGATTGCTTGGTCAAAACAACAAAAGTCTACTCAAAATGTACTAAAATCACACTTGAATGAGGCTACATAATGTGAATATGTAGTTCGTTAGTTATTTTAAATATGTACATGTAAATATGAAAAATATAAATATGTACAGAATACGGTCAGGTGATGGAAGCTGTAACGACAGAATGCACTCTGGTACTTTGTGGTTGCTTAAAGTGGAGGTGAAGCAGCCAGCCAATTTAACATAATTCATTAAATGGATTTCCAGTGTGCTTAAACTTAGACAAACTAACACATGAAACACAAGCATTTAGGAGAAAATGCGAGTTGAAAATTGCATTTTTTAGCTAGTGCGCCGCCATCTTGTCGTTCGACTGTCCGTGACGTCACGGTGTTGGTTGCCTCCGCTGGCTGACAGCCACAGACAGTGAAAGTGAAGGACATAGCTACAGACAGAGACGGTAAAACATGAAACTGTGGAGGCACTGGATTAGAACAGACACAGAGGAGACCTCTACTGTGTTGCTCCTTCTGTGAACTAGTTTTACAGTGTTAAAAACTAGAAAAAAACCCTCTTTTTTTCATTAACTGCCGCTAAGGAGCCGCAGCAGCAGCGGAGCTGTTATCAAGACTCCTCTGCTGATCTGGTGTGATCATTTCTTACAGCATGTTTACATCCAGTCTGGATGTGGTCCAGAGGAAAATTCTGATCAACTCTGAAAGTTGATCATTCACCGGATCAACCAACAACAACCTGACTTTACTCCGACAGTTTTCAGTTTAGCTGCCTCAGCCCGTCCTCCCCCGACCGGCCCACGTTCACACCGTGATAAGCATCAGTCACCGCGGGGAGAGAGAGGCTGGACCCTCCGCTAGTCCGCTCACACACCGAGGGATCACCCCCCCCACACACACACACACACACACACACACACACACACCCCCCCACACAGCAGCAGCGATCTGATGACAATGGTATTAACTGTAATAGCGCCCATCAATAAGAAGGGAAGATCTCTGATCTCATCCTCCACACACCCAGCCCTCAGCAGAAGACTACCGGTATTCAAACAATAAGTCTTACCTTTACAACAGGTGTCCAAAACAGTCAGCAGCAGCAGCAGTCATCCAGCTCCAACAGTTTAATAATCCACCGATATTCCCGTTTACATTGCGTTCCTCGCAGCCAGCGTGGTGCTTCATTCATTTGCATTGTGTGAAAAAAAAAGTTTTAGCTAACGTTAGCGTTAGCTTTAGCTTCAGCTCTTGACAGGAGAGGGGAGAGGCTGACAGAAGAGACAGTGAAGCCTCTCTGCTGCTGGTACCGAGTCCAGACCACCGGTCCAGAGGTCCAGACAGTCCGACACACCGCGTCCGAGCCGCGCGGACCGTGTCCGTGTGGGAGTAACGTTGCACTGGGAGTAAGTTAAACAACGCGGTGGAACCGGACAACACAGGTCCGGTTGATCAGAAACACGGCTGTTGCCGCCGCTAATTTTTTTTTTTTTTTTTCACACAATGCAAATGAATGAAACACCGCGCTGGCTGCGAGCTTTTACAGTCTATGGCTGCGAGGAACGCCATGTAAACGGGAATATCGGTGGATTATTAAACTGTTGGAGCTGGATGACTGCTGCTGCTGACTGTGTTGGACACCTGTTGTAAAGGTAAGACATATTTATTGTTTGAATAGTCTTCTGCTGAGGGCTGGGTGTGTGGAGGATGAGATCAGAGATCTTCCCTTCTTATTGATGGGCGCTATTACAGTTAATACCATTGTCATCAGATCGCTGCTGCTGTGTGGGGGGGTGTGTGTGTGTGTGTGTGTGTGTGTGTGTGTGTGGGGGGGGTGATCCCTCGGTGTGTGAGCGGACTAGCGGAGGGTCCAGCCTCTCTCTCCCCGCGGTGACTGATGCTTATCACGGTGTGAACGTGGGCCGGTCGGGGGAGGACGGGCTGAGGCAGCTAAACTGAAAACTGTCGGAGTAAAGTCAGGTTGTTGTTGGTTGATCCGGTGAATGATCAACTTTCAGAGTTGATCAGAATTTTCCTCTGGACCACATCCAGACTGGATGTAAACATGCTGTAAGAAATGATCACACCAGATCAGCAGAGGAGTCTTGATAACAGCTCCGCTGCTGCTGCGGCTCCTTAGCGGCAGTTAATGAAAAAAAGAGGGTTTTTTTCTAGTTTTTAACACTGTAAAACTAGTTCACAGAAGGAGCAACACAGTAGAGGTCTCCTCTGTGTCTGTTCTAATCCAGTGCCTCCACAGTTTCATGTTTTACCGTCTCTGTCTGTAGCTATGTCCTTCACTTTCACTGTCTGTGGCTGTCAGCCAGCGGAGGCAACCAACACCGTGACGTCACGGACAGTCGAACGACAAGATGGCGGCGCACTAGCTAAAAAATGCAATTTTCAACTCGCATTTTCTCCTAAATGCTTGTGTTTCATGTGTTAGTTTGTCTAAGTTTAAGCACACTGGAAATCCATTTAATGAATTATGTTAAATTGGCTGGCTGCTTCACCTCCACTTTAAATGTGTGATTTAAAAAAGCCCTCTCCTCATATTGTATTGCAATAAACTGTCCTGTTTTGGAAGGAGTGTTAGACTTCATCAGTGTCCATGAGAGATCAGTAAGTGTACCCACAAGGGTTTTACTTAGGAACATTCATTCTGGGAAAGGGGAGATATTAAAAATCAAAGCCCAAAGATCAAACACAGTAGGAAGCAAAACTGGTAATTTTTGTGTTTCTTCAGACATTCTTCCTTATAACACATTAAGAATCAACAATTCAACAGTTTAGCTCACTGCAGAGCTGGTGCCCCATATGGAGAGGCCATTAGTCGTCCTCGCTGCAGCAACCCTGGTTCAATTCCACCTGCATGTCATCCCCCCTCTCTTTGTGTCGCTTTCCTATCACCCCCCTCCTCTCCCAAAAATAACGATAAATAATAATAATAATAATAATAATAAATTAATTAATTAAAAAAAGGAAAGGATCAACAAGTGATGCTTGACATTTTACTTGATGATAATGTTAGATACAGTTTACTGAGCTGGTAAGCAAATAAGATAAAGACACATCATGACAAAAAATGACAATTTACCACCAGAAGCACAAAGAAAAAAACAAAACAAGAGGTGCTATCAGAAACGACAAATTATGTGTATGGTGGTACCATATGTTTGTTCTTTTATTAGAGGCCAATTGATAATAACTTCAACTCTCTCACTGTTTACATCTGGATTGACAACAACTCTATTGGAACAAACTGGGCATGCAGATTATGGAAATACAGAAGTAGCCTACTGTACACAGAGAGAGAGAGACTTTGATGTTTAGAAAGTATGAAAACTTTTCTTTTAGACCAGATATTGGCCACCAACCATTAATTCCTGCTCTCCTCCTCAGCTCTGAGTGAAGTTGCTTGGTAAAATTCCCCAGTGTGCTCCAAAGGAGGTGATACCGGCTGAATTGAACCGGCCACTGATCATGCGCAGCTCAGCCTGGCTGTTGGTGGGGTACATGTTGAAGGAGTGGCCTGCAGGCTGACCTGCCTGCAGCAATCTGCCTCTGTTAGTGACAAACACCACTGACTGCACATAGGTAGCATACTTCCCAGAAATCTGGATGATGGCTTCACCGTCATACAGTTCTATCTCCTTGGTGTCACCAGACATGCGGCCAGCAAGAGGAGCCCAGATAACGCCAAAGCGGAACTGGAAGCTAAGGAACGAGAAACAGACAACTGTATCACAATAAGGGAGTTACAGTAGTGTTTCAACAACTTTAATTCATAAAAACTGCTGTAAATATGTTTTTTAAGTTAGTCCCTCATACGTCCCTTCTGACTTTACTTTACTTGTCCCACAGCAAATAAAAGTCATTAGTTTATTTATTGTCATTATACAGACATGGCCAATATAATGAGAACTGCAAAACTAGATAAAATATATATGATATTCACCCTAGGATGTAGTTGCTGTAGTGCTCCCACACCCGTACAGCTGTGATAGGGCCCTCTCCTGTCAGAGTATAAGCAGTGCCACTTCCTGACCCCACAGATGGGGAGTATTGGTAATACTGAGACTGGGCTGGAGAGATTTAAAAACAAATAGCAAACAGGAGACAGTCATTTACTTTATTTTAATTCACCTACATTATTTTGATTAATTTCAGCTAGTAAAATCCAGATCATTTAACTGAATTCACGTATTGTTGACAACATATGCACACATGCATCAAAACTTAAGTATTCAAAAACTACAGCACATTTAACTGTAACACATGATGAAACTTACCATCAGCCAGCACAAAGGCTGTGAGAAGAGTGAAGAGCACGACGTAGTGCATTCTGTGAAAGAAAGTCATGAACCAGGTTTTTTTTTTCACTTATCAATTATTGAGTTATTATTGAAGACGGACGTTTCACCTGTTTAATTTAGTCCCTGCAAGACGGTTTAGAGACACCTGTAGGTGATGAAACAAAAGATGACTTATCTGTAACAACTTGATATTTTGTTTTGCTGAAGTTTTTTTTTTTAACATATTCTTAGATAAAAATGTGACAGTCAACATATTTCTCAGTGGATTACACTAATAAACAGCAGGGGATCAGACAAGCAGATACTTACAGGTTGAGTATCCGAGTGTGCTGCAGCCTTGTGCAGCTTCAGTTTCTCTCAGTGCTTTGTGTCGATCTTTACAGACACCTATGATTTTATACTACTGTGATGTAGAGGCTTAAAGTTTTTCACCTATACAAAAATGCAGATATTCTTGCTGGCTAAAATGGATGAAGGGGTTTATGAATGACAGTAAACATTACTTTGCATGTAAGCGAGCAGAAAAAATGTGGTATGATGAGATGTACTGTATACTGTATTGTAAGGTGGTTGGAGAAGGAATGCGAACCAGCGTCAGGACCTTTGTCAGGATGTATGTCCTAAAAGGTCAGGGAGGAGATTTATTCTGAAGCATTTTTTACTGTACTGCTTTAAATCCTCTTCACACCCCAATTGCAACCAAAAAAAAACGGACAATCCTGTAAAAACAACATCAAATAATTTTGAACACCACCAACGAGCTCATTGGATTGTGATGTGTCTATCAAACTGCAATCTGCCCCTCCCTCCCCCCTCTGCGCATACCCCTCTTTAAAGATTTACTGTATAGAAAAGACAACGCTTGAGCCAGAGCTTATGCCAGCTTGCTAAATTTAACGACACAGTCGCCTCAA
Source organism: Trachurus trachurus (assembly GCF_905171665.1). Classification (NCBI taxonomy): domain Eukaryota; kingdom Metazoa; phylum Chordata; class Actinopteri; order Carangiformes; family Carangidae; genus Trachurus; species Trachurus trachurus. The sequence goes on along the minus strand of NC_139904.1, from coordinate 13,495,423 downwards.
TATAGCAGAAAAGGACAAGCATTGCACGTTCCTGTGCTCTGGAGGCATGGCTTTGGAGAGAAAGGGGCTTGGACTTTTCAATTGTGTGTTTTCAAACTGTAGTCTGCCCAAACCATTTTTCCATTTCCATTTTTTCTCCTGCTCTACCTATAATGATTGTACTGTATTTGTAACAAAGTGCAGAGATCAAACACACACTTTATTACAGGACTAGCAGAGGTCATTCACAGAAAGGCAATCCACGGGTAAAGTACAGGTACGGGCCAAGGGGGCAGTTGTCGGTCTGAGAAGTGAAGCTCACTTCCGCGTTCAAAAAACTGCAATCCCCCCGGCTTCCTCTGGGGGCTGGTACCAGAAGGGAGCATTCTCCATAGACCCCCATGTTAAAAAAGCCGACTTTACATCCTCAATAAACATGATCAAAGCCTGGTACCATTACGTTTTTTGGTCTCAACTGATAGTTTCTACCCCCGCACACACTCTGAGGGGGGTGAATTTCTTTTAAACTCTACCGTTTTACTGTTATTAGGTTTAAAGTTCTGGCCAATTAGGGCGCGGAAACGTTGAGTGACAGGTCCGGAGACCGCTGCTTCGAGGCCAGTGGGCGGGCCCTCGGCCGGCTAACGGCCGCACCGCTCCAAATATGGCAAGTAGAATCCAACATGGCGCGGTTCAAACCCCCGTAGTAGCGGCACAAAACAGACTCCCCCAAACCAATGGGTGACGTCACGGGTGCTACGTCCATTCTTTATACAGTCTATGGTACGGGCTCGACAACGGCAGAATCAAAAACAGTCCAAAAAGGGGCGGTGCGTGGCGCAGTGGTTAAAGCGGCCGCCCCATGTAGAGGCTACAATCCTCATCGCAGGCGTCCCTGGTTCGGGTCCCGCGCCGGGCGGACCTTTCCTGCGTGTCATTCCCCCTCTCTCTGCCTCCCCCTTTCCTGTCTATCTCACTGTGCTATCAAATAAAGGCGAAAAAGCCAAAAAATATACTTAAAAAAAAAAAAAAACAGTCCAAAAACCACAGGCGAAAGTATCAAACAGGGCAAGGCAAGAGCAGGGTCCAAAATACAGACAAGAAGTCAAACACAGGTATACGCTTGAAGAATGCGAGAGAGCTCAGAACCGAGGAACCTTGACAATCTGCCAATGTAGGTATGGAATGCTAGAAGATGTATAAGTACTGAGTGGATGACAAGTGATGGCAAACAGGTGTGGCTGAGAACTGGCGGGAAACTTAACAGGAAGTGGAAGTGAAACCAGGATGAAACAGAGCTTAACAAAATAAAACAGGAAGTGAATAGAGTCCAGAACATGTCTAAACTCAGTGAGCATGACAGTATTCCTGTAGTGCAGACTGAGCCATTACATTGTATGACAGCTAGCTACAGGATGTTCATGCTGCTGACTGAGACAAGGCCGTAAGAAAACTCAGTGTTGGTTTTATCTCCACTGACTAAATTACCTTCATACAGACAGTGAATATCTCCCACACAGAAATAAACACACAAATGTGAACAATTAGCTACACATTACCCACAAACTCTCTCAAAGGGATATTTCAACATTTTGGCATATTCGCCTATAATCCCTAAAGTAGGTTCATTACCTTTAATTGTCGGTGCAAGCTATTTTTAGATCGGCGGAGCAGAGACATGAGCTCTGCACGGCGCACGGTATTTTCGCCTTTCCCTCATCAAACTCATCAAATACACAATCCAACAACTGCGAATGTGCAGGTCACAACTTGTCCACAAGAGTGTTTTAGAGTTGTTGGATCATGTATCTAGTTTGATGAGGGAAACGTGGAAATACCGTGTGCTTCCGTTGTGTTAGCTGAGCAGCTCACGTCTCTGCCCCGCCGATCTAAAAACAGCTTGTACCGACAATTGAAAGTAATAAACCTACTGTAGGCTACTCCTAAAACTATAGGGATTATAGCGATAGACGAATTTGCCAAAATGTTGAAATATCCCTTTAACTAAAGTAGGGAGCAAAATGTCAATGCAAATTATTTATGCACTATTCTATTAAAATGCACTACTGTCCTTTACTTTCCTTGTTTTAACCGAAACATAATGAATCAACAAGTAACAATGGGCATTCAGTTTAACTTTATTCAATAATTTGTATGTTCTTTACAGTATATTGGAACTGTTACAGTTTACTGGCATGATAAAGAAATAAGTCAAAGTTAAAGTGATAAAATCATGTGATTAATGGACAACATTTGTGATTGTTTTTGGTCTGATAAGGTTGCATTTGTGTAAAGCGAGCAAGCCGAGCATATTTGTCCAATAAACATGTTTAAAGTACGAGGTACAAGAGGTACAAAATGCAATTAATATGTATAATATGTATAATTACGATTAATTATGGACACTCATGCAGTACATTGCAATTAAATATTTTAAATCAATTGACGGCACCATACATTACAACCAAAATTGACAACTCACCAACAGCAGCACAGAGAAAAATCAACGGCTATATCAGAAAGTATCTTTTACTGTATGTGTACAAATGTACTACTGTATACCTGATGATTTCAGAGATTTATGGAAATACTACTAAAGATTTTTATGTTTAGAAAGTTTGAAAACTTTTTTAAAGGCCAAATGTTGGCCACTAACTCTGAAGTCCTGCTCTCCTCCTCAGTACTTAGTGTTGTTGTTTGGTACAGTCCCCCAGTGTGCTCCGATGGAGGTGATGGCTCCATGGACTCGGCCACTGATGATGCGCAGCTCAGCCTGGCTGTTGGCGGGGTACATGTTGAAGGAGTGGCCGTAGGGCTGGCCCGCCCGCAGCGATCTGCCTCTGTTAGTGACGAACACCACGGACCGCAGGTAGTGAGCATACTTCCCAGAAATCTGGATGAAGGCTTCGCCGTCAAACAACTCCATCTCTTGGGGTCGACCATTTGAGTATCCAGCAACAGGAGACCAGACGAAGCCATAACGGAACTGGAAGCTGTGAGAGGAAAAATAGACAAATGTATCACAATGAGGGAGTTGTGTGTAATGTGTTTATGACACTTGTCCATATTAATGCACAACTGACAATAATCCCAACAGATCTACAGTACTATTTACTGTCAGTTGTGGCCTCTATTTGTTAACGGCAAGAAAACAAGCCTTGGCTTAAGTATTTGCCCCACAGCAAATACACCAAGTCATTAGTTTATTTATTATCATTATGTGTCCTATATATGTACATAATGAAAAATGCCAAAACTAATTTATATATCAGATACTGACCCGTTGATGTAGTAGTTGTAGGCCTCCCAGACACGCACGGCTGTGATACGGCCCTCTCCTGTCAGAGTGTAAGAGCGTCCACTCCCAGACCCCACGGATGGGGAGTAGGAGTAATACTGAGACACGCCTGGCAAGACAAAAGAAAGGCAAACTTAAGAAAACAAGAAACAATCTTTGATTTTTATTTCCATTTATATCATCTTATTTATTTTGTTTCATTTCATCTGGTAAAGAACACGACTGTATTTAAATGGATTATCTATATGGTGTTTTTTTAGTATAATATTCTTATGTCTAGGTGACAACATACATGCACAAGATTATTATGCATCAAAACTGGAGTGTTCAAACTACAACACACTATTAAACTGTAAGAAATTATGAATCTTACCATCAGTCAGCACAAAGGCTGTGAGTAGAGTGAAGATGAAGACGTAGTGCATTCTGTGAAAGAAAGTAATCAGGACTGCTTTTTTTCACTTATCAATTATTGAGTTATTATAGAACACAGTTTTTACCTGTTATTATTATGATTATTCCTTGCAAGATGGTCAAGAGACACCTGTAGGTGATGAAATGAAAAAAATATTCAGTCAGTATATGTAACACCAGATATTTAGTTTTGCTGAATTTTTAAAACATATTATTAGATAGAAATGTGACAATCAACATATTTCTTATTAAATTACATCAATAAACAGAATGGGATTTAAAAGATAGCAGATACTTACACATGTGCAGTGTCCAAGTGTGCTGCAGTCTTGTGAAGCTTCAGCCTCTCAGTGCACTGTGTTGTCCTGTACAGACACTTTTGATTTTATACAGCTGCAGCTCATTAATACGCTTCTTTTAAACAGTCTTTCCCGTTCATTGATGCAGATCTTCTTCCTTGTTGATAGGCATGCAGAGAAACAAAAAATAGGTGCATTCCTGTCATCTCTTGATAAACATCACTATGTCTTTGATTAATCAGAAAAAATGTGCCATGATGACATGACTGCAAAGACAGAGGTATGTGACTTTGTACCAGCTGAAGCATTCAACCTGGCAGTAACAGGATGTAGGTTCTAATTCTCTGAGGGAAATTGAGAGATGAAAAATCAGAAACATTTTTGAACAGGTAATTAAATACCTAGCAGTGACTGGCAGTGTTTAATTCCTGTAATTCTAAACATTGGTGTCAAATACTTGAATAGATAGGTAGACTTATTTGTTTGTATTTGATTACCCAGTAGGCAACCTATTGTATAATCATGGTGCATCATATTTTTTCCAGGTGAAATGACAGACCTGGTTTACAGGAGTTTTAAAAAGGTTAAGAAAAGTTTTCTTGGAGGAACTTTCTTTCAGTGTCATTATTAGCTGTGTGATTCATACAAGGATATGGGAAACATGTGAAATAACAGTGTCCTAAATAAGGATACAGCTGCTAGAAAACCACTGGAATGCACAAATATTTGGTGAAAATTCTCCTCTCTGGAAGATTCCAGTTCTAACTAATGCTCAATATGCAAATTAAACAGAAAGCCCATATTCAAATCCTCATATACGTTTTTAACAGTAAACATGCAAGCTGCAACACATCCGCACAGCAAAAAAAGACTTAGTGGGGTTTTTATTTGAAACAGTTAAAAGAAGTGGTGAGTTTGAATGAGGTGTAACTTTAATGGGGGGAAAGGAGAAGAGATCAAAATTAGGCATTATAATTAAGCATTGCTTTGTTCAATTATAGACATAAAGCAGAGGGAAGGTCTGACTCCAATCCAACCTGCATTAGATAAAGGGTGTTACCTTTTGCAGCTGAGGTAAAGAGCGGCCATTATTTGAGGAAATTATTTTGTGGCTAAATTCCTCAGAAACAGTCCTTATCGTAAGCTGCAGCAACCAATCAAAAAAGCCAAAAACTCGGCCAACCAGTGTAGTAACTCCAACATTAAGCTCACAGATGTTTGCTGATTGCTGTGAGCTGTGTACGTGCTAGTGGTGCACGGTCAGGACAAGGAAGACAAAGCAGTGCTTGACCAATTAAAGTTTAACGATGTGCTCTGCCCTCTGTTGGCCACAGCATGCTCCTGTCTTGGGAAGCTTGTTTGAGTACCAGGCCATGCTACTTTGCACCTTTGTCATTTACAATGGCGTTTTTGCAGGAGGTTTGCATGCGCATTATGGACAGTCTTGGGCTTTTTGATGGGAGATTGCCATAATAACTATATGGCTTGTAGCAGACAAGTAGGCCTACAGTACAGGTCAAGCTTGGCTTGCATTATTACGCCTGTGCAGATGTGTGTGGAAACTCTACTTATTCTTTACCTACTTTGACAGCGGTCTTTGCTTAGTATGTAAGTGATGCGGTAGCTCAGGAACAAATGAATCATTTCTCAACTACAGTCACCAGAACAGTCGTCAACTCAGATGTGACCACCTGGAGTTATAGGGTGCATTGTGGGGCTTTCAACAGCTTCTTTAGCCCGTAAATCATTCAATGAGACTGAAGGACACCACTGTAATGTTTCATATTTATTTTACAAATTTACAGTTCTCAACATGGTTACAGTTTAACAGCATCATGAGGAAATAAGATTAGGATACATGAACAACACACTGAAAAACCAAGAGCCAATATCAGACACTATTCATACCTGATGATTTCAGGCATTTATGGAGATACTCTACTACAGAGCATACATTGTTGACTAATCAGATTTTTATGTTTAGAAAGTTTTAATTTAAGGCCAATTAATGGCCAGTTAACTCGGTGTTGCTGTCTGGTACAGTCCCCCAATGTGCTCCAATGGAGGTGATGGCTCCATGGAACCGGCCACTGACGAAGCGCAGCTCAGTCTGGCTGTTGTTGGGGTACATGTTGAAGGAGTGGCCGTAGGGCTGGCCCGCCCGCAGCGATCTGCCTCTGTTAGTGACGAACACCACAGACTGCAGGTAGTGAGCATACTTCCCAGAAATCTGGATGATGGCTTCACCGTCAAAGAACTCCATCTCTTGGGGTCGACCATATGTGTATCCAGCAACAGGAGACCAGACGAAGCCATAACGGAACTGGAAGCTGTGAGAGGAAAAATAGGTATCACTCTCTATTTCTAATCTCTATTTGTTAACAGCAAGAAAACAAGCCTTGGCTTAAGTATTTGCCCCACAACAAATACTCCAAGTCATTAGTTTATTTATTATCACTATCCAGATGTGTCCAGTACACAATGAAAAATGCCAAAACTAAATTATATATAGTAGTTATGTGTAACATGTATGACACTTTTCCATATTAAATCCACAACTGACAATAGTAGCAAAAGCTCTACTACAGTATGTATTGTTGCCTCTTGATTTAGCGACAATAAGAAAAACATTTTAAAACAACACCAGGCTTGACCTTTGTCATATCATTTGCCTGACAATGAAAATATAATATCATTTAATTGGTTTATTATATTATATATGATTATATTATGAATTGCTCTATTTTATGATTTTTTAAGTGTAAAGTGTCTTTGAGCATTTGTAAAAGCACAAAAGCACTTATAAATAAAATGTATTATTATTATTATTATTATTATTATTATTATTATTATTATTATTATTATTATTATTATTATTATTATTATTATTATTATTATTATTATCCAATATGTACATAATGAAACTGCAAAACCAGAAAAAACATATTTGATATTCACCCGTTGATGTAGCTGTTGTAGCGCTCCCACACCCGTACAGCTGTGATACGGCCCTCTCCTGTCAGAGTGTAGGAGCGGCCACTGCCAGACCCCACAGCTGGGGAGTAGGAGTAATACTGAGACTGGGCTGGGAAGATAAAAAAAAAAAAAATTAAGAAAATAGGAAACAACCTTTTATTTTATTATTATTATTGTTGTTGTTTTTATTGTTATTATTATTATTATTTAATTTGATTTCATCTTATTCCATTCGATTTTGTTTGTCTGACACAAAATTGAAATATTGCATGGGGCGTTCACAAAGTTAGTAAAGATCCTTAATTTAACTATTTAAAGGGACAACGAGGAGTTTTGGAAAAGCGAAGCGTTTTCACACTACATTTATGAGCCTCCGCGCGCACCGTACATTTCTTTGACCCGGCGCAAGACGGACTCATGTTTTCATTCATCAAAAATTAAAGTCAGAGGTTCAAAGAGGTTCACATACCATCGTAGTTCCGACCATAAACGGCGATTCTGCGGCGTTATTCTCATAACTCGCCATGAAGGAAACGCTGGTCGGCTCGACCAGCATTTCCGCCACCACTAATAATAACAAAATAACGATAGAGACAGATCGATATATTTAGCGAAAATGGAGCCATTAACAAGTGTGAGTAGCGGAGATTCATCCACATTAACGTGAGACTTTTTTATAACCGAATAGAAACTCCTCGTTGTCCCTTTAAGGTTAGGGGGTTAGGGTTAGGGTTAGACAGCGAATTTTCATATGTCCACTTTACATATTACAGTTAAAGTGTGACTTGTGTGATAATGAAATTTACCATTAGCCAGCACACAGGCTGTAAGCAGCGTGAAGAGGACAACGTAGTGCATTCTGTGAAAGAAATTCACAATGAGGGAGATTTGTTAGATCATGAATTATTATTTACCTATTATTATCGAGCACAGTGAATTTTGAAATAATTTGAATTTTTACCTGTCTAATTTATTCCTTGCAAGATGATCAAGAGACCTGTTGATGATGAAGTTTAAAACAATGAAAATTAAATGGTTAAGTTTATTCAGGTGTTTATCCATAAATTAAACATGACCATCCAAATATTCAGGATATGAATAAGATGATACTTACTGAGTGTGCTTTAATGTTGTCAGAGCTTCAACATCTGTGTGTGTAGCTTTGCCTCCTCTCAGCAAAGTGTTCCTACTTGGACAGACACATGCTTTTATAGTAGCTTTGTCACATTCCTGAGCACATAGATGTGATTCTTCTTCTTGGTTGACATAGCCTCAATAATACACAAAAACTTGGTGCCTCCCTTTTCTCAAAGTAGACTACCGACACGTTTGAGTGATCGGAAAAAAATGTGGTATCATGGGTTGATCCAGGTGTGGTGATAAAAGAGATAATGCAAGCTTAGGCCAACTGAGAATATTAACTAATGCACATTGTGTGATTGAAATGGATTGCAACCATGATGTCTGCAAAAACAAGCTGATGCAGCGATACATTTTCCACATTTTTTCTGATGTTCCACATAATAATACGAAATATGAAATGCTGGATGTCAAATCAAATGTAGCATGTGCAATGTGTGTTTTCTGTTGTTATGTTACACAATAAAACAAAAAGGTTAATGCTAAGATTCAATCACCCTTTCAGCACCATAGACAGCACCATTCATCCAGGCGTTCCACAACATGTAGTATATAAAATTTCAACATGAAAGAAATAATCTTACAAAAGCAAAAAGACAACACATTCTCAATATGAAGATAAATGGGAGATTGTTCCACAAGCATGAGCACTGACACTGGAAGTCCATTTCAGATGTTAGTTATTGTTGTTTGCACTGTAAAGTCTCCCAGAGTGTCTCAAGGAAATTTAAATCAAACGCAACTGGACTTGATTATTTGTCTAGGAAGACGTTTCACCTCTCATCCAAGAGGCTTCATCAGTTCATGTTTGCATGCATCTGACCAGGCTGGGACTGGTCTGGACCAGCATGGACTCCTTGTGACTGGTTGAGGGTGCCGCACCCTTAGTTGTTGTCAGGGCAGGCAGATCTGGATGGAGGTCTGATATCCTGAAATGTACAACAAATTAAGTCAAAAAACCCAGTTCTTGCCCTGTCTCAGAGTCAGCAAGGACCGAGCAGCTTTTCGTCCGGAGGTTAGGAGAAAAATCTTCCCCAGAGCTTTAGAAAAAGCCTCCAGCGAATGACACCGAGGGGACCTGTGTTCCTCTTGCCCTCCCTGTGAGATGGTCTTACTGACTGACTGACTGAAAGCCACCCTGAAACACTCAGTAGGGGAGAAACATGGTTACATTTTAAAAGTTAGTGAGCATAAAGTCAGAAGAGACTGGCAGGTATCAGGTTAGCCATCATACGTTTTGATGAGGGGAGACTGAGGTTTGTAGTGGGCAGGTGGGTTAGCCCGAGGCAGTACAGGTGGGGGAAGCTCTACAGATTCCTGTGCAGCTGGGGTGCAGCTGAAGCTTCTCTGCCATGGAGAATCTGAAGGTCTCTTGTTGTTCCTGGAGACCCTGAACAATCTTGTGAGAGTTTGCTCGTCTCTTGCAGGCGTCTGCCTTGTGAGGCAGCGCAAAGAGGGTCCCTCTCTGCTGAGTCAGTCATGGCCATTATATTCACAGGGCCTGAGACAATTACAACGTGACTCAGTAGCAGAGTGGGGACACACACAGAGTACAGTTTCAAATCCCCCAAATCTTTACTCAGTAAACAGGCAGGGTAATACACAGGGAAGTAGTCTGATACCAGGCAAACAAATCCAAAGGGGTCAGTGCAGAAATCTGAAAAACCGATGAAGCAAAATCAAGTCGTACACTTGTTGTCAACACTAGGAAATAACACGAGTGAGAAAAGTACAGAAGGGTATCCTAACTATCTTCTGTGGGTAATGGGGGCGGGACTAGATAAGCTTTTGCTTCTCCCGCTTTCCCTTTCGGCCATGTGTATTGTATTATTTGAACTAAGATGAAGTGTGATGATGATGATTTAAATTGACATGCCCGAAATAAACAAATTGATTGATTGATTGCTAACAATGACCGTATGGCAAAGAATGGGTGCTTGTACTGGCAGGAAGTGATGAAACAGCACAGGAATGAATACTGAGTGTGGCTGCCATTCCGCGCCAAACGGCCCCTCCGACAACCACCATGATCATTCATACACATTCACACGAGGCAAGGTGGGTAAGGTGTCTTGCCCAAGGACACTACGACAGCGACTGGGACAGAGCGGGATTCAAACCGCCAACCCTCTGATCATTGGACGACCTGCTCTACCACCTGAGCCACTGCCGCCCCGCAGCCTACCAACCTTAAAACTAATGTAGGGAGCAAGATATCACATTCAACTACTCTACCGTATGAAAATTACCATCCTGTGTTTTTGTACCAGATGGTTAATTATCAGTTTGTCTTTTTACTGACACATAACGAATCAACAAGTCACAATGATCATTTAATTAGACTTTATTCAATAGTTTGTATGTTTTACATATTGGGAATGTTACAGTTCACCAGCATCATAAGAAAATATGATCAGGAAGGATACAAAAAGAACAAACTGAAAAACCAAGAGCTAATATCAAACACTATTAATTATGTGTACAATGATTCAGACATTTAAGGAAATGCTACTACAGAGCATACATTGATGACTGTGATTCAATCAAGTCTATTAATGGCCCACTAACTCAGTGTTGTTGTTTGGTACAATCCCCCAATGTGCTCCGATGGAGGTGATGGCTGGTCTGAAGTGTCCACTGACTCGGCCACTGATGAAGCGCAGCTCAGTCTGGCTGTTGTTGGGGTACATGTTGAAGGAGTGGCCGTAGGGCTGGCCCGCCCGCAGCGATCTGCCTCTATTAGTGACGAACACCACGGACTGCAGGTAGTGAGCATACTTCCCAGAAATCTGGATGAAGGCTTCACCGTCAAACAACTCCATCTCTTGGGGTCGACCATATGTGTATCCAGCAACAGGAGACCAGATGAAGCCATAACGGAACTGGAAGCTGTGAGAGGAAAAATAGGTATCACTCTCTATTTCTAATCTCTATTTGTTAACAGCAAGAAAACAAGCCTTGGCTTAAGTATTTGCCCCACAACAAATACTCCAAGTCATTAGTTTATTTATTATCACTATCCAGATGTGTCCAGTACACAATGAAAAATGCCAAAACTAAATTATATATAGTAGTTATGTGTAACATGTATGACACTTTTCCATATTAAATCCACAACTGACAATAGTAGCAAAAGCTCTACTATGTATTGTTGCCTCTTGATTTAGCGACAATAAGAAAAACATTTTAAAACAACACCAGGCTTGACCTTTGTCATATCATTTGCCTGACAATGAAAATATAATATCATTTAATTGGTTTATTATATTATATATGATTATATTATGAATTGCTCTATTTTATGATTTTTTAAGTGTAAAGTGTCTTTGAGCATTTGTAAAAGCACTTATAAATAAAATGTATTATTATTATTATTATTATTATTATTATTATTATTATTATTATTATTATTATTATTATTATTATTATTATTATTATTATCCAATATGTACATAATGAAACTGCAAAACCAGATAAAACATATTTGATATTCACCCGTTGATGTAGCTGTTGTAGCGCTCCCACACCCGTACAGCTGTGATACGGCCCTCTCCTGTCAGAGTGTAGGAGCGGCCACTGCCAGACCCCACAGCTGGGGAGTAGGAGTAATACTGAGACTGGGCTGGGAAGATAAAAAAAAATAATAATTAAGAAAATAGGAAACAAACTTTTATTTTATTATTATTATTGTTGTTGTTTTTATTGTTATTATTATTTAATTTGATTTCATCTTATTCCGTTCGATTTTGTTTGTCTGACACAAAATTGAAATATTGCATGGGGCGTTCACAAAGTTAGTAAAGATCCTTAATTTAACTATTTAAGGTTAGGGGGTTAGGGTTAGGGTTAGACAGCGAATTTTCATATGTCCACTTTACATATTACAGTTAAAGTGTGACTTGTGTGATAATGAAATTTACCATTAGCCAGCACACAGGCTGTAAGCAGCGTGAAGAGTACAGCGTAGTGCATTCTGTGAAAGAAATTCACAATGAGGGAGATTTGTTAGATTATAAATTATTATTTACCTATTATTATCGAGCACAGTGAATTTTGAAATAATCAGAATTTTTACCTGTCTAATTTATTCCTTGCAAGATGATCAAGAGACCTGTTGATGATGAAATTTAAAAAATGAAAATGAAATGATTCAGTTTATCCAGGTGTTTATTCATAAATTAAACATGACAACGTAATGCATTCTGTGAAAGAAATGTATGATGAGAAAGATTTGTTAGATCGGAAATTATAATTATAAGTTATATACCCAGCAACTACTGAGTTATTATTGAGCACAGTGGATGAAATAATCAGAATTTCTACCTGTCTAATTTATTCCTTGCAAGATGATCAAGAGACCTGTTGAAGATGAAATTAAAAAATGAGAATGAAATGGTTAAGTTCATTAGTAGCAATATATATATATATTTTATAAATTAGACATGACCATCCACAAAGTCAGGATAGAAATAAGCTGATACTTACTGAGTGTGCTTTAATGTTGTCAGATGTTCAACATCTGTGTGTGTAGCTTTGCCTCCTCTCAGCGCAGTGTACCTACCTGGACAGACATATGCTTTTATAGTATCGTTGTCAAATTCTTGAGCACATGCTTAATGGCACTATAGCCACACATAGATGCAGTTATTCTTCCTGGTTGACATAGATTCAAAGAAACACACAAACACATGGTGATTTTCATTTGCCAAAGTAAACACCCTGATGTGTTTGAGTGATCAGAAAAATATGTGGTTTTATGGGTTGATTGACTTGTGGTAATGAAAGAGAAAAAGAAAGCTTAGGCCAACTGAGAATATTAACTACTAATTATGTGATTGAAATGGATTGGGTTGCGTATTAGTAACTCATTGAGTGCCGCGCTCCTTTCCAAAGTTTTAGTCAAGTGTACCGGCAATTTAGACCATTTTTGACAATTTTTGTACAGCCACAGTAATAATAATAATAATAATACATTTTATTTAGAAAGCGCCTTGTGAGGGGATTGTACCACAGTGTATTCTATATTATTGCCACCAACACATACTGTGGCTCATTTGAAAGGTGAAACTTTATGCTGCAAATGGCCACAAACCATTTGTTTCTATGTGCCTCCATTCCTGAGAAAACTCAAGCTAAACATGGCTGGGTTTCACCAAAATCCCTGCTTTTTTTCTAGAAAAGGAGATACAGCGTCTTTTATGAAAGATGCTCTGTTTGTGCCTGTCGCTCTTCTGACACTTGCATTAAGGGCTCGTGTAAGATAAATATATACAACAATTGTTGTTCTATTCACAAATCCACCATGGGGGGGACACAACAATAACAGTAACGAGAAATCTCGTTTTTGGCACTCAACGCATGGGAACGAAAAACGAGAAATTACGTGGTTGGCACTCAATGAGTTAAGTGCTTGCTCAACCCAATAGTTGGGTTAAAATTAACCCAATGTTGTAGGGTTAGTATAACCCAACTTTTGGTTTGAATTGGGTCAAAAAGAATAACCCAATTCCTTGGGTTGAAATAACCCAAAACGTAGTTGGTCCTTATTCGACCCCGCAGTTGGGTTAAAATTGGGTTATTTTTTAACCTAACAGTTTTTAGTGTGTGGAATGAGTACAGATAAGATCTATTTTTACTGTTTTTATATGTGATGTTACACAATAAAACAAAAGGTTAATGCCAAGATTCAATCGCCCTTTCAGCATCATTAACAGCACAAGGCCCCTTGGATTTACTGTACTCCTCCATAGCCTAAATCTCTGGGGCGGACAGCCAGTACAGCGAGTGGGAGAGTGGCACCTCGGAGGATGTCAATGGCACAGCCGTGAGGTTGGTGTGGGGGCAGTGAGGTCGACCTTACCCTACTGAAATAAGAAGAAGACTGTTGTTGTTTACAGTTAGGTACTGAGTTAGGCCACTCTCTGCTGTCAGTCATGGCCAGATTATATTCACATGGGACAAGTAGGTGACTCAGTAGCAGAGTGGGGACACACACACACACAGTACAGTTTGAAATTCCAAAAATCTTTACTTGGTAAACAGGCAGGGCCATACAAGGATGGAGTCTGATACCAGGCAAACAAATCCAAAGAGGTTGAAGCAAAAATCAGAAAAACCAATGAAGCAAAACCAAGTCGTACACTTACTGGCAACGCTCGGAAGAAACGCGAGAGAGCAAAATACACAAAGGTAACAATGACAGTCCGCCCAAGAATGGGAAACAGGTGTGGTGATTACTGGGAACAGAACAATGGGACTTGACAGGAAGTGATAAAACTACACAGGAATGAATACTGATGTCAAAAATAAAACAGGAAGTCCATGAATGACAGATACCTGCCACAACTCATAGACAATAAATATCTCCCTAAATGTTAAACAATAAATTACCTATCAAATGTGACAAACAAACTGGCTACTTTTTACTTTTATTACAGTAAAGCCCCTACAAAGAACTTTCGTTTTGTGTTGAATTTGGTGACCCCTGTGGACAAAAGCGGTAGAGTTTTGCCGGAATGAAGACTGCATCTGATCTCCCATTAGCTCTAGCGCGTATTGTCGTAAAGACGCTTATCTGGCTTGCATGTCGAGTCTCCATGTCAGCAGTTTTAGGCAAATTACTTTGGAAAAGTAGCCTGTTTAAAAAACGATATGTGCATTTTCAGTGCCAAAAAATAAAAAAATAAATGTAATAATCTTCGTCCCGACTGTGACCTGGTTGTTATTAATTCCCAAATAGACCTGTACAGTGGCGTGCACAGACTTTTTGAAGGGCAGGGGCGAAAAGGAAAAAAAGGGGCACCTAATAGCGCGTCCTCGCCACTGGGCACTTTAGCACACGTTTTGGCTTCCCTGAAGGCACTTTAACACGTGTTTTAGCTCCCAAGAGGCCACTTTAGCACATGTTTTGGCTCCTAGATGTGGCTCCTAGAGGGCACTTTCAGGGCTGCCAAGTTTCAGAAAATGACAAGAGTGAGACTGTAGTGACATGGTGCGTTTGGCCGGCGACCACAGGTCGGCGGCGAAAAAATGTTGGCCTTTTTTAACATCGATTTGGCCTGTTTTAATATCGATACCTTAAGACTAAAAAAACGTCGATTTGGCCTGTTTTAACACGTGTTTTGGCCCCCAAGAGGGCACTTTAGCACACGTTTTGGCTCCTAGAGAGCACTTTAGCACGCATTTTGGCTTCCAAGGGGGCACTTTAACACGTGTTTTGGCTCCCAAGAGGGCACTTTAGCACACGTTTTGGCTACCATGAGGGCACTTTAGCACACGTTTTGGCTACCATGAGGGCACTTTAGCACGCGTTTTGGCTCCCAAGAGGGCATTTAAGCACGCGTTTCAGCTCCTAGAGGGCACTTTAGCACGCATTGTGGCTCCTAGAGGGCTCTTTAGCACACGTTTTGGCTCCTAGAGGGCACTTTAGCACACGTTTTGGCTCCTAGAGGGCACTTTAGCACACGTTTTGGCCCCCATGAGGGCACTTGAGCACACGTTTTAGCTCCTAGAGGGCACTTTAACACACGTTTTGCCCCCCATGAGGACACTTTAGCACGTGTTTTGGCTTCCAAGAGGGCACTTTAACGCGCGTTTTGGCTCCCAGGGGGCACTTTAGCACGCGTTTTTCAACAATTGGGCCACGAGGGGGGGGGCGACCGCCCCCCCTGCCCCCCCCCCCTGTGCACGCCACTGGACCTGTACATATTTTGACGTCCCCGGGAGACAGGACAGTCTTGAGCCCTGTCGCGCGTGCCGTCTCCAGGTCTGAGTGTCGTAAATCATTTCATCCATGGATGAACCCGACCCCTGCCTCCCAGTTACACTATTTAGAAATAGCTTATCTTCACACCGATGGGCTCATTTGCTGTTGTACTG
Organism: Trachurus trachurus; assembly: GCF_905171665.1. Classification (NCBI taxonomy): domain Eukaryota; kingdom Metazoa; phylum Chordata; class Actinopteri; order Carangiformes; family Carangidae; genus Trachurus; species Trachurus trachurus. The sequence goes on along the minus strand of NC_139904.1, from coordinate 13,479,439 downwards.
TAGGTCACACAGAGACATCAGCAGAAACAAGAGACTTTTGCATATAAAATTAAAGGCTTTAACGTCATTACATTATGAATTCCAAAGAGACTATACCTACCTAATGAAGGGAGCGAGATGTCACCTTCAGCTACACACTAGGTGCATATCCTGTGTTTTTTTACCGGTTGTCTATTTGTCTTTTACTAACACATAATGAATCAACAAGTGAAAATGAACATTTAATTTGACTTTATTCAGTACTTTGTGTGTTTTACAAATTGGGAATGTTACAGTTCACCCGCATCATTCAATAACAAACTGAAAAACTTAGAGCTAACATCAGACACTATTAATAATGTGTACAATTGTTCAGACATTTATTCATGGAAATGTTACCACAGATAATATATTGATGACTGTGATTCTATCAAGTCTATTAATGGCCCATTAACTCAGTGTTGTTGTTTGGTACAATCCCCCAGTGTGCTCCCATAGATCTGATGTATCCACTGACTCGGCCACTGATGAAGCGCAGCTCAGCCTGGCTGTTGGTGGGGTACATGTTGAAGGAGTGGCCTGAGGGCTGGCCAACTTGCAGTGAACGGCCTCTGTTAGTGACGAACACCACTGACTGCACATAGGAAGCATACTTCCCAGAAATCTGGATGATGGCTTCGCCGTCAAACAACTTGATCTCGTGGGGTTGACCAGATACAGAGCCAATGATACGAGACCAGATGTAGCCATAACGGAACTGGATACTGTGGAAGAAAAACAGACAAATGGATCACAATTAAGGAGTTATGTGTAATGTGTATGACACTTGTCATTATTATGATTATGATTATGATTATTATTATTATTGTTATTGTTATTATTATTATCCAAATGTGTCCAATAATAAAAACAGCAAAACCAGATAAAACATATTTGATATTAACCCATAGATGTAGCTGTTGTAGCGCTCCCACACCCGTACAGCTGTGATACGGCCCTCTCCTGTCAGACTGTAGGAGGTGCCACTTCCTGACCCCACGGCTGGGGAGTAGGAGTAATACTGAGACTGACCTGGAAAGATAAAAGTAGTAGTAGTAAAGATCATTAACTTAACCTTATCCATAACACTTTACATACAGAATTATAGATAAACTAGTGAAATTAATGACATTTACCATTAACCAGCACACAGGCTGTGAGCAGAGTGAAGAGGACAACGTAGTGCATTCTGTCAAAGAAATTCATAGTGAGAGAGATATGTTGGATTATACCCAGCAAAATTAAGTTATTGTTGAGCACAGTGGATGTTGAAAATCAAAAATGTTTACCTGTCTAATTTATTCCTTATGAGATGATCAAGAGACCTTTTGATGACATAAGAAATGAGAATGAGATTTGAATGTTCAGCAGTAGTAACATCAGGTGTTTCTCCATAAATTAGACATGACCGTCCATAAAGTCAGGATAGAAATAAGATGATACTTACAGAGTTGAGTGTGCTTTAATGTTGTCAGAGCTTCAGTATCTGAGTGTGGAGCTTTGCCTTCTCACAGCCAAGTGTACCTACCTGGACAAACACATGCTTTTATAGTAGCTTTGTCACATTCCTGAGCACATGCTCAATGGCCTTTGTCACACAAAGATACAATTCTTCTTCCTGGTTGTTTCAAAGAAACACACAAAAACATAGTGATTTCCTATTCTCAAATAAGACAACTCCATTCAGTTATCAGAAAAGCATGTGGTATAATGGGTTGTTTGAGGTGCAGGGATGAAAGAGAAAATGAAAGCTAAGGCCAACTGTGAATACTAAGTAATGCATATGATGTAAATAAATAAATAAATAAATAAATAAGATAAAAGGGGAAGTTCCACATAATGATAAGAAACAACACAACATCATAAACAGGCTGTAATATGCTTTTCATATATTAATGCTGGCTGTCATGATCCGGTGAATGATTATTACTGTTACATCTTACTAATGAGTTACTAAAATGTATAACTGGAATAAGGGAGCATCATTGTAACGGATAAAAACGAATCAAAACCCACAAGTTTCTCGCATAAACTCCAGTAAGATTTTGAAGCCACTTCAAAACCCAGTGATCTTCAACAGAAGTAAAGCCCAACCACTCACTTTAAAGCAGAAGTAAGCGATCCGGTCGTTTTGGGTAACTTCCTGTCAGCGGATGGAGTTAGCAGTCCCCGCCCTCGTCCCTACGTCACCACATTCACGCGCATCCCTTGGCTGCACACACAGAGAGGACCGCCTCTTTATGCCATTCTCTCTCCTCATTGGATAAAGGTTGTAGGATACAAGGAAAGTTTTCTCCTCGGCTTACAGCAGAGCAGAGTGACTGACAGACCCGTGTTTCAGACCAAACACTCTATATAAGTGATTGCCGTCGGAAGATATAACTATTTATATTAAGACTTATATTAACACAAATATTCTGCTTACTTCTGCTTAAAGTTGTCTGGCCTCATGAGGACAAGAAGATACGTATAATAACAAAATACTGTATACATAGAAAAACAATTGCAACAATTGATGAACCCGTGATTCAATCTAAGTTTTATTGTTTTAGAGTCGTATGTCATTGGATATTATCTGGATATCCAATAACCTCAATAAAAGTCAAAAGTTGGCCACTAACTTTGAACTCCTGCTCTCTTTCTCAGTACTCAGTGTTGTCGTTTGGTACAATCCCCCAGTGTGCTCCCATAGAGGTGATGTATCCACTGACCCAGCCACTGATGAAGCACAGCTCAGCCTGGCTGTTGGTGGGGTACATGTTGAAGGAGTGGCCTTCAACATGTGCCTGCAGCGATCGGCCTCTGTTAGTGATGAACACCACTGACTGCAGGTAGTGAGAATACTTCCCAGAAACCTGGACGATGGCTTTGCCTTCAAACAGCTCCATCAAATGGGGTTTACCATTATATACTGTATGTTTCCAACAACAGGAGACCACAAGGTGCCATAGCGAACCTGGAAACTGATGAATGATGTGGAAAGTAGACAGCTACTTGATGTAAGAGATTTCCATTGTTTGATGCTCATGATGTTGAATTAAATAAAAACAGATGATACATACAGTCAATCAATGTATTAAATAGTAGTACTATTTGATATTCACCCTATGATAGGTGTCCCATACCCTCACAGCTGTGATCCTTCTGTCTTCATTGAGGTTGTATGGCGTTGCAAACAGAGAATATAAACTCCAAGGCATTTGTTAAAGAGGCCACATAGCATTGATACTTCTGATTTGAAATGTGCCGTTACCTGCAAGAAAACATCATATTATTCATAATATTTTATAATATATAACAACAACAACAACATTTCTCCCTCTTGCCCTATCTTGGATTAGATGTGACAAACTGAGGCTCAGACAGCCGGCAGCAAATAAAATCAATGGAAAATCCCAAAATAATACTCACAAACTAAGTGTGCATGAGAGTTGAAGAAGCTTCTCCATCAAGTGGCACTACGCTATGCGACACAGTCTGTATTCATGTAGTGGATGGGTTTGCATGAAAAAACAACAACAAAAACAGTGCATCAATGCGGATGCAGTAACTAAATATATTAGTTATCAGGTTGATGATGAATCTGTCTGATATGAAAAGATATCGTGTTAGAATTGTAAAGTGTTTGAATCAGCAAGAATCAACATGTTTATCTTGTCCTACTTTCTACTTAATCAAATTTTACTATGCTTTTATTGTACCTTTTCATTTCATTTTCATTTATTAGTTTATTTCATAGGGACAGTGCACCACTAATCAACAGAGTTAAAAGAAAACTGTCAGTGGGCCAGAGTTAGCCAACAAGGCTAGTTTGACAACAAGGCTTTCACAAAACCTTCTTATTACAATCAAAATAAACATGGGTAAAGTTTTGCTTTTGCTTTAACCAACCTACTTTTGTCTTAAAGGAAAGTATGCAGTGCTAAATTGTGTGAACTTCCCACTTCTAAAAAAAATCTTAAATATGCAGACATTATCTGTGCAATCTGACATGGGTGCTCCGCCAACAGGAAAGTCATACTTGCTCAGATTCCAGTCCTGCAAGAATCTGTCCACAAGGAAGCAAATGCATGATCACTTCTCGTATAGCTTCATGTGGTCATGTTTCTGGCAGGAAATGATAGCCATTGTACTTTTCTTGTATTGTAGCTTGTGATCTCAACTTAACACAATATGTGACTGGCAAAAGGTTTCATCTGCACATACCACATGTCAGTTCAGGTCATGCATCAGTGTCTGCCAATGGAAACTTTCTGGAAACTAGTTCTTGAAGGAGGAATCCCTCAGAGCTCTCTTCTGTAAATGATAAGTAAATCATACAGGAACTACACCTACCCTATCACGTGTTAAAACTTCCCCTGAACCTCTTCCAGATAATTGCATAGGTAGTCTAAACAATTCAAGTGCAACTATGCATAAATTAATTTTGCACTTTTCCTATATAGGAAGGCAACAGTGCAAAATTGGAAAGTTTTCTAAAAAGATTTAATAAAAATAGCCAGTATATAGTAGAAGTATAGTATACATAGTAGATATTAGGCTATATAGTATAGTATAGTATATGGTATATGTGGTATCTAGTATAGTATAGAATATATAGTATATAGTACTATATTCATAACTCACCTTTATTGCACAGTGCTGGTCCTGGGTAGAATTTCGTTTCATGCATAAGCATGAGCAAGCATGCAAACGACAATAAAATTAACCTTGAAGATAAAGGTCCTCTCCATCACTTCAATGTGAACACGAAGGAGATACTAAGATGCCACAAGCTTTCTGGCATCCACCTCAGTGTTGGGCTCAAAGCAAGAGACGAGGGTCGGTGCAATGTAATAGGTCGCTGTCTCAGGGCTCGGCCTGGCATTTTGCTCAACTAAGGTTAGTGGCAGCTGGCATGGTCCTGTCCTACTTCTCTTTGATGTTACTATCATCCTCTCCAGGCTCTTTGCAGATCCTAGCAAACCAATTTTTGAGACAATGCTGGATATGCAGATATGCATCTGTTTGCTGAAGCTCTATATTAGTATTCATAATATATTTACCCTCAACCAATACTAAAACAACGCTTAATAAAACACAGAACGCAGTATAAATACAGCTTAGCCTTCAGCTTTCAACTTGAATTAACGTTTTTTCCATACATATTGTCCACACTCCTAACATCAGTTGTGTTCTGTGTAATTTTACAAACTCCAGTGCATTGTTCAAAAATTCAATAACTGACTGTTAAAAGGACTTTATTTTTTTCATCCCGAGACCATCACATGAGTCATCCTTTACATTAATTATAAGAGCCTCTGTCTAACAGGCCATGAGGTGTAAAAGTGCTGTGGTGTGCTCTGTTCCCCTGCATTGTGCCCGGTACAGTGTAATGAATGCTGAGCTGCAGGAATTCAGGCAATGAAATCCAATGCGTGTTTGAATTACTGTGCTACAGTATACTGCAAAGCTGCTTGTTATGTGGTACATTAACACATCCTTAAATATCTCATTAGCATAAGCCATAAAGAAAGTGCAAAAGAGGCATGTATGAAAATCTGCACCCTACTCTTAATGGAAGTATAAGTAGCCAAAAAGCTGGGACATTATCTCTGCAGAGCCTCCAGAGCTGGTGAATTAAAACTTCAAAGTCTTTTCTGATTTCTCAAAACATGGCCATGAGAGCTACAACTTAGACATCCACATCTCTGACAGGAAGACTTTTCAAGTATCTAAAAAAATAGCAGTAAAAACATTCTTTGTGATATCCACATGAACACACTTGCTGCCCGATAATGCCTGAGGTTATTTCACAAGTTCCACAGTGCTAGTCAATTAGGTGTAAGAGGATTTCCAGTACATAATTGACCCAGGTGTTAATATCACACCAGCAGAGTAATGATCACTCCATCATCCTGGCCCTGCCACAGCATCTCCCCTTCGAACGCCACCTTCCCGTGTTTCCGGGCTCTCATCAGAATCCCTACCACCTTATCAGAAATCCTGACATATCTGTCAAACAGCTGCCCGAACGTGACACGGGTCTTTCCATCTGGGTCCGGATCGGCCATTATCCTGATCACGTAACACATGTCGGAGATCTCACGGTGGATGTGTTGCTCGGCACGTTTGGCTCTCTCAGCCGTCTTGGTACCATCCTTGGGGCGACCGTAACCGTCCTGACCCTTTTGGAGGCGAAGAGACATGGAGTAATCATAGTCAAAGTATTCACTGAAGGGGTTAAGTTTCTGGTTAACGGTGTGCTCTGAGGCCCAGTTCTGCCAGCGACTCTTGAGGTTTCCCACGGCGCTGTATTTCTTGGAGAGAGCATTGATCTTGTTGGCATCTTCAGCTTCCTTTTTGCATCTGGAAGGAACAAAAACAAGGTTTCAGCCTTATCTGCACAACCTACGAATAAACTGGGGTTACTGGATTTCAAGAAAATGGTAAAATTGCAGGGAGAAACCCAGCTGACACTGGGCATCAATGTAATGTCTGAAAGACATGGGACTCTAACAACTCTAATGTCGTTCATGCATTAAAATGGATTTGGAAATGGAAATTGGGTTGATGTCAAAACCCAACCCTGACCTATTCGCATTGTGACATTTAAGAGACATTTACTGTAGCAGATGTTGTGTCTCATGGCTATTGCTCATTGCGCTGACTTGAGATATTTGGATGATATTGGATTTTGTTTGCTAAACAGCACAACTTAAGACCAAACGTTATACCAATATCAGCTGCCATCAGTGTTGTACCTCAAATTAATGTTGATATTGCCTCACATCAAGTTTTGGTCATTTATCACCTATTAAGGTCAAATACAATGATACATCACAGTGTTACTCTGTTTGTGGCCCAGGAGTTGAGCTTGTACCTCCTCTGCTGTCTAGTATTGCTGCAGTAATACAAGACAAATGGCTAGTGACTTTCTACTGCTTGAGTTACAGATACAATATCCAGTGTCACTTAAGCTGGGGCAAACTTCAGGAATAGCATGCTAATACTACTGTACTTTTCTTTGATGCCCATGTTAACACGAGTAATGAAGGCCTCTGTCCCTTTAACCTGTTCTACACTTGGATGTTTTTTCACACAACTGTAATTTGATATCTATAAAGGCCAGCCTATTGAATTATGTGACCGCCAGCAGAAAGTAGTGCCCAAACAACGAGGATGGTTGTGGAATATTCAAGGCCACTTAATAGCAGATAGATTTTCATTCAGAGTATGGATACAATTTTAAAGTTATCTTACTGGACCACTTCATTTACAAGTGCTGAATATCGTATAATATATTTTAAACTTACATTGGGACTTGAGGTCTTTTAATCTTCACTGCTGATTCAGACTCATCTTCACTGTCTCTTTGCTCTGTGTCTTTTAAAACACTTGCTGTCTGTGTTTGACCATCCTCTATGTCCAGTCTTTCCTTCTCTGTCTCAGGGTATCCATGCTCCTCTTCATCTTTACCACTGCTGTGAGCTTCTCCTGGTTTTCCACCTTCTTCTCTGTGCTTGTGTTCATTCTCCACCTGCTTCCAGCTTTTGGTCAGCGATGATACCATGTTGGAGCACTTCCTGTGGCGGGTGGGGGAGCTTTTCTTCTTCAGTAGCCTGTCAATCTCCTCTCCCGATGGCACAGCCTCTCCCTTGATCTTCTCAGTCAGAAGTTCGATGCCTGCACTTTTCTCCTGAACGCTGCTGGTCACCGTCTTCACCGCCTGCTTTGTTTTGATACAGAACTCCACCGGTGGCTCAGTTGGGGTCGTAACCTCTTCGGCCTTCTTTTGAAGAGTTGGTGTTCTTTGAACTTCTTCAGAATTAGTTTTGTTACTTTGAGAGGTAGAATTTTTCTTGGGGACCCATGTCTTTTTAGGTTCCTCTGTTGGTAATCTTGGTATAGGTGGAGCCCACCCACTGGGTTCGCTTGCCTGCTTTGTCTCATTCTCCGTCACCCACTTCTGCCAGCTGCTTGTCAGGCCGCACACCATGCTGATTGTACGGAGCTTCTTGATGTTCTTGTTGGTGGATGGCTTCCTCTGGGACGCCTTGATGCTCTGTTTGTCAGGTGAAGGTTTTGTCAAGTGAGCTGTCAGGTTTGCTACAATAAACAAATCCCTTCCCTGCTTGGATTTCTATACCTATTATATTATTGTAACTTTTCCCTCGGCTGCTGTCTACCCTCACACTCGCAGCTACAGCTCTAAAATGAGGAGAGCAAACCCCAACATGACGGTGGAAAGAATTCGAGTCATGCCAGGCCACGGACCTGATCGTCTTTCCCTGACACTGGTCACCCCTACACACTCATGTTTCATCACAGATTGTGGAGTTGAGACCGGAGGTAGACGGGGCAGCGGATCTGTGAGTGCTAAGTTTAATCAGTGAGTGTGCAGATACTGTACATGCAAAGACCATCAATGACATACCATGGGATATTTGGACGGATTTTCCCTCAAATCTTTTAAAGCACTTGTATTACACTGATAAAACTATTAATGAAAACATCAGATAAACTCTATAAACATTTTGTGTAATTAACATTTGGAAATTTTAACAACCTCCTTTTGGGTACCGGTAGTTTGTATGTATGCAAAAAGACTGACTTTATATTATATGCTCATAATCGGTCATACTGTTAACTCTTATTTTGAAAAGTAACTACAGATGTAAGGCAGTGGAAGGGGAAAAAAAAGAAATATAAACATTAAAATACTCAGAAATGGAAATACTCAGTAAGTACTCAAGTGCAAGTGCAGCACGCCATTGCTGTTCTTCAGTAAATGTCCTTCAAGTCACATTCCACATGGTCAACCATGACAGGTTTGACAGCTTTGATTGTTTTCCTGGAGACAAGGGAGGCTGCTGATGAGAAAACAAATGAATGCACGCAACATTTCAGAGAAGGAAAAAAGAGTTGCTCAAAAGTTGGAACACACACAACACAGATATCCTTCCTCTTACCTGGCATATCATACACAATCAAAACTCTTCTTGTAAATACTTCACTAATTGTGTTATTTAAATCCTCCATACAAGACTAAAGCACAAGTACAAAGGAACCAAACTGAAGTAACATAATCTGCTGTTTCATGATCAATTCCAAAAATTTTAATGATCTCAAAAACACACAAAACAGATGAGCAGTGTGAGCTCACAGCAAAACAGCCTCCATGTGCTCGAACACCGAGGAGCTGGCAACGAGTTTTCATTCTACTTGTTTACAAACACTGGACATGATTGCTCCCTTGAAGAGCCGGCGCACCAAATCTGCGCCCGAGCCCTGGCTGAATGACGTCACTCGTGCTGCCAGACAAGAGTGCAGGAGAGCGGAGCGCAGGTGGAAAAAGGACATGTTGCATGTTTCCTATGGTATTTTTAAAGAGAGCCTGCTGTGCTATCAAAGGACCGTAAAAGTTGAGAAAAATAAATATCGCTCAGAAATAATTGCTTCTAATTGTAACAATCCCAGTGCTCTGTTCAAAACCATAAATACTGTCCTTGATACTCCCAAGTTTATTGGTTTTGATACATCCACTGAAATCTGTGAAAGATTCCTCCACTTCTTCACTGATAAAATTGTGTCTACAAGAGCCTGTATCTCTCAGCCCTCCTATGACCCTTCGATTCCTTTGCCCTGCACATCTGTATTTTCTCAGTTTGAGCCGGTGTCCCTCTCCATTTTAAAGGACACAGTTAGTCATATGAAGCCATCTGGTTCCCCTGCAGATGCCATCCCCCCTCGTCTGTTTAAAGAGGTACTTATGACAATTGGACCGAGCATTCTTGAGATTATTAATGAAAGTCTCTCCTCTGGTACAGTACCTGGGGTTTTTAAACATGCAGTAGTACGCCCTCTACTTAAAAAAACAGGCCTTGACCCCTCCCTCAGTTCCAACTTCAGGCCTTTCTCCAATCTTTCATACATTTCTACAATTTTAGAGAAGGTTGTCTACAACCAGTTATTACCATTCTTAGAAGAAAATGGTATCACTGAGCTATTCCAATCAGGGTTCAAAGCCCTCCATAGCACAGAGTCAGCACTTTTGAAGGTGTCAAATGATATACTTTTGTCAACAGACTCTGGAAAGTCTGTTGTCCTAGTGCTTTTAGATTTGTCTGCTGCATTTGACACTGTTGACCACAGCATTTTAATCTCTCGCCTCGAGCACTGCATGGGCGTTAAAGGGATAGTTCGGGTTTTTTGATATGAATCTATATGGCATCCCCATCATCAGTTACGTGCTGTGACGGTGACTTTCCCCGGACTGTGTCCCGTGAGCGGAGTTCCGGCCTGGTTTCGGTGCTGACGAATGTAGTCCGGCTAGTTGGCTGGGGTCACGAAAATAAAGCGTTTTTCTTCTCAAAACAATATGCATTCAAAAGAGTGATACATTTGCATCACAAAACCGTTGTCCACGAAAAAGTCTGACCTCGCAATCGCTTGGCGCTATTTTCTCTCCCTCCGTATCACTGCGCGCTGCCGCCTGTAGACGGCTGTGCGCGTTTCTATCAGCTGTTTCACGGAGTTTATTGCTCGGATAGTTCACATAAACATTTCTGATTATGACACAAGTGATGAAGCCATCCCTTGTTTTAGCACAGAGCCAAAGGGAGAGCTTTATGAACCTGATGTGATGCTGAACTTCGTCAGATGGAGTTAAAACGAGCAGACAGAGAGAGGAGGGACAGGGAAGTGACAAGCTGAAGTTAGACCACAGCTGTAGCTGTGACGGACAGGGTGATGATCAGTAATGCAGCGCAGTCCGTTATGGAAGATCTGAGGCTCCTCTGACCGCTGCAGGTGAGCCGCAGGTGAGCTGCACGTCAGCTGGCTGGAGAGTAGTGCCGTTCTTTTTTTTTTTCTTTCTTTTTTTTCCAGCAGCACCGTCCGGTGCAGGTGATGCACGCTGTCTGTCTGTGTATGTTTGTAGGTCTGATCTTCCACCATGAACTGCGCTGCAACGATCACCCACCTCTTTACCTAACTCCATCTGACGAAGTTCAGCATCACATCAGGTTCATAAAGCTCTCCCTTTAGCTCTGTGCTAAAACAAGGGATGGCTTCATCACTTGTGTCATAATCAGAAATGTTTATGTGAACTATCCGAGCAATAAACTCCGTGAAACAGCTGATAGAAACGCGCACAGCCGTCTACAGGCGGCAGCGCGCAGTGATACGGAGGGAGAGAAAATAGCGCCAATCGATTGCGAGGTCAGACTTTTTCGTGGACAACGGTTTTGTGATGCAAATGTATCACTCTTTTGAATGCATATTGTTTTGAGAAGAAAAACGCTTTATTTTCGTGACCCCAGCCAACTAGCCGGACTACATTCGTCAGCACCGAACCAGGCCGGAACTCCGCTCACGGGACACAGTCCAGGGAAAGTCACCGTCACAGCACGTAACTGATGATGGGGATGCCATATAGATTCATATCAAAAAACCCGAACTATCCCTTTAAGGGTGTCGCCCTTGACTGGTTCCGGTCATACTTAACGGACAGAAGCTTTTGTGTAAAAATTGACAACTTTGTGTCTTCAACAGCTCCTCTTCCACATGGGGTCCCCCAGGGCTCAATTCTCGGCCCTCTTTTATTTGCTCTTTATTTACTCCCCCTTGGTTCTGTTTTTAGAAAACATAGTATTTTATTCCATTTTTATGCTGATGATTGCCAGATCTATGTTCCACTGGCACAAAGCGATGCTCACACAGTCCAACCATTCATTGACTGTCTTAACGACATCAAAGCCTGGCTCTCACTTAATTTTCTGAGTCTCAATGAGAATAAAACTGAAATAATGATGTTTGGACCAAGTTGTTATTCTCCCCCCAACGTTGACCTTGGCCCTCTGTCACTGTATTTCAAAGACTGCGTCACTAATCTGGGGGTCAAGTTTGACTCAACAGATCAGTGGTGTAGTACAGAAAAGTTTTTATCAGTTACGTCAAATAGCGAAGGTGAAACCTATTTTATCAAGACCTGACTTGGAAAAATTAATCCATGCTTTTATTACAAATCGTCTTGATTAGGCTACTGCAAATCTCTGTACATAGGGATCAGCCAGGCGCCCCTCGCCCGGCTGCAGCTTGTGCAGAACTCTGCTGCACGCCTGCTAACCCAGACCCGCAGGCGTGAGCACATCACTCCCATCCTGGCGTCCCTACACTGGCTCCCTGTGTATTACGGAATCAATTTTAAAGGGCCCATATTATGCAAAATCCACTTTCTACAGGTTTTGTAGTGGTCCTATGTGTTCCCGTGGCCTTTCTATGACGCCTGGAGGTGAAAACAGTCCGTTCACTTCCTTAATTGATTTCTACACTTTTTTGAGATCGTGTCTCCAAACGGGCGAATTGAAAGTGCTGGCAGACTTGACGTCAGGATGCGCTGAACTCAGGTGACTCCACCTCCCGGTACTTCCTTATAACGTGAGCTCCGCCCACTGACACTTTTCCGGTACAGCGCTACACGCTCTCTCTCTCTCTCCCCCCGTCCGCCGTCCGTCATTTGACATGAAGCAGTCGGCCTACGGGAGGAGCGGTCCGTAGTACTGCGGCGGCCAGATGATCATTTTAAATCATTGACTGAAAAACAGCCGCCTGTCATTAAATGAAATCGCGGATCAGAGAATATTGGACTGATACCGCTTCTCATCAGCGCAGCGGTCCGACTCCTCATCACAGAATGAGAGACATATGAACGAGGAAGTCTCCTCTCCCAGCGCAAAACCGCGTCAATATTATCCGGTAACTTCTCATCAGTCCATACAACAGTGCACAGTTTGTACTGCGCTCCTCAGTTTCACTTGTTTTTTTATTTGACAGTTTCACACAGAACTTTCTGATGGTAGTAGGAGTCTCTCCATGTTTCTCCTTCTGCCACAGTAAAAAAAGAAAAAAAAAGAAAGAAGGAACATTTAGCCTACATTTTTCAGACAAGATGCCAGTCTCAGAATTTTTTTAATTTTTTTTTTCGGAAATCAATGCCAGACCCCTGTCCCAATGTCAACACTGGCACATGTACCTGTAGTGAAAACCACACCCTCTCCCCGTGACGGCTGTGGAGTGGACGTGGTTTACACATCTTATTTGCATTTCAAGGTGCAGACACAGAAATGACTCGTTCTCAGGAGAGCTCTGGAGAGCCACTTTTAGATTACTGAGATGTAGATCTGCAGATTGATTTGGGGACAATACACTAGGAATACTATATGGTTGGACAACTTAGAACCATGTGAAATAGTTGAAAAACAGCATAATATGGGACCTTTAAATCTCTTTTAAAAACACACTTTTGCTCCCTTGCTTTTAACTCACCTTAATTTTAATTTTTATCTGTCACAAAAGCACCTGCAGTGAGCTGGTCCGTTTGTTTGTTTGGGTGATTTTGTGTTTATGTGCTTATGTCTTTTATCGTATGTCCTAATGTAAAGCACTTTGGCTTCCCCTATGGTTTTTAAATGTGCTATATAAATAAAGTTGATTGATTGATTGATTGATTGATTGATTGATTGATTGATTGATTGATTGTTTGATTGATTGATTGATTGATTGATTGATTGATTGATTGATTGATTGATTGATTGACAAACAAACTGGCTACGTTTTGTGTTGAATTTGGTGACCCCTGTGGACAAAAGCGGTAGAGTTTTGCCGGAATGAAGACTGCATCTGATCTCCCATTAGCTCTAGCGCGTATTGTCGTAAAGACGCTTATCTGGCTTGCATGTCGAGTCTCCATGTCAGCAGTTTTAGGCAAATTACTTTGGAAAAGTAGCCTGTTTAAAAAACGATATGTGCATTTTCAGTGCCAAAAAATAAAAAAATAAATGTAATAATCTTCGTCCCGACTGTGACCCGGTTGTTAATAATTCCCAAATAGACCTGTATTTTTACGTCCCCGGGAGACGGGACGGTCTTGAGCCCTGTTGCGCGTGCCGTCTCCAGGTCTGAGTGTCGTAAATCGTTTCATCCATGGATGAACCCGACCCCTGCCTCCCAGTTACACTATTTAGAAATAGCTTATCTTCACACCGATGGGCTCATTTGCTGTTGTACTGTAGGTCACACAGAGACATCAGCAGAAACAAGAGACTTTTGCATATAAAATTAAAGGCTTTAACGTCATTACATTATGAATTCCAAAGAGACTATACCTACCTAATGAAGGGAGCGAGATGTCACCTTCAGCTACACTAGGTGCATATCCTGTATTTTTTTTATTACCGGTTGGTTACTTGTCTATTTGTCTTTTACTAACACATAATGAATCAACAAGTGACAATGAACATTTAATTTGACTTTATTCAGTAGTTTGTGTGTTTCACAAATTGCGAATGTTACAGTTCACCAGCATCATTCAATAACAAACTGAAAAACTTCTAACATCAGACACTATTAATAATGTGTACAATGAAATGTATTCATGTAAATGTTACCACAGATAATGACTGTGATTCTATCAAGTCTATTAATGGCCCATTAACTCAGTGTTGTTGTTTGGTACAATCCCCCAGTGTGCTCCCATAGATCTGATGAATCCACTGACTCGGCCACTGATGAAGCGCAGCTCAGCCTGGCTGTTGGTGGGGTACATGTTGAAGGAGTGGCCTGAGGGCTGGCCTGCCTGCAGTGAGCGGCCTCTGTTAGTGACGAACACCACTGACTGCACATAGGTGTTATACTTCCCAGAAATCTGGATGATGGCTTCGCCGTCAAACAACTTGATCTCTTGGGGCTGACCAGATATGGAGCCAATGACACGAGACCAGATGTAGCCATAACGGAACTGGATACTGTGGAAGAAAAACAGACAAATGGATCACAATCAAGGAGTTATGTGTAATGTGTATGACACTTATTACACCACAACAGATGACAGCAAAGGATGCATTACTCATTGTTGACACTGTTGATCGTGCCTCTTGATTTGGCGTCAATAAGAAAAATATAAAATGACACCAGCCTTGACCATTGTAATGCAGTATAATTTGCCCAACAATAAAAACAAAATAACACAGTCCTATAGTTGATTTATTATTATTATTATTATTATTATCCAGATGTGTCCAATAATAAAAACAGCAAAACCAGATAAAACATATTTGATATTAACCCATAGATGTAGTTGTTGGAGATCTCCCACACCCGTACAGCTGTGATACGGCCCTCTCCTGTCAGACTGTAGGAGGTGCCACTTCCTGACCCCACGGCTGGGGAGTAGGAGTAATACTGAGACTGACCTGGAAAGATAAAACATGTAAACTTAACAAAATAGGGGGGAAAAAACATCATTATTATTATTATTATTATTATTATTATTATTATTATTATTATTATTATTATTATTATTATTATTATTATTATTATTATTATTATTATTATTATTATTATTAATCTATTTTTTTTCTTTTCGATTTTATACAATGAAATAATTGCATGGGATGTTTACAGAGTTAATAAAGATCCTTAACTTAACTTAGCAAAAACATGCTACTTTTCATGTGTACACTTTACATACAGAATTCTAGTGAAATTAATGAAATTTACTGTACCATTAACCAGCACACAGGCTGTGAGCAGAGTGAAGAGGACAACGTAATGCATTCTGTGAAAGAAATTCATAGTGAAGGAGATTTGTTGGATCAGGAATTATTATTTATACCCAGCAATCATTAAGTTATTGGTGAGCACAGTGGATGTTGAAAATCAAAATTTTTACCTGTCTAATTCCTTACAAGATGATCAAGAGACCTGTTGATGAAATAAGAAATGAGAATGAGATTTGAATGTTCAGTATCAGGTGTTTTTCCATAAATTAGACATGACCATCCACAAAGTCAGGTTAGAAATAAGCTGATACTTACTGAGTGTGCTTTAATGTTGTCAGAGCTTCAGTATCTGAGTGTGGAGCTTTGCCTTCTCACAGCCAAGTGTACCTACCTGGACAAACACATGCTTTTATAGTAGTTTTGTCACATTCCTGAGCACATGCTCAATGGCCTTTGTCACACAAGGATACAATTCTTCTTCCTGGTTGACAAAAGAAACACAAAAACATAGTGATTTCCTTTTCTCAAATAAGACAACTCCATTCAGTTATCAGAAAAGCATGTGGTATAATGGGTTGTTCGCGGATGAAAGAGAAAATGAAAGCTAAGGCCAACTGAGTAAGCATATGATGTGAATAAAATTGAACAAAAGGGGAAGTTCCACATACTGTAATGATAAGAAACAACACAACATCATAAACAGGCTACTGTAATACGCTTTTCATATATTAATGCTGGCTGTCATGATCTGGTGAATGATTATTACTGTTCCATCTTACTAATGAGTTACTAAAATGTATAACTGCTATAAGGGAGCATCATTGTAACGGATAAAAACGAATCAAAACCCACATGTTTCTTTTATAAACTCCAGTAAGATTTTGAAGCCACTTCAAAACCCAGTGATCTTCAACAAAAGTAAAGACCAACCTCTCACTTTAAGTTGTCTGGCCTCATGAGGACAAGAAGATAAGTACAATAACAAAATATTGCATACATAATTCAAATAGAAAAACAATTGCAACAATTGATGAACCCGTGATTCAATCTAAGTTTTATTGTTTTAGAGTCCTATGTCATTAGATATTATCTGGATATCCAGTAACCTCAATAAAAGACAAATGTTGGCCACTAACTCTCTTTCTCAGTACTCAGTGTTGTCGTTTGGTACAATCCCCCAGTGTCCTCCCATAGAGGTGATGTATCCACTGACCCGGCCACTGATGAGGAGCAGCTCAGGCTGGCTGTTGGTGGGGTACATGTTGAAGGAGTGGCCTCGGGGCTGGCCTGCCTGCAGCGATCGGCCTCTGTTAGTGATGAACACCACTGACTGCAGGTAGTGAGAATACTTCCCAGAAACCTGGACGATGGCTTTGCCTTCAAACAGCTCCATCAAATGGGGTTCACCATTATATACTGTATGTTTCCAACAACAGGAGACCACAAGGTGCCATAGCGAACCTGGAAACTGAATGAAAGTAGACAGCTACTTGATGTAAGAGGAGATTTCCATTGTTTGATGCTCATAATGTTGAATTAAATAAAAACAGAGGATGCATACAGATCATCATCAGTCAATCACTGTATTAAATAATAGTATTTGATATTCACCCTCTGATATAGCTGCCGTAGGTGTCCCATACCCTCACAGCTGTGATCCCTCTGATGTCTTCATTGAGGTTTTATGGCTGACCACCTCCACTGCCCACTGGTGGGGAGAAGGAGTAGTATCAGAAGCCAGTGAACACAACTACAGCGTATTGCAAACAGAGAATATAAACTCCAAGGCATTTGTTAAAGAGGCCACATAGCATTGATACTTCTGATTTGAAATGTGCCATTACCTGCAAGAAAACATCATATTATTCATAATATTTTATAATATATATCAACAACAACAGCAACATGTTGCGTTAAATTATATTGCGAATAGATACTCACGGGAAACTACAGCAGAGGCCACAAGAAGAGCAAAGACAGCAGCAAACAACATTCTATAAAAAACAAAAAAAGAAGAAAATGATTTGATAGTATAACTCTGCATCTCAGTTGTGAACCATTGTTGTTGACTGTTCGTAGAAGTGAAATGATTAATTCTCACCTGTCTGATTTGCAGTAGTTTCTGCTGTGATGGAAATACACCTTCAGTAAACAAGATAGAAAAGATTAAAGTATAAATAACCAGTATTTTTTTCCTTTTATAAATCCAACTTTAAGTAATTTCTCCTTCTTGCCCTATCTTGGATTAGATGCAACAAACTGAGGCTCAGACAGCCGGCAGCAAATAAAATCAATGGAAATCCCAAAATAATACTCACAAGCTAAGTGTGCATGAGAGTTGAAGAAGCTTCTGCATCAAGTGGCACTACGCTATGCGACACAGTCTGTATTCATGTAGTGGATGGGTTTGCATGAAAAAACAACAACAACAACAACAACAACAACAGTGCGTCAATGCGGATGCAATTATATCCGTGATCAGGTTGATGATGAATCTGTCTGATATAGGATTAGCAAGAATCAACATGTTTATCTTGTCCTACTTAATCAAATTTTACTGCTTTTATTGTACTTTTACTAAACCTTATTACATTTAAAATAAACGTGTGTAAAAGTTTTGCTTTTGCTTTTACCAACCTACTTTTGTCTTAAAGGAAAGTATGCAGTACTAAATTGCGTGAACTTCCCACTTCTAAAAAAATCTTAAATATGCAGACATTATCTGTGCAATCTGACATGGGTGCTCCGCCAACAGGAAAGTCATACTTGCTCAGATTCCAGTCCTGCAAGAATCTGTCCACAAGGAAGCAAATGCATGATCACTTCTCGTATGACTGCTTCATGTGGTCATGTTTCTGGCAGGAAATGATAGCCATTGTACTTTTCTTGTCTTGCTGCTTGTGATCTCAACTTAACACAATGTGTGACTGGCAAAAGGTTTCATCTGCACACGCCACATCTCAGTTCAGGTCATGCATCAGTGTCTGCGAATGGAAACTTTCTGGAAACTAGTTCTTGAAGGAGGATTCCCTCAGAGCTCTCTTCTGCAAATGATAAGTAAATCATACAGGAACTACACCTACCCTATCACGTGTTAAAACTTCCCCTGAACCTCTTCCAGATAATTGCATAGGTAGTCTAAACAATTCAAGTGCAACTATGCATAAATTAATTTTGCACTTTTCCTATATAGGAAGGCAACAGTGCAAAATTGGAAAATTTTCTAAAAAGATTTAATAAAAATAGCCAGTATATAGTAGAAGTATAGTATACATAGTAGATATTAGGCTATATAGTATAGTATAGTATATGGTATATGTGGTATCTAGTATACAGTAGTATAGAATATATAGTATATAGTACTATATTCATAACTCACCTTTATTGCACAGTGCTGGTCCTGGGTAGAATTTCGTTTCATGCATAAGCATGAGCAAGCATGCAAACGACAATAAAATTAACCTTGAAGATAAAGGTCCTTTCCATCACTTCAATGTGAACATGGAGGAGATACTAAGATGCCACAAGCTTTCTGGCATCCACCTCAGTGTTGGGCTCAAAGCAAGAGACGACGGTCGGTGCAATGTAATAGGTCGCTGTCTCAGGGCTCGGCCTGGCATTTTTGCTCAACTAAGGTTAGTGGCAGCTGGCATGGTCCTGTCCTACTTCTCTTTGATGTTACTATCATCCTCTCCAGGCTCTTTGCAGATCCTAGCAAACCAATTGAGACGAGACAATGCTGGATATGCAGATATGCATCTGTTTGCCGAAGCTCCATATTAGTATCTATAATATATTTACCCTCAAATAATACTAAAACAACGCTTGATAAAACACAGAATGCAGTATAAATACAGCTTAGCCTTCAGCTTTCAACTTGACTTTGTTTTTTCCATACATATTGTCCACACTCCTAACATCAGTTGTGTTCTGTGTAATTTTACAAACTCCAGTGCATTGTTCAAAAATTCAATAACTGACTGTTAAAAGGACTTTATTTTTTTCATCCCGAGACCATCACATGAGTCATCCTTTACATTAATTATAAGAGCCTCTGTCTAACAGGCCATGAGGTGTAAAAGTGCTGTGGTGTGCTCTGTTCCCCTGCATTGTGCCCGGTACAGTGTAATGAATGCTGAGCTGCAGGAATTCAGGCAATGAAATCCAATGCGTGTTTGAATTACTGTGCTACAGTATACTGCAAAGCTGACTTGTTATGTGGTACATTAACACATCCTTAAATATCTCATTAGCATAAGCCATAAAGAAAGTGCAAAAGAGGCATGTATGAAAATCTGCACCCTACTCTTAATGGAAGTATAAGTAGCCAAAAAGCTGGGACATTATCTCTGCAGAGCCTCCAGAGCTGGTGAATTAAAACTTCAAAGTCTTTTCTGATTTCTCAAAACATGGCCATGAGAGCTACAACTTAGACATCCACATCTCTGACAGGAAGACTTTTCAAGTATCTAAAAAAATAGCTGTAAAAAAATTCTTTGTGATATCCACATGAACACATCTGCCCGGCTTTGTAGTCTTTGTATCCCTTATTGTTCTGTAAGTGTCCGCTGAATAGACCCAGGCGAAATTGCATTTTAAATCCTCCACTTAGTGCTGCCCGATAATGCCTGAGGTTATTTCACAAGTTCCACAGTGCTAGTCAATTAGGTGTAAGAGGATTTCCAGTACATAATTGACCCAGGTGTTAATATCACACCAGCAGAGTAATGATCACTCCATCATCCTGGCCCTGCCACAGCATCTCCCCTTCGAACGCCACCTTCCCGTGTTTCCGGGCTCTCATCAGAATCCCTACCACCTTATCAGAAATCCTGACATATCTGTCAAACAGCTGCCCGAACGTGACACGGGTCTTTCCATCTGGGTCCGGATCGGCCATTATCCTGATCACGTAACACATGTCGGAGATCTCACGGTGGATGTGTTGCTCGGCACGTTTGGCTCTCTCAGCCGTCTTGGTACCATCCTTGGGGCGTCCGTAACCGTCCTGACCCTTTTGGAGGCGAAGAGACATGGAGTAATCATAGTCAAAGTATTCACTGAAGGGGTTAAGTTTCTGGTTAACGGTGTGCTCCGAGGCCCAGTTCTGCCAGCGACTCTTGAGGTTTCCCACGGCGCTGTATTTCTTGGAGAGAGCATTGATCTTGTTGGCATCTTCAGCTTCCTTTTTGCATCTGGAAGGAACAAAAACAAGGTTTCAGCCTTATCTGCACAACCTACGAATAAACTGGGGTTACTGGATTTCAAGAAAATGGTAAAATTGCAGGGAGAAACCCAGCTGACACTGGGCATCAATGTAATGTCTGAAAGACATGGGACTCTAACAACTCTAATGTCGTTCATGCATTAAAATGGATTTGGAAATGGAAATTGGGTTGATGTCAAAACCCAACCCTGACCTATTCGCATTGTGACATTTAAGAGACATTTACTGTAGCAGATGTTGTGTCTCTTGGCTATTGCTCATTGCGCTGACTTGAGATATTTGGATGATATTGGATTTTGTTTGCTAAACAGCACAACTTAAGACCAAACGTTATACCAATATCAGCTGCCATCAGTGTTGTACCTCAAATTAATGTTGATATTGCCTCACATCAAGTTTTGGTCATCTATCACCTATTAAGGTCAAATACAATGATACATCACAGTGTTACTCTGTTTGTGGCCCAGGAGTTGAGCTTGTACCTCCTCTGCTGACTAGTATTGCTGCAGTAATACAAGACAAATGGCTTGTGACTTTCTACTGCTTGAGTTACAGATACAATATCCAGTGTCACGTAAGCTGGGATAAACTGCAGGAATAGCATGCTAATACTACTGTACTTTTCTTTGATGCCCATGTTAACACGAGTAATGAAGGCCTCTGTCCCTTTAACCTGTTCTACACTTGGATGTTTTTTCACACAACTGTAATTTGATATCTATAAAGGCCAGCCTATTGAATTATGTGACCGCCAGCAGAAAGTAGTGCCCAAACAACGAGGATGGTTGTGGAATATTCAAGGCCACTTAATAGCAGATAGATTTTCATTCAGAGTATGGATACAATTTTAAAGTTATCTTACTGGACCACTTCATTTACAAGTGCTGAATATCGTATAATATATTTTAAACTTACATTGGGACTTGAGGTCTTTTAATCTTCACTGCTGATTCAGACTCATCTTCACTGTCTCTTTGCTCTGTGTCTTTTAAAACACTTGCTGTCTGTGTTTGACCATCCTCTATGTCCAGTCTTTCCTTCTCTGTCTCAGGGTGTCCATGCTCCTCTTCATCTTTACCACTGCTGTGAGCTTCTCCTGGTTTTCCACCTTCTTCTCCGTGCTTGTGTTCATTCTCCACCTGCTTCCAGCTTTTGGTCAGCGATGATACCATGTTGGAGCACTTCCTGTGGCGGGTGGGGGAGCTTTTCTTCTTCAGTAGCCTGTCAATCTCCTCTCCCGATGGCACAGCCTCTCCCTTGATCTTCTCAGTCAGAAGTTCGATGCCTGCACTTTTCTCCTGAACGCCGCTGGTCACCGTCTTCACCACCTGCTTTGTTTTGATACAGGACTCCACCGGTGGCTCAGTTGGGGTCGTAACCTCTTCGGCCTTCTTTTGAAGAGTTGGTGTTCTTTGAACCTCTTCAGAATTAGTTTTGTTACTTTGAGAGGTAGAATTTTTCTTGGGGACCCATGTCTTTTTAGGTTCCTCTGTTGGTAATCTTGGTATAGGTGGAGCCCACCCACTGGGTTCGCTTGCCTGCTTTGTCTCATTCTCCGTCACCCACTTCTGCCAGCTGCTTGTCAGGCCGCACACCATGCTGATTGTACGGAGCTTCTTGATGTTCTTGTTGGTGGATGGCTTCCTCTGGGACGCCTTGATGCTCTGTTTGTCAGACATAATTAATCTGTATCAATGTTTAAATTTAGGAACAACTAAGTGAGCTGTCAGGTTTGCTACAATAAACAAATCCCTTCCCTGCTTGGATTTCTGTCTATTATATTATTGTAACTTTTCCCTCGGCTGCTGTCTACCCTCACACTCGCAGCTACAGCTCTAAAATGAGGAGAGCAAACCCCAACATGACGGTGGAAAGAATTCGAGTCATGCCAGGCCACGGACCTGATCGTCTTTCCCTGACACTGGTCACCCCTACACACTCATGTTTCATCACAGATTGTGGAGTTGAGACCGGAGGTAGACGGGGCAGCGGATCTGTGAGTGCTAAGTTTAATCAGTGAGTGTGCAGATACATGCAAAGACCATCAATGACATACCATGGGATATTTGGACGGATTTTCCCTCAAATCTTTTAAAGCACTTGTATTACACTGATAAAACTATTAATGAAAACATCAGATAAACTCTATAAACATTTTGTGTAATTAACATTTGGAAATTTTAACAACCTCCTTTTGGGTACCGGTAGTTTGTATGTATGCAAAAAGACTGACTTTGTATTATATGCTCATAATCGGTCATACTGTTAACTCTTATTTTGAAAAGTAACTACAGATGTAAGGCAGCGGAGGGGGGAAAAAAAGGAATATAAACATTAAAATACTCAGAAATGGAAATACTCAGTAAGTACTCAAGTGCAAGTGCAGCACGCCATTGCTGTTCTTCAGTAAATGTCCTTCAAGTCACATTCCATACTGGTCAACCATGACAGGTTCGACAGCTTTGATTGTTTTCCTGGAGACAAGGGAGGCTGCTGATGAGGAAACAAATGAATGCACGCAACATTTCAGAGAAGGAAAAAAGAGTTGCTCAAAAGTTGGAACACACACAACACAGATATCCTTCCTCTTACCTGGCATATCATACACAATCAAAACTCTTCTTGTAAATACTTCACTAATTGTGTTATTTAAATCCTCCATACAAGACTAAAGCACAAGTACAAAGGAACCAAACTGAAGTAACATAATCTGCTGTTTCATGATCAATTCCAAAAATTTTAATGATCTCAAAAACACACAAAACAGATGAGCAGTGTGAGTTCACAGCAAAACTTTCAAAATTAAAGGAGCTACAGCCGAGACAGAAACTGAGTATCACAGAAACAAGGTGACATTTAATCTGAGGTGAGAAGAGAAACACAACTTCTGACTAAAGAAGAACGTGACACCTGGAGGAAACGTGGATCTCCTGCTTACGCATGAAGGGGTTTAGTCTTGCAGTAGCTACAGCTGGTGGTCAGATCACACTTCACCCTCTCTCTGAACAACACACAGCCATTTACAACCATTCATATCCACTTTATTCAGTGTGAACAGACATGTTTACTGCTGTTTTAAGAGCTGCGTTTTATGTGAACATACAGAATGTCATTTTATGTGTGTTGATTTTCAGTATCCACGCATGCAGGTGGGTGGATGTTTATATATAGAACTTGGCACAGACGTTAAGTTGCAGCTGTTGGTAGTCAGTCATAGAGAGTGGAAGTGACTCATAGAGCATCAGCACAGGACAGATTCTCAGCCCGGTGACAAACACAGCTTCATGTTGTGGTGTGAGTGGAGGCTTAGTGCTCCCCCACAAGGACAAGCTGCCTTATTACAGTTTCAGTTTACAGGATTGAAAATATGACAGTGTGGATGGCAACCAAGGCGTTGTGTTGTTTTGTTTACAGTCACTGACATCAGAATAAGAAAATTCTGCTAATTTCCTGTTTTGTTTACAAGGAAATCCTTGCTGCTGACATGCTATGAAAAAAGGTCTCTTAGCATGTCAGACAGTTTCCATGTTTTAAAACAATAATTGGGCGATTTATTAGAAAATAGTTTTCCTAATTTTTCAACCTTTTATTAGTTTAAAGATGAATGTGAGACTTTTATTATATTGTCTATAGGTTTTAAAATGTAGCAGTGGTTCCCAAACGGTGGGCCTAACGCTAACCCTCCTAACCTGAACCATACAATTTTGGTGAGAAGAAGTAGCCTTATTATAAAAAATAAAAAATTTAATTAAACTATATTTAAGAGAAAAACACACAAACAAGAGAAAACTTTCAAATGAAAAACTAAAAAACTAAACTAAAATAAACATTAACAATGTTTTTTTTCTCGTTATGTGACAGGAATGTTTTTGTTGTCAAGCATGTGCTTGCTATGCCAGTGTCTTTGTGCTCTAAAAGATGACAGCAGAAAAAAATGGAAAAAATTTGGAGAATTAGATTTCAGTGTCAAGTATTTGCTCCCGCCAAACATAAAAAAAGAAAAGAAAAGAAAAAAGAGTTTCCTTTTCGTTTCAGATCAACACTGAGTGATTTATGGTAAGTAGTGTGTTGACTTATTATTTTGTCTCTTTACTGTTATGGGTTGGATGTGGGCCACACATGCTTTTTAACCCTAAAACCTGACCCAATTAAAGTTGTCTCACAAGGAACAAACTTGATAGGCTTTGGGACATTGGTAACTTCCTGAAACATAATATTGTAGCTGAAGGATGGAACAGGTATGTTTTCTTATACTATTTATTATTATTATTATTATTATTATTATTATTATTATTATTATTATTATTATTATTATTGTTATGGTTATGGTTATTGTTATTGTTATTGTTATTATTATTTTCTATTAGTGATTGTTGGTCATTGTACATAGCTCTCATATACATTATATTTATGTGCCTTCTTTAGCTGCATTTGTTGTGTCTATATGAACAATTAAAAAAAGATAAAAAAAAAGTAAAAAATAAAAAATGTTTGTCACATTTTACAACATAATAATGCTACCATCACTAATAACTAGGTATGGGAGAAAAAAAATCGATTCACATAAATATCGCGATATCTTTTTGGACGATTTTTTTTTTTGATTTTTTCTTTTTTTGTTTGTTTTTGAATTTTTTTAATATTGTGCAATGTGCATTTGTTGGCCTTTTTTTTTTTTTTTTTTACATACAGAGAGTACAGGTTTTGAAAAGGGTTTAAGTTCAGTTTATAATGGAGTGTGCAGATAAATGTTAAAAATGCAGACTAAAAATCGAGAGAATCGGCAATATCGTAGAATCGCAATTTAAATCGAATCGCCATCCAAAAAATCGTAGAATAATCAAATCGGGAGAAAAGCATATCGTCCCAGCCCTACTAATAACCCTGTAGCTACGAAATCCTTGACTGTGTTGAGTTACAGTAAGCCACAGTGAGTTCCACTGCTCATGAATTCATTTTTGTTACTGGTAAGAAGACAACTGTGTTACTTCTCCTTTCAGAAGTTGCAACGTCTCCCTGTTTTAAAAAATCACCTCATGAGACACTGTATGTTTCCTCACAGTGTTTTCCTGCTCATTGTTGACGTTATGTAACATCCACTCTGTCTCAAACTGGTCCAAAGGGAAATCACACATGAGGAAAGTTGAAACAAATCAAACAAACACACCCAAAACAAACCAGACTGGCCGATTGGAGGAAGACAACAGAGACTTGTTACAGTTTACTCAGGTGTTAGTCATTTCCTGTTCCTGTCCTTCAGCTCCTGAGCCAAACCAGCCACATACTGCAGGAGGTAAAGACAGAGGGACTGGATTGAGGCCTGATCCCAGTGTCCCCATAAGACCTGAGCTCCGAACCATCACAGACTTAAAGGGATAATTCACCCAAAATTCAAATTTCCTCATGTCAACTAAGGGCTGGGAGAAGTTTCAGAGTCCTCCGTGCCTTCTGGGAGTTACAGCGGGGCTTGGCGCAGCACTGCATGTCCATATGACGGTTGCGAACGGAGCTCACTTTTCTTTGTCCAAAAAGACACACCAAAAAACATCCAAATACCTCCATAGGGCTCGTCTGTAATGAATTTTGGGTGGACAGATGACTTTAAGGGGATAGTTCACCCAAAATTCAAATTGCACTCATTATCTACTCACCCTCATGTCGACTAAGGGCTGGGAGAAGTTTCAGAGTTATCCGTGCCTTCTCTGAGTTACAGGGGGTAGCAGTGCATGTCCATATAACGGTTGCAAATGGATACCATTCTTCGTAACAAAAAGAGCATGGAGGTATTTGGATGTTTTTTGGTGTGTCTTTTTGTTATGAAGAAAAGTGGTATCCATTTGCAACATTCCCTGCTACGCCGAGACCCCCTGTAACTCAGAGAAGCCACGGATAACTCTGAAACTTCTCCCAGCCCTTAGTTGACATGAGGGTGAGTAGATAATGAGTGCAATTTGAATTTTGGGTGGACTATCCTTTTAAGTCATATGTTTTATTCTATTGTGAGTTTTGATGGCACATTTCTTTTCTACTGACTCCTTTTGCTCACTGTTTGTAAATAGTGTTGGATAAAATCTAACATGGTGGCAGAGTGGGATTCATCATCATGCCATAGGATAAATAACTCCACACAGCTCTGGCTATGAATCACCAGTGAGCTATGTGTTTACTTGTAATGTTAACGTTCGGGTTTGTTCCTTCATGCTTGCTTTCTCACTGTTCATCTTTCCTTTTAACGCCTCAGGGCTTCTCCTGGTTACTTTCTTTTTATTTGCATGAATATGGAGTCACATTAGGGACATGCAGTCTTTCCATCACATCCATGACAGACTTTTCTAGTTCAGCGCCATAGTGCTACCTTTTTCAAGCATAGCTGGGTTTTTACCTCTGAGGCTGCTCGTCTTTTTATGTGACAGCAGATCTGCTGAGACCTGCAGGAAGATCATCCATCCTGCCTTTAAACAATAAAACGCACAGCTTTAGAGTTTCATTAAATAAAAATTAGGAGCTAATTAAATTGTTAAATAGCTGAACAGCCTGACAGACTGAACCAATAAAAAGCTGTTTCTTTTTAAATTCAACCTGGATATTTTACAGTAAATGTAAGAGTGTCTCTTGACCACCAGAGGTCGCTATGAATTCAGTGCTGAAGCAGTAGCCGTCTAGTTTGGTGCAATTATGATCTCAGCAGCTCTTGATGATTAATATATTAAATCAGGTAACGCCACATAAACATGGAAGCATTTCTACTGTTTGTGCACAATAAATTGCACATCATACAAGTTAGTATTGTTGATATGATGGCAATTAATTTGAGCTCTTTTTTGCTTTTGGATTATAGCATGCATTCTCTGATAATAACATTAAGCACAAAATTAGAAAATAAATCCAAAATCTGCCACTAAATGCTCATTAAAATTTAATTAATGATCCACTCATCTGAATTTGACTTTGCAAACAGTGGAACAGCGTCTTCAGATGGTTTTCATTTGGCTTCAGTAGTTAAAGGCATGTTTGCTGCAACATTTCCTCATTTGCAGGCTGCTCTGTTGATTTGGGGCAAATAAACCGGGTGGTCGAGTGGAGGTCTGAGTCCAGAGAGAGTGCACCTGTGTTTCCTGGTGCTGCTTATCGACATCTGCACCGTTGCTGCTGCTTTGTTTACCTTTCACTGCTTGTTCCGAGTTTGTTTATTTTGGCCATCCTTATTATTGTGCATTAATTGCCCAGGAATGCATCTGGTGACGAACCCTCAAGCTGTTTCGCTGACCTCTCGTGCGTGATGCTGATTCTTGTTGTGCTTTGGTCGAAGTTTCCTCTACATACTTGGAATGAGTGGATCAAAATCCTTAGGAGAAGATGCTCAAAACTCTGATCTAGGCTGCAGCAGGGAGTTTATTTGTAAGAATGGTAAAAAGTCTAAATAAAACAGCTGCAACCAGGATTCAGAGGATGTTTTTTTCACTTCTTCTCTGTGGAGTTTGGTTGATTTAATGTGTTTTCTTTTCCGGACAAATTAACAATAACATCTCAGACTGTCAAACACATTGCTGTTGACAAAGCATCCAAATAACTACATTGAACTGCACTTTTGCTGCATCTGCTGAGGGTTGTTGCCTTTCCCCAAGTCTGACCTCAACAAGGAGGCGAGCCGCACAAATGTGTCCTGGCCTATGGAAAGTAAACCACTATGTAATCCACTAATACTTCCTTCCGAAGAGGCTCTATGTTATTGTTTGGCTGTGCCACTTGGCCCTGATAAATAAAGATGGGAAAGACAGTAAATTAAAGTGAGGTGCAGAGAAGGGTCAGTGAGGGCTGGCCAGGACGCTGAGAGACGACCTGGCCCCCTGCAGAGGGACAGACAGGACGAGCTCTGCTGGAGCCAGACCAACTCATCAGAGGCTGAGAGAGGGTTAAAGGGCCTCGGTCTGGATTTATGTGACAGGTTGCATGACAGCGTTTTACATGATGGAGAGCAATGGAAGCAAAAGAGGAAAGAATATGATAGAAGATAAAATCAGGAGCTCTTTCAAGTGGCAAGTGTTTAGAGTTGTAGAAACTTTAAACTGCACTGTTTAATGTTAGATGTGTTTGTACTGTGAGTGTCACTGATAACCGCTAATGGCTTCAAATGGCATTAAGAGTCTACAGCGACGCTGGCCGCTCTGTGAGGCTGCACTGATGCTTTCAGCTAAATGCTATCATTGGCATGCTAAAAGTATAAACATGTTTAACATGCCCACTGTGTTAGTTTGGTGGTATTTGTGTGCTAATATTTGGTACGTAAGCACAAAATGCAGGGCACTCATTTGTTTGGCAGGAAGTTTAAAAAGGTTTATTTATTGTATTGTGTAATTGCAATAAATACAGTGAGAAATTGTGATGTCTCACATACTGTATGCTGCTTGATGTGTAAATGTATAGCTAACAGTCAATTGAGCACAAATTAGTTTTTTGTTGTGGTAGTTAATTTTGCATGCAAGCAATAATCTTTTTTTCAATTTTTGATGGATAGACTTAATTTTCAGTTTCCATGCAAAATGAGAAGCATTAGAAATGAATACTATTTGAGAAAATCAGTTCTTGGTGAATTTTTAAATAAAAATATCGGTGAACTTACATGCTGGATCTTCTGTATTTTAGAGATATTGAATGTATTAGTCAAGCATATAGGCTATTTGTTTTTGAGACGCGGCCTTGTTACCAGAGACCTTATAAAAACATGTTACTTTTGGCCCGCACTGCATCAGTCAGCGATCACACTTCATTACTTCTGACCGCAGCAGCCTCTGGAGCAATAACTGGCCACACACTTCTCACTTGTAACATTAACTTTTATAAAGTTATGGACATTGAGCTCTGAAATCAAAAGCCCAAAATAGGACGTGTGCATTCATTCGCTGTTTCTTTATCCAACATATCATGCTCTCTGACATCTATACTGGTTTCCCATGTTTTTTTTGTTGGCTAATTTATAACACAATAAAATGCCAAAGGAAACGACAAATGAAATAACACTTTACTGCATGATTTTTTTTGGAAAATGGTCTTTTGAGCTAACTTCCCAGGATGTCTAAATGTGATTAATATTCTCTCTGGGATCCATATCAGCTGATTCAACCTTTACTGAAAATCCAAATTTGCAGCTGATACTTTTAAGCTCTGAGGTAATCCATGCGAATGAAACAGCCTTCACGTTATTATCAGTTTGAACGGCTCCTGCTGGGGCCTGCAGCCTTTTCTTTGCTTCACACCCTATGTGTACACCAAGTGTCATTCTGACTCCCACAGACCATCAATCATATCAAGCTCCCTTTGAGCGTCTCTAGATGAGGGACTCCCTCACCTCAGCTCACGTTTACATTCATATTCTACTCCGTTTGCTAAACCACAGGACTTTCTCCTCAAAACCAGCATCGGACAAGTTCAAGATTGCTTTATGATTGCAAACTAAATAACCTGAAGTGTTTTCTTGTCATAAAATATGTGTTCATTTGACAATCAATGGCAGCCATCTTTATTAAAGAAGTGAAGATGATGGATAAAAGCTGGCGAGTCTTGAGAAATCAGCATTCAGATAAGTTGCGTATTTGGAAATTAATAAAAGTTCATTTGAAGAAAAACAGAGATTCTGCTAGTTTGCAGTCTCAAGTATTAATAAGCCTGCAGGGATCACAGGTTTACTGCAGTGAGAAGCAGAAAAACTTGGAAGCGCTCACACTGATGTCAGCATTAAATATATAATGATTTCAGGGTGACTTGTACTTGATTAATTTATGGGGTCATTCCCCGCTGCCCTTTTAGCACCATTCTTTGCGTGGTGGCAGCTTTTTAAAACACCCTGCCTCATCGGTGGTTGATTCTGGGCCAGTTCTGTGGTTCCCTCGGTTGCTGCTCTTGGTGATTGCCCCGCAACATAAAAACATTAAAGACTGCGTCATTAATTTTAACACAGGCAAAATGATGTCAGTGTCACACAAAGCCAAAACATGGGGCTTTTTTCTATCCTAACTATGCATGTAATTGTAGAGCTATGCAGCAAGTTCAACTCATATTCAAGAAGTTGAAGATAACGTTTGACCTTTGAGGCCTTTACTGGAGACAGTTAAAGATAAACATAAAATTCAAAGATGATTGCAAATAAAACAAGATTTGATACCATGGACTTTAGTTAAGGGAAGGTCAAGAAACTGAAAAAGGCTACAGAGTATAAGAAGAATTCATGAATAAGCAAAGGAAAACTTTCCGTGACAGTTACCTCACTGCAACTCACTGTAGCAACTTCTGCTGTATTATATTATACCCACTTCAATAGCAAGTGAAACCAGATTCAAATAAAATGTGTGTATCTCCTGATTTAGGGTTTTATTTAGATCTGCCTGTCGTGGTTGTGCAGTCAGACTTTTATGGATCGGAAAGGATAAAAAAAAAAAAAGATTTCAACCAATCAAAGTTTAACCAGTGGAGAGGCCAAGTGGACAACCTCCAAGGTGTCAAATATAAACGTCTTATAAATAGTATAAATCCTCCTGGCTGAAGATCACAGAAGTCCTCACATTTACATAACCTGCCTACATCCGGATCTGGTTCATAACCAAGGGTAAACGGATGTACGTGGACTTCTGCACTGACTGGTCCATAAAATCCAGACTTCAGTCCAACACACCAGAAGTGTGTGCAGGATTTTACTGATCCGTTTACAGCTCTTCTCATGCTCTTCTACAAGAAGCCTATAGTTTGAGATGTTTTTTACTTGAACATTAGGAAGTTTCTATTTCAAATGAAGCTCACACGTACTCCCTTTTTTAATCAGTGATGAATTGCTTTTTGATAACACCTAATTAGTGGAATAATCATTATGGAATAGATACAGCTACAACAATGCAACTGGAAGTTAATGTCAGAAAATCTTAAGTGTGATTAAACAAATGTCCATGCAAAGAAAATCTATCATTTCACTCCTTTGATATGACGATTATTCTGCCAAATTTAGCATAGCTGTCAACTGCAAAGCACAGTCAACAGCTGGTATTTTGGTAGTTTATACTGTGAGCTGTTAAAGTTCACTCCATCCATCTTGATACTCCTCATCCTCCCCGTCATCTCCTGGCTCTGGTGTTACACTGATCACCACAGGAGATCCTCTCTGCGTCTCTCTGACTTTTCTACTCACTTCAAGTTCAATATTGTCAGATATCAAATAGTAACGGTTTGTGATGGTGCACATTTCTTTCTGCACGATTTACAGTATGTTTATATCTGATATACGAAATGAGACGTGTTCTATTTTTACTTCTTCCTTTCTCTCGGTCTTCTCTATAATTTTATTCATTTCCACGTGAGCAGGTGGTCTCTATGGGGGATTCAAGCGCCCTGAGTGTTCATACAGCAGGTACTGTAGTCTCTTATATCTGATTTGGTCGAGGTCCAACACTGTCCGTCTGCGTGCAGCTCGGGCCTCCCACCTCCCAGAGGGAGCCTCATCGGCTCAGCAGCCTTCAGCTCTTCCTCAGTGAACAGGAAAGGATCCATTTTCGGCGGGGATACGTCGCTGTGGATGTCAAGGAGCTTGTGGTGTGTGCGTTTGAGTGTGTGTGCAACTGTGCATGTGCTTATGTGCGTACCGTATGTTGAGATGACAGGAATGTCCACTGGAGACAAAACTTCCCCGGAGTTTGGAAGTGGCTCTCAGTACCTCCTGTCCTTACAACCAACAAAGGACAAAGCCTAAGACCCACATAGGTGTTTGCCAGCTTGTGCAGACCCACTTCACCCTCCGCTGCCTCAGACTCTCTATAGAACACATTCCAGCGAGGGTGTCGGGTCAGTGCAGGCGCTGAAGGACACACAGCGGTTTGCAGGCTGTGGTAATTTGTTTAACCTTTGATTAGGCCCAGGAATGCCAGCTATGAAGAGACACTACAAGTCCCGACAGCATCCCTTGACACTTTGGCAATCTGTCATTGCCACCAGCGAACAAGCAAAGAGAGTCGCCACCGGAGAGACAATAGTCACTCCATCGAACGGGCAAGAGAGGGAGTTCTAATCTTTGCACCATCTGGTTTCGGCCATGGAAAAGACGGAAGAGAGCATGTCTGTTTATCTACGTGATTTATCTCACATCTTTCTGTGCCAATAAGCTCGCTTTGTACGACACGCGGTACAGTGCAGCATCTGTGCAGGAAGATTTAGTCTGATGTTGAAGATGTTATCATGAAAGGACGTTTGTTTTTGAAGCTATAGTGTGTCTGCTTAAAGAAAGATTTAACAAATTCTGGAGCGCTGACTTAACGCCCACGTCTATCATCGCATCGATTTGGCTGAAAAAGTGCAGCCTGAACGCAGATTGAAAACATTAGTGCATCACATGCTCCTTTATTTAATCTAGCAACACAACACTGACCACGTTACAAAAAAGATGTTTAAATAAATCTGCAAATCTAGACTTGAATGAGGTAAAAGCAGAATTGTCAAAGGCACATTTCTCCAGGGTTATTATCTTAACTCCTATGTTTTATGCTCAACTTCAAAACACCATTGTACTTCTGGCAGAGGACAAACAGAAATAAATGAATAGCTTTCCTCAGGAAAGCTGATTTACGTACACACGTTAAATTATACAATTTTAGTATGCTAATAAACATGTCAATTGTAGTTATACAAGTTCCAGATACACTTCATCTTCTCGCCACACGTACCTTTACTAAATACCCCACAGAAGTTTCTGTTGTTTTAAGCTGGAGGTTATGAAATAGGTATTCACATGGATCATTCATTTCATGCTTCATATCCAACTCCAGCTCCTTTTTCTCTTCAAAGTTGCATGGATGAGAAACAGAACTGGCTGGAGTATGATACCATGTAATGTAATAACACGTGTGTGAAAAATATTTTGGATGTAACTTGTCTTAATGATCCGCTGTTTGTCTCAGGGTCAGAGGTCAGACTGAGACAGGACCACTTCAGACTTCAGGGGGTTTTTACAAAGTCATCTGCAGTTAGAAATGAGACACAGTTCAAAACTTCAACCTCCTCCCTGGTGAGTTGTAGTGTGAGTGACACCAGCTTAATATAAGCATTTACATGTGTGTGATTATACAAAGGTCACGACGTAGTGCATCATCATTACACTCAGGAGTATACTGCTTTCTGATACCACTCTTTACTTGTACTGTGTATGCAAACGTGCATTTTCTCACCCCCCCCCCCCCCCCCCCCCATGCACACACAGCTTTAAATGTAACATATTGCTAATTAAATTCTACTGAATTAATGTCCTTGTTTTTCCTGTTCCGCAGAGGTAAGGTGATCACTCACAATCTGAACCTTGGCAGGTATTAGATGTTTCTCAGCCAATAATAAAAGCAAAAGGATCCGAGTCCAGAATCTAATCCAATAATAACCTCACATCTTGAACTCTAAAAATAATCACGCTCTGTCAAGACGACGAGTGTGTAACGTGCCAGCAAACACTGCGAGTGACCCTCGTAACTATTACCGACTGCACGTCATCGCTTGACTTCAAGGTCACTTAAAAAACTCAACGTGTGTTTGATACATGATGCAGATAGAAATTCAGTTTACACTGTACAGTACAAAAGACACTTTTATCTCACTTTGGCTATTGTATACAGTTGGAATAACAAAAATAGTACTAAAAACACAAAATATAACACAGTTGCAATATTTATGAGCCGTAATCTGCAGGCAACATTTTAATACAAAAATCGAAAACAACAAAAAAAACAAGCCAGAAGTCTCATTCGTCTCCTTGAAGCATTCAGATATGTTCTGTCCTGCAGGGTCAAGAGTCACTGCTGCTCTGTGGTAGCTGCTTTGCATTCAGAAGAGTTCACGTCCTCCATGTTATTATTTCAACTCAGGTCCCCTGGAAAAAATGGAGGAATCGTGATTTGACATCATACTTCATCAAAATGTGCACAAAGTCCAGGTATGAGTTGTCACACTTGAATTGTGTGAATCTTGTTTTGGAAGAGAAATCAGTTCAGGCAAACAACACCCCTTCCCCCGCCGCCCCCCTCCACAACCCCCCACAGCTGCTTCTCAGTTCAATGAGGGGAAAGGTTATGAAGCAACAGTAGCGCAGCAGGATCAGCTGCTCTGGGGAAGAACCAGGCCGAATAAAAAAAATTTACTGGATGACTCCCAGCGGCCAGCGAAAATGAGATGAGACAAGAGGGTGAAATGGGAAGCGTCCCGTAAATGTGCTACGTAGCCGCTTGGAAGTCCAACGTTCATGGGGTCAAACGACTAAGAGAAGTCCAGTGGGCGGATCATCATGGCCGTGGCTCGTAGCGAGTAGCTGGGGCCCTTGAAGTAGTGCCACTTGATACCGTTCAGCTTCCCTATGTGTTGTCCTTGGGTGAAGTACATGCCGTTAAGGTTGGACGGGCCGCAGGCGTCAAACCACCAACCTGAAGTGGACAAAGAAACACAACAGTGTTGCTTTAGTACAGACTTGAGGTGAGATTGTGTGAGCTGTATGTCACTAAAGCAACTTAAAATCAAGGCATTGATGAAGTCACCTGAATCATGAACTTTGTCCTTGGTAAAAAGGTTAAAATGTTCCCATGGCCTCTCCCACTGGTCCATGGCAACGCTTCAGACACCATCTCACTGCTATCTGCTCAATGTGTTACTGTCACCGGGTTCACCGGCATGCCAGTACCTGTTGCCGAACACGTTTTGTACCTCTTGCTATTTAAAGCAAAGAGCGCGTATGAATCGGCTCCAGTGGAACATCAGAGTGCAGGATGGCATGGGAAACTTTTATTCTCCTCCCATTTCAAGATTTCCCTGAAGTGCATCTGTTATTTAGAGACTGAGATGTGCTTGGATTCAGGGGACAGGGGTTCTTTTCTCTTTTTTTTTTCCTCTCATAAATATTTTAAAACACACTTCAAACTTGGCTTCCTGTCTCTTTCAGAATTGGTTTTGAAATGTCACAGCTTGTTTACAAGGCTCTGAATGGTTTAACACCTTCACATTAAATCCACTGTCTCTACCTTTTGAGAGGCAGCACTGATATTTCAATATGAGACGCACACACACTGAGTGGACATGAAATTTGTTCAATCCGGGTAATGTGTCGTTAAAGCTTTATATCTGCTCTGGTAAACACAACCTCACTGATACAGTCAGATATAGAACGAATGCGAGGCATGGCATGTGTCAGTCACACAGTGACAAATGGCAGCGCTTCTCCTCACTCCTCTGACAGACCTGAATACCAATGTGGACTAGAGTATGACATTTCACCGGGCCTGTCAGCAATCAGGGCCAATGTTCTGCCCTTGCTGCTGGCATGGATCACACTCATATAAATTTCACATTTGATTGCTGCCTCATCAAAAGACACACACACACACACACACACACACACATACAGTACAACACGGAAACTGGCGGACAGCTCCTTACATTTCCACAACTGCCTGTAATGGCAGAAAGCTGATGCCAGTGGGGACTGAATATGAAATCGCACTTGCTCTGCTTTAATTTTTACATGAAATTCAAGGAGGAACGGTCCTCGGGGCTGGAGAGCTTTCACAGGAGATGCTGCACCTGACCAATGGTGAACATTTCTAAATTACCAATGAAATGAGGGATTGTGGGTAATATGAAACTGGTTGCCCAAAGTGAGGAAGCTCAGAGGAAATGATGCAGTTTCCTTCAGCTGTAAGGGCTGCTTTAGCATCTCATAGTTTTGGTTGAAGGGCTCACACTCAGCGCAGCTCGGTTCACACCTTGGTTTGGTTTATTCCCACAACATTCATCGGTTTCCTTCCAAAACAATTCTACAGAAACTATGTTTCAAAATGAGGAGATCTGGTAGACATAGTGTGGCTTTGAGCAGCTTAAG
The DNA here is from genome assembly GCF_905171665.1 of Trachurus trachurus. Taxonomy (NCBI): domain Eukaryota; kingdom Metazoa; phylum Chordata; class Actinopteri; order Carangiformes; family Carangidae; genus Trachurus; species Trachurus trachurus. Next base: position 13,442,769 of record NC_139904.1, on the reverse strand, counting down.
ATATTTGGTGGCAACCTGAAGCACAAATGGCAGTGCAGTTCCTCAAATGGCCACTTGAGGGTGTCTCCAACAGTGAGTCACTCCCCATAGACTCTCATGTTAAAAGGACCAACTTTACAGTAGCTATTAATACATTTACAGCCTCGATACAACAAACAAAAGTAAAAACATGTTTTCTTGAACAGTTATTCGCCTGTTACTGTATGGGCGACAAGTTTTATATAACTCATCTGTTTACATTTTATTAAGGCTTCAAGTTCAGCATAACTAAAGGGGTGCTTTATTCACCAAAGTCTCAACTCTACAGGGAATAAAACACTCCCAGGATGGCGATGGTGGAGCAGCCTGCCTTGAGCTGAGGCTACGTAGCTACATCTTTACCATATCAGCTTAAAAGGTTATGTCAATCGTGTGTCCAAAAATAACCATTAAAGCAGCTTTAAATAGAAAATCATGTCAAGCGATGTCAGCGAGTCACTTTATTGTTAAAGAAGCTGCAGTACACAGTCAGTAGTTCACAACACTAATCATAATTCCCATATAAAAAAGCTTGCAGGAGTTCAGCTGATACTCTGATGGGATCCTGTGACCTTTGTTTCTGGACATTTACAGCGCCTTTTTCTTGATAGTTATTTCACAAAGTGTGTGTTGCGAAACCAGCAAACCGACCTTTCATTTGATTTAACTGTTGAAGACAGCAAATGTGTCCTGACCAACCACGTCTTTCTTGTTGATAAACCACAGACCAGACAACCGCCGTCACAGACATAAATATTTAGTGTGCACAGCAGCAATCGTTTGCGCTTTATGATCAGTGTCCTCTCTCTTTCCAGACTAGAGATTTTTAATGACTTGTAAAAGCAGAGGGGATGCCTTCTGCCGAAAAAAAGAGAGAAGAAAAACAGATAAAGGGATCCCCCCTACCTCCTCCCGTGAGTGCTTTATCCCTTCTGTATGTTCTGGTGCTTGGTAAATATATACATTATCTGTGCGTGTCTGCATTTATATCCTCCTCTGTGTTCTTAACTCAGCATGCTGTGGTTGTCCTCATAAATGTAGCAGAGAAATATTTTCTTCTTGTATATCCCAGACACTTACATCACCTCATGTCAGCCCTGATCTTATAAATGTAGGAAATAAATCAGATGATATGCTGTACATATTTTAACTAGCATAGCGCTGGGTTCGGACCAGCCTTGACTCAGGCTTCATGTTGTCATGCTTCTCCTTAGTGGACGACCGTAGGCAGGCTATGAATCAAGAAGAGCCGCAGTGTTGATCAGTGATCAGACGCCAGTTCCCCTTAACCCCGCCGCATTCACAATGACCTAAGAGGTAACGCTGATCCTAAATCTGCTTTCAGAAATGCTTGATTAGTACCAGGTCAGGACTCGGCAGCAACAGAGCTGCCATGAGGCGACAGGGAAGGTCGCTGGGTTCCACTTACACGGCAGGAGAAGCAGAGTCATTTTAAATCTCTCTGACACTTGGTGCCGCGCCCAGGGATTTTTATATTATGTTCGTTTCCAACCACAGTGCAACTGGGGATGGGGATGCAGAGTATGGCCTAATAGGTGAAGAGAGATGGATAAGTGGCCACTTAAGCCCATTGCAAGAGCAGGTTCTGATCATAACGACCTGAACTAATGATTGGGCCGTGAACTTTGTAGGGTTTGGTCATAAAGTCAATCAGAGACAACTGCTTTGGGAAAAGCAGCTGGAATGGCTACGCCACAGCTCTGTTTTCTTGCAAAAGAAACTGTATTGTCTCCATAGTGATGTAAAGACAAATCATTTGTCAAGCTTTTTGTAGCTTTAGCCATTTTCCAGTTGGTCATAATAACATTGTACACATAAAGTAAATCATAGTGATTTGGGATTGTGATAACGTTGTTCGACAGAAGTCAGATGAGGCGAGAAACAAAAAGACGTAGTACAGGTTTAAAAAACCGAATCCCTTTTTTTTTAACAAATCTAAACCCGGTTTCAATAAACCTAACCCAGGTTTTGACAAACCTAACCCAGGTTAGCTGAACTTTCGACATGGAAAAACTAAAGTTAGCCTACGTGACACTTTGACACAGATTCAGAAAGTGGCCAACTGTACTACAGGGGAGAGGTGACAAAGGCCAAATATAGTCTCTGACACGATGCAACAGGACAGCCAATCATGCACCTCCAGCAGGGAAGGAAGCACAGTTGTTCACGAGGGCACTCTTTAGGTTTGAGGAACCTTAAACATTATGGATGAAAAGCTGACTGCTGATTCATTATTGCTGTTTTTATAGCCAAACAGCAAGAGTAAGACTCAAGTTGTGGAACTTATTCTTAAACCAGGAGGTAATGGTGATATGATGTACGTCCTGACTGTACTGCAACACACTGTTAATCCTGCACTTACCTCCTGTTAGCATGAGGGCGCACTTGCACAGGCAGTTGTCATTGTCCATGTCCTTGGTGCTGAAGTCTGCTCCGTGGATTACTAGACTGCTCTGTCTGCCCGCGGTCCCACTGTGGCTTTTCAGGAACAGTCTGAAAGACATCAGGAGGAGGAAGAGGAAGGAGTCAGGACATGGAAACACATCAGGGCAGGGGAGGGGAAAAAAAGGGAGGGGGTGGGGGGTACTGGTGGTGTGAGCAGTGTAAGCAATAAAGACAGCAAGAAGACATAACATGCTGCAAGAAATGTCTCCTGAGGGATATTTATGTTTTTGTTGCGATTGAGTACGTATAGAACACCTGGAACAACTTTAACTGGTCCGACTGAATAGAAGGTAAAGAAGGAAAGAGAGGGAGTTACAGATGGTAGGAGAAAGAGAGAGAGAGAGAGCATGTAGCATAAAGAATGTCTGGGAATCACATTTCCATCTGCACGGCCGCAGAGTGTTAATTTATACCACGACAACAGACTAAATCATTAAATACTCACTCATAACACACTCCACACAATAGGCAGCCTGTTGGACAGATCATCCGTCCACAGCTGTGCAGGTAGCACAAGCTCTCAGTGGGTCTTTGGTCCCCAAGTAAGCAGTATGTCTCCTTGTCTTCTCTTCATGTGTTTAAGTAAACAGACCCTAATGCTCTTCCTCTTTTCATGACGTTACATTTCCTCCATGAAAACATATACAATACCGCATTTTTCTGCTCCCAGAACAGACATATTTTATGTCAGACCCTATCTAAATGTTTTTTTTTTTTTTTTTTTTTTTTAAATCTACATAGCATGAGCACATACAATATGTGTGTTCTAGTCAGGGCGGCTCAGCCAAAGCATCAGCTAATAGTGATAATGATGTACATGAAAAAAAACTTTACAAGGGAGTGTGTGGGAGTTCAACTAAATCAAATTATATTGATCTACAGACACTTAAAGTTACTTGAGAGCTGATACTACAGAAATGAGATAATGTCTCAAACTCATGTTGCAATTCGTCATAAATCATTTTAAATGCATTCTGTATCTGCTGCTAAATGAGTATTCATTGTGTGCTTGTTTACAACATATTAATTTCCTTCATTGTGTCATCTGGAATAAAGTGAAGCCCATCGAACTTGGACTTTTCCAAAGACACTGGACTCTGCTTGTCATACCTCCCTAAACTTAACTTAATCTGATTATCAGTAAAATAATCCACCAACTTTCCTCTCCTACAATTTCACTGCGAAACAAGCCATCATTATCAAACTGAATTTATTACTCTTTTAATGTAATTTATTCATTTTACACAGTCACTCTGTCTTATTATAAAAAAAAACTAAACTTATTATTACATTACATTGTGAGGAGGGAATCATTGAGTTGCAGGGTTCAATGTGATTGTTCATCAGGTGACTGAACGTGTGAATCCAATGGCTCTGTTGTTTTTGCATCAGTGCATAAATAAGGGAAAAAAGGGAAGGGAAACAGTTTTGTATTGTGCGCATGGCTTTCTATGAAATTCAGTACATAATTCTTGCAGAAAAATGAAGTTAAAGAGAAAGAATGCTGTCCTTTCTTTACTTTTTGTTCATAAAGTTTGAGTTTCTGTAGGTGGTGCTATTGCTATTGTCTGTTCAGGCATTGGGAACTGAAAGAAATAAAACTCATCATTCTCTGTATGTAGTTACTGATGATAGAAAGTCACAAAGTGTTATCCTTAAAATGTATATCAGATATGAAACATGTGGCACAGCGGATGCAGTCAGAGAAAAGTGAATGGACTGATGCTATAATCACGTCAGCAGCTGCTCAGATCCATCATTTGATATATAATTATCCATCTGAAGTTAATGCCGGTTTCATTCCATAGATTATTAAAAGACACGACACGTCGTCCACCCAGGGCTGATGACGACGAGTCAATCCCGAACCGAATTCCTTCACACATTCAGTGCTCAAATCTCAAATTGAAAGTTAATATGAACTGGGATGCAGTTTTCTCCAGGGTGTGTCGCGCTGTGAACTCACTGCTGTCACATCCCTCTGACAGCTCTAACACACCGTCCCCTTATTTGTTTTCCCCCGTCCTTCTTTTTTCTTTGCTTCTTTCACGTTCCCTCAGTTTCATTTTCTCCCAGCAGAGGAGATTGCACATCCAGAGAGCCGGACCGCAGCAGGCTGCCAATGAGGTCTCTTATTATTACGTACAGTTCACTTGCAGACAAACTAATATCCTGAGTCCATTCCTCAACAACAGGGGACCATGGGCGTGTAGGTGAACCTTGCACCCGGTTTGGGTTTTTTCCGATGAGAAAGTAACAAATACAAAAACAACATTTGATGCGTCAAGGAGACGTCGTGCACCTCCAGCCTCCACACTTTGTGAAGCCTGTGGCTGCGAGGCGTCAGGTTGAACGTCTCAAACAGGGAGACAGCAGACTGCCCAGGAAAGAGAGTTGTTTCACGCCAAAGACTCCTGTATTTGGACAGCTGTGTAAATGGCTGAGTAAAAAGTGTGACTGCAGAGTTTTCTGTGGGGAATTCACTAAACCCACTAAACCAGTGTGTGTAATCCGACAATGTGAGGGTGAGTCATGTGTCTAATCAGTGGCACCAAATGACTAGTGGACATGGCAGGTTTGGATAAGGGCCTGTGAGTATATTATAAGCACTTTTGTGTGTGTGTGTAAACAGTGTACAGTATGTCATCTGTGACACATGCTGACGTTTTTATCCGGTGTCTCCTACACAACTGTTGTTTTTTGTAATATCTTGCAGTTCAAAGTAAACCCCTAATGCCAAGACGCTGCATCACTTACGGGCAACATGACTTCCATCAGCTAACTCCTGATTCAGAGGACGAGAACATGCGATGTCAAAGATGAGGTCTGCCACTGCTCTGATAAAGACCAGACCTTGCAGCACATTTACTCTGTTTTCCAAAGCTCTTACGTTCACAGTCGCACTGACAGGCCGCCAAGGCACATCATCAAGTGAGATTTTCAGCATGACACTTGTGACAGGCTGCTTTAAATAGTCTGCGGCTGTGTTTACGGCCTGCGCTGCCTATTTACCAGACCTATAATCCCGGACCCGACTGACATCTGCACTTTTTCCTGTCAGGGTCCATTATGCTCTCAAATGATAAGTGGGGTAATCCGAAGATGGGCCAAGTAATGAACTCAAGAGGAAGAGATGCTCTTCCTGAGAACCGTTTCTAAGAATGAGAGAGAGAGAGAGAGAGAGAGAGAGAGAGAGAGAGAGACACAGAGCCTGACAGAGTGGAGGCGTCTTGTAATTCATGCTAATGAAATGTATCAGGGGACAGACATCTGGTCAGACGGATGAGGAACTTCACAGGCAGTGCATGCTAATCTGATTGTTCCTGTTAAAGTCATTTAGTGGTGCGATTGGTCAAGGCTCATTAGGAACCAAAATATTGAGCTGAGGGAAATAATTAGGTTTTACTCAATGACCCCTCTGGGGAGTGTCATCTCATTCCTCTGACATCCATCTGGCATGTTTGTGATCTTTAAATGTATTTACAAATTCAAAGTAGTAACAATGCATGTCATCTTACAAAGAGTGAACTCACTGACAACACAGATGTTTTTCCTTTTATGGTATTTTATCTTGCAAATACCTGCAGGTTTTACTTGGATTTCAGAGGTAGTGAAATCACAATAGCACCCCAGTCAACAATTACATTAACAGGACTAGCTATTGAACCTGTTGCATAATGTAGCAATAATGACTAGTAACAGTTCCAATGTTAGCCAGCTGAGTAAACTAGCTTAGCTCCCCAGCTGCCACTCTTTTACTGGAATATACAACTACACGAGAAGTGAGGCAAATTTCAATCAGTAGTCAATAGTTCAACACTAATAATAGAGATATCCAGGACAAACAAATGAATAGACAGAACACTCATGTGGATAAAACTGTTTCCAATGAAAACTGTTCATGAGTCTGACGCTAATCTTGAGTAACTGGGATGTTGCTCCTAGAGAAGAGTGATTATTAAATGTGTCAGGCTCCACGAATGATGTTCCACTCTTTGTTGTGTTGTGGTGGCTGCAAATGTCTCCTGTGGAGATGCAATGAAAAACCAGCGCAAATAAAACCAAAACTATTTGCATGACTAAAGACCACTGGGGGTGAATAGAAAAATATTTCTTTTTTGTCGTTTGGGTGAACTGACGCCTTAAAGCTTTGATACAGATTCAGTTTCAGTCGTAATGAGTCTATGCTCTGGAGCATTACAGCTGCAAACTGTGTACGTGGGAAATGACTTGTTGCGGGGTCAGGTGAGGAATCAGATGACTTGGACGTGTTTATCTGAAACCATTTCCAAGTAAAACTAGGTTACAATGACATTATATCACAGAATCGTAAAAAACATCTTTTCACAGTTATACTGTATATGCTGATCTTACCAGAGCAATGAACCCTTTTGAGTTAAAAATCTTCATTCCACTGGTTAGCTTTTTGATATGTTACACATGTTACACGTGTTACACATAAAACACTGGCTTAGCATTACTGCGAAAGAACAATGATAAGGCTAGCAATTACAAATTAGCCTTTGTGTTTGTAAAAATGCACCTGCCCTGAAGTTGCCTTCATGTGGAGAGAGAAGCCTTCATAGAAGCTGTGGTCCAAGAGTCAACAAACGTCTTTCCCTAGTTACTTTCCCTCTTGTTGATGCTGTTGATGGAAAATGTCATGGGGTCAAGGACGGATGTGAAGGAGAATTCATGAGGAAAAAAAGGAAAAGACGACTGCATTTCTGAGAAAATCCAAAAATCCCACTGCACTTAGCCATGTTGCTGTTGCAGGGGATTGTGGGATAGCATTATCTCCCATCCGTGTGCTCCCTATGCTTGCAGAGATAAGTAAGGAAGCACTGAAGCACCTTTCTTTGGGATTTAGAGGATTCAAACACCCCTTATCTTGCCTGCCATTTAGATTCTATCAGGAGATTTTCGGCTGCAGCCAGAGGACTTCCTTAAAGTTGGTCCTCTTCAAAAATGTGTCCCCTCCTGCCCACACAGAGGACAGATGTGTTGGATTACAGCTCAGCAGGTTCAGACTGGCGTGGGGCCATAGATCTGCTAACATGCCGGCCTGTTAGTGGTCTCTCTTTTATCAAATTTAAGTGACTCTTCTGTGAATGATCACAGTAATGTGCACAAAACCTTCTTAAAACTCTAAAATGAAAGTGGCTGCAGCAATTTCCTCTAAAATGTCACTTTTCATCTTTTCACTGACACTCCGAGCTTAGCCTGCTTGTTTTCTTTCATCTCCCTACATGAAGGCAACTACCCAGTCAGCTGAGAGTCCAGTGCATGCTTTACACACCTGGCAGTCATTAGTCCCCCGAACTGCAGTCTGATTGGCCCATTGCAGAGGTTAATCACCCTGACCAGTGGTTCGCTTCCTACTGCGAGGCCACAGTGGTGTCTGGCTGACTGCGGCCTGCTCGGTTGCCCTCTTGCCACTGGGTGTCATATACATATAGTTCCACTGAGGATACACCAGAGGTCACTAATAGGTGGACCACAACCCTCAGCCGGACCCAGACGCCGTTTCACTCTGACCTGTAAATTACTGAGAATTATCGCATATTGATGGACTGTTTAACCAGAACAGGTTTTCTACTGAGCACTGGCCACGTGATTCTACTCAATTGTAGCGACTCAAGCAGACAAGACCATAAACAATGTCAGGGAAACCAATGGGGAAAGTGGAATATGAGAAGGGGAAAAAAGTGTCACAACTGTTGAATTGTTAAGATGTGTTGTGATAGTTGATATGATAAAGTATGATAAATAAGGATGAAATTGTTAGGAGGTGAAATGAAGATTAGATAAGTAACTCTTCAGAATTTCTCTGGTTAAGTTAGCGCTACTCTTCTTAGAAAACTATAGGAAATCTGTTGTGTGTCATGAATATTCATCTTCAACCAAACTGACAAGAAACATTTCATTTGAACTGAAGGCTTGCTTACAGCGGTTTGTTTTGTTGTCACAGAGACTGATCTGTCATCTGCGAGTTCAGTAGTTGATATGATCGCACCCTTGCCATTTTTAGTCAACAGATCTGTCTCCGTGACAACAGAGCAGACCTCCATCCATCCACTGATGAATACAGCGCATTATGGCTGACAGCTTGGTGGACCTCGTGTTGGGAATGTTTTCGTGCGCAATCAGAAATGTATTATTATTTTGATTATTATTATTTGTTTTTAATTGTAAACTGTGGAACCTGAAGCTTGCATGGATGCAGTTCAAGTCGACATAACTTGAGATATCTGAGATTATCTCAGTGTGAGTCTTGGAAAGGAGAGAAGTCACCGTGTTTTGGAACCCAAACCTCTGCCAATTTCTTTCCTAAATCCCCACATGAAAAACATCTAAACTAGATCTGTCTGATCCCGTGGGGAACTCGGCCCATTACCACACAGTATGGAGAAATCACTGTATTTAAGAACTTGGCTGTGCGAACAAGGAGGGATATTGAATAAATATGTAATGGCTCGTTCAAAAATAAACACCGTTTTTTTTTTTTTGCAGCCGGGAGGCTTTGAACGTACGTACGAAATGCTTTCCTCTGAAAACCTCAACTTGTGTCTGTGCATATATTCAGCTGAGTGAATGTTTACATTGTGGATGACTTTGGAAATGATGGTTCTCTCAGGTGCCCAGGGTACTTTAATGCATCTTCACATGTGCATTAGTGTTCTAGGATGCATTAAACACGCCCAGACACTCAGTGACCCATGTTCCACTCCGCGGAGGTGGTTGCATGAAACTTAATATTCTTATTTCTGGAGAGAATAAGTTCACTATACTGACATGGCCGGGCCCTTGGTACCAAAAGTTGCACAGTGTATAAAATCTAAACATCTAAATGCTTAAATAACTTTAAAACGGTTTTCACCTCTGATCCAAGAGGCAGAACTGAAGACGCCCCTGGGATCGGAGGTTCGTGATCTTCAAGTTTCTCCAACCAAGTCCATCTGCCCTCAATTCAACTGTTCTTGGAGTTCAGTTTATGGAACTGTTTTCTTGTTACATAATTTAGTTTTGTGTAACATGCAATTGCAACCCTTTCTGTGCCGTAATTTTATCTCTGACTCAGCACTTTGCTTTGTTCTTCCCTTTGAAAATGAGGGTGATTACCTAAAAGTGTTGATCTGATGGCCATTGTTAGAACAATATTTGCAGGTCATTAAATTACATTTGATTTCATTGTTTTCATTTCTGCAATTCTGCCGTACCACAGCAGCCAAATTATCTATGATGATAGGGGACAGTAACCTCTGCAATTACGACGCCCTCGGTCACAATGACAAAACGCTAATTTCACGTAATTTGAGGTCGTGGTTCAGTGAGAACTAGGTCAACCCAACTTTACCCCCCAAAAGACGACTAGTAGCCCTTCAGATTTAAGAAGCATCAACAACTATATAACCTTTTATCAAGTATGAAAAGTTGAGTGCAATTGTTTTTGAATATTTTTTTATTGATAAGCTATGAATTAATCAACAAATTACTTCACATTGAATATTTTTTTTACAGTGACAGATCCCATCTTCAGTAAAACCTTGGAGCCCCAAGCCCCCGGATTTAACAGCGCTGGACTCGGCAGTACTGTATTAACAAGCTGTTATCTTTTGTCACCTCCAGCCATCAGTTATGATTCATGGAGCTTAACTCTCCCAGGGCAGGATGGCCTCCATGAAAACAGCGCTCAACACAGTCTAATGGTGTTGACTGAGAAAAATAATGATTCTTCCAGTGCTGTTAAATTTGATGCTTAAATGGGTTTCCTGGGACACTGAGTACAAACATACCTATAATAACCCCTGGAATATTCCTATCCTTAACTACCACTGCATCATTGCCAGACACTAAAAAAGCAATTTGAGAGTATAAATAGTCTCAATGGGTTTTCATTCTTACAATTTTAATGAAAATATCAACCAAATGGAACCTATCCAGGAACAGATATGCCACTTTATTTTGAAAATATTTCTCAAACTATTCTAATCACCTGATTTTAAATTATGTATTGATAGAACAGCGTTTTTATGGTGGACAAAGCCGAAAAGAATTAGATGTCACCTATTAAAATTGATGGCAGCTCAAGAGTTTAAGCTTGCTGGTAATAAATATGACGTTTATTCCATGTACATAATCTTAAAGGATTAGGACCCTATATGTCATAGAGAAATAATTGCACACCCTCCCTCTCTACAAGTGGAGTCATTTCCGTTTTTTACAGTGTAGGCAGATGAAACCATGAAGCTGGCGGCAAGGCAAACATTTCCTGGCTTCACTCGGTATTGTCGATGATAAACGGTGAGTCATGCTCAGTGCTGGACTATTCAGTTGTTCTCCCTGGTGTCTAAGTGGTCCGCTTGTCTGTCCGTGGCTTTGTTTATGTGCTTTCTTTCGTCTTACGATGTGTATGTGTGAAACAGAAACACACGCATGCACGCACGCGCACACAGCAAGAAGCAGATTGACTATACCATATGAGGTCTTTGTAAATGTTTGTCTGACTTTTGCTGACGCAGACTATATTCCAGTAAACCACCATGGATGACAGAAAACAATCCAAAACTAACTCAAAATCGAGCCATATCGCTTACAACTACCTCTTGTGTTTCAGGGCAATAAATGCAATCTGCACAACTTGTCACAGATTGTTTGACATTTAAATGGCAGGAGGTGCCAAAGCAGAAAGAACAGAGAATGTGGCTGCGTCGGTGTGTTTGAGGCCAGGCCATCTGGTTTGTTTTGGCCCGGGATTCAGAGGAGCAATGCGTGATTATCATACCGCAACTATTTTTCAAGAACAAATCTATTTATAGAGTTCAGCATGTCGAATTGACTGCTAAACAGAGAGAGCCTGCATCCAAAACAGGCTAGGATGGCCAGGGATGCCCTTTGGTTCTTTCAGCGGAAGGAAAACAATTATTTCTTCCCCAATTCAAAAGAACAAAAGGTTAAGTGTGGGATGTTGCAAGTATGTGCGAGGCACATGGCATTGATGACAAAAAAGCAAGTATGACTGTGTGTGTGGAAGTTTCAAAAAGGTTGGTTATACTCAAGAATAATAAGTCAGACCACAGCCAGAAATTAAGACTAAGGGTAACAACAGATGGAGTTTGATCGAAGACTTCCAACGTCAAAACAAAAAAACAAAAAAGATCTTCCACTTGATTGAAATCCATTTCTTAAGTCCTTAGGGATAAACCACAAAGCCCACTCCAGGTTCATACCCCTCAAGACGGAAAACCTTGTAAAATGAAACCCCTGTCATCGCAAGACAATTCTTAAAATTAGAAATGGCAACAGGCTTAACGGCCTCCCAGCTCCAGGGAAACTCTTCAAACCTGTATTCTGCTGTATTCTCTGGAGCTTGGGTGCAAGAAATGGAAGGATTGAGGTAAAGGCTTCTAAGCTACAAAATCCTGCTCCTTATCTCGTCACTCGGAGCCAAGCACGAGACATTTCGCAACGGAAAGGGACCTCTTATCAGAGAGAGCCGACGGTCTAGTGAAAACAGCAGAATTGGAGATGTCAGACCTTCTGCTCCTAAGCCAGCAAATGCTTGGAAATCGGTGGAATTTGCAGTAGTTTTCCACATCTGAGAGGGCCAAGCATCTGCCATAGTTTGAGGCCTGTTATCATTAACCCCCTCAAAAGAAAACAGAAACCTTCGCCCCCACAACATGCAAGGACAAAGCGTCAATCAAAGGGAAAGTTTGCAACGAGTAGACGATGACAGGAGATACATTTGGGTTGGAAAGAATTCGCAATGAGAAAAGTCTCACCACACTTACATAACTGAATCGACATGATTTAAGTGTCTGGAGAGCTCACAGTTCCTGCCATGTTTATAATCTTTTGGACATTTTGTTCTTCCATTGTAGTATTTTTTTTTCTTTTGTCCTCCCTTCATCCCTCCTTCCTTCCATTAGTGACGACACACTTTGACAAGCTTCTGATCTGAAGTGATCGAGGTCACAAGAGGTCATACTATTACAATACTCAAGTATTTCCTTCTGCTGCTCTGCTAATGTGCTGCCTTCACTATGCAATCATTATAATCACATGATCACAGTGATGTGTTTGCTTGGTGATGTTTGAGAGACAGAATGTTTAATGTGCTAGTTTAACAGGCTAGCTAATCAGCACTAGACAAACAATACAGTTGGGGGTTATTCTTCTTAGTTTCCTAGAGCTTCTAGATATTTTTAGGCTCTAGATCAAAGATGACCACGAGTTATGATTACTCAGCGGTGTGTGAATGGTTGTATCACATACAATGGAGAATTCATTCAGTTAATTTCTGATTAATCTCAGTTACTGTACGCGGTGGTGTTGAATGAACAAGAGATTACCAAAGTCATTGGGATGCATCCTCTGGAGATCCTGAATGTAGGTAGTAAATCTGTCCACGGGCTGTTGAGTTATTCACGCTGAGCCAAGATACATACAGATTTAAAGCCGTCTTTGGCTAATATGGCCAAAAGTAATTTTTTCACTTATTTGCAGAGTCAGTATTTTATTCATTATTTTATACTGAAATCAAGATCACTTTAACATGTGGTTCAAATACGCAGCAATTTGATTCTGGAACAACAGATCCAGTCCCCAGGATGTTTTTGATCTAAGTTTACCAGCTACAATGAAAAGCTGTAATGGAGAAAGAATTTTTTTTTTCTCTTTTTACTGGCCGTATCCTCCTTGGCCTAAAAACAGAACACTGAAAAAAGATCAGAAATAAGAAGCAAAAAGAAAAAATATGTGAGTATCATTACCTGTAGTTTTGTTTCTCACTGCCGATCTGGAAGCGGTCGTACAGTGAGAAGGCCTGGTGTCCGTCCCAGTCTGTCAGCTCGACGCGGAGAGCGTACTGCCTCTGGCTGGTCAACTGGTATACATACTCGTTCCCCAGCCAGTGCTCTGCAGACACGCTCCCAAAGCCCTGCAGGGACAGAGAAGAAACACAATAATCAGCATGGAAGAACCGCCGAAAATCCTTTTTTTTGTAAATCATAAACCAGATGATTATTCATTGCCATCTCCTCTTGGTTCCAAGAGTGATAAAATCTCGACGCTAGAGGATTGCGGAATCGATGTGAAGGAATTTTCTAATTTATTTACTAATTTATTTTTGTGTCAATCTGAAATAAGATGAGAACAAATGGTTCAGGATAATAAATAAAAATGTGGCTGTTTATCCACCAGGAGAAATGTTTCTGTCCTGTCATAGCATCCCCCCCGCCTCCTATTTGTCCAGACCGCAGCGCTAAAGCCAAAAACATTACTCACATTGTATATTAACATATTTTATGCTGGTTTTTATAAGCACGCTTTTGGCTTTATCGTCCACATGGATGTAAATTGGGACCAGCTGAAAGAGACACACACCTTTTTCCACCTCTGCCTCTGAAGTCACACATGCTAAAGTCATTATTACTTAGATTCTACTTTCTCAAAATATATACTGCATGCAGGGACACTACTTCAAACAACTGCAAAAAGTTGTATTTGATCAGAGTGGCTGCCGGTCACAGGCAAAATGCTTCTGACAGCAGCAAGAGCGGCAGATTGCAGATGGGGGAATATCACGAAGCAGGATGACATTACAGCTCTGACAGGATGGTCTGGACCGCTCCATTAAAGACTGAGAAGGAGGGAGGGTGGAGGCAGAGTCAGAGAGAAGTCTGTGTTTGTGCTGAGCGTGTGTGGTGATGTGGAATGGGGAGGGAAAGTAAATATGGGGCATTCCTCGGGCCTTAGGCATGTCCTGCTGAGTGGGTGGAAGAGAAAGTTACTGGGGCCCATTACAGCTTTCTCTACCCCCCAACCCCTCCCACCCCCTTTCTCTACAATTGATCTCACTCACTGATGAGATGTTCCCTTCTGACTGGCTTTCAGCTCAGTCCAATGCCTCCTACTGTGACCGCGGTTTATCTCCAGAGCTCTGGCTGGAGCGAAGGTTTGGAGTCGAGCTATGTTGACAGTTTTCCTTTATATAGTTCCGGTGCTTTCGCGATTCTCGACACGCAAACCTGATCTACATCACTCTGTTCGGAGAAGACGAGGAAACGTTTAGTCACATTGTTGGACCGGGCCCTTGGTTTTTCAGAGTCGTCGTAAACACAGATCACAGTAAATCTCGGAAACTGTTGCACAAATACAGAGATAAACTGGAATTACCATGAGAACCCGATTCTCCAATACAGTGGTTCCCATCTTTTACTGTCTGACGTATTCCTACTTCACCACACATCATGTTCTCATGAGCTGTTTATAAGATGGATGTTATCAACTATATAACAATGGATACTGGTCCATTACAATCAAATACACAATGTTTCAGTTGGTCGAGTAGCAGAAACTGGGCTTTGCTGCCCTTTCAACTGTTGATTACATTTTTGGCAAAGATTTCTTCGAGGAAAAATATTAATTCCTTGCATTATTAAATATTTGAACTGGTTTTCATTATTTACATTTTAAAGTATTTCAGCTGCCTTTCCATTTCTCTGAATTAACTATTTCCGCTTCTTCACTTGTTGCCAGAAACTAGTTTTCAATTGATGTGAAAGTGTTGATGAACTCAGCCAACTGGTTAATGTAAATTAACTAATTAACTAAATTAGATGAACAACATACTTTGCTTACTTCAAGAGCAATGTTAGGGGACAATTTCAATAAGATGAAAGGCTGTGTGGTTTCCTATTAATGTAATTACAAACATGAGCTGGCCTTTAGATCTTGTTTTTAAATGTGCACCACATCCCTGTTGCCAAAACTCTCTCTGTGGACCCACAAAGAGACAGCATCTAAGTTTTGACTGACAGATTTACGGATCCTCCACGTGTGTTAGATCTGTGAGCACAAGGCTCCAGAGACCAAGAATGAGGAATTTAATAACACAATAAAACGGCTTCGAACTCCTCAGGTCTTTTCAAAGAGACCAACAGAAACACTGTGATGTTAGATCAGCACTGCAGGGTCTGTGAGTGTCGGTGCACCTGTGCCTCTTGAATTTTCTTCTCTATTCTTCTATTTGCTTTCATTAATTTCATTATCTATTCATGATAGGTTGGTTAAATTGATTTTTCATCCCAAAACCTGCACAATTATTCCTTTAAAACGGGCGATATGGAGATTCCTCATTGAAATGAGGCTGTAATTAATTATGTTAGTTCTGTCTTTAATTAGTTTCACTGTGGAAGTTGTAATATCCCACAAACATGACATCCATCAAGAGCAGAGGGGGAAAATAATTAAACAGAAAGCATATTACAGGGGATTGAATGAACACTGAAGTCCATTAAACAATAAACTGTGAATGCTGGAGGAAGGTATACACAGGTGACTGTGACACCGCAAACACCAGCAATGCAACCGCTACGATAATAAACCCAATTTACCGTCCAAACACAGCAAAGCTTGGAAATGTTAACACCCTTAATGCAAATATGCATAGACTTTTTCCTTGATGACAAGCAGATGAAAACACCGGGCACCAGGAGAAAGAGACTAAACAAATGTGTTGTTTTCAGATTTAGGTAATAATTTCCTGTTGGAAAGGAGAAAAGAATAACAGCATGTCACAGATGCTTCGGAGCAAATATTGTCTCACCGTGGACAATATTGCTAATGCAAAAAACGGCAGGGGAGTAATTTGCGGCTGGAGGAATGACATCTGGCCGAAGCGTTCCAAAGGGTCTTGGATCAGCGGATCCAGCGTTCCTGTTTTCAACATGCTCAAAGGCCAAAGATTGCACGCTGTTTGTCATAACCCACTTGCAGAAGCGTATTTTTGAAACAGGATGTTTTACTCACTGCGCGATTTCGTAATGTATTGCTAATGGATGAGGAAAAGTGTCTGGACGCTGGGAGAGTGTCTGTGTCTCGAGTATTCATCGTGTCATCATGTCATGTCTCACCGTCTTGTACTCTTTCCATGTTTTCTGGAAGTCCACGCTGCCGTCTTCTCTGCGCTGGATGACCGTCCATCCGCCACCGGCTGTCTCCATGTTGCAATACACCTACATGATGGAAAAGAAAAAGAGGGAGGGTGGGAAAAACATACATTTATGAAGGGCATACAGGTTTTGGTACAGTAATATAATATAATAGATGTAATTTAAGAACAAAAGTATTGAATTCAATATTCAGAGCAACTCTCGGTGGCATTGGAAAACAATGAGAGGTCATCTGGACAGTGATTCGGTTCCAGACACTCCTTTTCCCAGCTTTCATGATGAATCATCTTTGGGAATGCGATGTATCTGTGTTCTCCTCAAACATAATCAGCGTCTCCTTATCCCTCACCAAGTCCCCAGAGATGTTCCTCATCAGAGGGCCTTGTTTCTGGGGGATCAAAGTGGAGGTCCGAGCCGGACACATACCAGCAGACACCTGGGTATAATGTGGCCCTTAACCTTGGACCTCAGTGTGTGTAAGCTGATAAGGCAGGGCCGGTGCTCCGTCTGCAGCGTTGCTCTTTGTTTTGAGGAGGAGACCCCAGGGTGGAGCGGAGAAGGTCTCTCACCTCAGCCAGCCCACACAGCTGAACACACATGAACACAGCCTGGGTATAATTAAGGAAGTACCTCTGACAGAATCATTTTCCCTGAGACTAGCTCATCATTCATTGCATACATGTACCACAAAAAAAGAGCGCACAAAGGGAATGCACCGAACACACTCAGCATTTACCATAATAATGCGTAAAAACATGTAGTGGGAGTCAGTATGAATGTTACCATGTTACTCATACAGTATCTACTTCGCAAACTGATACTTTCTGAACAGACAGCACAGACGATCTTTCTAATACTGAAGGACAGCGACAGGATGTATGTGTACAAAGAGCTCTAAGAAGAAGCTGTCCACACAATAATCACTATCGTTTCAGTCGTTCGTTACACGTTTCAGTGTATGCCCACAAACTGCTTCATCTGCTTTGGAAAAAAACAATTTGAATTGAATAAGGAAATCCAAATTATAGTTTAAACAAAATCAGCAGCACCATGCTTGAGTTAGAGAGACATAACACACACACACACACAACACACACAAACCTTTTGCCAACCTCCTTAACATCTTAAATCATCACTCCAAACAATCAAGAACATAGTGTAGAGGGTACGAACAGACACATATCCACACGCACTTGAACCATTGTCACCATCCTGATCAGCTCAGTGTCCTGTTTCACATCTCTGTTTCCACTGCCAAGTGTATTTTCAGCTTTCAATATTCCTACACCAGCTAGCACCCGTCACTCACACTCATCAGGGGCTGATGTCCTGTGGAGGCTCAGGGTTTTTAGCTCACACCAATAAAGCTGAGTTTGACCTTAGCTCAAATAAAATGAGATTGATATTTTCACATCCTGATTTCACAGTTTCTCACCTTTTTGGTCTCCTGGGCATTGATCTGGATGGTGTAGATGGCATTCCTATGGAAGCCAGCCTGGTAGAGGTCGGCACAGTCGCGGAACTTTTTCTCTTCTTCTGCAGCTTTTGTGCTGTTAGGAACAACTGTGGATAGACAAGAAAGAAACGAGCACAGTGTCAGACTACTTTTCTCTATGGAATAGTGGATCTCCAATTTAACATAGGAGACGTACTTATGGTTGATATCAAAATAAGCATAATGTGTTTCCAAGTCATTGGAAACACATGCTCTTTTCTCCAGCAGACTGAAATGGTTTAAGGTCTTCGCCGTACAACAGATGTTAGTTTTAAGTAAGAGAATGAGAAATAGGAAATAAGCACATTCACTCACTTTTTTGCCACAAGTGAATTGAGAAAATGCTCTCATGTCAGGTTTGGAGCTTCACTCAGGTTGTTATTAGCTTAGCTTAACTTACAATGATTGATGCTTCTCCTGTGAGTATGTGTATTACATATGGAGCAAGATGCAGGAGGTGTTTGCTGAGTTTAGCATATAGAATGGAAGCAGGAGGAAACACCTGGCCTGGCTATACTGTATACAAGGTTTAACATATCTGTTTACCTTATATCACCAAATCACACATCTTGTTGTTTTACCAGTTCACATCGAACACCAAAAGGCTGTGGTTTTACTTGAGTCTCAAATGGGGAGTTGTTTTTTCTAAATTTTTATTGGACTAGACTAGTTGTTTCCCCCTGCCTCCAGTCTCATACAGTATGCTAAGCAAAGGCTAAGCTCATCATCTCCTGAATCTTGACCCGAACATAGTGATAAATGCTCACCAGAGTGGTACCAATCATTTCATCATTAGAATTAGAAATGCCAAATGTTCATGAAATGATCATAGTTGTAACTATTCAAATTATTTGAGTTTTTGTAGAAAGAGATAATGTCAGGGAAGATTGCTGCAGTCTCCATTTTTTAAAGATGTTATAAAAATTGCTCAGGTGTTGGTGCCACAATATAAAGTGAAAACATAAAAGAACGGTTCAAATAAACACTGTGCCAAGGATAAGATACCTTAAAACATGTGACCTCTCCTGCAGCCTCTCATGTCAGACAAGTATGGAAAAGTTCTATAATGTTTTATGAAATTACAAATCGCAAGAAACCCCGCAACAGGTCAATTTATCATGTTTCACATCTGCACATCTCAGAGGAGAAAACATAAAAGGAGTCCGAGGCAGAAGCTGGTCGGTGAAGTCTCACTGTGAGTATCTTGTAACCGCCTGATAAAATCTGAGGGCGACCAGTGTATTAACAAGAGACAGGCAGTTCATCGACTGGGTGATTTCTCACTCCGAGAGAAGGCCTCAGTCTTGACGGACCAGCTGCATCCATTTCCATCTGCAGATAATTATGGCGGCACTATTTTGAAACCAAGCAAGGGGCTAAGGACAAAATACTACAAGCTATAAATTTCAAGTTCCTGTTATAACAAGTGGTTTATATTTACCTTCCAAGCCCTTGTTGTATTGATGGAAATTCCTTCCGATTTTCCCTTTTTTCTCTCTCCTCTCTTTCTTCCTCCCTTTCTCCTGTCATGTGAGGGGTTCATCTCAGTTTTCACACCATTGTTTGTATTGTTGGAGTTGTTAAGTCGAAGAAGATGTCAGTGAAATGTGTCAGCAAACTTTAGCCTTTTGCTCTGATCCCTCCTCCTAAGCGGAGAACTTCCCCCGTGGAAGCAGGGCGCTTATTTGGGTGTACTATTGGAGCGTTTTGACAAAGTATTGAGTGTCAGCGACAAGAATCTCCTGCTGCGACGGGTTGACGGAGTGGGCCCTCGCGCACCAGACTCTAATGCTACAAAGGGTGGCCCTGTCAGGTGGTAATTTACCCCAAGCTGACATACAGCGGGGGACGTTTGAAAGGCCAGAGAGATCACTGCCAGGGGGGGAGCTTTCTGGTATTCGATCCGCAACAGTGTGTACAATTATTTCACAATCTTCTTTGAGACTGGTGGAAGAGGACCGTCTTCTGAGGGACAGGACGCTGCTCCAGTGTAGGAGCGGCTCCCCTTGAACAGCTTGCTGCCCAGCTCTACAAATATTATTTATGTCCCAATATTTATTTACAGAAAAATATTTTGTGGTTCAGTGGGGACTCGTATTCAGTAGGGGGTTCATGTGAAAAGACCAGCAGGGCTTGGGTGTTTGCATAAATCAGTACCCTTGCCAAATGAGCCAAAATAGTGGAGCTACGGAGAGTGAATAATGGAGCTAAATGGACTGCCATGGACATCACAGCTCCCATGTGACTATAATCAGTCTTTAAATACCGCAGAGAGTTGAAATGATTCATACACGAACCAATTAATTTCTCTGGTGTATTCTTATATGAAGGATGCAAAGTACTGTAAAATTATGCCAGTTCATTCCCACAATATATCTTACATAACAGCAATGATGTGGGGCCCTTGCTGAGCTTATGAAGAGGATTTTGGTTGTGTGAAAACTTCAGGGTGAGCTTCATGAGTTAGTGGAAGATAAATCTTTCATTATTGTATATACTACTTTTTCCCATATGCAGCTATGTAAAGAAAAGACACTGCCTACATTACCAAATTGTATGAATAGATTTTTTAAAAAGGAAGTATAAATGTTAACTGTAAAAAAAGCCTGTTCATGTATTTTAGTTGTTGAGCTCCTTGCAACTCATGTGTGATGTATGTTTTTATGGTTAAAGCAGATATCAGTGGAATGTTTTTGTTAATATAAGTCCTAAATAGTCCTATTTTCCGTCAGCAATCACTTACATGAAGTATTTCAGCCTAAACACGAGTCTCTCCGTCACTCTGCTCTGCTGTAACCCGAGGAGAAAATTTTCCTTGTGGGATACAAGTGTTATCCAATGAGGAGAGAGAACGGCATGAAGGGCTGTGTGTGCAGCCAAGGGATGCGCGTGAATGTGGTGACGTAGCACGAGGACCAATTGATGCCTGACAAGGGCGGGGGCTGCTAACTCATGGTGCGTTCAAAGAAACTCGTACTTTGTGTTTTTCCTTCCTGTGAAGTCATACCAGTTCGATCTGGTACGAGTTCACGGGTCGGAAGTTACGAGTGGCCGTTATAGGGAACTTTCACAGACAACAGGATGGTAAAAACACGAGCTACGGGTTACCTGGAACGCTACCAAGTCGTAGTTGTGACTTGAAGCTGTAACTTACGGTTTCAAAAGCCTGCCTTGAACGCAGCATTAGCCGAAACGGCCGTGAAGCTGATATCTGCTTTAAGTTTAAGCAGCTCTTTTTGGACTTAGCTAAAGCCTTAAGATAAACACTGAAAAAGTCAACATGCACTCACGACAATCCTCCCCTATAGTTACAAATGAAATATTTTAGTAATTTTTATCTGGTTAAACCTGGACTCTGGGGTCAAGGTCCTGTGCTTTGTATACATTCAACCCACACATCCCAACCTCCCACCTTCCATGAAATAAAAAGGACATTAGACTTCCTGAATTGTGGCAAAGGTTTTCCTTTTGCTACATCGCCAACAGCATTAAAGACCTGCTGTTCAATTACCAGTCTAGAAGAAACACTGTAATTTCAAACCAATAGCTGTCTCCAGCAGTGGAAACCACTGTGTTTACTTTCGCCTTTTTTTTTTATTTTTTTATTAAAGTTAGCATGCTAACCAACTAGCTTGTCACTTCCTGATAGCAGTTCCTCACTGTGGCCTCCACTGGTTTGACGTACAGTAATACAGTATAAACTCTTGAGGGAGATTTTCACTCTAGTTGTCCGACACACTGCAGCCCTGCAGTGTCCATGGATTGATTCAGACTTATAACACCAGGTGAAATAACTGACCATCTCTGATGACCACAATTGGTATCTACTGCCTTATTAAAAGCCTCTACAACATACTGCTCCATTTAACAGTTTCTGCAGACCATGTGTGCAAACGCAAATAATTGGATGGTTCGAGTCCCTCTGTGAAAATAAAGGTGATAAGTATCCACACTTTTAGGAGGTGACTAGCAAATAATTGCGCATATTTTGCAACAATAGGTGTCGGTTCATTCTCCTGGTCGGTGATGCATGAAAATAATCATGTGAGGCACTTAAATATCTAATCTGGATTGTAAATTTTTGTTTAATAGAGTGCGGCCTGCTACATTGTACTGTACATACTCCAACCTTAACTCTTAATCCCACTCTGTGAGCAGCTGTAAAAATGATGAATGTCATTCATTTAGTGGGATAATACAACACTGTAAAACAAAAATCATATTTAGCAGCCAGAAAATGTTTTACATAGCGTTCCAGAGCTGAGGTCAATTACCGTTAATAACAGTACGTGGCTCATTGCACTCTAATGAGGTTTAGGTAATGATTACAAGCTAAACAAGAGCTCCACTTCTGCATCTGGCCACATCAAAAAATATCTTCCCGACCCTCGGTTCACGCCGCAGTGGCTGAAAACACACTGGAGACCCCAATTGTAGGAAAAGCCATACATGGAGACACGGAAAATAATAATAATACGTTTTTAGAGATTTAGTGTTAGAACTCCCTTTTCTAAGTATCTGTCATCTTGCCCAAAGCAAAGTCAAAGATGATTTGAGTCAATGCTTTAAAAGGAAATGCCCTGGATCAGCTTTCAAAACAAAGCCTAACACATGCAGACGCCACTCCATGGCATGAAACGCTAACCCTTTCCTCAAATGAAAACACTAATCCGTTTCCCAAACAAACAACCCCCCCCCCCCCCCCCCTGAACAGAGAGGAAAAGAAGGAGAGCTTTTCTGCTTCAGTGTCTCAAATGCTGTCGAAACAACAGGGGCAGCGCGTCAGATGATCACTGAGATCTACCTACTCCTTCACTTCCTTCGGACAAGGCGTCCCCCAGGAGCCATTACAGTTTGACTTATTCGTGCTGGGGTGAGGAGAGGCGAGACCTCTGACCTGCGCACCCGCCTCAACCTTCAACACAACCATGGAAGAGGAAAAGACCAACCACAGAGCAGCAGCGGTCACGTTCCATTTCTATCGCTTCTCGTTAAGGCAGCTCCTAATTACCGAAAGGGGGTATGAGCTGAGCTACCCTGCTCTGCTGACCTTTGCGACACTAAAACTGGCAGACATGGTGCCAAATTAAAGGCTAATTTACAGGGAATTAAATCAAACTTGACACATTATCCGTGGCGGTTAAAAAAAAAAAGGCGACCCAAACATGTTGAATCAGGGCCCCGACTTGAATCTCAGCACGATGACTGTCGAGATGATGCATAAAGAGCAGTCAGGCCGAGATGTCTCTAAAGATGTCTGGTAATTAACACAACTCCAGACTAAACAGATGGAGAGCGCGTAAAGGCCATCCGTGACATTTATTGCATGGAACATTACTAATTACTATTAGATTACTAAAGGCAGAAGGCTGATGAATGCAAAGTATGTGTTAATCATGTGCGTGACTCCTACATCCCTCCGTGGCCTTGTTGTTTCCTGTCTGATGGGAAACCTCAAGGAGCACTGTGGGGTCTCGAGGCGTCTCTGCACCAAATCCACAAATGGAAATGAGGTTCCAACCCCCGAGAACACAGAAATTCATGTCAAATCTCCTGTGACCACTGGCATTTAAGGATCAAGTGCGTTTTGCATTTTTTCGTGAGATGGGGGTAAATGAGTTCAGTGCGTTTGACCGTACAAGAAAGGTTGCATTGCTGCCGGGTCAAAATGCTGAGCCAAAAGGGAAACCCCTGGTCTCTTGTTAACAGAAGATGGAGACTCAGAGGAATAAGAATAAGCCTATTACTTTATAACCAGAGCCCTGCTTGACTTTTGAGTGAAGCCGTATGCACAGACTTTATAAAATTAAAGCGTGAAAAGCGATTGCTGCAAGAAAAGAGCACCACGCTGCTTTATGAGGCACCAAGCCTCTTTTAACAGGGGCACGGCATGTTACGATAAGAACTATGTTTCTTTCTACGTGCTGCTCGCAGTGATGCAGAATTTAATAGCCGGTGCATCTCTGCCTTCGCTCAGCGTGGGGTAAGGTTTGGAGAAGTGGTGTCATCATAATTTCATGATGATCGTAAAATCAAAGACGTTGTAGCTGTAACATCTGACCAGGGGAAGTAAGTATTCCAAAACAAGTTGAGTGCTGCCTCATGGTTCAAGCTTCGCGCAGCCAATCCGCAAACTTTCCTTTGCACATTGTGGTCTGGCAAGGGTCAACAAGGCATTTCTCTTGGATGTGAGTTATCGCTAGTGGGGCTGAACGACTTTGGGATCAGTCTATGAGTGACTGAGACATGACTGACAAGTGCTCTCCTCCAGTGAAACATAAACATAAACCTTCATTCTCCCGGATGGACCGAGCCATCGGCATGACGAACATCTGCTTCAAGGAAAAATCATCAGGATTACGGCAGCGGCTGTACTTGGGAGTGCACATGTACCATGCTGACAAGTTGAAGTCATGTTAACCATCTCAATTTGCATGTTAGCCCACGAAAATAAGCCAATTCGCACTTAATCATAAATCATCAAGTTTGTTTTTAAAACAAATTATTATGTTTCACTCTCTAGAGGGCCAATTTCATGCCAATTGACAAAACAAAACAAAACAAAACCCCCAAAATGTCAACCTCCTGGTGGTGCAAGTAAGTCAAAGATTATGAATGTAATGTAAAACAATGTAATGATAGTTCATCCAATAGTTTTTTGAACGACTGACAGACTGAGAAATCAATAAACCGTCCCCAGAGCCGCGCTGCTAGTGTGGCTTAAAATGTTGTTGCTATTTTGCAAATATCAAATCACACCTCGACTACAACACTGTAATAAAATACGGGATAACTTTGAGGTGAGAAGTTTCAGGAGTCTTCCAGTGAGTGAATCATGCTGATTGTTGTCCATGGTTTCTTGGCTCTTTGCTCAACTTCAAAACACAGCTTTGCTTGTCTTGTTGTTGTCATCATCTCAACCGCTCTTGGTATTTCACTGATTGGTCCAGCTTCGAGCTGCTGGATCCAGTCTCAGTGGCTTAACAGAGCTATCGGAATTCTCCATTTGGTTAAACATTTACTTACATTTCTAATATGTTATGACGTTCTACATCTCCATCCTTTTTCACCCAACGGCTGCCAAAATTGCTATTAAATAAGACCAATAGGACCGTGGTTGCACTCGGGATGTTTGAAAAAGTTCCAAACCAACAGGACACAGTTAATAATTACTAATATGACTAATTGTGTTTTGTTTTGTTTTTGTTTGAGTACACTGTCCCTTATGTCCTACTCTATTTACTCTCTCCTAACCTAAATGAGAAGGCTTTTGCCCTGTGTTGATATGAAGGAAAGGGCAAACAGAACAAAAAGGACTTAAATGTCTCTAAACCCTGGACCTAGCTCTATCTCTTAAAATGTACACATGTTGTCATTATGATTCATCTTCCCCCAGCATATTTTACTTTTTCCATCTGTGCCTTTTTTCCCCTTCTTTTTATACTGTAAAATAAATGACTTCATAAAAAAATAAAGTAAAAAAAAAAAAAAAAATCGAAAGAAAAAGTTCCAAACCTCTCGACATATAAGATCTAGATTCCCGTTAGCTTACCTCCGTCTTTGGAGCAGAGGTTGAGCAGGTTGTGGACGGTGTCCATCATCTCCTGCTGCTGTCTCTGCAGCGCCGTGCTGTTTCCTGTGGTTCGGCTCAGCTGGGCTTCCAGCTCTCTGATAACCCCGCTCTGCCTCCCCACCAGGGTCTGAAGGCTTCCCTTCTCCTGCTTCAGCGTCTCCAGCTCATCATGGTGTCGCACCTCCATCTCTAACATCTTCTGTTCCAGGAGGCTGGGGTGGGGTGCGGTGGGGGGGGTGATAGGAAAAAAAGGTCAAGAAAAGTTAATCACAGAAGACATGGAGAAGTTGTTAATTATTATCTTCCTTCGGGGCATCCAAATCTGCCAGGATGAGATTTGTTTTCACAGGATTTATATAGATGAACTATTGTTTTGTAATTCTTGTGAATATAAATTATTTTCCAATTATGTAACAAACAACTGAAGCTGAATTAATAAAATTCCTCCACCTTTGAGATTTAGTTCCTACTGCTTCTTTCTGATTGACACGCGAGTAAAGACAGTCAGGATTCAGGAACTTTCCACACGACAGAAACACAAACACTGATGTCTGTAGGTTTGGTTGCTATGTGGTACCGAGTATAAACATACCCTTCATCATGCACTTAACAGACTCATGTGGGCTAAATGAATAAGCCCTTACAGCATCTGCGCTCGCCCATTATACGATCTAATGCCCGAAAGATGATACGGGCTGACATCAAATTCATTAACTAATCATATCTTTCCCTCGATTATAGATTTGGTAAAGGAAAAAGAAAAGAGGACATGCACAAGATGGAATAATGTCATAATTGCTTGAGCTTAGGGAAATTGCTCTCAGAAATCTATACGCCATCAACCTAAAAGAAAAACTGAAAAGTCCAAATCACAAGAGACTCTGCTTTCTTTTTTTGTCAAAGTGACTGCAAAGAGTCTCTATGGATGCTGCAACGAGAAATGTGGGCCAATCACTTTCAAACACTAGATCATCTACAACAATCCCACCGGACCAATCACTGCAAAGAACAAGCTTTGGAGACATGGAAATGAATCCAAAAGCCACATTTTTAACTCCTTGATTTTGCAACAACTGCTCAGTGGTCCAACATGCAAAGCATAGCCTCATGGATTTGTGACTGATTTACTGAGCATCGTAGAAAATACAAGCCTCTATCATGTTGTTTATACAAGTGAAAATTGTTTTGGAAAATGGACAAACTATGCAGTAGTCAATGAGAGCTGGTAGCGAGCTTTTTTTTTTACTTCATTTATGCAATCCCACGGAGAGCGGCGGTAGTTTTTGCACAAGAAATAATGATGATACATCGTCATCAGAATATCTTTTTTCAGTGTGCTGCAGTATGGATGGGAGCCAGCACGAGTATGTGTGTGTGAGAGTGTGTGTGTGTGTGTGTGGGGGGGGTTGTTTGCGCGAAGTGTTGTCTGTTTACCTGTTCTTGTCATGCAGTTTGCTGATCTCATTGGTCTGGACCATTAACTGTTTCTCCAGCTTGTTGGTGGAGAGAGAATTTTCCAGCAGCTGGATCTCGAGCCTCGACGTCTGATTCAGGACCTCCCATGACAAGAAATACACAGACGTAAAGAATACAATAATAATAGAGATGATATTACGCTTCTACGTTAGCTGCAGCTAATACCGAGCAGCACATCTGCAACAAAACCCCAGAGGAAAACCCAAACACACAGAGTTGTATTTAAGGATTTCTAGACACAGGAGGAAAAAACACACTGCACGTTCGAGGTGCATACAGTATAAACCATCAACTTTGTTTTCTTTTTGTCAAGTGTTCACCCAACACATGGTAATACTTAGGAGATATTCATCTTTGTTATGATTATCTTTTTTTAACTTAGCAAACTGTTTTCCTCTCTGTGCTTTAGCAAAATCTACTGACCACTAAACTTTGCAACTTTCCATCACCACCTCCTCCTCACACTCCTCTGTTTAAACACTAAAGGCAACAAGAGCTGAAGCTCAGACAAAGGAGGTGGCATTTATATGGCTTCAGTATTCACTGTAGGTACTTCTCTGTTGTAACCTTTCTGGGACAGTGTGAGAGTCGAAGGTCTTGAGTTAATGAAGCGTTAGATGGATCCTCTCTTCAGTGTTCGTATGTGTGTGAATGAAAAAAAGTTAGCCTAAGTGTGTTCAGGAGCATTAGCATGAGTGTGTTTGTGTCTATTACCTGTGTCTCGACGTCGGTCAGCTTGCGCGTCTGTTCGGCCGTCTGTGACAGCAGGTTGGTGCCCATTTCCAACATGGCCGCCGTGTGGTTGTGGACGGCGCTCTGCTGCAGTTGAGCCATCTCCGTCTTCATGCTCTCTTTAATGTAGTTTTCAATCTGCACCGAAAACAAAAAGAAGATTGTACAAAACAGTTTAGACTCATTGTTTCCTGAGGTATGTATCTCACTATATATCAAAGAGAGAAATCACACAAAAATGAATCATTTTGAGTGGCATGCATGCATGTATAGAACGGGTTTGGGTCAATACAGCTGCAACCAGATGTAGGTGGTTAACTTGGGATGGAAAAGGCAGAGATGAACAGATATTCACTGAAGCTCGTCTGGAAAGAGCTCTTTCATCCTTATCTCCAAACGCAAACAAATGACAAGATGGAGATAGAGGTTGGGGTTGGATGAGATTCTTGAAATGGATTAACTACAATATATAGACCATCTGTGCAGAGATGTCAGATTCCTTCATTGTCCGTCTAGTGAAATGGTAATTTAGACTAGGACTACGGTTGGTAGGTTTAAGTAAACCAACTAACTCCTGTTTATTTTGTTGTACTTTGTTTCCTTGCGGCTTCCTGGATCTTACATCATCTGTTGCCTCCAGTGATTACTGTGTTCGATACAGGAGGGCTTTTGCTGTGTGGTTGTTTTGCAAATGCAGTAAACACAACTTGATGAGGTTTAAAGTGTCCACTTGTTCATCTGGTGGTTCGCAGTGTGAACACACACTGGGATGATTTAATAATCGGCCAGTGGGGAGATTCTCAAACACTTGATCTATAAAAGATGTTTTCTGGGTTTTTGCTTTGGCCCATCATCGGGCTATAGCAGCCATCTCTCGTGAACGTATCAGCCAAGACAAATCTGTGTCAAACAGAACAACATCACATGTGCTGGTAACCTTAGCAACGGTTCCCATTCTGCAGCTGTTGGCTACACACACTGAGAAACTGAGCTCCACCACACACACCACACTCACTACGCTACAGAAATGCTTTAGATTCCCAATTTACACTCTAACCTCTTGCACCGTGTATCAGTACCATATGTTCAAGGAAATACGACGTTAGATTCCCTCTCTGTTGTGTAAGACATTTTGCCAGTATAACTTCTTTTTTAGTTTGCAGATTTTTGATTTCATATTCCCCAGGTCCACAGCGTTTGTACAGTACTGTACTGTGAGACTCTTTGATAAATTTGATTGTAAATTGGAAAAAAATAACAATAAAAATCAATGGACTTTGCAGACCAGAGCAACACTTCACAAGATATTCTCGAGACTACAGTATTATCAAGTTAGTCCTGATGTCTGGTGATATAATCAGAGATCTCCACGGCTCAGTCTAAGGGACAGTGTAGCATAGATTTGAACTGTTATTTGGTTTCCATGAATGTGCATATGGACAGACATCACACAAAATAATCAACACTCCAGACAGACCAGGCTAGCATGGCTTCTATGCTCGGCATACTTTGTGCTGAAGTCAGCAAAGTGTTGGTACGACCTTCAGTTTCACTGGGCTTTCCACTATTTCCCAATCTGAACAGATGAATGCTGGAGTGTTTCCAGTTCACTTTTGATCTAATGATTAGATCTGAGATAAAATGCCACAGGACAAACCATTTATACTCTACTATAGTTGATATGTATATTGGTTTTGGAGCCATGTTTTATAACAGAAAACATTCCTACCTGTATTTTGGATAACATCTTGATCATTTTATACATGTCCATTAATTTGCAGAAAAAAACAAAAAACATACACACACTGCTTCTATGAATATTACATGAATTCAGTCCAGTCAGTCAATCAGTCCAAGACTGATGGAGAATAAAAGAGAACAGAGATGGATCTCTCTGCTATTCTGTTCTCAGCTATTTGCACAGGTCTGCCAAGAGGAATTAACTTTTCAATGTAATATCCTTTCTTGGCAACAGCACTAAAGCAAAATGTAACATTTTTTCAGGCTGGATTTCAGACATAATACAGCTTCCCTTAACTGTGAACTACATAAGGCTGATATAAGTGTCACTTTCCACATAACCTCCAATGGTCTGGCCCCAGGAATTGGAAAGAAAACAAGGAGTCTGGAATCCACAAAGCTCAAGTAATGATGGATTACTCTGCCTGATAATGAACCATAGAATATGACTGTGTTTGGAAATGGTTTTCAGTCCATCCAGAAATGTAAAAATCTTTGAAATCTGCGAATGGGGTGTGTTGTTTTTACATCCTTTTAGGCCTGAGCTCAAAACCTCAATGTAAACCTCACTGCTTTGAGCGTCTTACATCACTGGCTTTGCGCTGCAGTTTGCTCATCTGCTGAGGTTATTGTGTCCACTGTTTGAGGACATCCACAGGCTTTGCACAGTGGAAGTCACCTTGCGAGAAAAGGCCCCTGAAGGGACAGATGTCCAAAGGAAACCTAAGCTCAGCAATCACCTCATTTCGTTTGTCTCTAAGGGAATGTGGCTGACTCAGGGCTGGATCTGGTGGGGGTCATAAATGGAAAGTACCAAGGAGGAACAAGATTACACAAACAAGCCCGATCATGTAAAATCACTACTTGGGAAGTCATAAAATAGCTCTATGTGGGTGTTGGGCTATTTAGATGGTTTCGAACCTTGACGCTGGTTAAATGCTGTGCTTTTCCCGTCAGTGACAACCAGTAGGAACTAATGTCAGATACAAAAGCAAATATTTGCCACCATTGCCAGAACTGAAATGCAAATTTGTGCCATTTGGAAGAGGGACTGGGATTATAATTTAAGTGCAGAATATGAATGCAATGGTTAAAGCAGAAGTAAGCGATATTTTTGTGTTAATATAAGTCTTAAATAGTTATATCTTCCGACAGCAATCACTTACATAGAGTGTTTGGACCGAAACACGGGTCTCTCAGTCCCTCTGCTCTGCTCTGAGCCGAGGAGAAAACTTTTCTTGTATCCTACAATTTTTATCCAATGAGGAGAGAGAACGGCATGAAGGGCTGTGTGTGCAGCCAAGGGATGCGCGTGAATGTGGTGACGTAGGGACGAGAACCAATAGATCCATGACGAGGGCGGGGGCTGCTAACTCCGTCGGCTGACAAGAAGTTATGGTGCGTTCAGGGCAGCCCGTAACTCGTGTTTTTCCGACCTGTGAAGTCGTACCAGATTGATCTGGTGCGAGTTCACGGGTCGGAAGTTACGAGTGGCCGTTATAGTGCACTTTCACAAGTAAAACAGGTCGGAGAAACACGAGTTGTGGGTTGCCTGGAACGCTACAAAGTCGTAAGTCGTGACTTGAAGCTGTAACTTACGGTTTCAAAAGCCTGCCTGGAACGCAGCATTAGCCAAAACGACCGGATCGCTTACTTCTGCTTTAATGTAATGTCAGCAACTGATGTTGTAACGTTATGTAACTTGTAACCATTTATAGTTAAGGTGAAACTGGTACCAATTAATTTCAGTTCAGAGTCATACAGCCAATGAAATGACAAGAGGTAATTTATGCTGATGCTCATAAATTCTTTTCACAGATGGGAACTGACAAGAAACAGGTTGTGAGGCCAGTAAACTTTACGGTTTGGTAAACTCCAACATGAAGCCCACCAACATTGGGTTTAACTAAGAACAAAATGGAGGATGCCTTTAACCACAGATTCAGGTGTAACCATTCGAGTATCTATGGTAACTTTGTAAACTCAAAACGATGTTTTAGAGATAATTGATTCACATTTGCTTACAAAGCATTTTTAAAGCAAGACAATGAAACGTTCGCTTAAAAGCAGCCCCAGGTGAAACTGACATATAAAGCTAAATACTACGACTGTAAAGGCAGCAGAAATGGAGAGGTGTTATAAAGTCATTAGACTCACTCAGTCATGTCCCTTATACAGCAATGTTTACCTAGGGTCAGCTAAGATTATCCACCATAAGCCCTGGCAATACCAGACCAAGTACGGCTTTAGCTGCAAACCTAGCGGGTGCACTGCAGAAGTTGAGTTTTATCGTGAATTTTAAATTTTCAGTTGTAAAAGTAGAAGTGATACAGTCTGATTTTAAAGTTCAGTTGAAAACTTTTACAACCTCTGTCAGTTTCTCTCTGTGTGAACATTTCACTTTCAAAACAAAGAGGAATTCCAATGAAACCCTAATTTGATCAAATTAAAAATAAATCTGTTTTGTCGTGATTCTTGAGAAACATTCCAGGAGGTCAAATAAAACTTAAGTTCTGCTTTTAGAAACTGCTACATCTAGCCCCTGGTTAGAGAAAACCACTGTTTTCTAAGTGAGTCACATAAACACAAGTTTATATTTTCCTCAGAGCAACTTTATACAGGGGCATTAAGGGTTTAAGGTGCTGTGTTTGGCACAGACTGGCTTAATGTGGACTGCCTGTGACTTAACCTATGATTCTCTCTGACATCCCAGCTATGGAGAGCCATTCACTGCATCTCTACATTCACAGACTGGTCCATTTAGACAGTTTATGAGGTACAATTGACTGTTAATCACTAAACTAGATGCTTTGGGCTGTCTGGGATGCAAGCTGTACGTCATAAAGTATGTCGCAGGATGAAGATTTTAAGAGTAAATGGACTGTTCATCATGTAGAGGGACAGCTGTTTAGGTTACTGAATGAACTACGCTGCATGTGTCCATTTTTAATGGAGAGCGTTAGAGTCAAAGAGGCATGAAATCCCCAACATACATATTCTGTAAATGATCACAGTGTGGCCGCTAAATTGGCATCGCTTGAGAACCAAGAACAGGATAATCCCTCAACATGGTACTCCCCACTATCATTGTTACAGATTACTGCAAATGTTTACGACTTTTCTGACATTTCCCATTCAGTGCAACTTCCATTCCAAAAGGGGGTCTTGATCTTTTTCTAAACAGCAGCCGTGACAGTCCTGAGAGACACTGTCAGAGTTAGAAAACGCTGGGCCTGGACTGTATAAAGCACTTACTGCTCGAGCTCTGTCACATCTCTGCTTATCTCCGGCTTTGTACGTGAGTGTGTGTGTGTGTGTGGTGGGAGGTGATGGTGATGGTGTTACTGGGGAGGTCTGGCTTCTGGGATGCATCCCTTACGCTCAGGCCTGGATCCATTTCAGACCACTTTAATGGACAAGAGCACAGGGGCTGTTACCCACCCCCCCGAATCAGGACCTCCTTGTATATCACAGGCCACCTTGGGACCAATGCCAACAAATACACTTACACCTTCTTATCGCCCACTGACAAAAAGGTGAATCTGACACCCCTCTTTGAAACCTGGGCCTATATTTCACTTTAGCAGGGCTTTGGGAGGTGTTACCCTGCCTTACTGCACTGTCACACTCCAGCATTATATGCTATAGATAGATGGAACGTGTGTAAGTGTCTTAGAAAGCTTGTCAGCAAAAAAAACAAACAAGCCAGTGTTTGTTTTTAATTCCACCTTGAAACAGTTATAAGACTCCTTCCTTCGTCTTAAACTCTGTCAAGATTAGGTGAGTAACAACTCAGTCTGAACTCACAGCTGACCTCTGTCACCTTTTGCCCTGGTGGTCAACATCCATGTGTTTATTCAATTGCTGCCACATTTCTTTTCACCTCATTGAAGGTCAGTAGAGAGATTGATTCGACAACAGGGCAGACGAAAAATAAAGAAATAAGAAAAAGACATTCCCCATGCTGTGCTGGGCAAAACAGCATCTTAAACTTGACTCTGACACAGGGGCTTGGATCAATTGACCAATCAATGAACAGCCTCCCCGTGCTATGGTTTTCTTGTCATACCATAGCTAAACTGATTGGGTACACCATGCCTGTTGAGCATCAGATTACCTGACACACTGAGGTGGTTTGTGTGGAAATAAATTAATTTATAGTTAGTATAATTTACTACTTCCATTTATTACCATTTAATGACTAACAATGTGATTATCAACTTGCGATGCAATATTAGCATACAGCTAACTAGCATTAGGCTATATGGCCAAGGTAGGTTTAGATCCTCAAGTGATTAGGTCAAAATTGTTTGTAGGGTTAGTTTATGTAAAAAAAAACAACTTAACATTCATGGTCCTGTATTT
Source organism: Trachurus trachurus (assembly GCF_905171665.1). Taxonomy (NCBI): domain Eukaryota; kingdom Metazoa; phylum Chordata; class Actinopteri; order Carangiformes; family Carangidae; genus Trachurus; species Trachurus trachurus. Next base: position 13,408,946 of record NC_139904.1, on the reverse strand, counting down.
TTCACCGTGTGGAGGCTGATTTGAAACTAACAAAGTTTAAGCTAACTTCACCTGAATCACTTCAGTGCCATGAATTTTTGCAAAACTCATTGTTCCGTCCTCAGACTCAAAATATTTTCTCTCCATATATTCCGTTCGTCACTCCAATAAAGACAAAGAAGTCAGCTAGTGATAATAAAAGGTCTGATGGTCAGTGTTCTCAACCAGACCATCTGGCAGGAAGACCAACTTACGTTAACGAGTGCCCGCTTTTGTATCCAACGGAAAAATCTGCTGCTGCCAGCTAGAAACGAGAAGCCAGCTTTTTGCCTGCCTCTGTCTGCAATCAAGAACGCATTGTTTCAAAAATTACATCTGAAAATTTTTGAGTTATAAATCTGCCATTGTCATCAGTGCAACCAGCTTATATACCGTGCAGGACGGGAGAGCTTCCACTTTGCGATCAGTCTAGTTAGTGATCAATTTCCATCATATTCGGTTGAGCAGGGCTTTGCAATGAGGTGGGTGGTCCAGCCCCCTGCCTCATCTCTGTTTCTCTGTCCAAACTGTTGATTTCCAGGACTCCCTTAAGCCAGGAAGACTGCTGCCATCCGAAAAACAACCACGCTAGTGCCAGAATCCGCCGTTCTTGGGCTCATTTTTGTTCTCCTTTGCATCTTTCATTGCTCTTTCTTTCTCCCTTTGTCTTTCTGTCAAGATGCTATTGTGTTGATGTCGACGGCGTTTTGGTTGCACATTTCCAAGGACATAATGAAGAATGTGTTCACATCGTGAAAACAAACCAACTGATCCTCTGTTTAAATCGCTAAATAAATCATGGTGCTTAGTTTGAATTGCCCAAAATCATTTGGCAGGTTAAATAGCAAACCATTATCCATACTTCAAAGGTTTCTGTCACAATGGTTTGTCAACAGGGCAGAAAATAAAAGAATGTGAGAATATTTGACTCATGGCAGGGTTTTCAAGCCTGGTTGATTGTTTCTTTGAAAAAACAAATCATAATTTCTAACTGGAGGGCGAATGCTTTTAGCCAAATTGATTTTCCAGTCGTTTTGTCAAATATGTACAAACTATATAATCATTATTCAGTGTTGAGAATTCAAATAAACCACCGACTGTAAAAACCGAGTGGAAAATGTGATCTTGAATTTTGACGTGTTGAACCTTTCAAATGACTAATGAGCTTCGTATACGGCTAATTTACTTCACATTGCAACAATAGAAATCCGCAGAGGATTAAAATTCAACAAAGAGTGAGTAAATTATTAAGAATGTAATGCTAAATCCTGTTATTCAAACTCAGAGTGGCAGAATTGTGGCTTCACTTGAGTCAATATTAAGAAATAAAAAATTATTTATGACGTCAAATATCTGAAATGAAGAAATACTGGAGATGTTGCTGCGGTTTCCTTTGGGAAAATAAATGACATATTTCAAAACATTGTTACGCCAATCTGCTTTTACTGTTATTACCGTCATTTTTCCTCCCTAGACACTTGCTTCATATTCCTGATCTACTTTTAGCTTTCTCTCACATAAAGACCAACGTACCATCACTACCAGGAACTACACAGTGAATGTGCCTTGTAGCTTGAGAGTACTTTTTAAATCAAGAGCTCTGACAGTGTTATGTCTACAAGACATACCTCGCATGATTAACTATGAGGCCCAGTGCAAGATGAATCGGAGAAAGTCTTCTGCATGTCTGTATGTAAGATAAAAGCCAATTTACTTAGTGTTATGAAAAGCATGAACTTTCTCTCTGTATCAATAAAAAAAAGGATATGGACAAAATGTTTTGCCTTGAACTTACAGTAGGTTCTTTAGCATTGTCAAGTGCGCACATCCAACAGTAATGTTTGCTTTACTTTTGTTGATTTTGGTGCAGTGGTGTCGGACAGATGCTTATTTTCACGATAGAAAATTCCTTCCGGAAATGAATTCTCCAAGTTGGTCTAGACAAAGAAGATTTGGCTCTCCTGTACGACTATATTCCAGCTGTAGCACATATAATTCAAATCCCTTATTGCATAAGGGGCAAAAGTCGTTTAAGATCTCTGTGGAGAATTGATAAAAAATAAATAAAAGCATGAAAATTTATCATAAAGAGTTTAAGCCAAAGTCCATTATTGTCACGTTGACTCCCGTAAAACAAATGTTCACCCAACCTCCCAGTGCAAGGTTAAATCAAAGCTTTTAGTCGGATAGTCAGTTTAAGATTTGATGTATGAGCACTTTTGTGACATAGCCAAATTAAGCCAAAAATTTAAATTATTAGCCACAATCTACTAAACCTGCATCATGTTTTTAAGTAATTTGGCACTAGATTGTTTTATGGGTTAGGGTAACCCTCATAACCCTAATATTTATAAGGTTAGCAGCAATTGGCACAACCATTCGCCTTCAAATGTAATTTTCCAGTCCTGTCTGTTCTAGCTAGATAAAAGTCAAGGGCTAACAGTGTCTCCAAAACAAGCATTTCAGGTTGCAAGCATAAACTGATGACTGTCAACATGATCAACTTGGATGACATCTGATATTTTCACTTTTAATCATACTCAACCCATCATCACTTTGTCATTATCACCACAAGTTTAACAAAAACATTTATCAGTTATCAAATACCACTTTTGAATGTAATGATTAAACCAATATGAGGTACTAAAGAAGTATTATCACAGTATCAGTGGGGTTTTCTAGATACACATGAACTTTGAAGTTGGGTTCAAGAAAATTGGTGATTAATCACACAGCTCCAGCCCTGATATAAGGGGAGTACTTCATCCTAGTCATCATCCATTTCCCATTTCTTCAATGTGTGATTGAAAACAGAATTAAGATAATATATAATTCCATCATTTTTATATTATTTTGTAACACTCACTGGACATCGTACACTGTTTATTGTAGCCCTTGGATACGGTGATGTCCAGTTAAACTACTAATAGTACCCATCTGACCTCCTCCCAGACATTCTTGGCTGGAACACAGTGCTAAGTTATTATATATTTCTTTCATGTCTCTCATACCTCAAGCCTACGCAGTGATCACTATCAGAGACGTCACGTGGCTTCTTTCCATGTTAAATGAAAACAAATACTGTGGAGTAGAGCTTATGCTTGAATGTATATTTTCACAAATCCTCCAGTTTCAGTCCTGCTCTCTAATGTCAAAATGGCCCCTCGAAATTACCCCAATTAATTATGCGTATCTGGACGTATGGGAGAGGAAGTACTTGCATTCACCCAAGACATGGGAATGCGTAACGAAAACCAAACAACCAAACAAACTCAGACCTGGTCATTCATCCAGCGGTCTTAAACAGTGAGTACCAGCAGAGGGGCGGTCTGCAGATATTGTGCCCAATGCTGAATCTTTCCTCTGGGACACATCCAGACAGGAATGTGTGTGTGTGTGTGTGATGATGATGATGGCTTCTTTTGTGTCAGTCCTACATCCCATGTCAGTCTGCCCCCTTTTACGCACACACAGATTCCACAAACCCACCATCCCACAGACTAGGCGTTTACGTTCAAATATTTGAGACAGGATTCCAGTGGACCCTCTGCACATCACAGCAGGAGATCCCTATGCCAAAAAACCCAGTGGAAATAGATGCAAAACGACATGTTTTGCTTTAACCTCAGGCGTGACAGAGACATTACCAGACGTACTGTTGTATGTTGAACCTCCCAGCCGGGCAATAATAAAAAAAAAAAATGGATGCAGCGTTCCAGTTTGAGTGCCAGCACCTCTATCTATCAAGCCGAGCGTCTCTTCTAATCAAAATGGATGGGTGTTTAATGACAGGGGTTGTTTCCTTCAACGTCACATTCATGTTTATCTTTCACTCCAACATCCCACATATCACATTAAGCGAGGACTCCTCGGTTTATAAACCATCCCCACAGTCGTCCAGGGTTGCAACCACAGCCTTTCGGTTTCCCTCACTTTCTCTTTCTGCCTCCCTTTTCCATATCTCTCTATCTCCCTGTGTTTTGCTCCCCCCGTCCCGCCCCTTCTCTCTTACAATCTCTGCTTTCCTTTGCTTCAATCACCAAAGATGGGCTGACGCTCATCACATCCAGATTATAATACTCATGACTCATTTTCTTCTCTCCCGCTGTTGCTTTTGCTAGTGGCTAACACACACTGGGCGATATAGCCTATCACATGAGAGGCTGCTGGAAGCACTTTTAAGTTCTGATGGTGGTACTTTAAAAGCAGTATAGTTTGTGTGTGTGTGTTTTCTACATGTGCCTAAATTTTCCTTAAGTGATGCTGAGCCGACATTGACATTCAATCTAAACAAGAGAGAGATGAGCAGGAAGACGAGGTGCAGTAGCTCAACTAACTTCTCCACATGGAACTGCTTGAGTCTGACCTGACCTCATCACGGCTGTTGGAGAGGGAGGGGAAATAGATGCTGCTGTTAATGATAATGTGCAGCTCGTCCGTAGCCACTATTTGTATCACTGCCATGCTGCAACATTAGAAACATTTGCTGCTGTCTGACCTCCAGCCGATGATGGATGAAAAAGCTGATAATGTTCATGTTTCTGCATCTGCATCGTCTGTGATCCAGCCCTGTTTTAAAGAGCGGCAAGATAAATATAGTTGTGAGTCATGAATCTATATTTAGTTGAAACAAACAAGGGAATTTATCAATTCAGTTTGTCATCGCGACTTATTTTGGATGATTTTTATTGGGAAAAATGTTAAGTGAGTCCAAAGGAAAGAGGACGGCTATTAAAAAGAGGTTGGAACATACGCAGTGTATAGTATGCATAATTCCTGGCCTTCACATTATGAGTTCCGATCAGTAGTCAGTCGTCTTGCCACAACTACGCAAAAGCAAAATACCTTGAAATCTCATCCTGTAGTCCATCCTGTAATTCTTGGCAAAGGTGAAAGTTCTGGTTACTAAACGGCCCTTGGTGAGATTTTTATTAATTCATTTATTTTGTATTGTAAAGGCCATTTCCAAGATCGAGGATGAAGTTTATAATTCAACTTTTGAGCCAACATAACTTAAAAAATAAAAAGAGGAAATCTATACTTTGAAGGTGAGTGAGCAGACTGCATCTGCTGATGAAGATCATGTGATATAACAGAAAAGCATAGAGGCGTATAGAGGAGAATGAGCTTTTTTTTGTGAGTTATTCAGTCATAAAGTAATCTAATCTGATGGAGAAAACGCACCTGTATACAATTATACATAGGAAAATTGCTTGAAATTGCCAACATCTAAAAAGCTTCCACTCTCAGCCACAGATGGCCTCACTATTGACTGTTAACTGTTATGTTATGTCCTGCACTGTGCAGAGAAGACAGTACAGACACAATGCATCACTAGGATGTATTCATCTCTGCTCATAATGGAAGTGCTGTTTGAAAGCCACTGACAAAATGTGACAGGCTCTCTTTTTGTCCGAACTTCAACTTCACCTTGTGGACCCTGAGAAGGAACCTCGCATTTGATCCTTTACAGGCCATCAGTTAAGCTGAAGGTCGTCTCATCCAAACACAGACTCATGTGTGTGATTTAAACAGTGTCATGCACAAACACATATATGCAGCACTGGACCTAAGTGTGACACACATTCATCCGTGCGCTCACACATGCAGAAATATACACACGCGGGTCTCTGGAGGATTAGCTTCTCCATCTCAAGACTGCTGCAAACATGTCAATTTAAATAAACATCAAGAGCCATTTGTAACCATTTGTATTTTAGTTGTAAACCCACAGCAAAACGCACATTCATCTGTGCGATCAATGACAGATTTATGGGAAAGTTCCTGTTAAGTCACCATACAGCAGCACATTTTGGAGTGAGTCTGCCTGTTACTGTGATACGCTCTTACTTTTGGAAGGGAATACTTGTACTTAGGATTCAATATTTCCATCCCCAAATGGTGGAAAAAAAACAAGAGCCAAATTTAACAGCCAGCTTTCAAACCTACAGTGGTAATAAAACTTGAGTTTAAGTTAAGAATTACTTTCATGACTTCGTGGAGGGTCCACACTCGCGTGTCTGTTCGTTAGTCTGATTTGAGGGTAGTCAAGGTCACAGACTACAATTGATTACATGATCACTTGCCAAGTTTGGACTTTTTGGATGCAGTGTGCTCCTGGCATAAATGCCAAACACTGCTATTAAAGGCTCTACCTTATAAATATATGATGAGAGAAGACATGAAACAGTGTTAAAACAAAATTCAATATATTATCTGACAATATCCTATTACAATACATTATTGTATTTGGATGTTGACCCTCTAGCTAGCAGCTATTACTTACTAAACAACTGATCAGGACACTAGTGTTTGGTGGCCCATACTAACAAACCCACACGATGAACTTCCAGTTCTCCTTAGCATCAGGGAACATTTCAGTGTCTTTCAGCTCCTTGTTTTACTGTTCTTTTACTGTTCTGGTTCACACCCGCTGCACTTGTTGCACGATTTTAGGCCCCAGCAAGCTGCAGCTTCCAGCCACAAAGCTCCAGAAATACACACATCTAATTCAGCACCAAATGGCAGACAAAAAAAGCTAACCTGAACATAGTAGTGTATTTAGCAGCTCTTAGTATAGAACCAGATACTTCCTTCAGGAGTGGATGGAGACCAAAGCTGAGCTCCAAATAGAGTGAATAATAGCCTTTCATTCAACAGGTGGCCAGACACACAACTCAAGTGAATACTAATGCTGTTGTATGTCTGCTGGATATGCAAACAAGCTAGCACATTTGCCAGTCAGATAATTTCTCAACATTGTGTTTTTCAGCTTGTTTCTGTGCTTTGAGTGGCCTGAAGATCATTTGATGCAGGTTTAACTTACTTCTTTTAAAGGTGTCAGTATGTTAAAATTCAAAAGGGTGATTTCATGAATATAAATGATCTGTAACAGTAATTATAACTCTTATGTATGGATATCTGTGGCCTCTTTTAAATTAGCCAGACTTGTTCTTTTTTCTAGCGAGATAAAACAGTGAACTCCAATGAAAGAAAAAGTATCATTGTATGAATAATGTTGTTCTCATTTTAAATTGGAAAAGTCAAGGCCATGACCTAATGTACAGATCATTATAAAGGAAAGGGAGAAGGAAGTGGCAGTGGTGGATCCGTGGACTGACCGTCCATCAGAGCACGCTGCACAGACACAGCCCAACAGGTGTTTTCCATCAGATAATCACCTGCTCTGACATCACTGACTGAGGTGTCACCAAAAGTGCAACGAGCTACAAGAGAAAAATGGAAAAGAAATGTGGTGAAAGGTCGACAACATGAAACACTTTGTGAGGACGTCTGACTGGTACTGTACTATGTTTTGAAGGTGTTATTTTTAAACAGAGCAGAAATGTCAGAGGCTAACCTCTCTGTGCCAGCTCTGGCCCTGGTATTGTGGGGAATGTGAGAAGCCTGGCTCGGGTCCCAGACGAGGCAAACACACTGCTCTGGACAGGGTTACGAGCGTGTTTCTGTTTTCAAAACACAGACTGTATGCAGATTTGCGGGTGTATATGTGAGTGTGTGAGAGCCTGCATCTCGGTTTTGCACCAATCCCAGGTCTTAACCAATAAACGGAGAGCCTAACACGCCCAAGTGTCCAAACCAGCCGCAGAAATCAGACACAGGCTGTAATCAGCAGCGTATTGCATAGCTCCAGCCTGTCTACCATCAACATGTGTGGGTCTGAAATTGTAAGTTAATGCATGACACTATGGTAACCCAGAAACTCTCCTCCCTCACCCACACAGAGCGACAAAAAGATTAAATAAATAAGTGAGGTAATTCCTGGATGTGATGAAAGCTTTAAGAACAAGTGGCTCCTATCCCAGCGCCACAGAACAAAACAAAAACAACGGAGCCAACCATTAGTCATTTGACGATCTATCTAGCCCACACTGTGAGGGAGTGAAACTGTTTATCTTTCACCCAGTATCTTGCACTCTGTCCTTATCTCCCTCCTTTCTCTCCTTTCACGTTTACTTGCTTCCCGTCATCCACAGCCCTGACAGATTCTACGGCTTATTCTTCTCCAGAGTCGAGCAGCCCATTGTGATTCTTTTTGTTGCTTAGATCTGAAATCGCAGCAGTGCTTCATCAAGGCTAAACTGCCAAAAAAAAAAAAAAAAGGTGCAACTGTTGTGTCCTCTGCAACCTCTGGAAGGCTGGAGACAAAGACGCCCACTCAGAATGCAACATCTGTAGGGGAGAGTCAACGAGATGCTGCGGGGAGAGTCGGTCCTCAAAGGCAACATGTGGAGAGACTTCAAGATTTGTTTCTACGCACCTCACAGACTTAACAGAATTAACTGTAGGATGAATGCAAGGGTATTTACAGCAAATTTTAAAATTGGAAGGACATAAAATGAATCATTTAGTGAGAGCATTAAACTGATTTCTCACTCTCTTGCTTGCTGCCAGAATCAACAATACAAAACATGCTTGTTTCTCAGTGTTATCTTTTCCTGGAAGTAAAAAAAAAACATTACTGACACATTACTGTAAATTCAAACTGTGTAGACGTCCTGTGGTACTGCAAGCAGCTCAAATTCTCAACCTTTTTTTTCTCTTCTTCTTCTTCACGCCGATTCACTTCCCCCGAACTCCATCAAACCTTGATTTACAGCTCACAACCTAAATGAACCTGAAGTCTGGAGGAAAATAAATAGCAACAGATACGAGTGAGTAATATTATCATCGGCTCTGTTTATCAAGAGTCATTATAAAACAAAAATATAACAAAGATAACAGCCGGCTCTGTGACTGAAGTTCAGTTCAAACACAGTGGTGATTTGCTGCAGGCTGTGATAACACCACATTACTTGCCCACTAATTGTACACTCAGATTGACTATAATGTCTAATGTTTCGTTCTATCTGAGCTGTTACTATCTCATATTTGGCTCATAATCACTCAACCTTAGCAGTGGCAGAGATACAGCCTTGAACCTTGTGCTTTTGGCAACTCTTCTGACCACAACTTACACACTCAGTACTAATGGCTTCCATTTGCCTGCCTAAAATAATATTATTTATACTCAATCCTTTAAAAAAAGAAGCTTTTTCATAGTTTATAAGACATGTTTTCTAAATTTCACTCCATACATTAAAACAACACTCCAGAGCAGTCACAATCATAATTCCTTAAAGCTGACACAATAGATCAAATGACCACGTGTGTGTGAAAGGGTTCGCCTGTAGTAATGAACTCACAGATAATTATCAGTCAGCTCTGCAGTTCCCCTCGACTATACTGAGCATTTCTGTGTCTTTCAGCTCACTGTTTTGGTTTCAAGGGGAAGCTTGGTTTTCAGTCTCAGTGTATCAGTGTTGGTTTAATCTCAACAGGCAGCTGAGCTCTGATAGATCAGACAGAAATATGGTACTTGAAGGTATTGTCATAAGAGTGACATGACACTGTCATAAGAGTGACATGACACCATCATGAACGTGTCATAAACATTATGCCAATGTCATAACGTTATCATTAAGTGTCATTTGGTTAACCCTAACCCTAAAAAAACCTAACTCTAACCCTAAAAAACCTAACCCTAACCCTACAAAAACCCAATGACACTTAATGATAACGTGATGATGATGATGATGATGAATCATGATGGTGTCATGTCACTCTTATGACAGTGTCATGTCACTCTTATGACGATACCTTCAAGTAAAGTGTCAAAGAAATATGTATCATCTAGCTAGTGCCGGTGAACATATTGGAGCGTTTAGCAGCTGAAGAGTCAGGTCTTTCCTTCTAGAGCTGTTGGAGACCAGACACGAGTTAAAAGAGGAGCAAACACTGGAATCACATTCATCAGGTGGCTTTAGACAACACTCCAAATTGATGCTAATGTTTCTCTGTGTCATGGTCCGTTTTTTATTTATTTATCTGTAGCCTGTTTTGTGTCTCTAATGTTTCCCCCCAAAAATGATTGCAGGCTTAACAAGATCCCTTCCATACCTGAATTATACTGCAGGGCAATCACATTCATAATACCCCCAGTGACCAAATGAAGAAAAATTAGCGCCATTACTGGAGTGAATATACTCATGGGTGTATGGAAACACAAACATAAAAGAGGAAACTCTCAATTTATTCCACAGATGCATCAGTAGGTGCCAAGCTACAAGTTAGCAACGCCGTTTTCATCGGGGATGCCATAAATCGTGCCAAACGTCTAACCCCGTAATTAAAACAAAATAAATCCCAGATGAAGTGCCCACCAGAGAGTGATCCACTGAAATGAGTGATGAAAAAAGGAAACATATGCTTGCTTTATAGCTGCTATACGGTAAACTAGACAGGTTCAAGACGCATAGAAAAATGACCATCAAATTTACTGCTTCATTCATTGAGCTTTACAGAGGTATACCTAGTTGTACAATACCCGTCTGCCCTGTATCAAACTTCCAGCACGTCTGGGGCCTCCGGTTGCACTGAAATATGATTTCTGAGAAGAAAAAAGTGCGGGGTGGGACTCAAAACAAAGTGGCTTGCCACATCGAGCGTGACAAAAGTACTAAATGCCCCTTTAGCCATCAACATTAACAATGTTGGGCTCTGTTTTCATGTCCTCGAGGAAATGCTGTGGTATGGCTGTAATGTTTCCCCCTATTCCCATGGCATGCTAAGCAGAAAACACTGCTTCCCCTTTCACTTTCAGTCATATCACAAGTGCAACCAACAACTTTTCTGGAAGCTGTTATTGTAACGTCCTTAAGCAATTTCCATGGTTTCCTTTTTACAAGTTTTGGGGTCAGGAAGGAAGAGCTTTTTATTCCTCAGAGCATCTCCCAGTTTTTCCTGCATCATCCGATTGTTAGTCTTGGCCCACATTATGAGTGAAAATAAACTCTCATAGAGGAAGTCACCCCTAAAATAGATAGGTTTCTCCTTGGATCCCCAGGCATGCTGTGTGGCCCTCTCATAGCATTAAGTAGAGAAACATATTCACCCTTTCTCGTATGAACTCCCAGTATAGAAGGGAAACAAGCTGCTGCCAACATGTCAACTATATCCTTTTAAACCGCTGTTTATGCAGCATAGTCATGTTCGTCGAGAGGCAGAATGATGGGAATTTCACAGGGATAAGACGATGATAGTTTTTTCCCAGTCCCTTTGTGCAACAGCTTAGTTTGGCACAGGCTATCCTTCTCAGGAAACACTGCTCTCAACCACTTTCTACTGTCTCCACCAGGAGGGACACGAGAAGATCTATTACTTTCACTCCCGAGAACAAGAAACAAAATTTGGCTCACTGGACTCCTGACTGTGCCAATATTTCATTGTCCTTGAAATATTAGAAAAGTAGAGAGGATGTTCTCAGGACATGCAGTGAGATGTGTGCAGCCTTTTCTTTTTCTTAACCAACAAATCACCACTCTCATATTTCCAACCAGAGATGCAGCCCACCAACAGCCAGCAGCTAGAATAACTGCTACTGAAAACAAGAACATGCTACAACAAACTGTTCACCAGTTCACTCCCTACCAGAAGGGTAGTGTTTTTTTTAACTGACAGAAATGTGTTGAAAACTGGTTTTAGATTTAGAAGTGTTTAGGGGAAGCAATTTTTCTCAGTAGACTTGTGATGAACGTGATTTTGGCCGTAACGCTGTAACTCACCAGCATCTCCTGTGTCACTTCATGTCCATTTCTGATTGGTTGGTTTGTAAAAATTGGGTTGTTGTAGCAATGAATGGAATTTGGTCCTAAATTTTTTCCACTGTCAGCATTTCGATGGAACCCAACTCTCACGGTTCACTGTAAGGCCAGCGATTTTGATTGATTTCAAGGTTGAGACTTCTCCACTTCTGTCTGTGACAGCTAAAAATTTCACAGTGTTGTCAGTACTTTCCTATGAACCATATTTCCATGATATTGTTTTACTAATGTGATTTATTGCTTGCTGTTTCGTGGGCCGTTTTCTTAATTTATTGATTTATATTTTATAGCTGTTGGCTTTCTTACCCTTAATTCTGCAAAACTCAGTACAAGCAATATTTAATAAAAGGTGCTGTGCAAATTAAGTTTATTGTAATTATCCTTTCAATGTGTGAAATATCTTGTTTCCTGCTTCATTTTCTCTGAGATCAGAGCCAAAGTTGTCGGAGGTTCTTCGGCCTTGCAGGCAGGCCAGGGAAGTAATCCTTGGACAAACACAAGCAACCTTTGACTGGTCAGGAATGTTATCAGGGTCCATATACTCTACCCTGGTTTGAGGAAGGAAAGATCTCAGACTTAAAATGCTTCCCCAACAGCTGTTTGCTGCATCACTCTTTGACTGTCCACCCCCCACACTGGACTGGGCACTCAGACACGGGGGTGCTATCTAGAACGGTCTCCTCCGTCCTTCTCTTTCATCAGGGCTGGCTGGAGCAACATCAGGGCAAGCTTTCTCTTAGACAAGCAGTAAAAACGCTGGTGTGATTAAGATAGATAGACTGGCTGGGACACTTAATCTTCTGTCCAATGAAAAATGTTAACTGCATCCTGATGTCCCCCCCATGCAGTGTAATTAGCCTGAATTACCACTGTGTGTTTAAGCGTCCCCTGAAATGCCTGCACCAATTTCTTTGTTATGCTGTATGTTGCCTACATTTTGCTTATGTTTCTCCAAAATCTAATACTTTTTTAATTACAAGCATGTAGGGAAGTTAATCTAATTCTATCCGTCACATACTTCAAAATATAATCCTTTAATCTTTTTTATATGATATTCCTTGGTTGATATTGGAATTTGGGATTTGAAAAGGAAAAATACCTGTGGTCCTGCAGTGTCAGAAAAGACGCATGATAGTATTAGTGGTGATGGCAGACGTTTTAACTTGCTCCCACTTTTACATCTGAAGAGAAAGTTGTTCTAGAGGTCTCATTAGTCAAACCTTCAGTCCACCAATGCTGCTGTTGTGTTTTTATAGTATCACTTGTACTATCACAGACAGATGAGGTCTACTGAGCAAAGATAAAGCTCCTGTTATTTCACCCCCTGGCCTTGCTTGACACACAGATCGCTTTTGGGAGCTGTACAGAAACCCAGGTTTTTCCGATTTGAACGGTAAAAAAAGTAAAATATCATCAATAAAATTGACTTTTTTGTAGGGAAAGAATCTCTCCAGCTTTATAAAACTTAATCCAGACACCTACTTAAAATTTGCAGCACCTCACTGATCCTTAACCCCTGACATACACCATGTACACAAAATTCCTCAGCTAAACTGAGATAAAGTCAGTGATATACAGTCCAATGATAAACTGATGTTATACAGATTCTGTTCCGTAATCTCAAAAATCCCTCACATACAATATTTCACTTAGATTTGGAGATATATGGTTTAGGAAGAGTATGGTTTAGGAAGAGGACTTGAATTTGCAGGAGGGCGGAGTAGCTGCCAACACAACACTTCCCTAATTCCAAACTCAATCAACAACTCGTCGTAACATACTTTGACCAGCGTCTGGTTAATTGATGAGGAATGACTATTTCCTCCAACCTGAGGAGTGAAAAGTTGACTTTCTGAGAGTAAATCAAAACCAGGCCACAGCGGAGTGGGCCAGACACGCTTATTGCTAATGAATAGACTCGGGGTATTGATGAAGTTCAGGTTGATTTAATTCCCCCCTCCCTCTGGTTCCACTGTAATCCATCAAACCCATCAGGTGTTATCTGTGCATGCAGTCGCTTCACGTTACGCCACCTTGTTCTGTAGACGAAAAATAAACCATTAGCTTTAAGTAATTAATCACAGAGTGGACCTGCTGATCTTTTTTGAGAAGGGCAATATTGTGGGAAGTCAAGGAGCAGGAGAGCCCGTTCGGACGAATTTGGAAGTTTGTTTATTTGATTCATGTATTCATTTCAGGGAGATAGTCTCTCTCCCTTTGGAGACACATAGTCTCAAAGCTTAAAAAAGCAGGGTAGCTGCCAAACCATATCAGCGATGGCCTCCGAATTCACAACTCATTAACATTACAGTAGAACCATATTTGAACATAGTAAACATCATGGCTCTATAAATATATTGGAATTTTGCCATGCAGAAATAATCAAACATCCTATCAGCACAGATATAATGAGGATTGTGTTTTTGAGAAATCAAACAGGTTATGGTTTTTTCTTTCATGTGAGTCTAGATTTCGCAGTTATGCTCACACATCCTTGACTTGAATAAATAAAGGGAGCATTCTCTTTCTCTGTCTTTTCCTTCTCTGAGTGTCTCTGGGGGCTCTTTCTGACTTCCTGCCATTAAAGAGACAGCCCACTGGAGAACAGAGGGTGACTGACATGTAACTACCTCTGCTCTATGACCGACGCTCTGTGCAACTCAACTGGACATCTGTGGAATTTACTTTATAGGGTAATTTACTCAGGAAAAAATAAGAAAGAAAAGTAAGAAAAAATAGTTTGGGTTGGTGGACGGTTGCTGAGACACAATGTGCTCTATGTCTATGGAGGCTAGAAAAATCAGACAGCTGTTTGACATCCAGAACAAAAAGTTCAGCTCAGATAATGTACACAGTCGCATAACAACATAGAAGAGTTAGTATAAATTGTGATGATAGCTGGCTTCTACATTATCAACTCCATATTTTTCACTGTCTGATAAAGCAATTTTGTCAAATTGAACGCCATGTGTTTTGAGTTCATTTAAGAACACAGATCCGTTTTTTCCCTCAATGCTGTTCATGTGAAAAAATCGCCCTGATATTTTATTTTGGAGTTGCTAACATATTGCTCACATCCTAAAGCGCGTCAACTCTCCTACTGACAGATACTTTGGCAAACAACGCGTTGACTACGAGAAAACAGCAAACACTGCCCGGTTTTGGTCTGAGAGCCTCATCCAGAAACCAAAACAAGTTATCTAGTGAAGCCACAAACAGACGCTCTGCAGAGACCACACACCCGCAGAAACATAAATATCTCAATAAACTATGCACTACAGTGCGACCACTTCAAAAGGAATAGACACGGCATAATGTAGAGATGTTACGGATAAATTAAATGACACCTCTTTCTACATGGATCTCATTAACACAGGAAAATTCCCAGTCCACCCTTCCAGCAAGGCGAGGAACCAATCCTCCTTGTTCAAGTCATGAAAGTTTTTGTATGACATTTATTTTCATATCCCATGACCTGCTCCTTACCTTCTGAAGCCACTGGGTATAATTCTCCATAATGTGCTCGAGCTGCTGGATCTTCTGGCTGGGAAACTCTGGCTCAGGTGGTGGAGCATCCCTCTGGAGAGAGTTGGCGTTGTACTGCGGGCTACCGGCTTTCGCCTCCCTGCAGGCGCCTCCTCCGGCTCCATCTCCCTCAGGTAGGATGAATGTGTAGGTGCACTGGCCGTGCTGGATCTTGTGAAAGCGTCTGTTGCTGTAGTTATTATTACTACTACTACTACTACTACTACTGCTACTTCCACTTCCACTTCCTCCACTGCTGCTGCTGCTGCCGCTGCCACCTGTGCTGCTGGTGCTGCTATCCGTCCCTCTCCTTTGCTCCCCTCCTCCGCAGCTCACAATCACCAGAAGCGCTGCCAGCGAGAGCAAGTGGTGGCCAAAGTTGTACCACAGCATCATTTCAAAAGTGGTGCAGGTGAATTAAGTTCTTACGTCTTTAGCTGCTTCTTCTTCTTCACTTGGCTGGATGTTCCCTTTGAAGTCCAATTTAGAAAACGGTGAAGAACACCGTTAGCCCAGAACATGTGTCATCCATCCTTACACTGGACCTCCAGCATTGAAAGCTACTGCCGACACTTTTGCCATGGACACTTACACGTGCTAAGCTCCTTTAAGTTTTTGTCCTGGCACACATCTCCTGCAGAATGACAGTGTGGATATAAATCTTGATGTGCCTCCAGTTAAAATCAAAGCCAGATGTGACCAGGCTGTGTGCTTGCATTTATCAGTCTGTGCATTTAAAATCGGTGCCGCGGGCAAGCTGGGATGGTGTCGTCAGACCTCCCTCGGTCTCTCTGCCTTCCTTTCCTCCTCTGCTGTCTGACTTCACAACTGGGGAGAGTGAGAGAGACGCTCACTCTGAAGAGCCGTTCCAAGCTTGGAGCACACTCTGCGCCTGCCCCTTGCTGAGCCTGGAGAGGAATGCATGTGCACGGACGAGTGTGTGTTTGTGTGTGTGTGCGCGCCTGTGTGTGATCCTGGCAGAGAGGGGACCCCAGCACAGAGGATGTGCTTAGACTGTGAGGATCGGTTTACAGGCTTCTCTTGACTGCAGGCTCATGTGGTTGACCTGCCTTCTTGCCTGTGTGTGTGTTGACACAGAAAACTTGTCTAAACGTATGCGTTTAATTTATCTGCCCCTGAGATACTTCTCTCCTTCTTCCACTATACACTGACAGGTGCTTTATTGCATGCAGGCAGGGGATGTACATCTCCAGGCTATTTTATAATCTAATTCTCAGCTTCTTCTTCTCACTCTCTTGACAATACAGACCCATCATTATTACTGGTGAGATCTTTATAGAGGCAGTCTCTTTTGTTCATTGTATTTTTGGTGCTGCCTTAAAATTTTAACCCTTCATATTCTCTGATCTGATATCAATTGTTCTATTACAGCCATTTAATGTATTTACATTCATCACCTTTATATGTAGTTGTCTGCATTGTCAGTGGGGGGAGTGTCCAACATCATGCTAAATTACAATACTGTATGTTTGATTTGACAGTTCAGCACTGGACATTTTATGCATAATGTGTTATATGAATAATATAATGACATAATCTAGAGGGGACGGACAGCTGATCATGGGGATTTTGTAGAGGTAATGTTTTACAGGGGGTCATGGGTCGATGTACAAAGAAGACATTATAATTTCATTGAGACTGAACAAATATATGAGCTAGTGAAATGATAAATGTGTAATTTCTAGCTGAACTCTTGGGCTTGTATTAAGCTGTTCTCAGTGTTACCACAGGTGTCCCTTAGGTATTTCTCATTCTAAGGTTTTTAAACATGAATATTGGCTGGGACTGAATTACATTAATAGTAATTTTCCATCACTGCAGCCCAAGAACAATAGCACCGATTTGAGAAGTGAGACTGCAATAAACCTCGGAGTACATGATTTATTTTCTGTCTTTCATCCACCCACTACATCTACATCACATGCACTGTCACTATCTTCATTCATTGTATATACAGTACAGTCTATCACACTCACTCTCAGAAAACAAAAGTGAAATCCAAGAGTCAGCGTTGGAAGATGGAATGTCTCTTCATCATCGGGCCAGAGGAAGGAGCAGAGTGAGGAAACACAGCGCTGAAAGGCCCCGGGTCAAAGGCCGAGTCCTTGTTATGGACAGTCCATTAAAATCTCTGAATCAGGGAGACGCAGCTGTCCGAATTCTGGCCGGACTTCAACATTCTTCTTGAGTCCCAAACATCCAAATCTGTGCGACAGTGCACGTGCATGTTTGTGCTTTTATTTGCATGTGATGAATGTTTGCGCAAGGGTTTACTGCCTCCATCTGCCTGCTCATGCTTACATGCTGTACTGTATATTTCTCTGTGATCATGCATGTGAGTATTAGTAGTGTGCGTGTTTGATAGAGTGTGTGTATATTCAGTGATAGCAGGGGGCTACAAAAAGTTGGGCTCTCTGTGTGGGAGAATGCAAGAAGGAGACCCAAGATAACAAACCCCTTGAATAACCCAGACTGGCCAAGACACAAAGCATGAGCAAATATCTGCTACAGCGCTTGTCTTTAGTGTCCTGAAATCTGGGCGCCAGTTACT
This sequence comes from Trachurus trachurus, assembly GCF_905171665.1. Classification (NCBI taxonomy): domain Eukaryota; kingdom Metazoa; phylum Chordata; class Actinopteri; order Carangiformes; family Carangidae; genus Trachurus; species Trachurus trachurus. The sequence continues at coordinate 13,391,168 of NC_139904.1, read as the reverse complement.
GTGTCCAAAGGAAACTAAGTGGGAGATAATTGCTACCTCTGGGCAACCTTGAGTGTGCAAAATTAAAACTACACATCACTTATATGAACAGCTATGCACCAAAAGAAAAAAAACATTCACACGGCAAAGAAATCACAAGAGGAGGCGTTGTGTTTAGTCGTCTGCGAATGATTCATGTTTTAAAACTAACTCAGAGCTAATTACTGCGAGCTAGCTTCAGCTGATAAAATCTACCACAGTCTTCGTTGGCTACCTCTGTGTTAAATCAGACGGGCTGCTTTCGAAAAATAACAATTTCAAATAGTAAATCCACCAATACATCTGTTCACCGCAGTGATACTGTATCTGCTGTACTGTGGTGTACTGGGCACAATAAAGTTAGTGTTTGTTACCAATTTGTGTATACAGTATGCTTTCCAGGGAAATTTGTCAAAACCCTCTGTTTTGCAACATCAAAATCTACATTTACACATATTTTGCTCTAGTCCAGCCAACGCTGGGACAAGCAGCAGAACTTGTGGGGGGGTTGGACACAAGCTCTAATATCAGATCTGAATTCTTACTGGAATGTAAAACTATTGAGAAAATGAAAAACTGATTTTGGCAGCTGAATCTTTTTTTTTTACCCCTGGGGAAGAGGGGTTGGTGTTCTGTGCTTCCTGTCACATATACGTCCCCAATGTGCGCCCACTTAAGTAAAATATAATATTCGTTTAGCTGGTGACAGTCAAGCTCAGTGCGGGTCACGTCAGTTGTGAGAGGCCTCGAGGCAGTGGGACCTTCATGGGAATCTGGCTTATGTTTGGTTTGTGAAAAGTTTGGGAGGACGTTTTGTATGACTGGACATCAATCCGAATGACGCTGCCTTCCGCATGTGATGTAAAATTGAATGCATGATGTGGGAACACGAGAGGATCAAAGGGGTTTTTTTGCAGCTTTTTCTGTCCTTCCTGCTGTGACCGATGCGATCATCCTTTTGGTTAAGGGGACTGTGCATATGCTAAATAAAGACAGTGGCGTAATCTAAAAGGCTTGTTCAGAAGATGACCGTTAAACACCACATGACCTCTGACCTGATCGTACAACAGACTCGGGGCTGAAAAAATGTTTATATTTTCATAAATGAGAAAGTGTTCTTCTTGGTAAAGAAGCTAGTATGACATTATTTACCATTGCTATTGGGCTTTAAACAGTGAAATGTGATTCTGAAATGCAATTCAATCAGTGGCCATTTACATTGTATATCTGCGATATAAAGAGAGGGATTATTTTCAATACTAAGTGGACTGCTGATTATTATTCATGTTCTCATGTTCTCATCACAGTCTCCTGGAGCTCAGGGTGAAACATTCAAACGTCTTGTTTTGGTGAATCAGCACTCTGAACCAAATGATACTGTACTTGCCAAGAAAATCAGAAATTCCCCAGAGAGGCTGGAGAAAGCTTGTTTGGTTATATTTTGCTGAAAAAATGCCTGAAGCAATTAACTGATTATTTTTCATGACAGTTGATTAATCAATTTTAATCTCACGATTCTATCTTTACAGAGCATGGCAACCAATTCTATCATCATGTATACATGTCTTATTGTATTGTGTTGGTTCAAAGTCATTGGTTAAACCGTCTCTCTGGGCTCTGAAACCAAAACATTACCCTTGCATTTGATTTTTTAAATTTCACTGTGTGACATCTATTTGATCTTCTTTTTTGGACCAGAAAACAAAACACATGGTGAGTTAATAAATGCAGTTGTCACTGGATGTGAAAGGGAAACGCGTTCCGTCTGACTATAAAGACGAACCTCAGCAACTCATTCAGATGTGCTTGAATAGCTTCGGCACTCTCAGTGTTTACCAGCTTCTTTCAACTAGGAAAATTTGAATTTGATTAGATGGTTGCATAACCCTGCCAAAACACTGATGGCATCGTTTCTTTCACTCTAAAGCTTCACAGTTTGTCATGGTGATGGTGATTAGAGTCACACACACACACACACACACACTTAAACACAGTGTCATGGTAATGCTGAACCAGAGCCAGTATCCACACCAGAGGAGAGGTCTGTTTGAAAAAGCTCTTACAGGTCACTTTGGTGTATTATTCTCCTGTTTTGAGATTTGGGGTGGACCCGTCATATTCTGAGCCCCGTCTGAAAGATCCACAGCCTGGTCTGACGGGACGTTAATCTCATGCACAATAGCCTCGTTAGCATTTGGCTGAGTGATGACTTCACTTTTCACACACAGCGGTTCAGAGGTGACAGCGAAGGAATCGTACATGTGTGTGCACTTTGAGTGGATCTTGGTTTTGTAAAGGGCTCTATGAGTGGATGTGCTGGAGTGCATGTGTAAAGGAGTTAAGAGTTACACCAGTGGCTTACAATCTGAAGCTGCTTCAACAACTTTGTAGTAAGCCTACAGAGTAATAGGCTCAAGTTTTCAAGTCTGCTTACAGAAATCCTTCTGGAAAATAATACTGAGGCTCAACCTCCAACGGTTTTCCTCATAGAGACAAACATAAAAGGATTAGGAGGAAAAGTAGGTACTCAGCTGGATATAGGGTTAAGCGCAGGAACAGCAAAAATAAGTTTTGCTTCGCAGCACTGTGGAGAATGGAGTTAAATCCTTAATTCCAGAAAACATTTCCCCAATGAGGAAAATAGATTAGTGAAATAGGATTCTTTGTGTTGGTGTTTTTTTTTTTTTACCATGGCAATGTCGGTTTGTTGGGTTGAGTCGTTTTGTCGGGTTGAGTTGTTTTGTCAGTCCCCCACTTTGTTTCAGAGCGAATTATCACGAACCGCTGGATGGATTACTGATGCGTCAAAATATTATTTTGTGCAACACTTTAAATAAACTCCGTTAGCTGTTACTGCCAATTAGCTGATTTTGTGCTAAACCGACATGGTAAACCTTACATCTGCTAAACATCAGCATGTTGGTACGTCGCAAGTGCTACTAAGGCTGTTGGCCAAACGTACGGCACACAGGCCAAAACCGGCCTGCCAGTGGGTCCAATCCGGCCGGCAGGATGAATTTGCCAAGTGCGAAAATTACATAGGAGACAGAAAAGGCATAATATTGTTAAAAATGCATGAAGAAGAAGAAATTTCAGTTTGTTGATAAAGTTTTGTAAAAAGGATAGTTCATTAACTGTTAACATTTTAATAATGTACTTGCACTAAAATAAAGGGAAAATGTATAGACTTCTCATTTTTCACAGGTTTTTATGCTATTATTTTACACAGTTGAGATCAAATTGCGCTGCATGTGGCCCCTGAACTAAACTGACTTTGACACCGCTGCTGTAGACATTTAATCTTGTTACTTTCTTTTGGCTCAAACTATTTACAATACAGCCCCAGTTTAGTTTGTACAAAAAGAAAATCTGCTGATAAGAGATTCTTTCAAAGTAGTTTTTTCATCCAGATGGAGTTTGTGAGGCTTCTAAATATGAGAAATAATGTGTTTCATTGCTATCAACGCCCACCATGAGGCTAATTTCTGCTGCAGAGGCAGATGATTTGATGGATTTCCTAAACAACCCATTGTGACACATGCCTGGCTGGAGCAATGATGTCATCAGGGTGAGACCGTTGGAAGAGTGACACCACGAAGCCATTAGCACAAGGTGGCTGTCATTCTTCATTTTTCCACTCAGGCTTCTAGTCCGTACTCACCACAGGCATGGCCTCTATCTGCTGTCAAAGCAGCCATGCCCAAACCCTATCCCACCTCAATCCCTCCCATCCTCGACTCACAAGGCAAAGTTCAGAGCTAGGTGAACGGAAAAGTGAGGAGGTTTCTGTCTGTCATTATGATGTTATATCTTTGATTTCAGTTCTTAACCCAAGGGGCGTTTTTTCTTTTTTTAATACTCACTTCTTTCTCTCAACACAAAGGGAACAAGCACAGGAGGAACCAAAAGGGGGGCATCCGTGGTCACGGTATCAGCTCTCCTGCTGGTGCAACAGTTGAGGGTATGGCATGATGGTTGCACTACAAAACAAAAAATGACAAAACAATAGAAGAGAGAAAAAAAAGCAAAAAGAGAAATGAGACCTGTGGGTCCATTTATACAAGCATTTGTGGTGTAGTCTGTTTTTCCTCCATGTTTCACCTATTTATCATTACAGCAAAATCAATTTCAAGTTGAACTTGATTTGTGTATGTCTAAGTTGTCTGTATATTGTTATGTACTCCTCTAACTCCTGTAAATGTTTCTTACCCTCCTTCTTCCAAAGTCCCATCATGACTTTCCACGCATTGTGTATTTTAGTTTAGTTTGTGTCTCCATTGTGTACAGAGCTATAATTTTCTACACACTGAGCTCAAATTTGACACAGTCAAGTTTACATGATGTCACTTGAGCCATGTTTTCAATTCGCAATCATAAGGTTGACCAACCGCATGTGAAAACAAATGCAGAGACAAAGAACGACCTTTGATGCTGCAACGCCTGGTTGTTGCAAAGGTCAGACAACGGTTTGGCCAGACTCTGGGTATCTGCAGTGGCACTGTGGGTATGCTACTCTCTGTCCTTTCACTAGAGAGCTGTGTAAACACTGAACAATGTAGGGTCTGCAGCAGGACACAAAAAGCACTGAGCCGTGCAAAAATAACATACAGTCAAAAGGAGACACAATGCAGATACTATCATTTGTTAAACTTTGCAATAGAGGCACCAGAGGTTTCTCATATTGATCAGCGTCGTTGGACTGACAACCTGGACGGAAAAGACTTAAGAACTTAACAATGCAACTTAAGAAGAAAAGTAGTCTTTTCTCACATGTGCGTACAGAACCACACCCATCCATACACAAAGCACAGGAATCAAATATTGGACAGGAGGTACATTATCGCAGTCGATGGAAGTCAGGAAATGGGTCATGGGTTGATCAAAACATGTTGGACCAAGACTTTCTGTCACTGCTATTGACTTTTGAGAGGTGTGTGTGTATTTGCAATGTTTAATGATTTTTAGGTTTGTGTTCTGATCCAAGTTTGCCTAAGCTGGCCTACAAGTGACCGTAATGCATCTGCACGACACAAAAAAAGGTACAGTCCACCTTAACAAACAGAAGCAAGACACTATGTGCTTTGCTTTATTTATAAAGGCTCTGCTGTCCAAACTGCCTAGTTACCTCTGCTCTCTGGTTACATATAAATACAGTTCTTTCAATGTCAGGGCACAGGACATTTTAACCTTACCTGTACTCGGAAAGCGGGTTCAAAATGTATAATGTATGTATGCATGTCTGTGAATTTGAGGTCTTTGTATTAACTGTACAAAATACGTCAAAGTGTGTCGTCCTTTGTATTTGCAGTGTTGTGGAAATAAGTTGTTTGGTGTTGGGATTTCCAGTCTTTCTCAGGGTCTGTTTCCAACATTAGTAAGTAAAAGGACTGTCACCCATGACATTCCTCCGCCTTTAGCTAATATTCTCTCTGTATGTTCTCCATCCTCTTCTGCCACATCAGATAAAGTGAAGTTTAGCATTTTGGACAACAGCAAGCTGACACCTGATACAAGCTGATGTCTGCTGATATCACCGTGTTCCCTTCACGATATGAGTAAGGTTACAAGATCAGATACTGGTCATAAACAGAAACATGCTTCGCTGTCAGTCTGAGCAAAACTCTCCAACTGGTTTCCACGGCTATTGCGCGGCCTTGGTGTGTTGTCAGCGCTCCATAACATTATGAAACAATGCAACTTGATCTGCTACGGGTATGAGGCATAAACGTAGCTTTAATTAGCGATAACCAATTTAGCCTTGCTACTTGGACCACTGTTTGACATCAATCATGAAGACACTGATGGAGACGCCTTTTGTTGGCTTCAGATAGGCTACATTGTCCAGTGTCATACATCAGAGGAGACGCGGTAAGCTGAGCTATATCTTCTTACTTACTCTGCTAATTTCACTGCTGGCAAGCCTTGTTTGCTCTCTTCATCTTAATGCTCAGCCAGCTTGCTGCCATTTGTCATGTTGTATTTTCTTCTGTGCTAATGGGGCCAGTCAGCCCCATCCTAACATGGGAAAAGGGCATGACATCAGCGCATGGTTATTTTCTTGACTTAACCTGCCTGTGGAATCAACACAACACATACTGAGCCAGTGTGTAGGTGTGTGTGTGTTGCACTTGAGTGAGATCATACATGTGAGAGCAATAAATACAGACTCGCCGCCTTTGGTCTATTCAGTTGCACGTCGCCTATCACATTCAATGACATCACACATATAGGCAGTAAAGCGGCGCTGAAAATGGATGTCACACACAATTTGCACACATCCACTTCCTGTGTTTCAAAGTCTTTTGGGTATATGTCTCTCTCCCTTTCTTTTAGGATGATGCATGGCAATCTATCAGGCAGAGATGAATGGGGAAGGTGCTGCTTAAACCTCCAGCTTCACCTCAGAGCCCACTCCCCAAACCTGACTCCTAACGTACTGTATGAAGGATGGAGGGTTAGGGATCTGATAAGAAGTCCAGTGAACAAGGGTTGTTCTGTGCCTTTCCTTATCCACCCCACCGACACCTCCTCACAGCTCTGTTTGTGAATATTATGAAGTATGATGCAGCCGACACCAGACGGAGCAGGGTTTTGTCGATTCTGTCACAATGGTAATCCTTTAATGGACTGAAGGTTAGCTTGTAAAGAGCCAAAGAATGTCTTTTAGAAGTCTTTGCCGTGTCAGGAGGTGTACAATATGAGAACTCTTGAGAAAAGATGGATAGTTGTGATACTATTCTTGATGCAACATCCATCTTCAAACTTGCGTTATCTACGTGTGATGAAGTGATAAAAACTTAATGCAACTTACTTACAGTAAATAGAAAATGGAATACGTGCTTGATTTATTAAATTTCAGAAGAAAAAGGTTAAGGTTCCTTCAAACTGAGACTAAACACTGCTGAAGGTCTGTGAAATCAATCACCAACTGTTTGAATAATGCTTAAGGAAATGAACATGTATGGTGGAAAATTTATGTTACCTAGCATAATTTTGTGAGTCACAAACGCAAAGCAAGTCCTCAGCTCACAGAAGAGAACATACTTCGGACAATGAAGTAATGAAAACTGATGCTGCATCAAAAATACATTTTGTTAGCAATACGAAACAAATAACTTGGCTAGTGTAAGAGAAAGTAGCACATAAACCTGACAAAGAAGTTGTCATGTTTAATGTGCAGAAGACATAAATATTTGAGAGAGAGATGAACTGCACATGGTCCCCAGAGACCCATGGGACCAATCATGTTAAATCTAATCTATCCTTCATGTTCTCAGACAAAACCAGAAGCATCTGAATCTGTTTACCATCTGCCTTCATCTGTTTTTGGTGATGCAACATTCAGAAGTTAGCTCCTACAACAGACGGCATGCCTCAGGGCCCAATTCTGGGACCAATCATATTTTCTGGTTCCCCTCTGTTGCATTTTGCATAGGAATGGCATCGTATTCCTTCATTTTTAAGATGACACTCAGATATATTCCCCAGTGAAGTCCTATACAATACTGTACACATACACTTCACTATGCAAAGTTGAATGCTGACAAATTTCCTAGAAAAAAAATCTGGATTGTTTTCACTAGTTATTATATGTTTTCAATTTATTTTCCTCATTTCCAGATAACAGTTGATCATTCAATTTATAATTCCTCTGCATTGATGAACTACAATCATCTTAAAGAGGAAAAACTTAAGCGAAGTGTTGTCTAATGCAATGCACCCTTTTGAAAAATGATATGATACAAGAGAAAGTTTAATTCGCTCCCACTGTCAAAATCAATTACTGTCTATGATCAAAACATTGTGTTTCTAATAAAGCCATTACTGGCAGCCAGCATAATTCCAGCTTTTTCCAAAGACAAAACAAAAAAACATGTTGCAGACTCTGTGCATCTTTGAATTTTATGTCATGGCCATGTTTACTCATTCGCAATTTAACTTTTTAATTTGCATGTTTCTATGTGTTTCAAGTGTGTCACTGCTGAGGTGGTGGCTTACAGAGAACAGAACAGTTGGTCTGAAAAAGCATTTCTTTGGATTGATCTTTTTCTGTCTCGAGCGATTTCTCCCACCCTCTCTCGTTCTTTCACACACCCACAAAATGGTCTGTTTTCAATTTCATCCTCTACATTTGAATCACCTGATGACAACACAAAGTGACTCCTTTATATTTTCCATCTCTGCAGCCTTCACATTTATCAGCAGCTTGTTGATGGTCATACAACTCAGGGTTGGGTTGACAGGCTAACTGATTAATCAGTTAACTTGATCAATTATACAGTGACGTCTATACCTTCAAAGTAAACAAAAGTTTTGTTTCCTTATACTTTCATGAAATGCAATAGTGGTGTGGCTTGGTTTTTATGTTCTGCAAATCTCATTTCATAATAGAAATCTGCCATCAAGGTTGTGTCTTTAAGCCACTGAGTTAATTTTACATCAAAAGTAAAGCATTTGTGTCATCGACTAGCCAGGTAACCTACTGCACAATGTACTGTCATCAAGTCAGGCTTGTTCCCGGAGTTTAAGTTACACTACGTTTGATGAATGCAATATGAAAATATTTTTATATGTAATGTATATTTCCATAATTTTCATTTGTGGAAGTCTCATCATGTTTCTGTGTTTGTGTTGGTTCACATCATGAAGAAATGTCACCACACCTAAGGAGACTGGTTGAAAAAAAAAAAAAAGGTTTGTTGTCAGTGGAATAATTCCATGTTTTGACCTTTTCCCTCATTTTCACATCAAGCCATGCATTCCCGCTGTAATTTGAATGAATTAGGACTTTTGCTTTTGTTTTGTCATTGCCTTTCACCACACTGATGACCCCTAAATGTAACACAAAGGTTTTTTTCTTTTTCTTTTTTTTCTGTTTATGTCGCCAGACTGTATTGTGACTATGACACAAGTTCTCTGCAGCTAATCTGAAGGAAAAAGCAGATAAGTGATAAATATCTTTCGACATCTCAAATGAACCTAGCGACTGTCATGAAAAATCTATTACAATGTCAAACTTTCATTAAGTCTGGTTGAGACATGTGAGTCACCAATTGATATCTACAGCCCGATCTGCCTCTAAAATGACATTCAGCGTAGCTCTTGATTCATGATTCGACATGAAAACATTGAACCCAAATGATAGTGGGATATTACATGCTTTTACCATTTAGGGTGGTTATCTTTTTCCTTGCACAAATATCAGATGGTGACCACCCATTTAAGATGTGATAGCGCCACAGTGATTTTCTGCTGACTGGTGCCAAACCTGCTACTGTGCCAAAATTTGATTTATAACACTCTGAAAGGATATGTTTTGAGCTTATAAGATCATGTTTTTATGACAACCATATGGAAAACAGCACCCAACAGATATGACCACATCCCTATGCACACTCATAAAGTTAAATGTCATTGAGCCAAAGCAATACATTTTTGTCTCTTGCCACACAGTTGATCTTATGCAGTACTTCTCTGAGATTTAGCAAGTGCGTGGGATTGTGTATAACGTCAAAGTGATATGGATAAATAAATAACACATATCACTATTGTTGATAGCACCTCTTGGTGTGCCTGACAAGAGCAGCTGATAACTGGAGACATTTATAGCTTAAATTACAAAGACAGGGGGGGGGGCAAACAGAGAAAACACACAAGCCAAATGTAAAATGAGAATTTACACCTAGAGAAGCGGCAATGCTTTTCTAGTTTCTCTGAATATGGAAATGGGCTGTGAGGCATCATTGCGTCAGTGTCTGGCGACGCTTGCCTCAACCATTAGAAACACAATGAGGTCAGGGGAGCGAGTGACATCGTGTACTGTGGACCTTAAACACCTCACAGAAAGCAGTGCTATTAGCTGCCTATTGAAGCTCCAATAGCAAAAGAGCGTGTCTAACATCTTTCAGAGCAAACGGGCAGTTATTCACCTGGTGGTTTGGGGCCGGTGTGTTTCAGTGATCTGTCAAAAACATCGACTGTGCTACAAACCAGATCTTCACCCAACTCCCCCTCTCCCCACCGCAGCTCCACACTTTTCATGGAGGAGCACGTGCGTTGCTTCTTGGAGGTGAATTCCTTGGCTGCTCATCAGAAACAAATGCTCTCATTAAGCTGCCATGATTGATAAATTGATTCCCTTAAATCAGAGTAATTTGCAGTCACACTGCGCTGACAATTTGACCTTATCGATTTCATGTCAGGAAATTAGTTGGAAGGTGGGGCAGTGGTATAAACGCGGCCGTGCTTTGTATACGTTTACCAGAGGTCTGTCACATCAAATAAAGCCAGAAGCACACAATGGTTTACATCATGTCACTTTGTTGTATGGGTCAGGGGGCCAACACTAAACACAATCAATGACTGGCCTTCTTGCTTCGCCTCCAGGACACACCAATGAGGCTCCTTAGCGCCATTGTGAGTATGTGTCTATGAACTTGTCACGGACTAAAGCCGCTATTACCAAGTAAAAATAAATGGAAACTAATTTAGCAAATGGGGAGCAAAAGCACCACCACATGGTACATGACCCCTGTGACACCAGGGTTTGACCAACTCGCTGTTCTCTCTGGCTCTGTTTGTTGCTCCTAGTAGGCTAACAGTTGACAGAACAGGGGCCTGGAGGTGCACAGTGCTTCCCACTTTTCACAGATGGGCAGACAGCTGTGGCATATTCCCCGATACCCCCACAGTGTCCCAGTGAGAGCCACTGCATGCTTTGCACTGAGAAAAGGACAAGTTATAAAAACAGCTGACAGTGCAACAGCCCCGGGGGGGACAACACTGGAGACAAGCTTTTAAAACTTGATTTCAGTTAGCCTAATCATTCCATTGTTTTTACATGTTCAAACTGCATCATCCTGAAATTATTTTCATAGAATACCACTCATAATCTACTAAACAAAATAGTAACCAGATGGGGGCCATTTATTTTCAAGTCTTATTTATTTTCCTGCTGATTCTTAGTTGAGAAGACGAGCAGAACAAGTTACCACTGGCAGCTGAGCTTAGCGTACCACAGACTAGAACCAGGTGAAAACAGCTCATCTGGCTCTGACGAAGGGTCACAAAATCCACCTACCAGCACATGCATTAATCAACACTCGACAAAAGCCAAAATGTAATGACGGCATCTTTCTAGTTTGACAAGGGAGGTTATGTGCCGGATATTTGGAGAAACTCTTGGCAAGTGAACAAATACGTTTCTTTTGTGAGTGTTGAAGTTTTCTTTAATGAAGGAAACATAGGAACTGTTGAATCCCCATGGACTTTTCTGCACAGTACCAATTAATATTGGAATAGAAGGATGTTTTAAAGGCTTAAATCAAATATCAGAGTATAGTCTCTTAAGTGTGAGTAAGCGTGACGTTTTTTTGGCTTCGTATTCGTGATTGCGGTGTGCTGATGTCTTACTGTCACAGTTCTGACTTCAGAGTGCTCTTATCTGGACAACATTTTCAGAGCCGCTGGTCAGAGGCCAACGGGTTGATGTGTGGAACATTAGTCCGTTTCCACAGAAAGTATGAGACCACATAGGATTTTATATGCAGCACTGAAAATGTGGTTATGAAGATGTTTTGTTTGAGGCCTCTGACCTACCACGCCCCAGGTTGTTGGGTGTAGATGGGAAAAACAACTCTTAAGCGGTCCTGCTCTCAAAGTAAATTCCACAGTTGTCTTTTTTAAAGATGTAGAATTGCCTTTGTGGCAAAAGTCAGTAATGATTTATCTTTTTAAATTAATCAACAGAAGGAACTTGAGTAATATTTTCTGAGAATAGAAGAGGTTACCGACATTGATGCATCAAGTTGTACTTAAAGTTGTCATCCCACTGAATTGCTGTCTGAAAGGTCGAAGGTTCAACGAGTATCCTTCCAAAAAGTACTGATAATACTGAACATCATTTACAAAAACCTAACTTTATAAGAAGCAAAAATTATCTTATTTTGCTTTGGCATGTCAAAAATGCATCTGCCGAATGATTATTCATAAAACCAAAGCCTGGGATAACCTATTTTTTTTTAATGATTTTAACTTTCTATATTTGTTACCATGTTTAGTAAGAACAGAGGGAATTGGAAAGTCTATCACTATGATGACACCTTTTTTTTTTTTAAAGAACATTGTGAAACATAGATGAATATTCTTATACATTGAAGCATCACGATATTTGGCCACACAACATTTGTCATAAGTCTTCTTAATGATGCTATATTTCAAGCTTTCTGGGATCCATCTGAGAACATAGAATATGATAGAATATATATGTATCCGCCCGCACCCTCCGCACAGATAATTAACAACGAATGTGTGGGGCAGAACCTTTTATATCATCCGTGGTTTGTCTATCACGCGACACCACACAGGACACTGGAAACCAGCCAGCCTTTCAACACTACACCCACCCCTGCTGTTTTTAACATGCTAGTTCTTTTTTTTCTTTAGGGTCTTATTTCTTCCTCCCAACTGCTTCTCCTGCCATGGTGAGAGAGACATTTTGTGCTAAACACCTTCATATGTTGCGCTCGTGTTGCCAGAAAAGCTCTCCACGTATGGAGATTGGCCTGGAATGATGGACTCCATGGCTTATTAAAGCATTGGCCCATCAAATGCCTTTCCTCCGGCAAACACCTTGCTGTGCTGGATGTCCAAACAGAAGAGGATGAGGAGGAGGATAGGTGTAAATCCCAGTGTTGCTGGTGATGACTACAGTTCTCTTTACACTGCAGCAGGGTGGGCCAACTTGAGAAGTTGATGACCCTGCTCTTTGGCAACGTTAGCATACGAACATCTTGTAATATCATAAATCACCCCGTCCTTCCTACCTTTGATACAGAACATGCTTTTGACCCCAGTAATATGATGTCCATCTAGGGACTTTGACATGAAATAATAATAATTAAATTGCAGAGCAGGCTGTCAACAGCGTCTAAAAATGCAATTTTTAACAAGTGACTCATTGTCTTGTCAGTGTGTACCTTTGGGGGGAGACAGGGCAGAGATATAGTTGCAATAGACCTCTTGACGTCTGAAGAATTATGGGGTCATCACTGTGATTTAAGAAGAGTGAAACCGAATAAAATAAAATAAAAAATAAAAAAAGACAAAAGCCTGACAGACCCTTGCTTTCTCCATTTTGGCCTCGCAAGTGCGGAATACAGCTTTTCACTCAAAAATTTAAGTTAGTTTGTGGGAAATTGGCTCGCATCACTTAGTATTGTGCAAGTTACAAAAACATCTAAAATGACTAAAGGCTAAACATTCATTTCACAGAAAGAGGTGAAAAGCTCTCTCTGGAAGGGATTGTGTAAAAGCTATGTTAGATCACGCTTGGAATTTGTAATTCTGACTCCAGCATGTGCCATGGAAATTCTGTGCAGAGGGGGTTTTCTATGTAGATCTGCTTGTTGTAATTCTTGTTATATTATGTAGCCATAACCAACAATGACTGTTCACCTTTCCCTGTGACTGCAGCATAGGTCCAACTTTCAACCCTGTTTGATCATATTGACATATTTCATTCTTTCTGTTCTGTGACATTTCATGTAAGACAATAAAAGCGTCGTAATTTTTTGTGGTTTTGCTCATTATTCCCTTTGGGGTTTTATAGTTTTTCACTCATTAGACACAAAGGGTTGACTGAAGTCTTACACAATGTGTTTCCTTTATTGGAAAATCATCTCTCCATGCCTCAAATTCATACTGTGTCGACCAATGCTGAGCAGTACACAGTCTTTCCCTCCTACTACTCCTATTCAAACTTTGATTTATTATAGTCCATGCAATATTATACTATAGTTGAGGTAATATATAAGAAAGAAATCCCCTTTATATAGGAGACATACAGTCTCATTTACAACAGGTTGGACCCATTAAAATAAAACTGCAGACAGATCACAGTTCACATCTGTATTCCACAGATAGGTAATATACGATTCCAATTAAAGTTTTACTTATTTCCAGTACCACCCTCTCTGCCTATGTTATGGGTGAGGTTGAGAAGTGAGCCAAATGCTATTTTTATGTCAACATCATAAGGTCACATTAATATCCCAAATAAATCTATTCGTTGAATCAGAGTTGCAACCATTCCTGATTCAATCTCAGCCTATAGAGGAGAGTCCATTGATATAGAATGAATAGACAACTCAAGACATTAATTAAGCATTGGTGCATGTGCGATCGTGTGTTGGATTTAAATCCCAACCATTAAAGCCTCAATTATACGATACAAAGGCTGTGGGCACCACAGACTCATTGCTGCTTGCTGGTGCCCAGTGTAGCCCCAACAAATTGGTGAGTACACCACCATGTAAAGCCTTGCATACACTACCTAATGATAAAATATACATCATATGGACTCACGGAAAGTAGCAACTACAGCTTAATGTCTGTTTAGGTCTGTTGTCACAGTAGTTCAACAAGTGGTATATCTGTGCAAAATCACAATTCTGAAATGTCTGTATAAAAATATGGGGAAAATAATTCAGAAAAGGAGACAATTTGGTGCAGTCCAAACAGACATCCTTGTTTGTAAAGGTGAAGGGCAAATAGATTAAGAGCCTGAAGGGAGCAGAGTGCTGGAAAAAGCAACCACTGTCCAATCTGTAATAAAGGGTAGCCAAGGGTCACAGGCCTATAAATCATACCAGAAGAGCCTTGGCCAGGTGGTTCAGTGTATGTGTGAGTGTGTTCACCATGAAAGGACAGAGGACATAATTCTAATATTGACTATTTTACTGTATGTTATTGCATCTTTTACTTTAGTGAATGGAACTCCTGCATGTACTGTACTGAAAAGAGCCATATATCTGCAGTAGGCTTGTCACGATACCAGATTTTCACTAGTTGATACCAATACCAATACCAATAGTGAAGTTGTGTATCTGGTACTCATGGTACCGGAAAAAGCAGGTACTGAAATGCTACGAAAAAATAAAGTAAACACAGAAGAGTGATCAAAGATAAAATGCAACAAAGTGCAATGGAAGTATGAGAATAAATCATGATTACATGTGAAGTATCTAAATGCTATATCTTTCTTTCACGATTTCCACACTGTTTTCTTCGCATTTTAAATACGACGGTGTCATTTTAATTGCATAGGTAATTAGTGTGTGGGTGGCCCTCTCATTCATTCTGATTTGGTTAGTTGTTACGTTGTGACACAGCACGAAGTTTGCTAAATATAGCTAAACCGCTAAGGTTGTCAAAACTAAGTTATGCCAAAGTCTCTGAGATTCCTCGTTATCTTGCATAACTCTGTTTTGTCCTCTATCATAGTTATGTCTACCGTAGCCATGACTGTTGACATCAGCCTTTAAACAAGCAAAGTAACAATGGAGTTTGGTAAGGACGATTGCAAATCCTCCAGGTTTATAACTGCCCAAGCAAATGCAAACAAGACTTTCCATGAGGTCATGGTTGTTTCTCAAAGCCCCCCCAAGGTTCTGAAGATATAAATAATAGGATGAAGAAAATGTTGGGCACTAGTTGAGTCTCAGTAGCTCTGCTCCAGGGCAAAGAAAAATTGCAGCATGAAAGGGCAGCAAATTATTAATGTGCGTGTTATTTTTGATATGTGTCCCTCTAACCCACGCCGCACAAAGTACGCAAACACATTTGCTCTGCAGGAGGCTGCCGGTTCGAGGATGAGCTCTCATGCTGCTTCACAGGAAACGCCAAGAATTGGCCCCCATGGTGATTGTGAGAGAAGAAAATACATCTAAAAACAAAGCTGTGAAATCCAATCGACCAGTGCTACGCATGTGTTTACAAGGGGGAAAAAAGTCTATACACTTCAGAAAGTTTCTGATGATAACTAATGAATATTTTTTGATGTGGATACTTAACTTGAGTAAGAAAGTGTGACGAATTCTCAAGACGTCCAAAGGGTCAAAGCTGTCGAGTTATTGGGAAGAAATTGGCATCATGTTCTTCTTGCAGATGATAAACAGAGAAGGTTCCTGCCAAGGACAAAGTCTAAAGTAAGCTAATGTTGAATCACATTAAGGAGCGGGAGTAAATCTTTATCTTTGTTAAATGAGTCTGCCCCACTTTAACCCGGAGGCTTGGATTTCAGCAGAGAGCCAGTGATTAATAACAGCAAAGACACGGCTAACTTGTTCATCATGTCACGGACAGTTTAACCTTGGATCTACTCTAGAAGTGTCATTCATGAGGGTGGATGAAGAGATAAGTTAAATATTGTGTGCTGCTCCTGTATTTTAGCAAGAACAGTAAAAACAATAACAACAATAATCCAAAATTTCAAAGTGAGTGTGAATGTTTCCAAGACAAAATTTAACAGGATTTTTTCTTCTGTTTGTAAATGTTGTACTAATGTAGCCAAAACTAGTGCTTTTGGCACCAGACAGCCATTTAGTCTGCAAACAGCAGAATGACGTTCAGTCTTCCACAGCCAATTTTGTGGTATAAGAGGAAAACATTAAAAGTAGAGAAAGATTTTGCCAACTGCTCAAAGGCAAGCCTACATAGCCCATAGAGACTTATTCTGAAGCTACATGAGCCATGAAAACTATCGGGTGAACATTAGCGGAGCCACAGATATAATACTGTGGTGCACTGAACAACTCTGTCACTATACAGACATTTGTGGCAAGTGGAAGCCAACGACATAAAGCACATTTTTTACCAACAAAAATAAACTAATGATAATAGATGAACAGGATTCATTTGTTAGCATGTACCATGATTTTAGAAATTACGAGAAAATAGATTTTATCATATTTATCATTATAGTATATGAAATGTAAATGAGATGGAGTTTGCTACAAATTGACATTGAATTAAGCTCAGTTTCCATCGCCGTGCTCATATTTGTGTTTGACTGGTTATCTGTGAGTGCAGCTGTACCTAAGTTCCCTAAAAGTGCGTGCAGCTTATGGTCGTGTGGTGTGTGTGTGGCGACTGGCACTCTCTTGTGAAATCACCACAGTCTTCCTGTCACCTTGGAGCCGGATAAACGACCAGATGCAGTCCAGCATCTGCCTGCAAACCGAGAACTGTGACATAACGCTGGCATCGCCGCCAAGCTATTTGGTCTTTGCTGTGGTGATAATGTGCAGCCTGCGCGGCGCTGTGGGCACACACTGTGATTATAGAGTGAGCAAACTTTATCTCAAAAGCAAAATACATGTCTCAGATAAGAGACCTTTCAGCTTGATTTGTTGCTCCCATTTTCTTCTGTCGTGGTTGGAAAACATATTCAGATCATCTGCAAGTGGAAGCAACACACTAGAAATATGACATTACAAATTTAGCTACAAGCCATGTAAATGCAAGTATCACAAGTACACATTGTGCAGAATGACCTCTGTGAGTGACATATTTGGGCGAGTAACCTTGTAAATGCGATCAATTATGCATTATTTAATTATGAAAATAAATACCATATATTAAGAATTCAAGATCAAAAAACATGAGTTAGCCTACATTACTGATTATCAGCAGCTACAGTTTGGAGGTCCTATCATCAGAGTGAACCTGCAACTCCAACAAGAATACAGGTTTGCTTAATGTACCACTGGGTCAGTCGATCTGCTTAAGACGACACAACATGTAAATAAGACAAATTTGCAGTAGGTGGGAGTCGAAACTTTCATCTATTGTTGATGACAGACCTCCTTTTTACACCTCAGCAAACAAGATAACCACCGACAACCCGGCATTACAAACAGTTCGAACTGTACAGCCTTACATTACCCCTTGGTGGAAAAAGCAGTCACATTATTCTATCATGTAATAAAATAACAGATCACAGTAACTGTGCATAATGCGTGTGCAAATGTCTACATGTTCACTTTGCTGTCTGATGAGATAAAGTAACATTTGACATTATGGGAAAGTAGCTCAGCCTGAACAGCTCCATCCCCTAGGCCTCATGGCAGTGAGGTGTCAGGAGATTATAAACACACTTCCACTGGAAGTGCCCATGGAAGAACTGCTCAATTAATTTGGTTTCATATCTGCTGAAAGGTGTCAGGACAGAGGGCCATGAGTGTCCTTACATTCTCTTACACCCTCTATTTTTACCGGCCACTGACAGCTGTTCAGTGCAGCACATGGAACCTATTCCAGCAGGTCGGGACTAACCGGATACCAGACGCCTATCCGCTCTGATCCGACCACTGCAGATTAATTGATTCTCAAATATTGATATAGTGCCGCTTTAATGCCTTGTGTAAAACTGAGACCGGTGAACCCCCTCTGCAACATCCTCATCAGTTTAAACTGCACCTGTGGGACTTGGAGGTCATTTCTCAGTGGTTTCAATAAAAATAAAGTAAATAGAAAACACACTATCAGCCATCATGTTTCATTAAGCTGGGCTTCCTTTGTGTTTCCCAAATAATAGACTTCAATGACCAATTTATCCTAATTTATCTAGGAAGTCACATTGTGTTGACCGCCCTTCCGTGTGCGTTGCTTTGGGACATCCAGACATGTGAGACGTCTCTGTTTATCTGCAATTATACAATCACATTCACAGCTGCTTGGCATTATGGTCAATTTGCTGCACAAGCCTTGATAGGAGCCCGCAGCACCATGCCACACTCCACCTATGATATGATGTATTTGATTTGGCATCGGGATGCACACAACTGTCTACTTGACATCTCTAATGTGACAGAAATCGCTGGGCTCGTGCCAGTAAGCTCGGTCGGTGTCGGTGTGATCGATGAAAAGTGGTTTAGCTAAAGATTTCCACTCTAATCACAGACCAGTCTCACGACTCTGCCAACGTGGTGTGTGTCTACGCATGTAACCATGAGTAAATGTGATTAATCTGAAAACCAATGCTCTCCCTTGAGTGGGGCTTAATAAATCTGACCTCAATTTAGCGGTTTAGTCCAGAGAGCTGCTTCATTTCACTCCAGTGTTTTGTTTTATTCCCTCTTCTCTTGACCACACATACCTGAGCTATGTCTGGCCGTGAGCTGCCAAAAAGTTTCCAAGCTTATTACTGCCACGTCTCTCCTGAGTGTCCCATACATGGCTGGAGAGATGGCATCTGTGGTGAAAGGATATTTCTGCCCTGGTAGGTGAATGGACCCTTTGTGTGACCGGCTCAAACCTGCGTTCTGCAGAGTGTCACGAAAAAGTGCTACTCATGTCCTTATCTGAAAACGGACAGAAATGAGTTCCAGACATTTCGAAGGGGAAAAGAGGAAAAAGTGTGCTATCTTAGATCTTGTAGGTGATTTGTCACCCCTTTGAAGGCCATTTTTAAATTCTGGCTTCATGTTTTTAAATATTGTCATTGTGAGTCACACTGTTAGCACTGAGGACAGCTGCAAATTACGTTTTCATTAGAGTCGGTTTTCTTTCAAATCTGATCGCTTGCAATGATAGAACTTTAAGTAGTGTTTTCCGTAATTCAAAGCCGGTGGAGCGAGTGACTTTAAGGGCCTCGAGTGCAAATAATATTCAACAGAATAATTCACCGTCCTTTTTTTTTTGCATTGGAAATTGAGTTTTTTTATTAGACTGAAAAAATCAGCTTTCATCCAAGCATAAACCTTTCTAATCCCTTCACTCAGCGCTGGCAGCCAATCTGAAGCTGCAGCAATTTCACCTCTGTTTGCCCCTGTGAACTTGAATTCAAGCCTCCACACAATGAGCACATAGAGGGTGCTGAAAAATAGACTGCACACCTGTAAAAGAGCATACAGGTATATTGTGACGCCGCAATGACTGTGCGTCATTCTTCTAGGAGTTATTTTCTGAAAACTTTGGTTTCATTTCTATTGAGTTTATTTTAGATATGGAGATTGTATGAGAATGAATAAATTCATGACCTACTCAGCATAGACCCTGTTCTATCTATTCATCAAATGATTGAAGGATGACTGACTTGTGCCTTGAATCTGGCAAAAGTAGTTCACATTATTTCACCTGCTGTCTTACACAGGTCCATGTTTTTGGTTTCACATATTTACATCTATATTGTCTTCAAGTATAACTGAAATGTGCAATAAATCTTTAAAAGTCCAGTCCCATTCTGAATCAGCATGTATCCACTATAGTAAATTTAAAAAAGTTGTTTTTATCCCCATGGGGATAATCAAACAGAGTCCTTAACTACCATCGAGGACATGTCCCCTGTATGCCCCCAGATCTTGCAACCCCTGTCTACAGTTATATAATAAAAGATAAAAGACTGAACATAAAAAGGATATCAGCCATATGCTGGTCAGCACCAGGGGGTATACATGGCTGTAGTCCTGCTCTTTGTCACCCATCACCTTCTGTTTGGTGGGTCTGTTTCTACTGAAGTCATACTCATACACGCTAGTACACATGTACATCATCTGTCTTCTGACTCCCCTTTGTGTGCATTTCCACAGTTAAGTAGCAAACTAACCACACTGCCAGGACAGTTCGAGGGCAGAAGTTAAAGCAGAAGTGAGTGATATATTTGTGTTAATATAAGTCTTAAATAGTTATATCTTCCGACAGCAATCACTTACATAGAGTGTTTGGACTGAAACACGGGTCTCTCAGTCCCTCTGCTCTGCTCTGAGCCGAAGAGAAAACATTTATCGTATCCTACAGTTTTTATCCAATGAGGAGAGAGAACGGCATGCAGGGCTGTGTGTGCAGCCAAGGAACGCCGTGAATGTGGTGACGTAGCGACGAGGACTGTTATGGTGCGTTCAAGGAAACTCGTATTTTTCCGACCGTGAAGTGGTACCAGTTCGATCTGGTACGAGTTCACCGGTCGGAAGTTACGAGTGGCCGTTATAGTGACTTTCACCGGTAAAACAGGTCGGAAAAACACGAGTGGGTTGCCTGAAACGCTACAAAGTCGTAAGTTGTGACTTGAAGCTGTAATTTACGATTTCAAAAGCCTGCCTGGAACGCAGCATTAGCGAAAACGACCGGACCACTCACTTCTGCTTTAACCTTAGAAAATTTACCTAGTGGTGCATGCAAACAGTACTAGATGAAACTGAATAAATCAGAGATGCTGATTGCAAATCACTAAAAGATTAGATGTCATATACAGGGCTTAGGGGCTGTGTCCACCAGACGCGTTTTTAGCTCTGACAGCGCTCTCAGCGCTGCTTTCCCAGCGCTTAGCGCTCTCTCTCTCCCTCGTCCGCCCTCGTCAGAATGCCGCTGTTGCTAGGTTACAAAACGAGTCCTCTGACACTTCCGTGTTCCTGCCTTGTTTAATGTAAACACTACAACGAGTGTCAGAAATACACAATAGCATTAGCGGCAGCTTTTGACATGGACCCTGAGGTCGGCCTACCTTCAATACAAGTGTGGGTCATGATATAAACCGAGCCACGTCTCCGGTTGTGTTGCTGTCGGTAACGTATGTCCCGCCCCTTCTTGATTCTGATTGGTCAGTGCGGGGAAAAGTGACATTGACGAGCGTAGCGCTGTTCTAAAAGTTGAACAGATTTCAACTCGAAGCGCTCTGAGCGCCGCGACAAAAAGAAGCAAGCGCCCAGGGCGTTTTACCGCCGAGGGCGCTGAGCACTGTGAGCGCCGAGCTCAATAGGGTTTGAATGTAAAATAGACGCCCAGAGCGCTGAAAACGCGTCTGGTGGACACGGCCCCTTAAAGTAAAAAAAAATCCTGAGCCTGAACTTTTTTCCAAGGAGCGGGGGTGCAGTGGATCCGACGCATAGCCTACACATTATAGGCAATTTAGAAAACAACTTTTTGGCATTGTGCTTGGTGATGTACACAGGGTTCATACACATTTTAACCAACAAATTTCCATGACTTTCCCATGACTTGGCAACAAGTTACCATGACATTACAAGACCTCTAAAACATCAATATATGCATGAAATGTATGAAAACTATGTGTAAAAAAATAAATAAATAAAATAAAAAGTGGAAATGTCAAAAAATAGATCTAATGACAATGGGCTTTATCCTTTTTCCACTACTTCCTGAGCTCAAGCCCGCTTCATTATTACATACAGACAAACTGATAAATCCAGGTGTGTCTGACCTCACAACAATGGTCATTCCCCCCCAGAAAAAAAAATAATGTGATTTTAACACATTGAAGCATTCTGGTGTACTCTGAGAAGAACATGAAGGGAAAATTTGTTTCAGATTTTAAAAAAAGAAAAAAAAAGAAAAAAAGAAGCACATTGAGTATTGACTGAGGGTCCTATAGCTTTGTTGCCTTACAATTGTAATCTAGGGGTCTGGACCAGCCATTCAAGGGCCCGTTTCCTCTGTTATGGGGGGGGGGGCACGTCCGTGCAGCGTTGCGCTGCGGACATGCACGGAGAAAAAAAAAAAAAAAAACGAAATCGAACGCGCGCCGTTACGTCCGCTCGTACCACCAGGTTCGTTTGTGCCGACGTCAACAGCGGCAAGAGACCCGACGCTACTTGGCGTATCACTGCCTCCAGCGAGTGACTGAGTCACGTCACCAGGCTCATACAGTACGCGCAGGCAGGCCAGGGTTGTCTTGCATACGACACATTTAGCTTTGTCCTCTGTCTTCTCCAGCCATGAACTTCTCTGTGTGCAGCCAAATATTGTGTGTGTGTGTGTTTTTTTTTTTTTTTTTCTGAAATTTTCAAACGCCGGAGATCCGGCACGGGCCGGAATACTTTAAGCCCTGCATATATAAAAGTTAGACTAAAGGTAAAACTGAATTAGTCGTGTAACAAAAAAACTGGACTCACAGATCTTGATTAACTGTCAAATTAGTGTTAACGTCCCACGTGATACAAACTAAGTTTCACCATTTAAAGATCCACATCAAGTCCCATTAGGAAGTAAACAAAGGCCGAGTCAGTCCACAAGTGTAACAATGGTAAAACACGTAACAACTATGTTACAATGAGTCACTGAGAATGTCGTATTAGCAACACATTAGCCACAGAAGGCCAGTATGAAGGCTAAAATATCTACCGGTACATCAAAAGACAATAGTGAGTGTTCAACTGCAACGAAATTCTGGTGGCACAATGAGTAAAGTTTTTTTGGGCCTATTTCTGATCATACAGCTTATGTCATTTCTCATTCATTTATTTTCCGACTCTTAGCATTCTGAGTTTTTTTTGGCCAAACTTATGACAAATAAGCTTTTGTTAAAAATAAGATTTAATCAGACAGAAAGTAAAAGTAAGTAGAATATTTACAAGGTGGATGTTACTCACACACATTTGAGCACTGGAAGGTTTGTCCAATTTGTCCAATGCACTGATTACACCAACATTAGCTACATTACATACTTTACATATAGGCTACATACTTTTTACATTACATACCTGTATTTTGTGTGGCGGCTCACCCTCTGACTGGTCTTAGAAGTCAGCAGGTCAACGTCAGTTTTATTCTGGTATACCCCTCCAGTCTCACTCCTTTCTCCTCTCATCTCTGCATATTAAAAAGAGCATCAGATGAATAAAACCCATGTATGAGAGTTCATTCTTTGCTCAAATTGAAACATTCCTTAATGTGTGTCAATGAATATTCGCTTCTGTTCAGGCAAACAAGGGAAAAGTCACATATATTTTGGCCAACTTGTATTCCCATTGCCTCCTATTCTGTCTGCAGGCACATAATAACACTCTTAAAAGTATTATTTTTGGTCCTTGATTCAGCAATAGGAGTAGATTTCAAATTTTGCCAAGCGATGTGGGACATATGGTCCATATAAAATGGATACAAACACATTTTGATAGAAAAACTATGAATTTACACTCAGACACACTCACAACTCAGTTCACTCTTGATTGCTTTATCTTAGCAATCACATTCAACGTTAAACTTCACTTTCAGCCCAGTGACAGGAATGCAGAAGCAGATAGAGGGATTAGTGGTGTCTTTTACAGGCGCTCCACCACCACTTGACTTTGTAAGGGCTCAATCTACATAGCAGCACCTGTACAAAATGCTGCACAGTGTCCCAATAAGGACAGGAAGGACAAAGTAACATTTCTGTCATCTACGTTGTCCTCTGGGGAAGGAAAACGTTTCTACCGAGCATACATTCACAGGGGCCGGGAGACTTGCCGTCTATGATTTAGGATTCTTTGAACAATGCTTAAGTGTCTTGGAAAATATTACTGAGTTATTTCAACAGCTCATAATCAGCTGGTAATGATTTGCAATGTGCTGTGTTAAGTAGGTGTAAGACGGTCTGCGCAAAGCAAGTTTTCTGGTTTTAATAAGTGTTGATTTTTTAGAGACAATTACTTCAAGTGCTGATTGGAAGGTTGTTTGTTCACCCATAGAACTGATGAGGGTCTGAGGCAGCAGCCCAAAACTAGCAACCACATTAAATCAACTCTGGTGGGTGAGAAGCAACAGAAACACTGGCATATTGCAGATTTTTTGCACTTGTGTCAAATTAACATTGACAAGTTTGTTGTGTGTCTGTGGGTATTTGAGAGAGAGCGAGGTGAAGCTGGAGGTTTCATACTCATTCAATCATTTACTCCATATCTGTCATCACCAATGGAAACATAGCTGCAATAAAACACTGCACCCAGAAATACCACCGAACCACACCAACCTCAACTCTTGAGATCGAGTCTACATGTTAAATACACATAGCTGATAAATCCATTACGAAGCAAAGGAAAATGTATACAGTTACTTTTGTTTTAAAGGATAAAGAAACTGGAAAAGCAGAATTGTACCTTTAAATTGTATTTACCTACTTGTTGACAGGTTTCTAAAGGAGATTGAGAAACTGGAACACACATGGGCTTCATAATAATTAAACATTGTTATTAATTTGCTTTCTTATTAAGAACTGGATGAAAAGATTGATACCACGCACTTAGGCCTACACATCTTTGTCCTACGATGACTACAGATGGCAGCCAACTTGCGACTGGAAACCGGGGAGAGCAGCTAACCTGGCTTCACAGTTCACAAACTTTCCTTAAAGACTTGGTGACCTTGAAACATTATGGTGGATTGTTTACACAGTCTATGGTTTTACCCTAGCCAGGCTAGCTGTTAGCTAATAACACTACAGCTTCATAGCACAAACATATAGAGTAGCATCAATATTTTCATGTTACTTCTGCAAGGATTACCAAAATAGTTGCTCCACTATTTGACAGTGCAGGCTACAAATTCTTGGTATAATTGGTTTCTTATTGAAATGCAAATTCCACCTAAAATGGAGCAAGCTAATATGCAAAGTCATTTGTTGACAAAACAATATTGTATACTTCTTTTGTCTTTTTTTAATTATTAGAGTTGCAACTTTGGTTGAGCTTCATTGCTCAATAAATTGCGCAATAAAGGAAATCCAAAATGTAATTTGTTACGTTACACTTACCCCGCTCTTCCTCTCTCATTTGAATCACCTTCTCTTGTCTGTTTTTCTTCATCTCTTCACGCTCTCCCTCGACAAAGTTGAGCTTTGAGGACAAGTTTTTCATTTTCATCTTGCAGTGTAAACAAAACACAGTTGTAGCTAGTTAGCTTAGCTAGAGTTCGTTTTAGCTAATTAACTTAGCTAGCAAACGCAGCGTGACCGACGTCTGGTGCTGAAGCGACGCGGCATTCGGCGACATCGTCGTGGGACTTCACCTTCAGGCTAAAATACGCAGGAAGCAGTAAAGTCTTCACGCCTCGGTGGGTGCCGTAGGTGCATTTAGCTACCTGTCCGGTTTGTTGCTCCATGGTTTGTTGTCACAATGACCACCGCGGTGAGAAAGATTTTGTAGTACGGGCAAGATCATTCACTCCACACAATATCACGCGACACAAAACCGTTGCAGCTCCACAAACGGATTAAACCAGGTGTGTCTGAGTAGTCACAATGGTCAAACACACCTGGATTAATCAGTTGTCCAAAGTGTAAAACAGGAAACAAAAGAGCAGCATTAAATCCAGGAAGTAGTGGAGCTGTGCATAGAGCCCATCATACATTTTTTTTTTTTTTTTCTCAATCTCAATTTTTATTAACAAAATCCGGCATAACATAGACACAATTCAAAATATATGCCCATCATACATATAAGAAGCGATAAAATGACTCACCCGCCACTGCTGCCCAATGACATGGCGTAGCCACACGGCGGCCGTCTTGGGACTGGCCACTCTCTCCCTCAGAGCATTATTAAGCCTATATGGTGCATGATCTGCTATAATGACCACAACTTGCTCAGTTTTTGTCCGATTTCCAAACGGTTTGATTTTTTATGAACGTTTATGCAGTTATGATGCAGCATACTTAAAATCACGGATAATTTGAATCATGTACTTTTTTTGTAAAAGTAACATTATGCAAAAAGTTAAAGTAATAGCTACATAGGCTACTGATTTATTTTTCAGAGTTATGAATCGTTTTTTTTTTAGTGCAGATGACAGGATCACCCACCTGAACTAATGCAAGTATCTGTGCGAGTTGCCCGTTCCAATATGGCCGACTGTGAGCTACTCCTGCGTGTAGTCCGATCCACCCCCTTGGAGCCCATTATCACAGCGTTGCACAATATTTGCAGCACCAACCGGAGTTTATGTTTATAAATTATTTCATTATATAGCCTAGCTGCTCAGGACGTAGCGAACTCAACATAGCCTAACAAATTGCAGAGACCTCTATTCTGGACATGACCTTAATAGCCGGCCTCTATCCCTGGATGTGGCCTCTGCCAGCACTGACAGAATTAACTCATCACTCAACAATCTTTTATTTTTAAATTGTCCGCTGTGAGTGTGTCACTGATATAAGTTCAATACATAGTTATATACTTTTCATAATTCAGTGGTTTTCGATGAGAAACTGTCTGTGAAAGCAACAAGAGGAGAGAGTGCTATAGGTCAACTATAGTGGGTCACATCCATATGTTGCATGACGATGATCCTGAGCCTGATTAGAAACACTGGTCCCTCCCTGCACAAATTACTCATTAGAGGATTAGAGGAACAGAGAAAATTAGGAATTTCTGTTTCAAATGATGTAATGGATGCAGAGTATCAGACTTAAGTTTCACTGGCCTGTCTGCGTGTGTGAGTGTGAGGGTGCGGCTGTGGGAGTGGGTGTGCATTAACAGTGGTGAATGTAGGCACCACAACCAGAGTGAACGTCAGAGGTAAGTGAAGCCTGCTGTGTCCAGGCCCTCTAATTCATCAGTTTGCAGGCACGCGACCGAGAGGAGGTCATAGGGTCCTGTGTGTGTGTGTGTGTGTGTGTGTGTGTGTGTGTGTGTGTGTGTGTGTGTGTGTGTGTGTGTGTGTGTGTGTGTGTGTGTGTGTGTGTGTGTGTGTGTGTCTCAGATGGGATGTCGTAGGAAACAGACCAGACAACTGATAATAGTGTGGTGCACAGGGCAACAGAGTGGACAGAGACTGCTTTGAACCGTGCTTTACAAGCGTGTAGCTTGATTAGTCAGGGTAGACAGAGACATGAGTTGGATCATTGTTGTACCTTTTAACAATTCATTGTGAAATTATTAGTTTCCAATCCAATACACTTATTATATATTTATATAGCACATCTTCTAAATGTAGAAGTTTACCAAAGTGCTTCATAGAGGAAATAGAGCACAAAATGGTTAGGAAACACATAATAAAAATTAGTAAATAAAATATAAAAGAATAGCCTAAGTAAAAACCATAAAAGGACAGACAAATTAAAAATACAATGGAATTAGAAGAAAAAGGCATAGGAGGTCACACAATAAAAATAAGTTTTAAGACGCTCAAGAAAACTGCAATTCAATCACCTCGTGCAAAGCTGGCCTTATTGGTGAAATTCTTGTCCTTGATTGTTTTGTCAGTAGTTTTACTTGAGTTTTAATATACTCCATAGTTTTGAGGAATATGCATATTTGTGTTTAGTGAGAAGTTTTCCCTTCCTTGAGACTCTTTTCCTTCAGGCTACAGTTTTCTCAGCATGGAAAGCTGCCTGCTGTCAAATTGCCTCCAGCGTAATTTATCACACTTCCTCACACATCAAGAATCAATGTTTCATTTTCCCCTCTTTTCTTGACCATTACATGTCAATTACTGTTGACAGCTGCGGTAAGAAATGGAAATCATTACACAGAAATGAAAACACAGCAACACAAGATCGCTGTGGTATAGCCACTCTAAAGTTTTAGGAGAAAACATGAACACAAGTAAACATTTAAAAAAAAAAAATTAAATTGTTTTTCAAATTGGCCCCACCACTGTCCTTCATGCTTTTTAAAAGATCGTATGGTTACTGTGCAGCCTGGCGTCTACATCACCTCTGAGTCACTGTCTGTTCTGCAAATGACTGAAGGAGGCATTATGCAAATGGCCGGGAATCTAATCTGAAGTTAACAGTGTCTGAGTGCTGTGTAGCAATGATCAAAGGAGTGTGTGTATCCCAGCCATGGTCCAGCAAACCCTTAGGGCAGATGGGTCAGGAAGGCCTCTGATAGCCACTGCCCTGGGGTTAGGGGTCTAAGGAGGATGGAAAGTATTTATTGGACCGATTTTATCTACACAAAGCGACAAAAAAAGTGCTGCTCTTAGTGAGGGGAATAACTTCTGAGGGAGAAAATCACAATAACAGAAAGATGATTTCTCTCCATTTTTGCTGGAACTGGGTTATTATGATCTTCATCCTTCAGCTGAACCTTCAACGCTGCACGAGCCGTAAAAATAGTCAAGTCGATAAATCTTCGATCTTGCCTCACCTTTTTTCCTCTCTTTTCTCTTTGTCTCTATATTGTCTGTTTGGGAATTCCATATATATCATGAAAAAGGGATGGTAGAGGTGAATTTTAAACTGCTGCAGTGGGAATAGTAAATGCAACATTCAGAGGCCAGGCAGTGATATATTGATTTATCTGAGCTGTGGAAGAGATTACAGGTAGGATATGGCTTGACACAGGGGAATATTAGACAGCAGTCCTGTGCTGGAGAAATTATTCATTCAAGTAACGAACAGTAGCTCCACTCTCCATCTGCATCTGCATCATATTGCCTCCGACATCGTTGTGTGTGAAAAGTAAACACATAAACTCTTAGCAAGTTTGAAACCATGAATGAATAAGATACGGCCAAGAAGAATACAAAAACAAACTGAGAAATCTAACACAAACCTAGAATAACATTTCATTTTTATAATATGATAGATATCTTTTCTGTTTTTTTTTTCTGCTTGAGTGGTTTGATTTTAATTAGATTCTTCACATGACAAATTGCTGTAAATGTAGGTCAAGTGTTTCTTGGAGATTTCTCAACAACACAAAAAAGGATATAAGGCAGAGTGAAGCATGAGTGCCACCTGTTGGACAGAAAGAAAAAAAACGTATGTAAAAGAGCTTGTCACTATGAAATAACACTGCACACCACACCACAGTTTGCTTTTTCAACAAACACACCCCGTGTCACTCCATGAATCTTGTCAACCTGACATAGGTAAATGGACATCGTAATCAATGTTTCATCTCGCTAAGTTCAGTAAGAATCTGCTTAAAATCACAATATTTTGAAGGATGGTGTAATGGTTGAGTGGACCCTGTGTGTTTCAGTGATAAAGTGGGTTTATGATCACACACACACATACACAGTTCTGAACTGTGTCATAGCTTAGGGAGGTAAATCCCAGACACACTGTCTGGAAGAGGGCTCATCACTCAGCAGCCTAGGGGGCTAAGCTCTTGGGTGTGTGTTGTAAATGTGGGGCTATTAGGGGGTTTAACTTTTTTGTGCAAGTGAGTGTGTGCATCTGTGGAGGAAGTGTGTGTATATGTATATATATATATGTGTGGTTTTCTTTGTGTTGGGTATTATGGGAAATTGTTGCATTGTTGAGGGATTTATGCTTCATTATGCTTCCAGTTCTTGTGCCCAGATGCATCCATATACTGTGCACAAGCCTTGTATCACATGAAATGTACCTGTGTGTATAAACTAGCCACTCTGGAGGGCAGCGTACAGTTCTTGTTGTTTATTAGAGGAAGCGTCTACATCAGTGGTTCCCAACCTGGGGGGCGCCAAAGATCCAGGGGGGGTCGCGAAGCCCTCTTGATTTCAAGGGGTTTAATCATTTTAATGTAATTAAAATGTTAAATAAATGAGTAGGCTAAGCATTTAATTCATATATGTGACAAAATCAACTAAGTTCAAGGGCCACATTAAAGGTGTACAGAAAAGAAAATTGAATTTGAGCCCACTTTGGGTCATAAAATTAATGTGATAACTCATCTTTCAGACGTTGTAGGCCAAACTTTGTGCAAAATTCTATTTTTGAGTAAATCCGGGATGAAAGTGTGTATTTTTTTTTCCGCATTGGATAATGCAGGCGCACGGATTATACGTCAGCCTGTACACGATTCACCAGCCACTGGTATTGGATCCGTAATCCGTCATTCAAACGTCTGAGACACGCACACACACATGGAGCTCGGGCTCGCCCCAAGCTTTGAATATCCCGCCCGCTCGATAACGACCAATCAAATTCGTTTTCCTCACTCGGGTAAACTCGTGTTGCAGCTCGTGACAACTCGGCGCGACAAACAGGACAAACGGCCATTTCTGTACACCTTTAAACATTTATTCGTGTAAATAGATAAACAAGTAAATTATAGGCCTGTATCAATAGATGATTGAATATCAACAGTTTTAAAACATTACAGCAGGGCAATATCAGTCACAACAAATACTACTGATAATAGTATTTTTGGTTACAGAAGTTAATACATTTATAATTGATCAAAAAGCTAAGCTAGCAGCAAAAAAAGAATAAAACTGCTGATCTTCCTATAAAGTTATGCAGGGAATGTCATCATCTGTAGCGAGTATGAGCTGAGTGATTGAATTAATAAAAAATACAAACACAATATTTCAGTTTAGCATTGGCTGATACATCAACTTGTTTTATCAAATAGGCCTACTGGCTAGCATGCTACATTATGTTCAGCATGCTTCTTTACAAGTTACCAAAACCAGCATCTCACTCATCACCCCAAACACTTAAGTTATGTTACATAAATATAACCCCAGATCTGACTTCATAGTCTACTACCCATAGGGCCCCATTGTGAACCCGGAAATGTTGAGTACCCCAAAGTTTTATGTTAGAAATATAGTATGGGTCCCAGTATTCAGAAACTGCCGGATGCTAACTTATATATATTGGACAATTAGCATAATCGACATAATTAGCATAAATTAGCATAATTGCCTATAGCCTATGGGCAATATTTCAACAAAATTGACTTGGCTGATCTGGGCAATATTGGAGTGGTTTTAGGGGTAATTGATGATGCTGAATCCATTTCTGACATTTTCAAAATTCAAAATGGCTGTCTAAACCGGAAGTGACCAGATTTTAACCGCCAGTGGGCCGATTTTGATGGATTTCAAAATCTGGTCACTTTCAGTTTAGACAGCCATTTTGAATTTTGAAAATGTCAGAAATGGATTCAGCATCATCAGTAACCCCTAAAAGCACACTAATATTGCCCAGATCAGCCAAGCAGTTGTTAAAATATTGCCCATAGCAATTATGCTAATGTATGCTAATTATGTCAATTATGCTAATTGTTCACTACATACAAGTTAGCATCCTGCAGTTTCTGAATGCTGGGGACCCATACTATCTATTTCTAACATAAAACTTTGGGGTACTCAACATTTCCGGGTACTCATTGTTGGCAAGTAGACTAGCCTATCACTGTGAGGTAAAAGTGAAGAATGTCCTGAAAGCTCATCAACTTCGATAGGCCAAATCAATAGATGATTGAATATCAACAGTTTTAAAACATTAAATTAAACATTAAACATTAAAGTATTTCATGTAAAAGAAGTTATGATGTTCCTTATTTTATTTTATTTTACATTTCACCAAAGAGCCCACATAATTTTAAATTGAAAAATGACTTGAAGTTCAAAATTTTTGATTATCTGCTCTATTTTCCATGGTACATCCACATCTGACAAGACTGCAGCTGTTTTTATACATTCCCTCAAATCTTACACAGTTCACTCAATATGGATGTGAACACCCTAACTTTACTGAAGCACTGTCTCTCTGTGCTCACCAGCTAGTTGTGAGTGAAGTTGCTAGAGACTAAAGAGTAAAACAAAACAGAGAAGGTGCAGGCCCAAAAACAACTAAAGCAATGGGCTTAAAGCTGATTTAATCAGTGTAGTGTAAAAATACTGGCTGAAGCTGCTTTAAAGACAGCACTTGCTTTGTTTTTACTTGAAAACCAAGATGTTGGGGTACAGAGCCAAAACAAGGAAAAGTCGATTTCTGTATTCTAAGTCAGAGGTGCACTAAAACTACTCACCATATAATTCAATGTTTTTAAGTGGATTAGTTTAATTGCTTTTGATTATTGTGTCAATTGAAACTGTTCTGTCTTTCAATAAATAACCATGTGAGACTTTCTGAAGTGCACATAATTTTGAAATGGAATGGGTATTTCCCAGGGTTTTTAGGTTTTCTGTACTTTGAGCAGAGACAAAATTAACCCAAGGTCGACAGACACTAACGGACTCTTAAATGCAGTGTCTGTGTCTAAAGACAATCTGCTGTGCCAGGGTCAGAGTAGAGACAGAGGATTGGGTTGTCTCTGTTAAGTCCAGTAATGATTTATCTTAGGTCTTGGCAGTACACGTCGAAATACACTCCCTCACACACACATGCACACTCACAGTGCCAATTTCCTCTTCATATCTCAGCAGAATTGAAGAAAACTGCTTTTTTACCTCACCCCGAAGGGATTTCTTTATGTCTCAAAGTCATGTGGAGTTGCACCACAAAGAGGTAGGTTTGGTGTTTAGATTGCCTGTGTCCTGCCTGTTCTTCCATAAGCAGGGAAACCAAGGCCTAAAATGTCCCAAACTATCCCCTGGTGTATTGTGGGACACAAACCAGACTGAGTAGGAGCAAACAGGGAGGAAAGAGGTTGTGTTAGTGTGCATTGCGTGAGTGTGTGTTCAAGTGAGACAATTTAATCATTTGTACCTCTTAACCACTAGATGGCACTAGAGTATTCTACATAAAAACATGCCTTACATCTCTGTCCAAACAGACAGTGATGTTAATACATGCACAATATGTTGACAACAAATGGAAAGTCTGCTGCTTTATCTTGATATCAAAACATGGTGTGTATCAGGTGTTGTTGAATTTGCATTTAGAGTTACAGAAGGACAAACATAAATCATATTAAAATGCAGAATAACGCTTAAAAGCATCTGCATATGAAAAGCTTTTGTGTGTTTGATGTTCCCAAGGGAGCATCGAGGAAGGTGAGTGGGTGAAAAGATGGTTGAAGGAGAGTTGTATTTTATTTACCTGTTTTTCTTGTGGCACAACAGGAGAGAGGATAAAATTATACCCACCCCCAGCAACGTGACTGTCAATAAAATGGGCCATTTTACTATTTTAAAGAAGGGGCACAATAGTCTAATGTTACACTCTGCTGTACTGAGGCCATGGCCCCTTCTGTTATGGGTTTTACAAATGCCAAACATGAAACCTGATAGCTGAATGGGTGAGTGAAAGTTAGTGCAAGTTGCTTCAGCATACACTTGCCCTATGGGCCTAAGATTTCAGTTAGAAACATAAAGCATTCACCCCCAGCTCAGTAAGCGTTAAGGTGGCAGTCGTGAAATTGATGTACAGTACTGTATGTTTTTGGAGCTTGGAGAAATAGTAAAGCAAGAAAATGTTAACAAATATGTTAAGCAGGGCTTAAAGTTTTCAGGCTTTCAGTTTTCAGGTTTTTTTTTTTACACCAAATATTGTCACAGAGAACCCAATATGATAAATTAATAATTGCAGTTAACTGCTGTGTATGATTTAAAGTGTATGATTTAAATGTGGCTTATCATAATGTAGCCTATTCATTTCACTAAATTCAAAACTTGAGATCAGTCACTGCTTCTTTGCTAGGTTGCTCGTTAGCTACAGCTTTTCTCCATCATCATAATTGGGTTTCGATTTCGTTGTGATATAACTAATGACATTACCAAAGTTAATCAATATGTATGGTTAGCAATTACAAATAAGAGATCATTTAGTTATCAGAGAGTAGGCTATTTAACAAGCAAATTTAGTCTAAATCTTAGCTTAGGTTAGATGTGGCCGTTCCTGCACCAGCTAGCACTTTTTTTTCTATTAATTCTTTATATGGTGGTAAAGCTGTTCAATTGTCAGATTAAGGTCATAATTCAGTTGAGTATACTGTATAGCCCAGTTACTGAGCAGGACAGTAGTAGGAGGCAGATGTTTTTAATATGGTGCAAACTGTTATGAAAAAATGTGTCACCGTCATCTAAACAGACCTATCAATCAAAAACTATTATTTAACTTAAAACTTTACCAAGCCACCTTAATAATTTTTGGAATATAGCCTACTGAAGTCCTGTGGATAAACATTAGCAACACTGAGACCCCCTCTCCACCCCTCGACTCTGCTTCTAACATTTTAGTTTCGGACGTATGATCCTGTGATGCTCTGCCAGTGGCACCGAGCGCTGTTCAAATATTTGAGCTCAGATGCAGCCAAGTTAACTTTGCTTGGAGCGTGGGCTCTCCAGGCTTTGATACGATGCCTGTGCCGAGCATGGGGCTTTCAGACGGGCTGCAACTGAGCGCCTCTTGTGCCGCGCTCCGTCTTGTGTCTGATGGGTTTTTTAGGACAGACAGGCCGGGGTCAGGGGCAGACGGCCACATGAGAGAGAGCTGAGGCTTACCCACCATCAGACACACACATGATATGCACACGAACACACACACACACACACACACACACTGGCACATGGACTTCTGCTATCCCAACTTGTTGACTGGCAGAGATCAAAGTATTCTGGTTCACAGATTTGGTGGGTAGCAGAGGAGGTGGGTTTCTTCAAAGTAACGGAGGAATAGTCTAGACTTCATTTTGTAAATTATAACCCAACAGTGACCTAGTTTCTTTCAGCCTTTTCCCATGCACAATGACCAGTGCTGATGAAAACCCAGAAACTCTTATGCTGCTGATAGACCAGACCATGATCCTTTCTTTAGAGTTTCTTTACCTTACAGTCTCTTCTCTGTGCATTTTATACAAGGAAATATGCTTCAGTACATCTCTGCAATGCAGCATTGCTTTTCATATTTGTTCGTAGTAGTTTCTATTATTCAGGTCATTAAAAAGGTAACAGAGACCAAGAGTGACTTGAGTTGACATTACTTTTAAGTTCAACACTGCAGAGGAGTTAAACAACCCATTCAGAGTGGCTCTCTGAAAGACACTTACTTGATGAGTTCAAGTGAGTGAAAACACTCGTTTTTGATATCTGCAGGAAAGCAATGCAGTATTTGTCAAACCTGATGCTGCACCTAGCAAGAGGTTTGCTTGAGGTAAATTTACAGCTTGTACTTCTTTGTCGTAGCCTTGTCAATTAGTTTTCTTGTCAGAAGAGTGTTTGCTGAGTTTGTTATGGTCCCTGAAGTGGATCTTTTTTGTTGTCTGCCTCTTATACAGAACATCAAAGATTTTAGCTTCATTACAGATATGACGCATGCTGAAGTGACAGGACCTCATGCTGCTATAAAACTTGAATGAATAATTTGCATTTCAAGATAAGAGACAAATCTGGGTTCAATAAATGAATGTTTGAAATACAAAGATGAAAATTTTCTCCCGCCTGGCTTTCAGATAGCAGAGGGATGAGAAGTGAAAATCAGGCAAACACAGTCTGACAGTGCGGATGTGAAAACCTGAAACGAAACAACACAGAATAGCAATCATTGTAAACCATACATGTCGGCAAAATCTCCCGAACAATAAGAAGACAGAGAAGCTGAGCGGGAATCGCAGAGAGAATGAAATTCCACAAATACCTATGAAAGGGTTTGATTTTCTCAGAAAATGAAATCCATCTCGCTCACTGTGTAGGTTAAATAGAAGATGTTTGCTGTCCAAGGAAATTCCCATGGTGTCTGTTGTTTCCATGAGAAAGAGGAAACTGGGCCTACGCAGATACAGCAGAGCGCTGCAGCCCACAGGCCTGTGTGAGCTGGAGGTCGTCCAACTGAGACAAGTTCTGACAGCGAGAGCTCAGCACACACAAGAGTATCCTCACATGAGTTCTTTTCTTCTTCTCTTTTCTCCTTTGTTTCACTCATCTCCTCGTAAAGTGTCTATCTCTAAAGGTCAGTGTCACACTTGTGCACTCATATAATTTTCTTTCTGGTACGGAAACACGCGGACAGCTGAGTCTTTGGACAAAGTCCTTTTTCACTGTGTACCTTTTCTGTTTCTTTCCTTGCGTCACTTATTTTTCCAGTAACGGCTGTTGAGCCTGTCATGTTTGATTTGAAGGAAAGGTGGTGAAGTCTGGCTGTGGGGTGAGTTAAAGGTTCCACATGTCCATCTCCAAATCAATTCTAACCGCCAGATGAACTCCCGTGCCGTCCTTTATTCCTATGTTTTATGTAAAAACCCTCATCCTAATTCTCCTTTCCTCTCATCTGCTTTGCTTTCTTCTCCTCTCCTTCTTCATTTTCTGTGCTCACAAAGTTCTCTCCTTTTGTCCTTTTATTTACTTCACTAAAAGTAATATTTAGCCAGAGTGAACAATGATGAGGTCGATTCGATAGCACAGACATCTCTCACTACAACTGGCTGTGCTGGGTTTGATGAGCTTCCACAAGCCGTGTCCTTCTCTTGAAATCATTTCCATATAAATAAGCAGCAGATAGACAGACTGTGTGTTTTCAATTCTACTGCTCGGCATATCACTGCATCTGTGGAGTTGTCTATCTCTTTTATTTCGCCTCTTGTCACATGCCATTTTATATCACAACCACCGAAGAGACATTTTTTCTGCTATACGCCTTAATTTACATAGCTATTATTTTGTGTAAGTTGCTACAAAAATGTCATAGTTTATTTATTTGCCAATTACTCTTCAGCAAAAGTAATAGGTTACATTACTCATGACTGGACTTTTGTTACGGCCCCCAGTAGTGTCAAAGGTGGTTCAAAATCTTCCTTAAAGAGGAACTATGCAGGATCTTTAGCTTAACTATGCTACATTTTTACCTTAATTAAACGGCTTCAGAGTAGCGTCTCTTTGCTGAAAAACAACTTTGCAAGATCAGCTCTACCGCCCCGTTGTCCCAGCTCTTGTCTCTGCGAACTGCGACACAAACCCATAACCTGTAACCCATAATCTCGTTCATGACAGATAAGACTACACAAATATACAAATCATAACATTGTATATGATATATAACGTTGTGTATTGCTTTATTTATTGATTTCTTGCCAGCATTGTTGTAAACAAATCTACATGGCCAGTTAGCAAAACAGTGGAAAGCAACCGGACTTGCATAGTTCCCCTTTAAAGTGCAGGGGAGGAGATCTTTTTCTGGAGCATTTTTTTTATTGCTTGAAATCCTCTTCACACCCCGGTTGCAACTAATTAATAAATGCTTTTTCACAAAAATGAAAAATATCAGTCACCTGTGGAACGGACAATCCTGTAAAAACAACATCCAATCATTTTGAACACCATGAACGTATTCATCATGATGCGTCTATCAAACTCCTACTCTACCTTTAACCATGACCTTAAAAATAGAAACTGAAACCTTGTGGTTAGGCTGTAAATAAAGATGGATGTAGGTTTATGGCAAGTACTCACTCAAAGCTGCACACTTAATGAAATGTAGACAGGTGAGTTATATATATATATAAAAAAATTCCATGGCCATTAAGGAGACCAAATCTCTTTTTATGAACCAGGCTGTAAACATTTATTCTGTTGTAAAGTTGGACATTTTAGCATGAGAATGAGAGGGTTGATTCTTTTGGATCTTGGTTCAAGTGGTCATTCCAGGGACTACAGTTATTGCCCCTGGAGGTTGCTGCTTGGGTGAAAAGGAAGGGATTTAGCTGTTTCTTGTGTTGTGCAGGCTTTTCTCCCTGAGCACACAGACAAATTAGATGTTGCAGTGTAGACAGAGCCTCAGTCATGCATAACTGTTTAACACTGGTTTTCTAATTCTTCTAATAACTTTAGTAGACATTTATAAGACAATCTAGTAGCAACATAGTATAAGGGTTAAAGCATTTGTGGCTTCCTGATGAAGGGTGCACTTCAGGGCATTCTCTCTGACTTATTAGATCCATTTAGGGCAATTTCCCTGAAGACATATAACAGTGGATGGACTGCCTCCACAGAATTGTAAGCCCCAGATATATCAGCTGCTGACAGACTCAGTGTAGGGATTAATTTCACCCTTTAAAGTTTGACTGGCATTAACAAAGTTTCATTAATTGTGCTTCATTGCAATTTAATTTTCATAAAACCTCACAACTCACCACTCAAACCATTAGTTCAATTACTCACCTTCCTCTAATACAGCCCTCACACACACACACACACACCGCTGCATGAACACACACAATGCTTTGTCCAGTTCCATGTCAGTTAATGTGTAATTAGAGGGACCTTCATTTGCATTTTTAATTAAGCAGTGCATAATGGGGATACAAGCCCCAGAAATGGGTGTGGTATTTAATGGTGTGGAGGCAATCGAGATAATTACGGATACACAGTCTGATTGCTTTCTGCTATCTAATGAATTGTCTGCCAGAATAAATGGCTTTGATATAATGGACGTGGTCCCACTGAACCCAGTGGACCACCATCTTTAATGGCAGCAAAAAGTTAATTCTGCTCTGTTAGTGAAATCATTTGTAGATATTCAACAGAAAGACAGTATGTTTACATGCTTCTAATAACACTGTTTATTATGCAGGGATTAGTGTTTAATAAA
This sequence comes from Trachurus trachurus, assembly GCF_905171665.1. Classification (NCBI taxonomy): domain Eukaryota; kingdom Metazoa; phylum Chordata; class Actinopteri; order Carangiformes; family Carangidae; genus Trachurus; species Trachurus trachurus. The sequence continues at coordinate 13,352,407 of NC_139904.1, read as the reverse complement.
AATTGATGCTCATAGAAGGTTCAGACTCGACGATCAGTGCAGATAGATTAATACGATCTAAAGCAGCTGCCAAGGCAACAATGGAGCTGCAAAGAATCAGACATTAGCTCGATAAATCATGCCTCAGTCTGAACATAAACAAGACAAAGGGATGTTTTCCTCTAAAACCATGGTTCTACTTCCTAACGCTGATATTCTCATTAAAGATAAAAGGATTACATAGAAGTGCAGCTTTATTTTACACATATTGGAAAGAGTCTCTCTCTGAATGCAGCTTAAATACGTATTTATACACGCTGATCCGTTCCCATGTGTCTTGTTGTGTGACATGTTGGGAGCAAACATGCAAACAAATTCTGAAAAAAACTCATTTTCATCAGTTACTGTATCAGTTACTGTATTTAAGTTTTAATTATTTTCACATTTGTGTCTGGCTTATACAGTTTTAAATGCTTTAGCCCCTCCTCCACTACTTTGCGCTTAGTAAATTCTATTTGCTACTCTATATGGGATTGCACCACATCATATCACTGCACTGAATTCGAGATATCAGCTTTCTGTGTCAACGACCACAAATCAATGGAACAGCCTGCACGGCCGTGAGTGAGGGGCTGCAGCTCCATCAGCACTTTCAAAACCAACTTTTAAAAAAAAGTCTTAAAAGCTGCCCCGCTCTGCACTCACTGACTTTTATATTATGTCTTATAGTCTTCATGACTCACCTTTATTTGACAAGCAGACATTTGTATTGTCTTGTGTGCGTGTTTTTGTATGGTTTTGGGCGTTGTTTGAGTATATGTTTTTTCTTTGTTCTCGTCTATTTTTGCTGTGGCAAAGAAAGACAGAAAGAAAGAAAGAAAGAAAGAAAGAAAGAAAGAAAGAAAGAAAGAAAGAAAGAAAGAAAGAAAGAAAGAAAGAAAGAAAATGAAACCTCTGCCAGGATGTGCTAAGGGGAATTATAATGGCCTCTATAAAGTAGGCCAACTAGTCATTCGACCACGCCTTGAGACAAAAATGCTTACACCTGTACCAAGGGGCCACACACAGTGGTGGTTGGAAATGCTGCCATCATAGCTTCTTCCTGCATCCCACTGTCTCCCTGATCTCTCTCCAAGAATTATGCATGTCTTACTAGTCTCGACACCACAAATTGTACAAATAGATGTATAATGGTACACTTTGAAGCAGCCCAAACTGCTGCTCAAACAGATTCAAAGTGTTGCACACACAGACACATACACACGCACATATACAGATGGAAGTTGTGTGAGGAATGAGGAAAGAGCTGAAGAGAGAAATTCAAACCCTGCTCACTTTCACACCTTTGCATCTCGGGTCAGTGGTTGTGTAAAGTGGGTAAAACCTTTGCAAGCTTCATACAGGGCAGTGCAAGGATTTTATATAAGGCAAACTCACAACTTTAAGGTCTCATGTTGTTTAAAGTGAGATTTCCATGTCTCCTTTGAAGAAGAAGGTCTAGGTTCTATATCAATATTGTGAAAGTATCAAAGCACTCTATATTCAGAAATTGTGCCTTAAAATGCTCTGTAAGCACCACTGTAACTTTGTGATGTCACAACAAAGCAGCCATCACCCTCAGTAATGGACCACCTGTAACACTACACAAACTGGCAAGATTTCAGCAAGAGTTTACTTGAAATCTGCTCTTTTCATTCATCACTAAGGAAACACTCAGGCAATAATGTCAAATAAATACAAAGAAAGTGTCAGATAAGGAACTTATTAAGACTTTTAATAAAGACTTTTCAGAATAAAAGTAATATAATTTGTTACTAAATATTTCTACCAAACAAAAGCAAGGACTTAAAACTGGTTAATTTTTACAATGTAAGCATGTAAGCATTAATAACAGACATTTAATCTGAACATGTCTGTGGTACTGGGTGTTGTCAGTGTCTGATTTCCTACACTCAGCTCTAAAAACCTCAACTGTCATCCTTCCCATAACCACTCCACTTCAGTGCTGTTCCCAAGATGCAGCTCAGCTCCTGTGAGCGTGTGTGGGTGATGATGACACTGAAAGCATAGTAAAGAGATCATTTTTTTATTTTTTGGGGGGAAATCTGCAGGTCTCCTCTTCTTCTTCTCCTGTGAGAGATAGGACAGCTAAAAGCTCAACCCAGTCTTCTCCATTTCCAGTACACAGTGATTTGTTCCGCGACGATTCGGGAAATGATCACATAAGGCGAGATGACCTTACAAGCATGCACAATCAAGTGTATTTTTGGTTGACACACACACACACACACACACACACACACACACACACACACACACACACACACACACACACACACACACACACACACACACACATTTAATAACAGTGGTGAGGGCAGGGTGATCTGACACACAGGAAGTTGTGGAGCGTGAATGTCATGAGATGCCTATTCCACGCTCACCATTTGGGTGCAAACACACACACATTCTCACATACGGTATATACTGCACTGCAGAAAAGTAACCTTACCATCCCAAAAGTGCAAAATGCAATTGGGTTGACTCTGTGCTTTATTCATAAGTATTTCTCCCTCCATAAACAAATATGAGCATGCATGCACATGAATACTGGAGGTATTCCAACAGACATATCCCTATGCTCTTGTTAAAAACACATAGCTACTGGCATCCGGTCTGGATGGTGCTGGGAAGGAGAGCTACATGATGAAAACATGTTGGTCTCAAATGTCTTCCTAAATGAGTTTGAGGAGGGGAAATTAAATTATGATCATGGTGAAAAGACTCCCTTAGTGGCTTATTTAGGAGAAGACAAAAAAAGGAGATGTAATCGTCATTAACAAATGCGACAGGTGTTAATGCATCATCAGGGAGGGCTACGAACGGCAGCCAATCAGGACGGATGGTTGATTTCTGGGACAGAGATGGATCAAGGAATTATAAATTAAGGCTGGTGGAGATTTCAGGCTGAGCGTCTGAGCAGCTGTTATTGGCACAAAAAGGAACCTGAAAGGAAATGTGGTGTGTTTAATGTTTGCAGATGTGATTAAAGATTTCACACACTCCACAGCACTCTTTGGTTGACTCTGTTGTTGTGCGACAACAAAACAAGGTGGTGTCATCTCACCCCACTGCTCTGAGGAATTTATCGATAATAAACTAAAAAGAACAAAGTGAAAGACTTCTCAAGTGTCTTATTTCAAAAGCAATAAATGCCAAAAAAGAAAAAAAACACTGACTGTCTCTGCCTGCCTTCTCATTACACAGCAGCAAATTGATCTGATGGTGTTCATGCCAGACAAGGCTCAGTGCTGATAAATATTGTACTTAAAGGATAAGGCTGGTAATTCTGTATTTTTATCATCATCAGCAAATCGCATGAAAAGACTAAAACAAACTTTGATTTCACCCAGTTAGTACCGCCTGCAAAGCCTGATAAAACTTATTCCTGTGTGCCTCAGACCTCCAGTTCTGTCCAAGAACTTCCACATTGGCCAATAGATTTTTTTTCTAGATATTACTTTTGTGCAAGAGCCACTAGCTCCTACAGAATGTGTTGCATGTTTGTAGACTTGAGGTTCGCAAGTTTCTTCCTCCTCAAGGCTTTGATTGAATTAAGCTGCATAAAGACCAACTTTTGAATGGAGCTGGTCCATCAAAAAAGAAAAAAAAAAAGAAAAAAACAATTCATTTGAACAAGACGTACAAGGACGTATGAAGCACACATTCTTATAGTAAATTACCTTACCTATGTTAATGCCACATTTCTACTTCTACTCAACAACAAAAGAAAACTAACACATCAAGTTTTTTTTTAAACTTGCAAACATGTGATAAGCCTTTGAAAACCTTTAGGTCTACAATAGTAGTTGTAGTAGTAGGTACTTGAGTGCCATAGAGAGGAAGTCAGAAACCACAGAGGGATGAACTACTAGTATATGGGATGACATTGGAAGACGAATCTTACTTTATCTTTGAAGGCCTGATTTCAAAAGCACTACAAGCTATAAAGTGATCTAACTACTACTTCAGCCACATAGTCACACAACAGGTTGATGAGAAAATGTTTTCGCTAAGCTACTCTGCAGCTTAAAGACAACCCCCACAACAGATGTTTCACTTTCTTTAAATACAGTCTGGTGGGAAAGTCATGACTTAATATTTTTCTTATGATCTGTTCTGGTTTATTCTCCTTGGCTTTGAATGGAACTCAAATAACATCAGAATTATTAAGCCATGGGGGCGTAAGGATTTGTCATAGTGTATAGGCAGCCACGTCCTCCTGAGATATGAAGCCTTATATTAACTTTTTCTGTAGCTGAACCTGTCTGGCTGAGGAGCTGAGTGATGGCAGGTCTGCTTTTGAAATCTCTTACTGGAACGACGGATTGGCTGGCACCCATGTATCCTGACATGTGGCTGGCTGGCCGACTGGCCGGCTGGCTCATTGATGGACCCTGCAGCTTGTAAAAGACAAGCTGACTCGGCCTACGCCTCAGTTTGCACAGCCTCCGAGCACGTTTTCCTTCTGCCTGGTTGCCAAGGTAACCCCAGGGCTGGAAGAAAAACATCCCACTTACTGTCTACACAGCAGAGAGGGAGAAAAACTGAGAGCGAGAGCAAACGCAGACCAGTCTAAGTCTGCTGTGATTTAGGTACAGTAAGTGGTATGTGGTGCTGTTTATTCCTATTCCAGCACTGCAATGGTTTTTATTTCCCCCTTCCAGTTCTATAAAACATGTTCTCATAAACTGACAAAGTTTATACTCTTGACAGCACACCTGTAGGGCAGCGTGTGAATGTTCTCTTTCTTAACATGAAAAGCCACACATGCTGAAGGAGGCTAACATGACGTAATGCAGGACAAACTGCCAGACTGCAGGATTTTGAGAAATTCGCCACTGAAATAACATCCTGTTTGTCTGAGAACCACACAGACACTCTGTGTGGACATGATTTGAAGATAGACACTGAGCAGAATTCAAAATGCTACACAAACATGAATTATTTTTCTGTTTCATCTGTGTAAAAACATCTGTATCCCTTTTATTTTGACAGTTGGAAATGTTAACATGATTTATTGGTCAAAACTGGAAAGTGATCAGGCACAGACAGTTTCTAATGAATGTTGTATCATTTCTTCCTGCAATCTACCAAAAAAAGAAACATAATCTAATCCCACAGCAAGTTGGAAGTGTGGCATTAAATCTAATATTTATATATTGACATGCCAAACCCCAGAGGGATTAGGGGGTGCTGACGATGTGAGTTAACGTTTCCCATGAATTCCAAATGAGAGAGTGGCTCATATGATCATTCCTGTCTCATATCTCGCCACATAGATTTCTTGAAATTCATATTACCACCAGCATGTCACAGGAGGTGCAGAATCAATGGAAATTCAATCCCTGTTAGAAAGTTACAGCACTGTAAGCACAGACACACCAGATAAGCTTTATTTCCAGGGAGAATAAATGGTGGATGAAGGGGTTGTCACCAGAAAAACCACTGCTTCTGAGACTCTGCCACTCTTGTAACTGAATATAATATCACAGATATGTTCCATCAACAAGATGTAAGGTGTAATACTGAATGAGGAAACTGCTTTTCAGTCTTAAACTTTCCTTGCCTGTTCAGCTGCAAATTAATTAAAAATCTGACAAGTTTGAATTTACAGACTGTGCTGTCCATTTTTCAGCGACAAGTAAAACATAAACATGTTTTTCACTTCAACAAAACATATGGCATTATGACAAAGCATCAATGTTTTTCAGAGTTATGACAAATTATGTCTGGCAGTCTACAGTAGGAATGTTCTAGTGCATTTATCTACAATTTGCAAGCAGTGAAATTGAGAGCAGAAGGTTGAAAATTATATGGTACATAAATTTATTGTGACAAAATTCAGATTTGTACCATGATTTTTATAACTCTCTCTGTTTTGCCTTTGCATCCAGAAATGGGAAATAAATCCTTACAGTTTGGAAATCGTATGTCCAAGCTTTGTCCAGCTTCTCTAAATCTTTTTGTTCGTTAACAGAAGCCGGTTTTAAAAATATGAATAATGCAAAATCAGAAATTGATTTCAGACAAAAAAAAAGCTGATACTATTCCTAGCTTGCGAATTAAGCTACCATTAATTCCAGTTAGGTTGAAAATTGTCCAGTTGACTTTTTTGTTGAATTCAACTGATCTCAGTTTATGTCCAGAAAACACAAAAAATGAGTATTCCTACATAACATAAAGACTTAGGCTAAAGCACTACTGTAGCTGATACATAGAAGAAAAAAATTGTGTTTTCTACATAAACTCTTTACAGGAGAAGACGCTTGAAGGATGAGGACTTACTCATCTGTTTTACAAATGTAACACTACCTCAGAGAGTGTTGGCTGGTCATGTACGTAAACATCCCCAAATCCAATTAAGAGCAGGACAGAGCCATAATGTTAGCCTCTCCCATAGCATCCATTAACTGCTTGTACATATTGAAGAAATACAACAAAGTGTTTCTTATTTTTCCACTGTAACCTTTAACCCCACAAACTGCTCTACTTATTAATGATATGCCCCTTGGTCATCAAAGTAACGCTGGTACACCAATTAGCAGATACGCTATTGATCAGTTGACCTATCTTTACTCTTTTCCTCTTGTGTTTTTCAAACAGTGCATATTAAAGCAGAAGTAAGCGATCCAGTCGTTTTGGCTAATGCTGCGTTCCAGGCAGGCTTTTGAAACCGTTAATTACAGCTTCAAGTCACAACTTACGACTTTGTAGCGTTCCAGGCAACCCACTCGTGTTTTTCCGACCTGTTTTACCTGTGAAAGTCACTATAACGGCCACTCGTAACTTCTGACCCGTGAACTCGTACCAGATCGAACTGGTACGACTTCACAGGTCGGAAAAACACGAGTTACGGGTTGCCTTGAACGCACCATAACAGTCCTCGTCCCTACGTCACCGCATTCAGGCGCATCCCTTGGCTGCACACACAGAGAGGACCGCCCCTTTATGCCGTTCTCTCTCCTCATTGGATAAAACTTGTAGGATACGAGAAAAGTTTTCTCCTCGGCTCAGAGCAGAGCAGAGTGACTGACAGACCCGTGTTTCAGACCAAACACTCTATGTAAGTGATTGCTGTGGGAAGATATAACTATTTAAGACTTATATCAACACAAACATTCCGCTTACTTCTGCTTTAACTAGTAGTAGTAGATAGTAGGATAAATATATCTTGTTAGAGTTACCACAAGTAAGATTTTAGGCTATAATGAATTTATTCTAACCATGAGTGTTTATATCATGGATCAAACTTTGAAAAAAAAAAAAAAAAAAAAGATCAATCCTTAATGTCACCCCCAACTGAAGTGGATTACATAAAATCATCTGGGAAATACACACTTGTTATGCCTTACCCATACTGTGAGTCATAACAGTGTTGGAACATGGCTCCAGAAACACTCCACATTTCCAAGTTTGAATATTCAGTGGCACATACTTGTTCTGGTGAGACAGAAGTGTCAGTTGGTAGGATTATTTCCATCCAGATTGGACTCAGAAAAAAGAATTTAGATTGTGGAGACTCAGGCAGATAACAGTCTGCAAATGCCACAAATACCTTCACAGGCCAGATTTGCCCAGAGACAGATGGACTCAAGAACTCTCATTAACCCTATGTAGTTTGGATTATACTACAACCACCTCAAACAGTATTTGACCTGTGATGACCCACACATGGTTTTGAATAATTCTGGGGAAGTTATGTTGATGTTGAGTTTTGGAGCTGATCCAAGCATATTTCAATCACAGTCACAATCAGTTCTGTCCATTACTGTACTCTTCTGTGCTTTGTCCACCCCAGCCTCTACAGTGCAACATCCCACTGAATAAACCAGTGGATGTTAGTGTTTCAAAGTCAAATATTAAAATTGGATGCAGCAGTGAGTCTATTTCTGCTGGGACATGCAGGCAGCATGCACAAATAAGTGAGAGGCTGGATCTCTAGATAATGCACTCCAGTGTGTTCCTGTGGCCTAATCATTGGCAAACAAAATACATAGCCTACTGTTAGCTACAGCTTCTCACTTAATCAGCTGCTGAGCATCACTAGTGGCTGGTAAATCATATCAGCTGTCATTAATGTCTGAATGTTAAAAATTGAATGTGTCTGTTGTTGGTTCGTCTCTGCATGCTTTTGTCAGCACTTGTCAAAGAGAATTTGTGAAGAAGGAATCTCCATAACCTCCATAATCCTAGATGAAGTTTGGGAGTGAAAAAAAAACAAACTTGTCTTGGAGTCAGTTAGTTTGGCAGGGTTACAAACTGAACAGACAGGGGACAAGGACCTTGGCTACTGGTGATCAAGAACCTGATGGTCACTCTGACTGAGCTCCAGAGATCCTGTGTGGAAATGAAAGAAATTTCCAGACCGACAAGCAGACATGACGCATAGGATTGAGGCCAAACAGTCCAGTTTTGTTTTCATGCAACCACAGAATCATGTTTCTCACAGTCTGAGATCATTTGGACTGTGAAAGTTTACTTTTTCGCAAACTTTCACTGAGGAGATGTGTCCATCTGGCAAGTATGCCATTAAGTCCAGATTGGAGGAGGACTGCTATGATGATTGTCCTTCCCCCTCGACTGCTCAGTTTGGCAGCCAACTCCAAGAAGAGTCGTAGTTGATCCAAACTTCTACATGTCTCTTGAGAACCTTCAATGCAGCAGATCTTATTTATATCCTCCCCCAGATTTGTGCCTCAACACAATCCTGTCTCTTAGCACTGCAGGCGGCTCCTTAACCTCATGGCTTCAGTTTTACTCTGATTTGCATTGTCAGCTGTGAGACCTCATATAGAGACAAGTGTGTTTCTTTCCAGCTCATATCCACTCAGCTGCAACGTTGCTTTGTTATTATAAGGAAGTGAGTGTAGATTGATACTTTCCGAGTGCACAAGAACATTTGGCTCTATTACATGATCAACATTTATTACTATACTGAAACTATTTAGTGTGTATTAATACTGATAAAGCATTTGTAAAACTTAACTGTCTTGAAATTCAACACCCTTCAACATTCATTCAGAGATCAATTCAACCAGTTTCATTTTGTTTAAAGCTACAAAGTAAAGAACAGCACCAAAAGTAGCCCACCACTCTTGGCAACATATTTGGGACTTTCTCAACCTGTCATAAGAAATCTCAAGAAAATTACATGCTCATGATTTGTAAAAGTCTTATGATCCATCAGATGACTGGAATCTCTGCTGTCAATTAATTTTTTATATAAGCCGTGTGAGGTGTAAAGAGCTCAAAGAGTTGCTTTCTGGTGACAAGGAGTCTTTGCAAATTCATACAATTTTTTCTCTGACAAAAGATCAGTGAGAATCTTTGAAACGTTCATCTGGTAGAGTCGTCTCCTTCCTGGTCAAGGGCCTTAAGTGACTGAGACATCATGTATATTTATCGTACCCCTCACAGTGGTGATTTAGGATCATGCACTGAATCCCTGATACCCTGGCTTTCAGTCATTGCATTCCTTACCACAAAACTGGGGCTAAACCACAATATCATGCTGTGTGGTGCTTGTGTTACAGTGGCTGGCAGCAGTATGCTCACCCAGCCCTCAGGGTCAGAGGAGACTGAACCATGTATAACACCCTGTCAGCAGAGGAGGGAGGGTATGTCAACACATGGTTACACACCTGTAATAACATGTTGTCCACCTTTTGCTGTATACACACTGTCACACACACACACCTGTGAGCCACAGCCTGGCTGAGACAGCTTTTTTATTTGCTTGCATAGCCTCACTTTTTGTAGCTGGGGCTGCTTAGTGTTACTCTGCGGCCAACAGACAGCATGATCATTCTATTACATTTTTTGAAAGAAATTAACTTCCTGAGCTGTTGTTGTCCATCTTTTGAGAGTTGTTCAAGAGTTGGACCCAGGACATCTCCAGGCTAGATGATGCTGCAATTAGTATAAAAAACACAAACAAGCTGGACCCAATTTTCTACGCTCAAGCTGGGTGCCAAAAATGATATAACTAGACAAAACAAGAGGAAACACGACCCCCATAAAACTAAGCATACTGTGAAGGATTCTTTATTGCTAGTCTACAAATAAATCCTTTGTATGATTTCTGTATACCCTTCCTTTTTCTAATAACAATGACTCATCCTAACCATTGCCACAGGTAGGAAAAAAAATCAGTGGGTGACGGACCTCACACATTGTGTATATAATGACATATGAGGTGATGGGGAAACATATTCAGTTAATTTATTCTGGGTAGAGAGGCTGACCACTACTGACAGTCCCATCTACTGCCATTGGAGTGATAGGCTGTGAGAATTGAGTGTCTTTAAAAAGCAAGAAAGGTATAAGGTATCGGTTGAACTGTGTGTTTAGTTACTCTAACATAAGCTGTAATAGTAATTTTACCTTCCAACAGCGTTACTTTCAAGCCCATGTTTTAGGTAACATAGCAATTATTTCTGTGCCTTAGCAAGAAAAATAAAATGCCAGCCATATTGTTTCCATCCAAGTTATGAAGCTAACATTAGCTTAATTAGCTAGCTATAGCCGCAGTCTTTCTTTTTTAAATATAGGCCTACAGTCTATATGGCCACAGCTGATAAATCTGCCAACGAAAGTTGTAATTTCGGCCAAAAAAATCAATGGCCACTGGCTGGAAATGAAAAGCTGCTTTTGTCTACCTCTGTCAGAAAGTAAGGAAAAAATAACTAAGAATTTCACGTGGTAAATCTTCGACTGTTATCTTTGTAATATATCGACCAGGGGAAAAAGTTTGACAGGCAACCGTAACTAGGAGAGAAGAACAGAAAACAATCAATAGGCCTGCAGCCTATCAGCACCTCCAAAACTCCTCAAAGTGATTAGAGGCTCAGTGGAATAATGGACAACATTGTAGAAATGGAGAAAATGAAGAAAAAGGGGAGTTTCCCAAGTAGGCAAGTATGTCAAACAGATGCTTCTCATTCTCTTTATCTCACTTCTCCCATCTCTTTATAAATTTCCCATGAACTCCACTAAATTTTTACCATAGAGGAAAGTGAAATCATTTTTGACAAAACAGATGAGGTTGTATACCTCCTCCTGGCATGGCTCAGGAAACTATATGTCAACTTGAATGAACATTATGTCCTCAGAAAGAGACAAATAAAGCTGCTTAGTAATCTATTTAGTTTTTTCTTTTTTCTTCCAGTTTGGAGCAGAGGAAAGAATCTGGCTCATTCAACTGGCCTCAATAATGAGCTGGATGAAAATCAATACACCCTCTCTTATTCAATGTGTGTGTTTGGGTTATAATTAGCTTATAAAACATACTAACTTCTGTAGTGGTTTATGTGGCTCAGAACACACAATCCGCGTCTTAGAAACAATAAAATACCCATATTAAAGAAACAGTTTAAAGCTGAGACAAATAAATATTTCTGCAGAATGTTCATTATTTTGCCAAGTCATTTATCTTTCTCTTTTCTTTACCCACCAAAAGGGCCTTGGTGGTTGTAAGTGGTTATAATTGTACATCTGGTAGCAGTTAGAGCCGCGTACTTGGCACCACTGAGGTTTCTGCCGCTTGAGAAGAGCAGTAACACGTTCCAAGAGCAGCTTGGGCCCGGCTCACTGCTCTCACTTCATCCCCTGGATAGAAACAAAAGAGCCGTTTGATTCAAAGGAGAAAGACCTTAGGTCTTCATGGGAGGGAGGAGAGATGTGGGGTGGGGTAGGTTGGAAGGGAGACCCTGGCTCTCCTTCTTATCTTTGCTTCGACTTTTCTGAATCCTTGGATGTTGTTGAGTGAGCTCATGAGATGGAGAATGGGGATAAAAGGCAGGATGGTGGAGTGTAAGCATGAGATAGAGAGACGGGATGAAAACACCCCCAGAGATGATTGATGACAATAGGAAAGCATATCCAAGGCCTGGCTTCTGCACAGCTGTCTCCCACACCTATAATGATGATGGCATGTCACATGACCCTCCTCTCCCTCTTGATTAAATAGGTATTTCCAATGTGACTATGACTTTCTCTCCAGGTGGAAAAAACAGAAATAAATGTTATTTTCAGTCTCCTGGTGACAGGAAGCCACTGAGAGTGTTTGAACATAGCTGAGTCTAAGATCCCACTGACTGTAACAGGCTTCGTTTCATGTTCTCCTTCAGTCTGCTGCTATTTTTTTTTTTTTTTTTTTTACAACCTTTTCTGATAAGAAGGTCTTGCTTGCTATTACCACAAACAAAATGACTTGGCAAAGATGAACTAGTTAGACCTCCTATGTAGTGTAAATGGCATCATCTCCAACAGAGCCATTACTGTTTGGGTTATTTCATGCCATTTCTCTTCCCAGACGAGTCCCTTGGCTTTCAGCTAAAGCCGATGTTTGCTGGAATAAAATGAGGTTGTGTGTGATGCAGGCTCCTACCAAGTGCTCTGTCCTCATGAGGTACAACACAATGCAAACCAAAATCACCCAGGAGCAACAAGCCAATTTCAGCCATTTTAACTTTTGTTCCAGATTCCAGATGCATGTGGTTGAAACAAAACTTTATGTAATGTGTCTACAGCAGACTCAAATGAGTGTTTTTACAAGCCGACTGCCTTCATATTTCACCATTATGCTATGCACATCTCTAATCATTCATGTATGTTCATCATTCATGTATGTATAATAATAGCAATTTAGTGTTCCATCTGTGGGTTAATTCTTATATGATTTGCTGTAGATAGGTAGGTGTTAGCCTCTGTGGTGGAAAGTCACAAAGTACATTTACTAAGTATAATTTCCAAGGTTGGGAATCACTGGACTAAACTAATAGACTCTATATTTAGTATTTAAAGCAGAAGTAAGCGATCCGGTCGTTTTGGCTAACTTCCTGTCAGTCGATGGAATTAGCAGTCCCCGCCCTCGTCCCTACGTCACCACATTCACGCGCATCCCTTGGCTGCACACACAGAGAGGACCGCCCCTTTATGCCATTCTCTCTCCTCATTGGATAAAGGTTGTAGGATACAAGGAAAGTTTTCTCCTCGGCTTACAGCAGAGCAGAGTGACTGACAGACCCGTGTTTCGGACCAAACACTCTATATAAGTGATTGCTGTCGGAAGATATAACTATTTAAGACTTATATTAACACAAACATTCCGCTTACTTCTGCTTTAAAATCAGCTACACCTTAACAATCTAATGATGCAAAGTTCTATTATAAATGAGAGGATGCACTTTTACTTTTTTACATTAAGGGCTGGATCTACTAAGATCCCCAATGGGGCGCTTAATTGCGTGCTCTTAGTAGAATTTCGAATTTGTTTTAGAATTTGTTTGGTAAATCACATTGCGTTTGCAAAATAAATCTAATCCTCCCAATATTTTGCGCGTTCTGGCAGAAATATTTGCATATTCATGCAAATTGCACATGTTATTTTGCCCATTTAGGGAGACGCAATCCTCGGTGCACCCAGTTAGTAGATCAGCTTCAACATGTGTTTGCGTGTGCAATCAAGTTTGCACACAATTTTATGCACGCAAACCTTTAGTACATCCGGCCCTAAGTTTGTACATATAGTTCATAAAACTTGGACTTTGAATGAAGGAGGATTTTTTGGTATTTGTACCTTTACTTCAGTGAAGTATCTGAGTACTTCTTCCACTACTGGCTGTGTGCTACACACACACACACACACACACACACACACACACACACACACACACACACACACACACATTTATGCAGGAAAAAATGCTGTGATCACTTCATCATGATTCATCCGGGTTGGAATGTAATTATAAAAGCATTACGAGGTGCTGAGAGCAGCAAGAACAGGAGAAGCAGGGGAGAGCATAGACTCTCCTTGCCACCAGGTTACTTTACATATCTGCAACCCAAGCAGCTCAACCCTCCCACCACCCCTCCGGCTCCTAACTGTGGTAATGGCCAGGAGCAATCGCAGTCTCCTTGGCACAGCCCATCTGTTGTTTTTTGTTTTTCAGACTTGGGGTGGGAGGGAAGCGGGTTGATGGGTGGGTTGGTGTTGGCCAGGGTGAGGAATGAGAAAGCGAGGGGAGTTCTCTAGCCACAAATTGTTGCTGGTCTGTTATTACAGTAGGTTAAATGTTAGCGATGGCTATGGCCTAACAGTGTGACACAATAGTCATCGCTAAATAAAGTCTCGGCCTAGTGACGCAGTCGGTTGGCCGCTTTGGGCAAAGTGAGGATGGTGAAGCTGTGGAGGCAGTTTGCAGTCTGGCTCTACCCACCACAGAGTCAGGCATCTACAGAAAATTAAAATTTATATCAAGGTCAAGAATGTCTGCAGTTCAAAATCTGAAACAGCCCATTATGTCCATGAACTGGGCGGCAGGGTGTATCAGTGGCCAGCACTGGCTCCCCACAACAGCACAGTCCTGGCTTCAAACCACCCTGGTCGGTTTGTACTGTGTGTTAAGCCCATGTGTGGAATTCCTGACAAACTTGTTTTAAAACTATTTATCCTATGACATTGGATGGTTGATGGCTTTTCCTAAATAGTTGCTATGGAATGATTTACATAGTTATAATAGCCCTTTTCTTCAGCACAGACTACATTGAGTCGCTATAACAGGACAGGCCTGCTAACCCACTACCTAACAAGACAAGAGAAAACAGTGTTGCTTTCTGACACTGAAGACAACTGTTGGAGAGTGAAGGAATGAAATTTGATGCTGAAATTGCAATGTTTCTTTAGGACTGATAAGTAAACAGCTGTTGATGTTGATGCTCGCAGCAAGAGCAAAACTCACAAATTGCTTGTTTAAAGGACTGACTCACGCTCCGAGGCGCTTTTGTTAACCTGTGTGTTTCTTCTTCTCCCTTTTTTTTTATCTTCCACGTCAAATTTTGGTTCACTGGGGGCGTCGAGTGGCGCAGGTGGTTAAGCAGGCGCCCCATAGGCTACAGTCCTCGCTGCAGGTGGCCCCGGTTCGTATCCTGCATTGGGCAGCCCTTTCCTGCATGTCATTCCCCCTCTCTCTGCCTCCCCATTTCCTGTTTCTCTCAACTGTTCTATAAAGGCATGAAAAGCCAAAAAATATACTTAATGTTTTTTTTTTTTTTAATGGTTTACTCCTCCTGCTGCTTTGAAAGGACCCAGGCTGGTAGACAAATCTTCCTCCGTTAACCCAGGTAACATACTGTACTAGCCATATGGCCATATAGCCCCGACTGGGATTCAAACCCATTCTAAAGGCCAGTGCATTACTGATTTACCAATCCAGCTTCATGTGTTGGGCCCTCAGGTCCTCCATACTATTATCTTAAATGACACTTTCTAATTTTACTTTACTAATAATGAAACAAAACACAACATGTTGTCCATGTGTCGCTTTGTCTTGCTTTAAACCTGTGATATGGGAACAAGGTTAAGTCATATAGCCTTGGTAAAATGTTCTGCTACAGTAAATATTACTGTAGTACTATAGTAAATATGTTTAACATCTATTCATTATAAGAAAGCAAGCTCATCTCCTTCAGATCACGTTGACCTGGCCATTATACTAGCCACGACTGGGATTTAAACCCCCATCCTCCCAGTCACAAGATAAAGGCTTTTACAGTTGGGTGTGCTGTTGCTTTGTCTGCGCAATGTGTGACTCCTGATGTTAAGGTTGTGGGTTTGATTCCCATGTTGACAGAAATCACACTCCAGCAGCGTCCCCCGTGGCACTCTCAAACCGTTCAGTCCTAATAAGTGCTATACAGACATGTGTATGGCTTAAGCTTTTCATCTACCCCTTAGCATGAATGCAAATGAACATATTTTCCAAAAAATGTTGAACTGGAACTTTGTTACACAAAAAATTCACAACCACATCCCATTCCAGAAATAATCCATAGGCCGTCAGCAGTTTTCACAGAAACTTTACAGCTCCGGTGCCAAATGTTAATGCAGCAGTTGAATGTGACATTTAATTTAACAGACAGCAGTATTTATGAAGAATAAATACCTCACTGTAATTCCTTAACTTTTAAGCTTCAAATCTAGAGCTTCTCAGCAGCAAAACAGTGGTTGCTGAAGGAAATGTGTGAGAAATGTAAAAACAGCAAACGAGATGCAGTGTACTGTACAACATGAAGGGGGGAGAATGAACAGAGGAAGACTTCTGATGAAATCTCGCTCTGTACCTTCTCCCTCATGGTTTTATATTCAGCTTCCTTCAGCTATTGATACTTGTGTAAACTATGACTTTCTTTCTCTCAATGATCCTCAGACAAGCTGTCTTTTGTTTGCAGTGTAAGCAACCCATTGGTTTCTAACTTGCTCTTTCCGTCTCATACACACAGTCTCAGCTAAAGCCAGCCATTGTTCCAGGCCAAGATAATAGTATCAGTCCTTGACGAGGGAGTTACAGTTGGATTGGCACCAGCTGTTAGAGCAGCTATACTTCGTGGACCTGATTAGATTACAAAATTACACCCAATCTCATCTGACATTAATTACTGGACTGTACTATGTTCCTCACCGAGCACAGTGATGTTCATCCCAGAACTACACGCATCACGGTGCCCCTCTGCCTTTGAGACAGACAGCTCTCATGGTGTCCAGAGACTTGGTGGTTAATGTGCTGTATAGAGACTTAAATAGGGAATTCAGACAACTTAATCAGTATCCCAATCACAATTTTCTAAGGAAAGGACAATATTTTCCATTGTTGGCTATAATTGCCAGACCACCCTCTATGATTCTTGGGCCTATGTGTGTGGCTAATACTGTTGTGTGAGAGTTTCTTCAATAGTGTATTGAACCCATGCTAAGACTTTTCATTTTTTCTCATCTGCGTTTAGATCTACAGTACATCAGTATGTGGAATAAAACCTTTGTTTACAGGAGTGCAGTGGCCTTAAGTGTGTATGCATTTGTGTTGCAAGGAGAGGATGAAGCCACTGGCTCTTTGCACTTTCAATAGTGAGGATTAGTTATTGTCATGTCAGGGAGGTAACAGTGGATTGACTTGATTCATTGTACACTTGTTAGGTAAACTTTTTTTTTTGTTTCTTTTATTTATTTCTTACTCCTTTCTTACTATCTTTTTGTAATGTGAAGGCAGGCAATGCAAGTACAGTAAGAATTTCATTGCATGGTTTTTAACATCTGTGTATACTGTATGACAATAAACATCCTGAATCTTGAATCTTTGCACCAAATGTAACCTCATAATGTCATGCCACTGTTTTTTATGACAACACACACAGAGAGATAAAACTTGATGATTGGGATCTCTCCAATCGTAGAGAGACTGGTCTTCACTCTCCCTATTTGCCTCTTTTCAGTCACTTTGTGGTCTGTTGTTAGTCAGTCCACCATTTTGACACATGTTCCCTTCAGGATGAACTGCAGTACCCTAACTCTTAATTTCCATCTTGTGCCATCATCAGGATACATTTTTAATTGGTTTTTGATATATACTTGAGTGGGCAACGTTGACACTGACGAGGGAGAGAGTTAATATAAGTCTTAAATAGTTATATCTTCCGACAGCAATCACTTCTACAGAGTGTTTGGTCCGAAACACGGGTCTGTCAGTCACTCTGCTCTGCTGTAAGCCGGGGAGAAAACTTTCCTTGTATCCTACAACCTTGATCCAATGAGGAGAGAGAACGGCATAAAGGAGCGGTCCTCTCTGTGTGTGCAGCCAAGGGATGCGCGTGAATGTGGTGACGTAGGGACGAGGGCGGGGACTGCTAACTCCATCGGCTGACAGAAAGTTAGCCAAAACGACCGGATTGCTTATTCTGCTTTAACTGCTCGCTGTAAAGCTTGTAACTGTTAATTCTTTCTGTGAGATGTCCTATCTTTCTCTTGTTTTAAAAAGTGAGTTATGCTTTAAAAAAAAAAAAAAAAAAACTCTTGATCTGATACAACTGTTTTTAAAGGGATAGTTCACCCTAGAATGATATTTCGCTCATTATCTACTCACCCTCATGTTGACTAAGGGCTGGAAGAAGTTTCGGAGCCCACCGTCCCTTCTCTGAGTTACAGGGGGTCTTAGCGTAGCAGTGCATTTCAATGCCACGGTAGCAAAGGGACACCAGAGCTCTTCGTAAAAAAACACACACAAAAAAACATCCAAATACCTCCATGATGCTCGTATGTAATGTCCGTCTTGTGCTGAAGCCCGAAATTGCGTAATTGTCCCGAAAAAAATTAAATAAGTCTATATTTTAAGCTTGTTTGTAGCATTAGCTCCCAGTGTTGTTGTCCGGTCTTCCGCTGCCAGCGCGCATGCGCAAGAGCACATGAGAGCACTGAGACCGACTCGAGTCTCAGTGCGAACATTGCGCATGCGCGCTGGCAGCGGAAGACCGGACAACAACACTGGGAGCTAATGCTACAAACATGCTTGGAATGTGGACTTATTTAATTTTTTTCGGGACAATTACGCAATTTCGGGCTTCAGCACAAGACGGACATTACATACGAGCATCATGGAGGTATTTGGATGTTTTTTTGTGTGTGTTTTTTTACGAAGAGCTCTGGTGTCCCT
The DNA here is from genome assembly GCF_905171665.1 of Trachurus trachurus. Lineage (NCBI taxonomy): Eukaryota > Metazoa > Chordata > Actinopteri > Carangiformes > Carangidae > Trachurus > Trachurus trachurus. The sequence goes on along the minus strand of NC_139904.1, from coordinate 13,333,880 downwards.
TTGCTACCGTGGCATTGAAATGCACTGCTACGCTAAGACCCCCTGTAACTCAGAGAAGGGACGGTGGGCTCCGAAACTTCTTCCAGCCCTTAGTCAACATGAGGGTGAGTAGATAATGAGCGAAATATCATTCTAGGGTGAACTATCCCTTTAAATATTTATGTCTTTAGTAGGATTTACTGGGCTTGAGGCTGAATGCCACTGGGGATGGGTTTCATGGGATGTGTTGACAATAAAAAAAGGGGGGGAAAAAAATATATATATATATATATATATATATATATATATATATATATATATATATAAATAACACCAGATGTTTGAGCATGTAGTTACAAAATATTGTTCTGAATTTTCTGTGTTGTTTCGATTATTCTGTGACATTGTTAAACACTCATAGGACCTTGAAGCTGGTTTGAATGATGAAATGAGGATGAAATGACAACTTGAGAGAACTGTGATTTCATGCATTCTGCCTGCTATGGCTAAATCACACAAAGTCAATGCACTGCCATCTGTCAGAAACGGCACAGACCATCATGAGAATCTGCAGCTGTAAAATGATATATGCCATTGCTCTAATTATTGCCCACACATCTGTTGTCAGTGCCTCAAAACCCCCCTTTGAAAAACAGACAACAGGCAGTACAGTGAAGCCACTGTGAGACAGAGGAAGGGAGGACGTACAGTATATGTAGTGATAGATTTACTGAGTGATGTGTTGGAGAAAACGGTCTAAGATTTACGGCAGGTCTGCTGCCTTCGAGGCAGAGACACCTCCAGAGCCGTCCTGGCTCGTTGCTATTAAGATTAATAACGCTCGTATTTACAAGGCCCAGATCTCCCCTCAGAACCCTGAGGCCGCCCTGAGACAAACCACCAGCAGAACACAGCACAGAGGCTGGCAGCGAGAGAGAGTGAGAAACTGGAGTGAGTAAAACACACTCGGTGCTCCAGTGCATTGACAGGATGCCACAGTTTTTGACTCTCTATATTTTATGTTTCTGGCAAGAGGTGCACTGCAGAAGTGCCAGTAGCCAGTTAGCTTAGCATAAAGCATAAAGAGCAGCATAAAGACTGGTAACTGTGGGAAGCAGCTCTGTTTCTATTAGCACCTCTAAAGTTCAAAGTCCATTGTTAAAACACATCAGGTTGCGGTTGTACAGCGGGTCATGTGGGGAAATCTTTGTTTCCTGAAGTCTCCACTTGTTGCTTGGCAACTTAACAATGACAAGACTTTTGGGAAATCACTGCTCCAGAACAAGGAAACTGCCTTACTTATGTTTTATGCTTTATTTTTGTATGGCTCGTGCTAAGCTAAAGGTAGCGTTCTTAAATTCTCTAGAGCCAAACTTAGCCATACAGAACCTTCTATTTTCTTGCCCGGGGTAAAAACTCAGAACAGACAAAACCTTCAATAAATACAACGCTTTTATTTACAACATGTAAACTGTCAAAGAAAGAAGATTCAACCTCTTGTTAGTCTGTTAATATTTCATGTGATTATAAAGTCGAAATATACTAGTGAAAACTGTAATAAAAAGAAAACTTACTACTTGAGTACAAATTGTATATGTTGAAACACGTGAGTGTGAGATTCAGTCTCTTTTTGCATTTCATTTTCCCACAGAGAGGAATGTAAGCACAGTGCAGTCACAGCTTAGGCAGTTCAGCCTCACTCCAAACAATTCTCATTTCATTTTAATGAACGTACATTTAATAATTCAATTAATTATTAACCTGTGTGTGTATTTGTGGACTTGGTTATTTTGTAAATTTCCTTCTCACAGAGATAGAGTTTATCTCAGTACCAGAGAGCACCACAGTTATGTTGTGGCTTGTTTCAAAGGTAATGCAACTGTTACCAATGTTACTCTGGTTGCAAGTTTAAACACATTAGTCAACTATAACTCACTGATAATATGTTGACAATATTACCATCTAGCTAAACTGTAGTAAACAATTCAATAGATGTAGTAAATTCTAATTAACATGTGTGTTAAACAACAGTAGTTAGTAGTTTGTGCTCTGAAGGATTTTGGAGGTCAAGCTAAGTTAATGGGGCTCAGCCTTCCGGCAGCTCTGTGGATGCAGCACAAGATGTCCATGTTCAACAGGCCTCTTTGCAAAATACGTCACAGTGAGAGACACCGTCAGAAGCGTGAATGATGAATGAAACAATGTTTTGCTGCTTTTTCATCTTTACATGAAAACAATAGCTTAAAAGCAGCTACAGGCAGCTTTACAGGTGGGGTGTATTCTTTTGTGTCTTTGAATGTTCATTGAAATTTCAACTGGATGATCTGAAATGAGAATATTCTATTTACTCATACAGTCCTGTTGTACACACGAGGCACACAGAAAGGACTGACAGAGACACCACCAACATAACTGGGACAAACATTTCAGCCATGACGATAGAAAGTATGTAAGGGAAACATTTGATCCGCTCCACAACAATGTCCGCATATCTATGTTGTCTTTCTACTGGGTCTCTGAGTGAAATGAACCTTTCTTCTCTTCTTCGCTCTCCAGTGGCACAAATTCAGAGTCACCTGGCTCTAAAAGGTTGAGATTGACCTGCACGGCTACCAGCTTCTGCAACCTGTCAGCTGAGACAGCGCCCTGGACCTTTGTGCCGCTGAGGCGCGACCGCAGCTGTTCGCAGGCACCTGTTGTCGGAGGGATCTGGAGGATGGCGGAGGCCACGGCGGACAGCGGCTCGGAGGAACACAGCCCTTTCCACCAGGTGGACGCAGACACGTGCTGGCACGAGCTCCATATCCCGGCTCCCTTCCACAGTCCCTGTTTGGCCGAGAACATGGCGAAGCTGCCGAGCACCTTGCCCTCGTCGAGGTTCAGGTGGTGCGACAGGTTGGATATGACGTAGTAAGCGCTGTTCACCTGCTCCCCGGAGAGCGTCTGCTGCCCCACGTGCTTCGGATCCAGCATGTACGCCGCAGCGTGGATGGGCTTCACGCAGAACTCCTGACACCTGTCTAAAGATGCGACGACGGCTTTCTGCTCGCCGCTGTGCAGCACTGAGCCGGGCAGGGAGGCTCCGATGTGGTACCTTAACTGACTGAACATGTCGACGACGCCGGAGAGCACGGCGTCTTCTCTTTTCATGTAATCGACTGAATTTCCGATCAGGTAGAGCAGGTTCTGGCTGCTGCTCAGCCCTTTCCAAAACGTAGCGTCCTGTAAAGTGGCTCTGATGGACGCCTCCACGTTCAGCGTGGGCGAGACGGCCAGCTCTTGTAGAGAGTTCTGACCTTCCAGGAGGCTGCTGAACATGTTCAGCATGCTGGTCCAGTCGGAGCTCGTAGGCAGAGCCAGCGTCGTCCCGTTGGATGCGTGGCTTCTTATCTTTGTCGACTGCCAGCATCTAAAGGTGTCTGCTAATACTTTCCGCTCTCTGACATACCTGACCACCTGCTCTGCTCTCCTGCACAGCGCCTTGAGAGACGGTTGTGCCACAATATCATCAAAGAGCTTCTGGATGCCGCAGGCTGTGCAGCCGATAGCTGATATGTGCGGGAAGGCCTCCTCCACCTGAGCCCAAGCTGCCATCATTTCTGGGGTGTCATCTGTGATAATGGCAAAGACTTTCTGAGGCCCTACTTCATTTATGATATTTTTCAGCTCCTCAGCAATGTGCATGCTTGAATATATCTGCTCCTTTGTTTTTGTGCATTTATAGAAGAGAGGCACGGGAGTCGCCACAGTATAGATGATAGTTCTGTTCTCTTTAATGTTGGACCAGCCGCTGCAGATGATGCTGACACAGTCTGCTTTCCCTATCGCCTCGTGAACCTGGTTCTGTACTCTGTCATACTCACAGTCCAAGAGATGAGAGGCCAAAGCCTCTCTGGTGGGTGGGCAGTAAGCCGGCCGCAGCACGCTGAAAAATCGTTTCCAATAAATATTGTCTGTGAGGGTGAGGGGTGAGGAAGTGGCGTACAGAGCTCTCGCCAGGCTCTCATCAGCGTACGCTTGGCTGCGCTGATCTACTGAATCAATGAGAAACTGTCCCCCCGAAGAGGCAGATGGTAAGAAGGAGAAGGAGGGAACAGGGATCGAGGCGGAGGAGCTCCCGTCTGGGTACTCCTTGCATTTATCCAAATGCATCTGCATCTTGGTGGCGTTCTTCGTGTACGTCCTCGAGCAGTAGTTGCACATGAAGGTTTCCCTCCCATCTTTGATGGCTGGGGTGAAATGCTTCCACACGCCGGACTGCAAGCGTGGCATCCTGTCCTGTGTGTACACAATGAAAAAAAAAGGTTAAAATATTAACCAGGTATTACAGCAGCAGAGTAGTGAACTGACCACTTTTGAGTAACTATGACTCGAGGTGTTTTTCACTGACACTAATACAACTTTAAGATAAGAATATGTTCTCATCTGTTAATGAATGGACAACTAATTATTACTATTATTATCAGGTCATATTGATTATTTTCTTGATTAACTGTTTAGTTTTTCAGTCTGTAAAAAAAAAAAAAGATACAGCAACAATATCCCTGTGATTCATTTCTAAAACCCAATGTTTTAGAAATTTTAGAATGGTTGATTTCTTCTGTCATCAAGCAAAAAGCAAAAATATTGTATATGACAAAAGAGAAGAATAATTATTATATACAGAATATACATATTATTACATGCCATGTTAAATATCAGTAACTCATTAGATGTAACCCTGCTGGGGGTATCAACATACTGACAGGGGAGTCACTGATGATTTAAATGGATGATTGTTCCTTGCTTCTTCAAAAAGGTAAAGATATTATGCACTACTTCTGGGCTAACAGTTTGTTGAATATTGTAAACATGACATTCATTACTTTTTTAATTTTAGGATTAAGCTCAATTAACTTGTGAAACCCTGGCTCCAATAGACTATTAGACCAGTTGCCCTTAAAGTCAAGTCCCTGCAAAGGTCAGTCTGAGGAAAATCATTTCAAGGTGTCCCCACCATCTATTCAATCTGCAGTTGTAAATGCTAATAAAATGGATGATTTGCATAGGTGTTCTTCAGGCTTTTCATGGATAAACTGTGGACAGCCCATTAGAGAAGTTTCCCTGATGAATAAAATAAAGTTTCATCCAGGGAAGGTTGATCTGATCTGTAAAGCATGATTAAACGATATAACGTTATTCATCAAACAATTCAATACAGCCTTTTTTTTTTCTTTAACAGTGGTGCCTATCTGAAATCATCTTTTCAAAGAAGTGACTTTGATTTCTTTATTCACAGGTTAATGGAAACCAGGTCTTACTTCATGTCAAATCTCCCTCTCAGGTATTACAGAAAATCTCACACTCAGCACAGCACACACGCAACTAGCAATCATCTTGTTCACCCACCTCTGTGTATGGACACTCGTGTAGATTTGTTGTTATTCTTGATCCAGTTGAAGTTAGTCACATTAGCTGTTCTGGCTAACTTGATACCCTGCTACAAACGTTAGCAAGGTGGTCGAAAAGGAGCGAGAAAAAGTCCCGACTCTCCCGGTTGTAAACTCTGATTAAACAGCGTACTGGTTGAACATGAACGAAAGTTTCCTGTGTTCTCGCCACATTTATGAAGCAATTTGGTAAAATTTGTCATTATTTGGTGAGGGAAGTTGGATATTCGCCGTTGTTGTGAGACTGCAACTACTTCCTGAAACCAAAATCTGAAAGCCCCGTCATGTACGGAAGCCCAGATGGGTCTGTAAAGGCGAGCGCGACTGTGGGAATCGGAGGGAAGAGCACACCACACAGAGGGAGGAGGAACATTTTGGATATTAAACGGTCAAAAACAGAGTAATTCTACGGTTAAATCTACTCCATGGAAAGTGAAAGGTAAAAACTACCAAATGTAAATTACAAAAGCACACAACAGTGGTGATTCTACGGGGATTTGCTCAGAATTGCTTGAACTAGCTTATGAGAGTTGAAGAGTTTGCACACTAGTCTCCGTTTTGCTCTCACAGAAGGGTTAAGTGTTACAATGAACTTTATGATCCACAACGACAGTCAAACTTAGGTCACGTTCACTTTTTCTCAACATTTTTCTCTACCCGCCTTTGCTCTCCCACATATTTTCACTCTGGTGATGTAACCCTGAATTACTTTGGGCCCAGCAGGTCAAGCTGAGCGTTGTACAGCCAGAGCTGGAGGCATATTGTTTTTGAGTTGTCCATCAGTGCAATCATCTGTCTCATTCTCATGGAGTCTACATCTTCTCAAAACGTTGACATAACTCCTTCAGATTTGGCTCAATTAGCACTCAAGGAAGTGATTTCATCTTGGGAGTCAAAGGTCACAAGTGTGGGTGACTCACAAAATACAGTTTTAGCCTTTAGTGAACACAACACCTCAGTGAGGCCTTGGAAGAACCTCATCAAATTTGACACAAACGTCCACTTGGACTCGAGTCTTGGAGTCACTAGAAATAAATATGACAGCATTTGAGCCACATTTTCCAAACCACTTAATAGACTGTGAGCTCCTCACAACACACAAAATATGCAGTGTTTTTAGTACAGATAGCTAGCTACCAACTAGCCTACTTGTACATTAGGTCAAAATTGGATTATGAGGTCAAACTGTGATGGTTCTTCACAAACAATAGCCTTTGTCTATACAATTTCATTTTTTCGATTATTTTTGAACTTTTTTTTGTTCTGTGGATTTACTAGGCTATTAGAATAATCATCAGCTCCACTTATCATGTACTGTTCAATAATCAAAATGATTAATCATTAGCTTTTTTTTGCAATTTAAATTTGAATTTTATTTTCTACCATTTGCTGTTCTTCTCATACCTCCAAAATCTAAACGACCTACAGGGATAATGTATAGCTACTGGAAATATAAAGTGTCCACCACTGTACTAAATTGGTTGTTTGCTGTAGATTAAAGGAAATGTACAAGTTTTTAAACGCATGCAGTCTAAATACTGGGCACCATGATTGATCATGGTCACCACGCTGGTCCCTTACTGCTGGTGTAGGTCCGTGCTGGTCTGGGTGTTAATGGCCCACTGTGATTTGCTCTAACACTCAATGACAGTGATTATCTCCAGCTCTGGGTTTCATTTCATGTATCATGTGTCTGTCATTAGAGACATTTCTGGTGTTTATACAGTGCCCAGGTTTTTGTGGCGCGGCGAGTGCAGCCAAAGCAAACTAGCTCTATCTAATTTGGAGGCAATTCGAGCTGCGTAATGTCAGGTTACATCACGGTGCTCTTCAGGCGGCGAATATTCACATTGACACACTGCATAGAGAGAGCAACAGGACCTCAGTAGAGCTGAGCGCTATTATTTTCTTGTCTCTCAGTTCTGGATTAAGTCGCCCAGCCCTTTTGAGAGCATCAGTGTTTGAGTCAGAGAATTAGGAGTCCAGACCACAGGGACACCGGTAGAGAGGAAGCGGGGTGATGATGTCATGACATGGCAGTGGAGGAGGATGATGTTGGTTTGCTGGTTTGGCTGTTCTCAGGCCTGCTCTGATCTCATGGGAATTGTTTAGCCACTTATTCAGAGGTTGTGCCGAAATTATTTGATAAGGAACTCTGTCGGGAACCAACAAGGAGACACGATCAAGATGTCCCGGAGTAACTGAATTTGATTTAGGGCAGAGAAAAGCACATTTTAAAGTATGATAAACGTTTTTTTTTTTTTCCTATGGTTTCGTTCCAGATTTACTTGTCCCCCCAAGCAAAAACTTCCTCTCTAATCCCATTTAATGTGGAACTGTAACAAGTTGACATACCAAAAGCTGTTTCATGCTGGCATCATGATTTAACTGTCACTCTAACACACAAGTATTTTTTGTGTCAGAATACAGTAACTCAATCTGCCAAAAACTGTACTGATGACACATAAGCCCCGTCTATCTGTAGGTTGTTGTGGAAAATTTGGCTGGAAGATTAAAGTTATCGTTAAAGATCCAAGAAAGGCTTTCATGTCTCCTCTGTGAAATGCCCCCTCTTTATAATGCTCTGTCAGAGTCAGACTTAATCTGACAGCGCTAGCTTTGGATCCAAACACTTTGTGACATAAAAGCCTTTCAATTACCCTGTAAAATGCACTGAAACAGCTCTACACACTCTTAACTTAGGAGGCCATTAGGCCACTCAATGGAGATGAATTAAACAGGATTTTTATTCCACTGTAATGGCTGCTCTCTGCTTCTTAGAGCTTAACGCTAAAACTGCATCACGGAGACTCTGTTAACAATTACGTGATTTATATCAGAGGTTGTCTACTTTTAAACAGACTGAAAATAGCTTTAGCGAGGTCTTCGAGAGCAGTTTATGGGAAAACGTCACTTACTGTATGCGTAGGCCGCGCGATCTGCCTCTCCACGGTGGCGTTTGTCGCTGTGGGAAACGCCAGTTGTGTTTGTTCTCTCCGTCTGTGGTTGAAAATCAAAGTGCTTCCATATTGTCATAAAGTTTGCCTTCAAACAGTGAGAGATTTTAATAGATGTCAGTGTCCTCGCACTGTTTGTTTTGCTTTTTCCGAGAGCTCCCTTGTTGCTCGGCGTGTTTTGTTGCCTCGCTAAGTCTAATTAATGTCAGATATTAATTTGACTGCACGAGAGAGTATACTTTATTCCGTTTATTTAAAAACTTTTCAGGTGTAAATTCATGACTGGCATCTGATTTAATCTCGCAAACACACAACCGCATTCCAGTTCAATTAAAAAAACCAAACATTGCTGTCATCATTCTCCAGCAGCTGTGCAAAGGCAGGACAGATGCCTTTCCACCGCCTCTCCCCAGGAAGCAGTTGGGATCCGTCCATGTCAATTATAATCCACCACAACAGTTGGCCGACTGTGATTCATTATCATAAGGTAAGCACGAGCAGGGGCACATAGACTAATACAGGATTAAACTAATTAGTGATCATCAGCCCATTCTTGAATACATCTTTGGGCTCCTAAATTTGTACTATTCCGTCACTGCCCCCCCCCTTAGTGAAGTACCTTTACCACCCAGCAGAGGCCACTGTGTCCAAGCACCTCCACAAGACCTTTGACATCTAGTTCACATCACCCTCAGGCGTACAGATGTCTTTAGTCTTATACAACTGATACTTAACTGTACTGGCCCTAAGGTGACAACAGTTTGGTGAAACTCATCACATTTATTCCTGTTCGTGTTTGAGGCTATTGATTACAGTGTTGTTAAGAAAATGCATAATTTCGTGAGTATCCTTTGTCATATGTGAACTGCCTCTATGCATGTGATAACTGTGCATCTCTGACTGTTGAGTGAATTACCACTGAAAAGTCACGAGTCATGTCAAATTTAGCGTTTAGCAGCATTTGTCCCTCTGAATGGTCGGACTATTTTTAGAGTGGAGTTTAAAAGTCTGACCAAATTGCTCTAACACCAGTCGTAAATAGATGAGTCTCAACAAAACCCATGACAACAAAAGGGAATGCCTCTTTTACGCATTCACAGTCATAAGGTAGACTCTTGTGATTGAAAAAGAGTGACTGCAACATTTACTGAACAATAGAGGTCCTCTGGTGTCTGTTTGGTTCCTAGGGGCCAGTGTAGTTCCTGGATTCATACTGTGTTCCCAGGCTATACTGCTGCAGATCTCAGGTCCATGTTAAAGGAATAGTTCACCAAAAAATGAAATTCAGTCATTATTGACTCACCCTCATGCTGATGAATACTCTGTTTTTTAATTCCTCAAAGTGCATCTGGAGACCCGGGAGGGGGGTTCGTAGTCCAACGAAAGCTTTATAAAACTACACAAAAACCATGTAATATTCCTCCTTACTGCTCGTCCGCTGCCATCCAAGTGTCCTGAAGGGATATAGTCCAGAGTTTACTCGAAACAACATCATTTAGGACATTTTTACAGCCTAAACAGTCCTGTATTGAATTTGCCTGGGGTGCGCTCTGACGCACGCGTGTGAACGTGAGAGCGCTCCCCAGGCAACTCACTCCACCCCAGATGCACTTTGAGGAATAAAAAACTACTCCGGAGTATTCATCAGCATAAAGGTGAGTCAATAATGACTGCATTTCATTTTTTGGTGAACTATTCCTTTAATACGTCTACTATCACTGTAACTGTGTGTTAGTATTAAATCTGAAACTACGTCAGCCTCCGTGCCTTCTGTCCAAGGGGCAATTTTGCAGCTTAAAATTTGCTTTATCTGCTGTAAAAAAAAATGTATTGTCCCCTTTCCCTGTTAAATAAACAATACAATAAAATAAAAAAGAGTACAACGATGGGGATTGTGAACTGTGAAAGTGCAGGAAAACAAACACATGTACCCCTGCTGTTTTCAGTCGCAGCTGCTCATTAGTTGTTGGTGCATCGTGCTGCTGCCAGTTTGCTCTGCTTGTTGGGGTCAACAGCCTTTTGCGAGTTTGCACGCATTACTTCATTGTGTTAGCCAGCGTGCTAACCCTCACACTGGCACCAAATAAACAGCTTAAATCAGGTACTTTTAGCTATTTATGTATTTGAAACCAGATATAAACAAACTGTGCTTGGCTCCTATAAAAGGATCTGAATGGATTGTATTAGTGTTATTGGATTTCATTTTGTGGTGGTCCATTTTCAACAGCTTGTTGTTGACATGCGTGTGGTTCTCTGTTAAAATATTCCCTCTATCTCCAGCTCTGAATTACAAATTGGACCAGTTCATCTCACTCAGCTGCTTGTAATTGCCGTTTAAACGACATTACATCAACGCACCATTACTTTCTTTGGAGCCCCTTTGGATGTTTTTTTTTTTTTGAGAATTAAAATGAAGAAAAATGTGTTTTGCTTAATGTTACTTAATTGTTTGACCCACACTGTGCACTATGATGCATGTGTAGAGCTTGATCCTGTAAGATGCCATAAAGTCAATTAAGGCCGTTCGTGTTTCTTTATTGGACAAAGAGGAACTTTTATTATTTTATTTTGAAAAACTGTGTCACACAGATATTATAATCAAAGCTGAGTGTTTTCATATGTCTTCAAACGTGTCTGGAGCTGATCTCTGATTTATGCATGTCAGATTTGGGCTAGACTTTCCACAGTTGTTTCACATCAGGTCCGACACTTTGGTAGACCTCTACTAAACGCTACAACCTGTGACCTCCAACAGAACCGCGGAGTCGGATCAACACCTGTAACGCTCTCGCTGAGCTTCGCTACTAAACCGGTGCAACTGCAGGGTGGTTATTGTAATGTAGGTGTTTATTTAATAGTGGATAGCGACTATGATTCAATTGTTTGGATCAGTTTTGTGTTCTAAACCCTGAGAGGAGGCTCTGTGCTTTACAAAGTCTAGAGTGTGGTGGTTATAAAGGCTGCGGCACAATAGCACCAGTGTTCTCTGATAAAGCTCAGCCTCTTGTGTAACATCTTCTCCTGCTGCAAGCTTGGTGTTTGCTTACACTTTCCATAGTAATTTCTCTCTCTGTCCTTGCAGTACCTGTCTCTATCACCGCGTGAAGACACTCCAGCGAGGGAAAACAATAATGACCGCCTCCCCATAAACAGTCATTTGCACAGGTACAGTGACTCTCCGCTCACATAGCAGGTACAGCAACAAGATGGATGTATTGACCAAGGGAGGCTGAGAGGCAGTGTGTCTTTATCTCTCCCCTGAATACAGCTAATGTCCCATAAGAAAGCAGGTGTGTGTGTGTGGGGTTGGGGGTTGAATCAGGAAGGGAAAGGATAGGTTAAAGCTTAATGGATCAGAAATGGCGGCGAGGAAATCAATCTCCCTCCCAGCCTCTATCCTCCGATTGTTTTCCAATCGGTACGTTTGTTTTCCGTTGTGCGAACGACAAGCACGGGCGCCTCTGTGAGTCACGGCAATGGCTTCCGCTCAGCCAATAAACAGCCAGGAAAATATCACAAGCATTTGTCTTTGAAATGATCTCGCATGCAAATGTGGTTTTATGACTGTTTATTTTGTGTGTGCGTGTTTTTCTGTCTCTGTGAGGAAGGGAGACAGAAAAACAGACGCGTGGACACTAAGTCTCAGAACGACCTGTGCCTGCATGCAAATGGAGTGACATTAATGATTAAAGCAAGTTCATGGGCAAATGGCCTTTGCAGATAAACACCAAAGTCATTGTTTACTGCAGCACAGAGGCAAAACATTTATAAGAGTCTAAGAAAATAGCGTATTCTCAAGGCTCTGAAGTTTGCAAGGCCACTCTTAACCGCATTGTCTTTGTTGGTAATGGGCTTGAAGCAGCAGCCTGCTGTGTTACACTCAGTGGAGTCAGGCGGGAGACAATTTGTCTAAAATGGAGAAGAACATTTAAATAACAAAGGAGTCTGAACAGCCAGGAAATATGGAAGAATTTATAGAATAATTTCCCCTGAAAACCAATTAGATGGCATGCAATGCTCTAACAGAACAGTAGAGCCTGAGTGTTTACTCACTATGTATGAGATGCAAGAGTTAGTTAATGCACACTCACAGGGTTGTTTCATACTTTCATGCTTTAATCTTCCCAAGATTTAATAATGTGTGTAATATAGAAGATAACGTTGTAAACAAGGAGCATTAAATCAAAGTGAAATATCTGTATCAGAGAGAATTTGTACAAAGCTGTATCCCGGTGATGAAACCAGTGTGAAATCACAAGGAGAAAAAAAAAGAAAAGAAAGACATTTTTGCATTTGAACAGCCAGACAGACGCATTTCTTCTGTCAATGTTTTCTGTCGGGCGTCTGCGTAAGGAGGCGGCGTTCAAGGGCAAACCCTTCATTCCTTCTTCTGTCTGTTCTGGTGAAAAGGCCCTCGACCTGAGCTTGACCCTCTATTAGCACGGGGGTCATCACCAAAGCCGGACAGTTATGTGTCGTCATGGAGACCCCAAAGATGGACCAAAAAAAAAAAAAAAAAAACACATGCTGATGATGTCGGATACCTCTCCTGAAAGCATCATAACATTTCACTGCGTTTACAAAGTGAGAACAAAACCCAGACATAATTAAAAGCGACAAAGCTTCACAGTCGCAGTCGTTTTCTCCGGCAGTGAGAAGGAAGAAAGAAAGAAAAACAGCAGAGGAAAATCAATGACCGCAACAGACGCATTCTTGAAGTGTCAGGGGTTAAAAAGGAGCTCTTTGGGTCGAGTGCACATGCTTCCAATTAGGTCTCAAATAGGCAAGAGGAAACAGTTGATTTAGGAATATTGCTGAAGAATGACTTTAATTAGCCCAGAGACCAAGGGACACCACTATCAGCACCAAACAAGGCCAGACATCATTAATCAGCGGCACCAACAGGGGCTTTAGCGGGGCCCAACTCACTGGAAACAAGACAACCAGGGGTGATATTTGTTTGTCATTGTACTCCTGATAAATCATATCCGTTGACAGCAAGTTGAAAGAAGAATGATGAAAGTAAAGCAGATGGAAGAGGTGGGATTGTTTGACGGGAACAAAGGTTCAGCTCAGCTCAGCTTCTTTTCTCTTTTTCTTTTTTTGTTTTTACTCCGCAGTGGAAACTGTAGCCATTGTCACCTCCAGCCGGTGCAGCTGCATTTGCGACTGCTGTGACTTTGAAACCATCACTAGGCTCATTTGAAAGGCAAACACTTTGCTGCCACGCAAAGCCTCGTCTTATTAGACTGCAGCGAGGGCTGCGACTCGCTGGCTCTAAAATATTTCAGCATGCAGCGTTATCATGTTGACAGTGTTGAGTTCAATGAGCCATGGCTCTCAGGTTTTGTCAACCAAAACTGCATTCTTTGGCTGCTTAGAGTCAAACAGTTTGTGTTGTGTTTGAAATGTTTTTGCTGAAGCACTCGGAGCTGGTGTGATATGAAGTCCGGGCCATGTAAGGCAGGAAAAAGTAAAGCTCATCATAGTTTTTGAAAGTTATGTAATCTGTCATTTTACTTATAACCGACACAAGTGGTTGGCACAAATTATTATTTACCGGGTCTGGCTGTCTTTCTGAGGGTCACACTAGTCAGAGCAGGTCATCCTGTTTCCAGTGGGTGAATAGAACTTTTCTATGAAGGCATACTTTACACATCACTACATTTCAAAGGCAAATATTCTTTTTTTTCACTCCACTGCATTTATAATAGTAGTAGTTTCAAGTTCCTCACAAATTAGGATTTGACACATCAATTTTATGAAAAAATTGTTGCATCTTCTTGCATTTTAACTACCCGAGAGAATACATTTAGAGCTGAAATGATTTCAGTTGATGAGAAGCAAATTCAAGTGATAATTTCTATTTTGCAAGAATGCCAAACATTTCATGTTTTTTCAGCTTACTGTATCAAATGTGAGGATTTGTGATTTCTTAATCACAGAAAACTGAATTTTTAGAGTCAAACCAAACAAATTGAAGTTCATGGACATTTCTCGCTATTATCTGAAGTTGTACAAGCCAGTACATGAGGTTACTCTTACATAGTTTTATTGTTCAGTACTAAAACGGCCCATATTTGATATTTAGATTTAGTGTTTATATCTGTATCTACTGTAAGATTATGTTTATATGCTTTTTTATTTAAAGCCGTCAAAATAAAGACTTTTTAATGTTCCTTGTTGTTTTTACCTTACTTGGCCTGTATTTGTGCTTAGACTTAAATGGATAGTTCAACATTGTGGCAAATTGGCCCATTGCCATAATCCCTATAGTCATAGCAGTAGGTTCGTTACCTTTAGAACGGCGGAGCAGAGCCGCAAGCTGCTCAGAGCTACACTACGGAGGCTCATGGGATTTCTTGGTTTCCCTCATCAAACTCATCAAATACACAATCCAACAACTCCAAAACGCTCTGGTGGACAAGTTGTCACCTGCACATTCACCACGCTATGAGATAATAACGGAACGTTACAAGACAGAGTTGTTTTAGAGGTAAATGCTTGCTGAAAAACTGTCCCCAATGAATTTACCTTGAAAACAACTCCATCTCATATTCTCATGTTCTATTATTATCTCATAGCGTGGTGAATGTGCAGGTCACAACTTGTCCACCAGAGCGTTTTGTAGTTGTTGGATTGTGTATTTGATGAGTTTGATGAGGGGAAACCAAGAAATCCCATTAGCCTCCGTAGCGTAGCTCTGAGCAGCTCGCGGCTCTGCTCCGCCATTCTAAGAATAGCTTGCACCCACAATTAAAGGTAACAAACCTACTGCTATGACTATAGGGATTATGGCAATGGGCCAATTTGCCAAAATGTTGAACTATCCCTTTAAGAAAACCACAGTCCCTTTGCAGTTAACTCTCCTTCAGTCACAAGTCAGATCCATCCTCCTTATATAAAGCACTTTTTGATTGCAGTCTCATCTTCCTGCAGTTGCAATGCTCATCATCACTTATCAATTCACTTACATTATAAAATGCAGCTCGGCCTCCCCTGAGAAGAGCTTTGCCTTCAAACAAGCCATCTGAAACTAACTTTGCCTGCATTTATATTCAGGCGGCGGCTTAACCAGGTAGAGATCTACGTAAGATGACTCTGGGTAATTATGAAGCAATTACACAGTCGATTCAGTGGGCTGATGGAAGAAACAGAGTAGTAAAACCATTATGAAGCTTTGACACTTTCTCTTAATTGATTGATGCGCAGCAACTAACTGGTGATTACCATGCTGTGTGCTCACATGAATCATTTCACATGCTCTCAGCCACACATCGCGCTCCACAGAGCAGCAGCACGTGGCGTGAGAATTCACATGTATAGGAGGGTGCTAATAAATCCACACATGTTAGAATATTATCATCATGACTGTGTGTATGTGTGTGCATGTGTGCGACTGCGTTTGTGTGTAGCCTCTCACGCAGGTGAATGTACTGGGCCATTTTGTATAATATCCACAGCGTTTCCTGTCAGAACATTTTGTCTGTCTCTACTCAACTTCACACTCTGATTATTACATAAAAACCTGCAATTTTCTTTGCATTCTTTAAATAGCTATTGTCCCCACGAGATTTAGGAATAAGTGAGCTGAGAGTGAGTGATTGCATAGGCGCACCCAGTGCTGTTAAGATTAATAATTACACACTTAAAAGTGATTGGATGTGAAGAAACGGATACGATTTGGGACATCCACTCTTGCCTGACGCTTGATATGTATTTAAAAAACTAAGGAGGAAGATTTCTGACAAAATAAACATGTTTTTTTTTATGAAAGTCTGTGGAATCTGTCAAAAAGCCATGAGTTTGTTATGAAGCTCTGGAGGTGGTATTGTGTGATGTTGTTTTAGCCCAGTCATCGGGCTCCCCTGCCGCTGATGGTTCAGCTCAGGTGCATGTGGTCAAGCCAGGTTAAACTATCAGCTGATACTGTGGCATGATGTTGTTAAAGGAGTAGTTCCACATTTTTGGGAAACACACAGCTGCCACAAACACAGCCTGTCTACCAGCTAAAAAAAACACTCAATTAAACAATGTTGTATGTCTAATCCTGGAGTGTAGAAATGAGTAGTTGTGGTCTTATTGGACACTGTGTCAGACTTTTTCTTGGCTGGGAGCAGTGACCTCATGAGACTGATTGAAATTTTAATACTCAGCTCTTGTCTGTGCGACGGCATATGAGGGGATGAATACCTCAATTTTCAAGTTGCAAATTTACTTGGATAAAACTTGGATATTCTCCAATGTTATTAAGTCACAAGTTTGTGAGGAAAAGACTCACAAATTTGCACTAGAAAACATAGAGTATAAAAAAAGATTTCAGTAACTCAGATACCCAAAACGACCCTGTAAAAAAAAAAAAAAAAAAAGAAAACAATAAAATATTCCTAAGCCAAACTCCATCAGGATGCAGTTAGATTCAGTGGCATACAGTATGGGGCCATATCCCTTCCATTCACGTGCACTTTGTCCTACATATTTGTATATTTCTGAGAAGAAGCGGCTCCTCGGTCCTCAACTGCTTCCAGATGTGGAATGCCAGAGATAATCTGTCCTTTTGGATCTCAATGAGAGCGGTGTGTCTTGCAGAAGCTCAAGGTCCAGATCCGGCTACCAGATTGTAGACATCCCGACACATGCATGTGGTAAGAAGAAGTAGAAATACACACACACACAATCACATAAGGACATGCATGATGGCCTATGGAAAGAAGTCAAAACTGTTAGCTAACTTGACTCATTAAAAACATGCTTTAAACTGTAGTGTACTTCAACTCAGGTTAACCAATCCATTAGAAAATGACATTAAGGTCAATGCACATAATGTGTGTGTGTGTGTGTATTGTGGTGGCCCCTGAAGTGGCTCTTGAGATATGGATGTGCAGTATGACCCTGCGTGTATTGCTGATATATATAAACAAATGAATACAAATGGGCTCTCCAGTTCAGTTTCTCTGTGGTCTTGGTTGCATGTTGTTGTCACACAACCTCATACTCACATATTAACAACAGACACAGCAAATACAACATGGCATTTGTTCACAACAGGACAAATTGCAGCGTCTTTTTTCCATTTTGTAGAGAAAAAGTTATATACTGTAGGTACAAACACTGCCAAGACGTTAAGTATGTATTGGTGCTTTATTCTTTGATGACTATTTATCCAGCCCAGTTTATCCAACAGTTTGTATTGAGCTCTGCTGCTTTTGAAGTGGTGTTTCAGTGATGGTTAGCAGATGCTTCGGGAGAGAGACTGAACAGATAGGGAACACAGGAGGCTGTGTGCCATTTTTAAAATGTGAGAACGCTGCCTGTTTAATGCACATCATCAACAAGATGCATTACAAACACGCCTCTGTGAGCGATGTGTTCCCCAGCTCCGGTCTCCAATAAAGCAAACATCTACAATACATGGCAACACAGGAAGGATTTCTGGATGTTTAATAAACCCTATTGACGTTGGTTTTGTTTTGATTTTTGAGGGGGAAATATTCAGTATAACATTTCATTGCAGCTGGGCTCCAGGACCTTTCGCTGGCAGGACTCCCATAGCCAACATAAACAACCAATCCCGTAAGTCGTGCGCCAGGCATCACAGCAACCCAGAATGTATGTGGCAACAGAACAGAGCAAAGACGGAGCGCTCGGGCACCTCGTCATCCAATCGGAGTAAAGTTTTCCAGAATGGAAAAAGTGTCTGAAACAATTATCATAGTTTAGAGGAAAAAGGCAATTTAGCAGCAAACTGAACATGAGCTAAAGAAAGAAAAGCTCCTCCACAAACACATGTGAACAGAGAATTAATGTTGTTACAGTACATCTGGGTATTTTTCTGGCTGCAAAAACAAAACACTGGCTTTGTTGGAAAGACTATTCATGTTCAAATGTCCCTGGCACCAGAGCAGCCATGATGACAATGTTTGGCAGGAGCCTCGGCTTTATGGACGAATTTTAAAGCAAAGATTCACATTCACAGAGTGGGAATACCCGTCATCCAGAATGAGCTGAGCTGGAAATGTCCTAAAGAAGCCTTTAAAAAAAAAAAAAGAAAAAGAAAAAACAGCCAGACGTGCCGGAAAAAAGTACATCCACAGCCTGGACCAACCTTTCTGTCTTTTCCGTGTGAGGCCGCGAGGAATGTCGAGTTATGTTACTGAAGCGTTCTCCTGTGGTAGGGGAGGCGATGTGTCAATAAGACACCAGATCGCAGATCATAAAGCATAACAAGCTCACATTTCTCAAAACAGTCTGCTTCTGCTTGAGGGGAAATGGAAGCTTTTTGAGAGTGAAAAGAGGTTCAGAAAAAATATTCTGTTCGATGTTGGATTCCAGACGTCGTAGCTCATTGTTGTCTCTGCAGGAAGCATAGCAAGATTTGGGGCCCTGTTGCATAGTCAGCCCCTAAAGAGACTGAGTCAGATGTCAAATACTCTGTGGGAAACTGTCCAGAACTATAGCAAAGAGGATGAGGTTTGATTTGGATGAATTCCAGTGTCATTTTTGATGTGGTTCTTTTGCTAAGCTTCAACTGTCTTTGGCTTTAAACCTTAGCATTCTTGCTAAGGATATGAACATTGTAGCAGATTTACTCTGGTTGGTTCGTAGTAGTGCTTGAAGCAGATGTAGAGTGTTGCTGTTGTTTCAGTTTTACTGTAGCTGGTTCATCATCAAACAAGCTAAAGCTTCATTTATTAGGTGCATACATAAACAAACAGCATACAGGTAGCTTTGTTCTTGAGCTAGTATATTGAAAGCAAATCAAAAACATAACCTAGTTTAGCTGTTTAGCTTCTGTATTACTGGGACCAGCTGGTTTATAATGGGGGAAAACTATACAGTGGATATAATATTGTCAAGATCAGGGATCTTTTATTTTATTTAGAGATGCACCGATCCAGTTTTTTCCGATCCAATCCATTACCGATACTTGGGCTGAGCGTATCGGCTGATACCCGATACCGATCCGATACTACTGTTGAATGAATGCCATGTGAGTGAAGGCATCAGGCTTGACATAAACATTTAGCCTTGTTAAAAAAAAGGTAACAAATGAACACAGATATAAATGTACTTAATTGTATTTATTAACAAATAACAAAGTGTACATTAGCAGCAAAAAGAAATAAATAACATTAGATCGCTGTAACTGTATTGCTGTGTGTGATATTAATAAAAAAGAAAAGACTGGATCGGGATGCTGGATCGGCCTCATTCATCCGATATCCGATCCAGCTAATTAGTCAATATCGGAGCCGATATCCAATCCGGGTATCGGATCGGTGCATCTCTAATTTTATTGTACCGTATTTATCTTTTTGGGGTTATCTATAATCCCACAAACTGATATTATTAACAGCGAGGTAACACCAGGTGAAGACATTGGAGGAATGAAAAGTTAGCCAGACATGCAGTTTACATGAGAGCAGGCTAAAACACAGGTTTAATGAATTCCTTACACTTTACACACACACAGACCGCCCTCTACACAAACTCTACACAGTATTGTTTCAACATGTGGAGAAATTCAAAGATTGGCAGACCTGCTGTGGCTCCATACTGTTGCTAAACTATGAATGAATGTCAAATGTATTTCTTTTTTCTTTGTTATATTCCTGCAGCGTACATGTCGAGCTAATGACATCCATAAAGGCCTAATTTCTCACTCTTGGTCTCCTCCACATCTTAATGCCTGCTGTCCTGTCCTGTCCTGTCCTGTCCTGTCTGGTCTGGTCTCATCTGATGGCTCCTTCTTCCCTCTCCTCCTTCGCCTCCTTCTCTCTCCTCTCATAGAGATGTGAGGAGCGCGGCCCTGAGGTCTGGCCCTGGAACAAGCGCTTGCCTTGTGAGGCTCTGTTTGCTTTGCGAGGTGTTTTCTCACGTTGCAGCGTTTCACTGCCCTGCCTGGCAGATCACACCTCTGTGTGTATGCCTGTGTGCGCGCTTTTGGGAAGGCTCTGTATACCAGGTACTGCAAAAACCCCCGTGAATACATTTATAGTTTGTGCGCATTCTTAGCTGCAAGCATACATCTGTGTGTGTTTCGCTGCGTCCTCCTTACTATGTTCGGCACGTGTGTGTGAGCGCGTGTTTACAGTACAGGGTTGTGTATGTTTGGAGCGAGAGTTGCCCCCGGGCACTGCGTACCTAAAGCCTTGCTCACCGGGTAACTAATGAACCAAGGCCTTCCTGTTTTCTGAATCAACAAACATTTAAGGGAATTCAGCAGGTCTTCACAAGGCTTTATTAGGAGGACTAAGAGTAAAACACCATCTACCTCAAGAGCTCTTCAATGAAACCAGAGGAAATTCAGTCAAAAAAGAAACTGCATGAATATTACCTCCTGAATGTACAGTGGTACCATCATATCTCACGCCCTGAAACATTGGCTCTGGTGCTAAATCAAGAAGATTAAAATTGTTCTTTGCACTTGAAAATGAGTGTAGCTTTAAATGATAGATCTATATTTCAAAAAAAGCGGCTCAGGCGAACAGATACGCCGACACTGTAGGACCCGCTGGAAGTTGATAAAGCTGTGGTATAACATTTGAATTTACAAGCACCAGTGATTTTCCCATCACTTTCTTACAGACCTGAGAGCGAGCGGGGAGTTCAGTAAGTCAGAAAGGTGTGGAGCGACTCGTTTTCACTCGGAGCTGCACCGTGACCCGTAAAATTGATTGCGATATGAGAATGTATAATGTGAAGTAGCAAAAAAAATATTAAAGCACGTTTAGAGTTATTGTTCAAAGTGGATCATTCTGCCCCTTTAAACAATGACATATTACTCTCTCCACTTTGTTTTGTTTGAGCCGTCGCTGCCAGAAAAGTTCCACAGGGATCTCACACGTCGTGGGAGCTTTGTTTTGTTGTTTTCTTTGCTGAGCATGCAAAGTATTTTGCTGTTGCGCTCTTTTCATAATGTTTGATACAGTTACATTAACAACAAAGACTTTTATTGACCACCGGGCAGCTCCGCATGAGCAATTGGGGGCTTTGTGCCGTCCTTTGCAGCATCTCAGCAGACGTTACTGAGCTCAGGTATTGCTGTTAATATTATCATACACACTCGGCTTTAGTATTTTTATTTCCACCTCTAGAGGTTTTTAAAATGCAAGTTGTTGTTGAATAACTTTACAAGATGGATAATCAATTTGCTGTATTGTTTTAGGGTGAATAAATACGTTGAGAATATTCATAGTACCGTAGTTAAAGCAGAAGTAAGCAGAATGTTTGTGTTAATATAAGTCTTAAATAGTTATATCTTCCGACAGCAATCACTTATATAGAGTGTTTGGTCTGAAACACGGGTCTGTCAGTCACTCTGCTCTGCTGTAAGCCGAGGAGAAAACTTTCCTTGTATCCTACAACCTTTATCCAATGAGGAGAGAGAACGGCATAAAGGGGCGGTCCTCTCTGTGTGTGCAGCCAAGGGATGCGCGTGAATGTGGTGACGTAGGGACGAGGGCGGGGACTGCTAACTCCATCGGCTGACAAGAAGTTAGCCAAAACGACCGAATCGCTTACTTCTGCTTTAATATATGTGACATATTTTGTCCAACATCATTTCTCAATCACATGTTTTCTCGGAGGCAGCTGTATTATATTGATTTTGACCTTTTTGCCAACTACTATCTATGCTGAAGGTCATGATGCCTATTGATTTTGCCTCAGAGTGTTGCCGCAGGGTATTGGCTTGTGACTCAGATAAAGACATTTATTTACTGAGCTAATTTAAAATGCAGCATTTTTTTTTTTTTTTGGTGACACACCAAACGGTGTACGTGTGCACCCACTGAGGTATAAGCAACATCTGAGGCGTAAAAAGGCGGCTGAACTCCAGCTTTTGTCAGTATGCACTGAACATACCAGAGACCCAGAGCAAGGCTGCCAATGTTAACAAACATATATTTTGTATATGTCTCCATGAGGGGAAAATCACACATACATCACTTCCAGATCACGGGGCAGTGAATTCCATTTGACCAAATAGCATTCCCGTATGTGTGTTTATCACACCTGCTCCATCTGAGCTGCACAGCCCGGGCCTCCGCTGAGATGTCTGACGCGATGCACTGAGAGATGTTAGCATTCCCAGACTCGACTCAATCTCAGGACATTTAGCACGAAATGACCTGAGGGATGGGATTTCCCCAAGATAATCTCAGAGGCAGCAGAGGAAGGCAGCGCGTATAATCACCGCTCTCCGCGAACATCACGAATATATTTTAGTGTCACAACTATTCACTCTAACAAGGCTCAAACTTCACTTGCTGAAGATAGATAGATATTATGTCCTCGAGTAAGCTGTGATTGTTTTTAACATGATGATATTTTTTTTGCGGCTTAGGAAATATCAGATCATCCTGCACTCAAATCAGCTGTCCACCTCAGATAGTCGCACAACACTTTTACTGTTATCTCAGCCTTAAAGAACATGGAAAAAAGATGAAGACGCAGACAAACAAACGCTTACGCAACTTGAATTACAGCACCCCACCACCGTGACCTCCCTCTCCCCTCTTTCTTCCATACCAACAGAGAAAGGCTGGTTAGAACCAGACAAAGAGGAATTTCAGCACCGCGGCCAAAAACCCAGAGACTAGAGCAGAGATCACATTGCATGTAGATGTAGTTTTCTAACTTAACACTGATACAGCCTCACGCTGACTCCAAGCTTTGAGAGGATTGGCTGACGGCGAGAGCTTATGCAACAGAGAGTACAGAAAACATAGACTTTGAGCCGTCAGCTCCTGGATTTCCCAATAAAGTCACTGACTGTACCCTCAGCACCATTGTGGACAGGGGAAAAATACTTTACACTACATTTTCACACTCTCAGCAGCCTCTCCAACCTCTCTCTGCTTTTGTTTATATCGTTTTTTGCTTTTCTTTTGACCTTGATGAAACTGCTTAAACGACCATGAAGCATTTTTATAAGGAAACATTGCCTGCTTTATAAAGTACATGGCTATACATATTTGCTTTTTTATTTAAAATGTTATACAGATAAAAACACCTCAACACCTGCTTGAGTGGATGGAAACTTTCTTAAATTCACATCTATAATATATCTTCTGAATATCTACTATCTATGATATCTATATCTAAATCTAATTAGGCCTATTTGAGAAGTTGGAATACTAGTGGTGAATAAAAATCAACATCAAATCACATTTGAATAGTCCATAGTCCAAACCTTGTAGAGCTGGGGTCCTTGACACTCCGAATAGTCAATTCCTGTATTCTACACCCGATTTCTGAAACATGTAATCTGTTCAAAATCATGTTTGCAACCAGTTTAGTTTTAAAGTTGTTTGAGGAGACAGAGATCTTTTCATCTCCAGCAGTCGTCTCATTCTGGCTCTGCACTGATCAACATGTATGTGACAAGCTACAGGTTCATATAACACAAGTTCCCATTTTAGAAACCCTTGGCCACAACCCACACCTCTGTTTTCTGTCTCTCTCTCTTTCTGTCTGTTAGCTCTCTCTCTCTCTCTCTCTCTCTCGAACACACACATATGCACAGGCCTTTTCCTGTACTCAACTCCCCTTCCCAGCAGAGTGATGCAGCTTTGCTTTTATGAGATACCAGAGTTGGGCTTGCGGCAGGATGACTGACCGACTTGTAGAGAGGACAGAGGAACCATTTTGTGCCCTGCCGCCTCACTGAATCCCTTTAAAATATTCATTCATAAACTCCTGGAGCCTTTTACTCCACATCAAACACCAGACCCATAGGAAAAGCACTGAGCTGATGCATCCAGAGAGGAAAACAAAAATACAGGGTAAACAGGACCACGGGTGAAGACCAAAATTAATCTAAATATTTATGCGCTAAATATACTCAGATATATTCATTGTGTTTTTAGGGAAATGATTTGGATCCAAAGTGAATCAACAGGATTAGAATTTGAGAAAATATGCAAAAGCTGTTAAAACTGCTTATTCATTTTGCAGAGCAGCTGTGTTTATCTCTGAGAAATAGTCCAAAACAATGAGGTATTTGCTTTGGTTGCTGTTTAGATGAGGCGCGGAGATAGATTTTTGTAAATGCATATTAAGAAAAGAAGCCTCAAAAATTGATGTGCAAAGTAAATCACTGGGGACATTTTCCTCATTACATTGCACAAGCTGTTTGATAATTCCTTATTAAGTTGTGGGAGAAGTATTTACTTTAGGTGCTTTAAAGCTACAGAGTGAACAGGTGCTATAAATCAAAACTTACTTTAGAAAGACTTTAGTAGCAGTAAGTATGAGTTTAGCAGGCTAACATTAGCATTAAGGGAACTACCATCTGGACCAAATGAATTCACCTTCAAACTTAAGAGTTGTGGTAGAAAACAACATCAACGCTTTGATTTGTTTTGCTACTATTGACTTATCCTCTTCTACTTGCTAGCATTTAGCCTCTTCGAATCACTGAAGCATCCGATTTGCCATGAATAAGAGCCATTTCTCAGAGGATGTATTGTAACTTCTTACTGTATCATAACGTCAAAGATGGCTGAAGTTCTTGCCATGACTGCTAAAGGTACAGATCTTGGCTGAGCTTAGCATAGCCAACATCGGCTATGTAGCAATAGCAAAAGTTACAATGTTTCCTTTAAAATCACAAGCACACAACAGCTCACAAATATTGAGTTTTTTGTTTTTATTCAAGACGGCAGCAGTGGAATTGGAAAATATTCCTCATGCAAGAAAAGTATGTGGTGTATGGAGAAAACTTTTGCACAAACTGCATCAATTGTTTTTGTTCTGTGTTCCAGATCTGCACACCCCTCTCATGTAATAACACTGAGAGGTGTTACTCAGATAGAGCCTGGTGTGGATCATGTTGAAGGCTAGAATATCCCCTGCTGTTTTCAGCTCTGTCTACTCTTATAGCACCAAGATAAAGTCTTCAAGGACCCATGTTATGACCTTGATGAGCTCTTCAGACCCCCCTGTATTTCACTGCATGCAGACAAATTCCCATTGGGAGAAGCAGCCATAAGGGCTGCTACAGAAACAAGAGACCTCTCTAAATATGATTGTCTCTGGCTCTTTTGCATTAAGCTGTGAAGAGATCTCTTAAGTTTAGTTTGATTTGCAAAAACATGAAATAGATTGGCTTACCATGAATTATAATATGCACTTAAATGCAAATGGGAAAATGTAAAAAAAAAAAAAAAAAGAAAAGAAAAAAAGAAGCCAAACCCAACAGTGGAAAAACAGCAGAGAGGAAGGAAGATAAGTGAGTGTGATTGTGTGCATGAAGGGGTTGCTGAAACGATCGTGTCCCTGTGACTGATTTGAGGGATTGTGAATGCAGTTCCCCACATTTTGCACTGCTCATCTCTGTCACCCCCTGAAGAAGCTTCACAGACGATGTCTTTGACAGATTTCCCAGCAAAGCACCAGGAGGTGGAAAGTCTGTGCCACAGGCCACCAAGTGATCCGGCAGGTTTTTAAGCCCTCGTCCAAATCCACGAGGGGCTCCTCTTTCCCATGGGTGGCCTCGGTGAAGTTCCATATCGCCGTCTTTTTATAAGAGAGACTGCGGAGGCTCAGCAGAATACGACCTTATTCCTGTACAGTGACGTCAGCCCAGCGGAGAGACAGTGATGTGATTTTTTTTTTCTTTTTTCTTTTTTTGATCCTGGAGTGGATTCAAATGTTCCCCTGTGATGACAGCATTGTGTCATAGGCTGCCAGATATAGTTGCAAATGACTCACCAGTGAAGTACATCACTTGGAGTGAGACTTCTCCTGTAGTCATCCACTTCATTCACATCGTAATAGATTTGCTAGTTGCCAAATGTTGCATGTATCTCCAAAGGTTCCCACTGTATGTGTACGCTTACTTTATTTTTGATCATTTTAAATGGTCCCCTGCAACTCCCTCCAGGTGTTTGGAGTTAGGGTCCATAGGATTTGTATCATCATTGTTTGATTACTATCGTTTAAACACATGATCCTAATCTTTATTCCTTTATTTTCCATCCCACATCTCATCACAACTGACTCATAAGAAAAGACTGTGTCCCAAAACTAACTCTGGGCTCAGCAGTGCAAGTACTGAGTACGCGGGCAGCAGTAGGATCTCGTCACAGACGATATTACGGATTCTGTTGTGAAAGTCACAACTAATTGAGTCCGGCATGACAGATACATGTTTTTAATCAGAGGAACACTAGAGAATGAGAGCAGGGCTGACAGGGAGGGAAGAAAAGAGGAAATGGAGAGGAAATCAGGAGTGAGTGTGATTAAAGGGAGGCCTGAGATGAAAGGAGGAAATGCAGGGGGGCATGGTAAAGGGGGGGGCAGCAAACATGACTGGTCAGTCATGGCTGTCATTTTAATACCGTCCAATAAAACCACCATCTTAAGTCTTTTTGCTCAGTTTCAAGCAATTATATGCAACTGTGTGTTGGCTCGCACATGTCAGAACATTTAATTAGTTGCTTAGAAATAAATGTCACACTTTGTCTTTGCATATTAGGAGAGAAAGAGGTGGAGTCAGTGACGAAAAAGTGGGAAGCAGCTTCTGTAAAATCTCGGTTTCCATGTTTTTTCACAGTTCTGTGTTCCTGAAAGCACCTTGGCCTATTTTTCATCCAGCGTGTCAACACAGTTTGTCACGGCAGGGGCACCAAACATGCAGGCTGCCAAAACATCCCATTCTGGATGGGGTGTTCGATGCCCACCCCGTCTCCACTCCCCCAAACCCTTCCTCCTTCCTCCTCCTCCTCCTCCTCCTCCTCCTCCCTCCTGCAGACACCATAAATCACCCTGTGTGTCTTCGAGGTTGACCTGCTGATGAACCGCTGGCTTTTAAAAAAGTCATTTAAATGGCTAAAGAAGGGGCCACACAACACGTGCAATGCACTTCCATGAGGTCAGAAGTTTAATATTTGATACTTGTACCTTTGCAGCTACTTACAGAGCAGTCATCCCAAGTAGAAGCAAATGAATGTGGAAATCAGGCAACAGAAATGACCTGGTGAAAAATAAAGTAGGTTAATTCAAACTTGGAAAGACTCAACTGTTTTGGCGGCCGACTCTTGTTTAGTCAAAGACATGTGGTTCATATTTCACTCAAGAAGTCGTTCCCCACACATATTTAAGCAGATAACATCTCATCAAATGGTACTTTTATATAAAAGTTTTCATTTTTATAATTTTACCAGTGACTGATTATTTTTGTTCTGGCAGACATGATTGGGAAAATTCAGGCGGGTCACAATCGGGTCGTGGCAAAAGAGAGAAGTTCAGAAAGAAACCAGAGCGAGTATAAGTCACAAAAACAGACACAACTTGAGACACGCAGAGAGAAACAAACACCTCTGGGTCCCAGAGAGAGCTTTTGGGAAGCCCGAGAGAAAGAATAGAAAACTGGAGGAGTGAAAAAACACACAAAAGCGTCCTGGGGCGAGGTCTGCAGGAAATGAAGTCAACAGTCTTATAGCGAGATGGGAATGGGAAAAGCAGCTGTGGGGCCGCAGTCCTCTGCTCCCACAATCTGCAGCTCTAACACCACATGGTTAATGAGTGAAACCAGAAAATGACACTGTAGCTGATGACAGACTGTAATTAAGCGCTGATTAGGCTGCAGCTCTGTTGGTCCATGTGCCACAAGTGCTATAACTGTTGATATAACGCACTAGTGTGGAGAACTATACATGTACAGTGTGCTTGTTGTGATTTAAATTAATTTAATGCCAACTAACAATGGTACAAATTTTAAACCGGAGGGTTATAAGAGTTGAAATAAAATGTGAAGTGTGAAAAAAAAAGAATGCACGCATTGCTGGTTGGGATAATTGGATTATTATACTTTGTAGCACTAAATCCAGGCTTAAGAGTTTTCATTAATCACATTGTGAGGTAAACACTTATGCAAATACCAAAATGTTTTCAAACTAGATTACAGTAAAAAAGGTTTACATCCTGAATCTAGTCTCTAGTGTAAAGTGAATAGATTTTTTTGCAACATTCTTGTGCCCTTGATTTAAAAATGTTTACAATCCAAAGAGGATTAAAAACATTGTAGCATGAAGCAAAACAAAAAAAACTGGTGCACATATCCTCACAAAGAGTAGAAGAATGGAGGGATGGTTAGGGGTCTTTTCAGCTGAGGATGAGCCCACACAGATGGGCTGGGACAGAGGGAGGACTGATTAATGATTAATCTACCTTGGCCACAACAGAGGAGATGCAAACACGGCCCAGGAGGAGAGTCACTTCAAACTCTGGCAGAGAATGGAGAAACACAGGCAAATATGCCATCATTCAACGTGCTCACTGGACCTCGTGCACATTGTATCCTTAAGTGATGGACCAGTGAAAGAGAGGGCTATTTAAAGCCTCACACAGTCCTTGCTTTAAATGAGAGAGTGGGTGGTGTGGTGTGTGCGTGTGCGTGCGTGCGTGTGTGGGTTCCTCTGATAGAGAATGAGGCTTATGGAAGCAAACAGAAAAAGAAGAACAACCCTTTTTCACTTTTTTCAGGTTTTTCTAATCACCCTGTTCTGAGCTCTATTGGCCGTGAGGCTCCATTAAATGACTCTATTTCAATTAGCTTCAAAGATATTGTGAAATGGGAAGATTACTTAACCTTATTGCACCTCTTACATCTTGTTACTTTAGATGTGTGCATGTGTTTGTGTTGCATAATCTCTATAATAACCATAAGTAGATGCTTTCTTTTAACTCTTAACAAGCTGCTGTAGAGTTAAGTTTTAGTTTTATTACATTTTCATCATTCTCATCATGTCATTGTCATATCAATTCAAATTCTATTCATATCACAGTAGATGTGAATCATTTCACACCCACTCACCTCTGGGAAATGTATTTCCTCAATGCAGCTGTTGTGGTGGAGGACACATGGGAGCGTAACGACAGTTCAGCCTGAACCCCAAGAGAGAAGGGATGTACCGACATGATCCAGTAGATCTATCAGTACTGTTTAAATTAATGAAAACAACTTACCTGAAACTCATTTGCCTCTGGGGCTGTTTTCCGTTTAAACCGAGGTATATAATGAACTCCAGTGGTTCAGTAACAGCCGCCTAGTGGCTAGTTTCTCCTCACAAGATGCTGATGGCAAAAGAGAATCAAGCATTTATTTTTAGACACTTAGGTAGTGTAATATGTTTCAGATTGGTCTATCCCTAAACCCCTGATGTTTTTTTTCCAAGAGAAACTGTATCAACATCATCATTGAGCAGCTTGAGTTGATTTAAATTGTAAAATAATCAGGGATATATTGGCCCATTTTTACACAAATATACAATCTGGGAAAAGCCTGAAGCAGTGGAGGTGATAGGCTCCTACTTCAGCTGAGATGAAGCCACTGTTGTGTTTTCTTGTTAGCGCTCCTGTATCAGTCATCTGACAGACAGCACAGTTTGCTACAGCAGAGCTGAGATGATTATTTCTCTAGGAGATGGACAAATACTGAGAATAGGAAAAGATGTTGCCCTGCCAGGTGAGAATGACAAAAAAAAAAGAAATCACGGTGGGTTGGAGAAGAAGATGGAGGCACAGCGCAGCGGATATGAGTGTTTTGTGTGTGTGTAAATGTGTGTTTGAACGAGGTGTGCTTCTTCATTTGTGTGTGTGTGTGTGTGAGAGCGTGTGATGGCGGTGGTGGTGGGGGCTTTCATATAACAGATTAAAATCAAAACAGAATGACATTCAAAATGAAGCCGAAAGGATTAGACTCCAGCCGGCGTTTGTGGTTTGATGGACTGTCAAAACACTTTTCATGAGATTACCCACCTGTCACAGGAATGCTGTCGTGTATGTTATACAACACTGATAACATAATTGGACTGCTGTTATGAATTTTAGCTATGTTCTCCAACAAAAAAAAAATAGAAAAAAAACACTTTTCTTTATTATTTAGCCCTCGGCGTCTTCGGTACACCTGCCAAACCCGACTCAGTCCTCAGTCTGCAGTACAGTCAGGACAGAAAGCAGCTGAGCCACTCACTGCCTATACCTGCATGACTCCCATCAAACCGCTGTCTATCTAAATGCTGATTTATTACACCTTTTCACCACTTATTAGATCACCACAGCTCTCAAAATATTACCACCGTCCTCGTTCTTCTTTTTTTTTTACCTCTCTCTTTCTCCTTCCCTCTCTCTTTCCATCTGTTCTCACCGGTTTGATCAAACAGACGGAAAAAGCTGCTAAAACCAATATACCCGCTCGCTCGGTCAACCCAGTGCGGAAAATGCCAGACGTCGGCGTCTGAAATTTTCTGCAAGCGGCTGTCAGTCATGATCATTTTTAACCTCCTTACATTGAAGAAGACAAACATAAAACCAGCTCTGTTTAGTCGCTCATGTCAAATGTAGATGCAGTTTTATGAATCTATTAAAGGACTGAGTTCACAAAAAAAGACAACATAGTCTCATCTAACAAAAAAAAACAGACCTGGCAGACTGTGTACTTCCCATGATTGAGGTGACCTACATCGTTGAGCTCCTCTGTACTTAACGACAAAAAGCATCCAGTAGAGAGCAGAGTGATGTCGCTCTCTCTCTCTCTCTCCCTCTCTCTCCGTCTCTGGCTCTGAGCCTCATCATCCTGACCCTGGCTTGTTAAGTTGCTCTCTGAGATCGGCTGATTGCCTGTTGAAACCCGGTGCCTCTGAGGTGTTTCCTAACGCCGGTGTCAATGTGTACCGTATCAGTATCCCAAACACTCTGTCAGTCGAGTGCACAGAAAACTAAAGACTAATTTATGTCTTTGTAGACCTGTCTACCTGGTTTCAGAAAGAGTGGTATCGTAATACTTTAAGGTTTCACCTTCACAGTACGGTCGGCAATGCGACACAGATCTGGGAAACGGATCAAAACAGGTAATGTAATTCTGGCCAATAGTGATTGATCAATTGATCAGTGGGTTTCTGTGCTGCGCTGCGTCTTTGCAGGTGGGAATATATCATGTTGTCTTTATCTTTGTGTTTTAGGCTTTAGTCCTCTGTCTTTCTACACCTGTTGTAGAAGATTTGTCTCCTTCATAGACACGGTCTTAGTTATGGACATCCTCTCCCTGAGTTTCTAAAATCCTTATATCTGACTTTTCTTCTTTCTTTCTTTTCCTCTGCTTTGGTCTCCTTGTCCTTATTCCACCTTCAGTCTGTTTCTGTGTTCTTGGCTCATCATCTTTCACCATCAGCTCAGGCTCCTTGGTGCCTCATCAACACTTCAGACCCTTCATCTGTACCCTACACCCTGGCCTGTACCCATTGGTTTGTACTGAAGTATTTCCCACCTGATAATTTGCATTTGCTAATTTGCATTTGGATCATCACTCTTGGTGCCAGCGAGAATAACTTACCAGTATTCATGAGTTTTTTTTTTTATATATAAAGTCATTTCCGGATGAAAAATTATATTATTGCTGTTTGTACCGACTGTGTAATGACCAGTCCCAGAGACCGAGCTCTTTATGTAGCCTACCATTCATTTTAAAGTTTCACATTCATGCTAACTACCTGCTGTTATAATATGAAAATGCTCCTATAGGCAGCAAGTTGAATAATACAATTCCTGCTGCAATGGAAAACGAAATAACTTCACCAAGACATCAAATAACTATGAACATGATGTAATCTTGAACCAATTGCTTTCACTCTCAGTATTTTGTCAGCCATAGAGTGCATGAGTTTTTTTTATGCTGTAGCTACTTCTTCTTGTCTGTATTGTATCCGTAAGCAACCAGGAAATTGGACGTGACAGAAGGGTGTGTTTGAGTGGTCGCAGGTCATTTTATCGATGGAGGGAATGAATAAGGAGGCTGACTCAGACCCCTCGGGATCCCTTCTTTGTGGTGTCGATTGGAGGAAGAGCTGGTTGGAAGATCTATACAGCAATAGCAGACAAGTGTGTGTGCGTTTTTCTGTGTATGTGGGAAACAGAGTTGAGTTAAACTCTGAAGCCTCTCAGCTCCCATGGGGCCTGAGGAATCAGACAAAGGAAGGCGACGGGTACCCAGGGGATTGTAATAAAGTCCTATTTCTAGCACGCACACACAAACGCACACAAAGTGATAGTACAGACTCAGACACGTTGACACCCTTACAGACACGCACACACCTGTGCCTCAGTGTGCACTGGGCCGTTTAGGGGTGCTGAGAGCAGACGTGTTGTGTCTGGAGTTGTGCTTTTTCATGACGGGACCAGTGTAGCAGAAATCCTCCTTTTCAAGGCCACTGTGCTGTGACAGCACTCACACATATACACACCGAAAATACCAACCTGAGCAATATCTTAATTCTCTATCTGCACCCTTCAAAATCCTCCTAATCGCAGCAGGCCAGGTTGGCAGCCTGTGCAAAATGTTTGGGACAATTATTCACCTTACATTGCAAGATCCTGCTTACAAGGCCTGCTACCAGGCAGGTCAAGACAGGCTTCACAGCTACTGGTGAGGACGTGATGTTTCTCAATTAAAACGATATTTGATCACCAATCTATGATACAGTATGTTTTTTTTCCGATGGTTTGATATCACATTCTCAATGACTGCAGGTTTGGAATATGGCTCTACAAGGCACTGGTGTTGCATCCACATGGTACATTTGGAATTACTCGAAGCTTGAGCTGAATATCACTTCCATGTTGCACTGTTTTCTCTTCAAAGCAGTGGAATAATGAATCCAGAGAATCCGTTGGTTAAGCAACAATGGCATGATGGACCATACAGAGGATGTGGATTCCCACATGTGGAGACTCGGGTTGTGCTGTAGGAGTGGTTGGAGAAGTTTCTATGGAGGTTTCGGGACATGTTTTGATAAATGACAAAGCAGCTGTAGTGGTCCATTAGCAGCAAAGTAAGAACTATTGTTACAGAGCCACAGTGTCTGCACATGTAGGAGATCGGGTGGGCGCACATGTCAACAAAACATACGACTTTGACGAAGGAGATCGCTGTTTGTTTCCTGTCTCCTGCCAACCCTCAGCCTTGGTTTCTTTTAACCATGACCATATCCGTTCACTAATCTTAGATAATAGTCATGACGACACCCTAACCCTAATGAAAAACAGTACTTATGTTTTAACCCGAACCATGACCCTCGCCCTACCTGGTTGTTTTCGTGTCTAAACCTGAACGAACCTTTCTGCGGTGAGATCAGAAAGTGCTTTTATATCTATAATGCTGCTTTGTATCTATTGTAAATGACAAATGCCAACACTTATTTGTGAGTCTGTTTTCTGGTAAAAGAGTCTTTAGTTTGTTCAGCTTATGATGATGGTTACATTTTTGTGCTAGGCGACATCTAGTGGCCAAAGTAGTTATGAGAGGAGCAGAGGGAGGAGTGCCGTGATGTAGACACAAGGTCGATTCATCATAATTACAGTAACCATGGATCTTCTAGTGTTGAGGAGTTACTTATTTTAACCCAAAATCCTGATCTTTTCTCTTTTTCTAAACCTAACCAAGTTGTTTTTGAGCATAAACCTATTTAAAGCATGACCGTTATTATAGGAACCACAGTAGGTACATTATCACTGTAGTTTCGGCATTTCAAGACTTATACAGGGTTGCCAGTTCTGTGAGGCAAAAACAGTCAAACAGCAACTCAAAACCCACCCTACTGGGTATAAAAACTGACCAAAACCAGCCCAGAACTCAACATGTGCCCCAAAAAATCCATGTGTTGCTTTTAAGTCATTGCTATAATAATATCTATAAAATAACACCATAAACATTCAAGGCAATTTCCTAAAACAGTTCTTTCACCTACTGTATAGGCCCTAAAAAGGCCTTATGTAATGTAATGGAATACCTTACTTCAGCTCAGACATTTACAATATTTTTGTAATTTACTCACAGTAAATACATATAAGTAGGCTATGCATTTACTGTTGTAGCTTATTTCAGGCAGGTATAGGGCGCTGGGTGTGAGTGGTGCTGATGCTCTGGTTAGTTATGTGCTGCGGTGACATCATACAGCATTGGCATATTATTTGTGTGTCTGTGGGGCGTATGACGTATATGTTGATCCGGCCCGGAGTCAATTTGACAGGATTTGGGTATAAACATTTGTCATTCAAAATATGAATCTTTATTCATAAGCATTATGCATATCATCTTTATGCAATAGGCCTGCCCAAGCCCAACATAATTTCTTCTTACCCACGGCAACACTTAAAAAGTTGCCCAATTCCGCAGGATAAACGCAGACCTGGAGACGTATGAGAGTTGAAAAACAACCTATATTGTTGTTTAGGTTTGATGACTTGTTATTTCTATATTTTCCCATCAACTTGACTTGTTCAGTTCAAACTTACAACTGATACTCAGAGGAGAGATCTGTGGTGGAGTATATTCCCTTAAGAGAATCAATATTAATCAGTGTTTGATTATAAATCCAGCTTAAATGAGGAACATTCAATTTTACCATTCACCTGTAGGGGTTACTGATAACATCCTCAGCCTTGTGTTACTCTTCATATCTTTCATAGGCACCAACTCACACCCTTTTGAACACCACCTCATATCTTCTTAATGAAAACACAAAAAACCCAGTTGCGTGGCTTGAGGACAAAAGCTCCATGTGGTGAAGTCATAAGTCGGTACCTTCCACTGCAATAAGCCGACATCCCGCCGCGACATGCAGCTGCAGCGCACAGATGAGATGGAGCGGCTCTCCGTATTGAAATCATAGATTCACTATCTTCTTTTCTGTCAATGGAGCATTAATATAAATACACTTTAATCAAAATAAGACACATTAATCTTCCCATTGCGACACACAGATAAGAAAAAAAAACAATCTGATAACAAAAAGCTTCCTTGTAGCGAGGCAGTAAGTCAATGAGTCATGGGTCCGGGAGATTAGACAGAAAGGATTACAGAGTGTACATCAGAGGGCAAAGATTTTTGAGTTTACAATAAAGAAGTGAAGGATCATGAACTAAAGAGCCAATAAAAATACAGTATTCAGACCTC
This sequence comes from Trachurus trachurus, assembly GCF_905171665.1. NCBI lineage: Eukaryota > Metazoa > Chordata > Actinopteri > Carangiformes > Carangidae > Trachurus > Trachurus trachurus. Next base: position 13,298,556 of record NC_139904.1, on the reverse strand, counting down.
TTCAGCCTCTGTCAGGACCCATGGTGCTGTTTGAAGTGTCACCTCCGTGATACCAGTCACCGCTCTGTGTGATTTACCTCACTCACCCAAACGTATCAGACAGCAAAGTTCAAGTGGTGAAATCCAACCCTGCAAATGTCCCCCCTCCCTCAGCTGTGCAGGGATACCGACAAGCATGTTAGACACGTATCCAAAAACACACACACACACACGCACGCATGTATGTACACGACACCGTGTACAAACACACCGTTTCCATTTCGATCCCACTCTCCTCTTCTCTTTCAAAAACATAAGCCGCTTTCATGCCGCTACTTATGCGAGCCGAATGTTAGCGTCTGATATTCAGATTAGCGGCACTGCGGCGAAATGTGCCACCAGCGGCCTGTGAAGACCTATTCTGGGTGGATGCACCGGTCTGTTTTCAGCAACCGGCAGCCGACCAACGGCAAGGCACAGACAGCTCAGAGACAAAACAATCCACTGTTATTAATGAGGACGTTTTTCACCTCGCTTAGAAAGGTAAATATACTCTCTGAATGTTAAGCCATATGGGCTCCTTCAGAGAGCCCACATCAAAAAGGATGCAGTGATTCAGTTTGACATCAGGACAGCCCAGAAATAACAACGACCAGACCGACTCTAACCACCCACAAATTGAACTCGACTCTGCCTGGTTAACAAACCTCACAGCGGAGCCCATGTTATTATACTAGCTGCTTTAGACAGGGTACACTATGATAACCAAATGAAACCAGCTCGTATACTTTGAATTCTGAGCATGGACTGATTTGTTCCAGTTCCTCAAGTAATTTAATGTTAATACTTAAACATCACGAACTACTGAGGATGATGGCTTCATCTTATTTTTATGAGAAACCCTGTTAACCCATTGATGACTCACGGCTATATTTAGCATGTTAAGGAAAAACCCCATTTAATTTAGTTCTGTGTTAGAGGTGGAAATACAGCCGTAGAGAGACTTCACATACTTTCCGTGCCTTAATTGGTTGACAAATTAGATTTTCTCTGAAAACACAAAGCATCCATTATTGAAGTTGGTTCGAATCAAATGGTGCAAGTATTTGATACTGTAGCTCTTTGTTGAGACAAAGGAGGGGTTACTCATTCCACAAAAATACTATGGGAAATGCGGGGCCCTATGATCACATGATCTGTCTGACCAGATAGACTTAAGTAAGAATAATTATAACCATGACCATGAGTTTCCATGGGGGCTGTGGGTCTGTGTGCACATGCGATACAGTCATGCTCATAAATCCCATATCATCCCACGACCTATGAGTAATTCTCAATAAACAAGTGTGATCATAGAAATCTGTATTTCAACATGAGTCCTGTGTGAGTGATAAAGAGATAAACTTTCACTATAGCCTCAAACTTTGACTTTGACTGAATTTCTATAGGTTTGTTTTTGGCTCATGTGAACCGTAGGTGCTGGAACTATAAAATTCCATCGTGAACATTATTGGGATACTTCAACTCCAATATTAAAGTAATATTGGCAAGTATTGACATTTTGAGAAACAAGCCTTCTTGCTGAGAGTTGAGTAGTTGTTATAGCTACCACGAGCAAAAGCTAATGTATTTATTGCTCAAAGGCAGAGCGTAGAGAGGCGTGATCAGTTGTAATTAATTGTGCAAATTCTGCTCCGAGACATTTACAGATATAATTATACATGTTTGTCAACACAAACAGCGATGGGAGTAATTGTATGGAGCAGTGGTTCAGTGGGTGGGGTCTTGGAGGGTTTATTTAAATAGTTTATTGTCAGTGTAGTTCTATTCATAAGTAACACAGTGGGTGGTGGCACAGTGGGAAGTGCTGTTGCCTCCCAGCAAGATGGTTCTTGGTGTGAGAGGTCTCCATGTGTCAGCCCTGCCTGTACCCCGCCCTCACCCTATGTCAGCTGGGGCTGGCTGCAGTCTCCCTGTGACCCTGCATGGTGAAGTGTAATATACACAATAGATGGATGGAAGCTACACAGTGACAGATTGGCTATTTTCATCATGGGTTTCAAATGTTTTATTAAAAGACTATCTAAAGCAGAAGTCAGAAAGGGGTATGTGGTCTAATTTTGGGAGTTTAAGATTATTGATGTAAGAAACTTTGAGAGCCAGTGATATCAAGAGTGAAAAAAAACAGCACTTGTAGGTGAGACTTTGATTTTTCTTTGTGTGGTATGGAGTAAATCCAGAGGTGTTGTTCCGATATCTCTCTGTGTACAGATATAATGTATTGGTGAGCTTTACAGGGGATGGTAGGTAGTAGCTTTTGGATAGATTAACTATGTCCTGATTCCAGATCAGTACTTAACCCAAAGGTCTGAGAATGGTACTGATCTTTTAATCTCACTCTTGGCAAGAAAACAAATCTTACTTTTTGAAATATCAAACTGTACCTGTAGGTGTTGCATTGTAGCCCACAAGCCATCTACTGTAAGGGCGGCCACATATCAGCCATGGTTTGTAATCGTCCTCATCTGCCTGTTAACACAGCAGGTTGTATTTTATATCTAAAATCTTTTTTTTCTTTTTACAATACTGTTCCTGAATGCTCCTGCTGCTGCCACTGCTGCTGTGCTAATGTGCTGTTATGGTCATATAGTGATGTTAAATGTGTGTATACACAGTTATGTAATGCACACCTGTAAAACGGATGAGCAGAATGGAATTCAAGTAGAAATGTCAAAATCTCAGTAATTAAACAATCAAACTAATTTGTGCATGTACAGTATCAACTCTTAAATAATGAATATGCTGCAGACCCCATCATAATAATGTTTGTGTATGGTTTTTACTTTTACTGCAAGCTACAGTACACACACATGCGCGCCTAAACTCATGCGACCTCCCACACAAACCACCTCCACATTCACCCACACATACACATAATGTTCTCTGACTTGTTGTGCACTGAGCTGACTGTCCATTGTCTCCTGGGACATCAGCAGCATGCCCCAACATTTGACATTGCGTGAGGCACCGACTGCACACTTGGCTGCATCTGGTATTTCTGTTATACCTCGAGACCCCAGTGCCGGGACTATTCAGTTTCAGCGCTCTTTATTGTCTGCTGGGTTTCCACGAAACATATTCATTGTAGAAATATGACTCTCAGTAAAATAGAAAATACAGACGCCACCGAACTCAGGCACAATAAAAGGAGAAAAGATTTTATTTTTTTCCCCCTTAACTGTCTGTTGACAGTGGACCTTTACATTCCCCAACCCTGACAAAACTTGTCCAAGAATGGTCAAAGTTGCAGCAGAGACAAATTGGTGAATGCATGTTATTTTATTCAGGGCGAGTCACCTGATCTATTCTGAGCATTTGCCTCACTGCACAAGTTGGCAGAGAGAAGAAAAAAAAAGCACAGATCAATGAAGAGTTTACATACTTGATTCTCTCAGGCTCAAGCTCAGACATCTTGCTATTTGTCAAAGGCAGCAACACCTTTAGCTAAAACTAGAGAAAAAAAACATCATAGAGAGAGAACAGAGAGATGAATTGAAATCTTTGATTCATCTGCCAATAAATCACATTGCAGTTATTTTTTTTGATGATGCTATTATATTTTACATCAAGTCTGCAACCCTCTGGGAGTAAAATGTCAAAATATAGTTTTTAATTACTGCTAGTGATGTCGGGTCCTACCTGTATAGGTGCAAACGGAGCATGAGAACACGCAGTGCAGCTCCAGGCCACAGTGACATTTTCACAGTTGCACGTTAGAGGATTGTATTAACAGCGCACGTCGACCAGATCCATCTTTAAAGCTGGCCCACCATCCCCACTAGCCCAAGGCCACATGGCGTCTCAACAATGAGAGGCCTATTTCAGTGCAGGGATGGTAATAAAACCGTCAGGGTTATTAAATAGCCGGGGCAAGGAAGAATAAATGTTGAGTAAAAAACTGGTAATGATGATGATTTTCATCGTTTTTATTATGTGCCCCAATAAGTCCTTGTAAATTGAATCAATTGAATTTGACAGTTGTGGACAATTACTTCAATGAGTATTCCAGTAAAAAAAAAAAAAAACGCTGATGCAAAGATACGGAGAAAAAGACAGTGAAGGAGGCCAGAGTCACATCTGCGTTGTTGTAGGAAGGGCTGACACTGACAGTAGTCCTGTGGTTTTAGGCCACCGTGAACTTTGAATGGCAAGATGTGGAACAGCCCATTTATACTGCAACGTGATGAAAGGAGGAAGATCCTAAGTGGATCAAGAAGACTTCCTCCTTTTGTTCAGGGTCTACTTGAGACACTGCCGTGCCCTGCACCCATTTGTTTGATGTGCATTTATAGCACATGTAGTCATTTAGGTAGTAATTTGTCTTTACCTTTAAAAAGAACCCATAAACTGTACCACAAATGGCTTTCATGAGTGTTTTCCTACCTCCTGCACTTCTATGGTTAAAGCTGCTCTGTTGTTGTTAAAGGGATAGTTCAACATTTTGGCAAATTGCCCATTGCCATAATCCCTATAGTTTTAGGAGTAGGTTCGTTACCTTTAATTGTCGGTGCAAGTTAGTTTTAGAACAGAGCAGCAGAGCCGCGAGCTGCCCAGAGCTACGCTATGGAGGCTAATGGGATTTCTTGGTTTCCCTCATCAAACTCATCAAATACACAATTCAGCAACTCCAAAACGCTCTTGTGGACAAGTTGTGCACATTCACCATGCTATAAGATAATAATGGAACGTTACGAGACAGAGTTGTTTTCGAGGCAAATCCAGAGACTGCTTGCCGAGAAACTGCTCCTGACGGGAAAGCGCATCAGCAGTTTTGCATGAATTTACCTCGAAAACAACTCTGACTATCCCTTTAACTCCTTGAGTGCCAACCACGTAATTTTACGTTTTTCGTTCCCATGCGTTCCGCGGCGAGAGGCTTTGACATGGCACGGTGCGTCTGTGTTATTGTTGTTTAGTGGCGCCCCCGATGGTGGTTTTGTGAATAGAACAACAATTGTTGTATATATTTATCTTACACGAACCCTTTGATCCAGAAATGCAAGTGTCAGAAGAGCGACAGGCACAAACAGAGCACCTTTCATAAAAGACGCTGTATCTCCTTTTCTAGAAAAAAAGCTGGGATTTTGATGAAAACCGGCCATGTTTAGCTTGAGTTTTCTCAGGAACGGAGGCACGTAAAAACAAACGGTTTGTAGCCACTTGAAGCATAAGGTTTCACCTTTCAAATGAGCCACAGTATGTGTTGGTGGCAATAATATAGAATACACTGTGGCTCTACAAAAATCGTCAAAAATTGTCTAAATTGCCGGTACACTTGACTAAAACTTTGGAAAGGAGCGTGGCACTCAATGAGTTAATAATGAGTCAAGTGATAAGAAGATGTTGCTCAGGTTGAACCAACAGACAGTTATCTCCTCTCAGCTTGAAGGAAGGTTTTACCTCTTCAAACTTGTTGTTTTGGTTTTCACAACCCAGTGTTTTTCTTTGCTTTTTGCATCATCATTTTCAGCTGCAGGAAGCTGTTTTTGTGGAGAACCTATGATGAACCCACAGTAGATTACCTTCTCAACACCAGAATGCCAGACTGACAAAGTAACAGACTCGCTGGTAAACATAGTGAAGCAGCTTATGACCCAGATATTTCTCCCGAGAGTCAGTAGAGACAGAAACAGCTTAAAGGAAAGTGAATATTACTCTTATGTGGCTAGAAACATGACATGTAATCACCTTCTTGCTCTCATGGTTCTAAATAAATACTGTTGGTAGGTGGCAGGATGCAAATGACTTCACCTTTGTGACTGAGACAGGACAGTGGTACTTGGTGTACTTAAAATGATAAAATATAATTTTATTGCCTAACCTTTACAGACATTTATCATTTCTACTAAAATAGTGACTGGAGCCATCATTATTGCCAAAACTGCAAAAGCTAATTCAAGGGTGTTTTCACACACCCTAAATGATTGTTGTTCAGTAGAGGCGGCAGTGGCTGGTAGGGCGGGTCGTCCAATGATCAGAGGGTTGGCGGTTCGAATCCCGCTCTGTCCCGGTTGCTGCCGTAGTGTCCTTGGGTCCTTACCCACCTTGCTCCTGATGGGTCGTGGTTAGCGCCTTGCATGGCAGCTTCCGCCATCAGTGTGTGAATGTGTGTGTGAATGGGTGAATGTGATGTACTGTAAAGCGCTTTGGGTATAGTAAAAAAGCGCTATATAAATACAGACCATTTACCATTTACCATTTGTACGGTTCGCATTCACACATGTTTGTTTTCATTCTGGTCCAAACCCTGCACCATGTTTCCATGACGACGCACGAGAAAAAGACCCATGGTTCTCATGTTTACATGACTCCAGATTGTTATGTTGTAAAATGAAACTATGAGAAGTAACGCTAAACTTTAACAATGGAGACACACGTATGCAGGTTTTTTGTAGAGAATGGACTGCTAAGCTAACTACGGGAGCCTTTTAAGCTCAAACTTGTGGAGCATGCTAGGCAGTTAAAATTGTGTTCAGTGTTTCCCCCAGATTTGTTAGTTAAGGTGGTGTCTGTCCTGTCGGCGGCAGGGGGGGGGGCTTTCACCACGTGCTGCTGTTATGCATGCGCGCTTCTCTGTGGTGTGTATGTGTGGATGCAGAGATGAATGAAGGCGATCGTGGGAGGGGGGGGCGTGGGCGAATATCGCTACTTTTTTTTTTTTTTAACACATTAGTTTAGGCGGCAGCTCTTTGTTGTTAAGGCGGCCGCCTTAACAGGAAAGCGCTACGGGAAACCCTGGTGTTGCATATGTCTGAAAAATACAGTATTGAAGTGATGGCAATGATGCCATCAAAAAGGCTATTTCTATTAATGTCAAGTTGTTTTTTTGCCCCTGACCTTACGCCTGGGTATTGGTGAGGGGCAAAGGGGGTCCTGGATCCAGTGCCCTGAAAAGGTTGAGAACCACTGCTCTAGAGCTGGTTAGGAAACTAGGTTTTAGATATTTCAACAGACCACCAACTTCCTTGGCACGAAATCCAAGAGGTCCAGTTTAAGGTATTGATCTGTGTATCTACCAGAAATATGATCTTGCACTGATTGGTTGTTGATAATGTCTGATTGCAGACCAGAAAAGTTGAGGCAGGATCTACTTTTCTAACCGTGGCGGTGGTGCTCCTTCTGGGTCAAAGTTATCACACTTTATCACATGACATACTGCAGATACAGCTTATATTCCGTCCTACATAGTTTAAAAGACATACTAACAGAGACTTTAGAATATATACTATAATAAGGACAGATAATAGTCCACATATAAACTCTGTGTCTCTTGGACCAAAATCCTCCTAGTTGCAGGTGAATAGTAATAAATATTGAGACGAGCAGCTGGTACCAGTGCACTGTCAACCGTGATGTCACAGAGGTCAGAGTTCAACCCGGCTGGAGCCAAGGAGACACTGGGTCATCATTAGTCACAGCACAGGAAGTAGTAATAGGCACTAGTGAGTCATTAGTCAGTCTTAAAAGAAGGGGTTGTTTGAGGGTAAATGGCATCATTGTCAACACTATGATATAATACGATGAAAGATCAGTCAGCCTCTCAGTGATCGTCTTCTCTCTTTGCCGAGGAAAAAAGAACGATAAGTCGTTTTATTAAGGCTATCCTCTTCAAAGAGTGAAACATTTCTTTGCCTCATGAAAGTTTCACAATGTTGCCACAAACAGCTTTTGTAGTCAGGCCCAACTTCCATGTTGCAATGATTTGTAAGTTATTTTGGGGCGTTAACAGCTAAAAATACCACTCACTACAGACGCTCCTCTTCACTGTCTGAAGATGAGCCACAGCAAATCTGTGCTGAGGGTCTTCTTTTCTTCTTCTCTCTTTCTCTCTCTTTTTTTTTTGCCCAAGGCGCCACCACGGGTTATGTTTAGGTCTTAAGTTGAAGTCACAGAGAGGTCACGACCCTGGACAGACAGCGGGTCACGGCCCGATTGACCTGTCTACATTTCATCCACATGCATGTTATTATTCAGGTATGCAGGGAGGAGACGGGGATCGGGTTACAGTGGACCGCCCGTTTATCAAGTCAATGAAGAGAGAGAGAGAGAGAGAGTGTGTGTGAGACGGCGATGGAGACAAGAGAGACCACAGCGTGATAAATATCAGCGGGAGCCATCTATTGTATGAACCACAATAGCAGCCGAGATCCAAAAACCACAATATTAAACACGCAGGGAGGGAAAAAAAACAAAAAAAACAAAACCTGACAAAAATGTACAAGGAAATGAGAGAGCGATGTGGTGAAAAAACTACACGGGTACCCAGCAGAGAGCTGGTCGGACCTGAGACTTATTTGCACAAATCAGTGCCTTCAGCCTTAGCTGACCACAAGACCTGCAAGCTAATTTATAGATCGGTTTAGGTTTTCCGTGGCTGCCTCGAACCTCTCGCTCTGTTATGATATCCTCTGGGGAAGGAGCAGTTTTGAATGGAAAGTTATTAGCCCATTCTTTTTTGCCATTATGGGCTGTAACCCTACTCTTTTTACGCCGTATTCATACTGAAGAGGGTTTTTTTGTTGTTTTCCTTTAGTTCCGCACACTATATATGCACGAGTGTGAATACGCCACGAATCTGTCTGTAACTAAGTGGCGGTTTATCTATAATGATCTCATGAAAATGCATGGACTTGGAGCAGTTTTGCAGTAATGCTTTGTTTATTCCAGGGCATCTTTAATGCTTCCTCCTCAGCAGACATCCTCACCCTCCTAAAAGCTCCCAAGCTGCAGATTTAGTTGCAGGTATATGAATATTCAAGATCCAAACAATTTAAGTACTTTATGAATAATGCTGGCTGTATACAAAGCCATTTCCTGACTCATTGTCATTTATCATAGGCCCCCTCCAACCTCCTCCTCCACCACCTCCCCTCCTCCTCCTACCTACCTACCAACCAACCACCACTGTTTATTGCTCTCTCGTTCTCTCTGTCTCCCTCCATCTGCCTAAAGGGCAGATCCAGGAGAATACAGCTTCTTCAGGAAGAGAAGAGACAGATTTAAACACCGCTCACTGTACTGGCTGACTGCCCACACCCGGAATGACTTCAGGGGCTGGAATTTGAAGTACTAAGATAAAGACAGAGAGACAGGGAAGGAGAGGGGAGGAGGAGGAGGAGGAGGAGGAATTACTGCCAGGTGAGCTACAGGGAAGCAGGAAGCTTTAGATGTAGGGAGAGGCTTCAATGAGAGATTGGGGTCTGAAAAGTTGATGAAACTGCACCGTTAGAGCAGATACTGGTGGTTGCTGGTGAGTTGGAGCGAACTTGTTGTTAAGAATAGTTGCTTTGTTTTTGACTTTGACTTGGACATGGACAGGGGCAGATTATAAAGACTGTTGTCAAAGTGCCACCTTTAATCAGATTTCACATTTTCAGACCAGACACAAGTTAATCAAATTAAGTATTTCACTAAATCTAAGTAATATTTAATGAAAACAGTCTGAGTGGTGACTCTGGATAGACTGGCATCCTGTCCGGGGTGTGTCCCATACTCACCCTATGTCAGATTTTGATTGGCTCCAACCCTCCCCTGTGACCCTGCACAATTGAGCAGTGTGGCCGGTGGATGGACGGTAACAGACTGAGGTGTAGGCTACACAGGAAAAGTCAGACCTGCTAGAGATCACATTTCTTGTCTGTGCTATTGAGAAGCATAGAGTTGACAAATAAAAACGAGGACCATCATATTGTCAGGAAAGTGGAAAATACAATAAATCTAAAGGGTGAAAATATGACCTCCAAGGACATCGCTTCTTTTCCAGTAAGAAACTCCTGCACTCAAGTGTTTGTGCAGCCTTCTTGTTGGAGATGAAAACTATAGTGCAGGTGCCCATATGTAAAAAAAAAAAAAAAAAGTAAAAACAGGCTGCCAGAAAGCAGGAGATCAAATAAATGTTCAATTCAATTCAATTTTATTTATACAGTGCTGAATCATAACAGCAGTTCTCTCAGGCGTTTTTCATATTGAGCAGGTCTAGACAGCACTCTCTTTAATATCATCTACAGAGACCCAACAATTCCCTCGATGAGCGAGCAATTTGGCGACAGTAGCGAGCAACAACTTTGATTCAATACACAACCTTGAACAAAACCAGGCTCATAGTGTGGAGCCGTCTGCCTCCAGGTTAGGAGATAGTCGTAGGAGATAATGGATCCGGAGGTCTGAGAATTAGAAAAACGTGGAGTGTGTCGTGAGGCCTTCAGCTAATCGGCGGCAAAGTGCTGTCGTCACACAGAGGTGGCTCCCAGGTGGGTTCACCCGCAAGGAAAGCAACGGCAGCTCCTCCTGACTCAGAAAAGTGCAGCCGCCTCTTTGATCCCACAAGGTTTTAACGTCATGTGACGTGGTGAGGCTCTGCAGCGCCGGCAAAAGTCAAGAAGACAACGTTTCTAAGCCCAGCATGCATCGTGTTTAGTCAGCGCTGCGCAACGACTCATGAAGTCAAACGTATCTAATGACTCAAACAGCTAAAATGAAGGATTAGTGAATGAGAGAATTTTTCCTCTTCTCCTTCTTCTCTGCTATACTTTTGCTTCTTCTCTCTTCAGCCCCGTCACACCCAGGCAGTCTTTTCATCCTGAATAGACCAATGTGCTTTAAGTGTGTGCGTGTGGGATTAAACTGTCTATGTTTACGTCATCAGTTTGTTTTTATAGGGACTATTTCCTCAGTAGAAAGCAGTTCCAGCAGTTTGGGTGAACATGCCCTTTAAAGGAGACATATTATGCCCCCTTTTCCACAAATCAAAATAGTTCCCAGGTGTCTTAAAGACATATCTGTGACATGCTGTGGTCAAAATACCCCAAGGATCAAACATCACAGCTCTCCTTTCATCCACTCAAAACAGCCCTGTTCAGAACGGCTGGTTTCAGTGCCTGTCCCTTTAAATGCAAATCAGCCACTGCTCGCCCCGCCCTGCCCCTTCTACTGGTACCAGGTAGGGGTGAGGCTATGCAAATTCAAAAACTAGTTACATCACTGGAAGACATCTGAGGGAACAGCTCATAATGGATTTCAATCTAGGCAGGCTGCAAATTACAGATTGTTTTGTCAATTCTCACATTTTGGGGGCCGGACAGCAAGACAAACACCCAAATATATGTTAAAGAGCCTTCAAAAAGTGATATTTCCATAACATGTCCCCTTTAAATTGACCTCAGATGGAGACCCTGCTCTGAGAGAGAGGGCATCTCCTCTTTCACCTAACATACTGTCGAACCCACTAACATAAACAGTACATGTGCGGTGGGCATACATATGGCGTATTGTGCTGCACAGATATAAACACTGACCGACAAACGGAGATGCAAGAGGAACCCGAGTCTCTCACTTAACAGAGTTATATTTATGCACAACACAATACTAGTTTCACTGAGAATAAAAAGCATATGTGTGTGTGTGTGTGTGCTGCTGCAGCCTCCTGCTCTTATGGAGATGGTTTAGCTGTGTGTACCCACCTGCGTTTTGCAGCACCTCTGTGTTTCTATAGCGATATGCATGCAAGCACGAGTAATTATCCATTGGAGGAAACATGTATAGCCTTAATGAATGTTTGTGTGTATGTGTGTGTGTGTGTGTGTGTGTGTGTGTGTGTGTGTGTGTGTGGGACGGGTGTGTATGTGTGTGTGCATGTTGTCCCTGGGTAGACTCTCTTCAGCTAGTGGTCCCTTGCAGTCTCATTAAATGTGGTCTCTGGCAGGGAGTGTAGTGCTGCACATTCTCAGGGTGTGGTGGTGAGAGCTGGCTTAAGTTTCACATTTTTGCGAGTGTGTGTGCATGCAGACATGTATGTATGTGTCTGTGTGACTTTGTGCATGTGTGTGTTTGACTGCTTATTAGCTGTGGATGCCATTCTGTGCTCTGATTGTTCCCATACCCATCCACTCGTGGGCCTTCCACTAAACACTTACCCTGTTTTTTGTTTTTTTTTAGAACATATATAACATACATTATACATGACCTAGTTTTTTAAACTGCCTGCATATGTCCATACGAGTCAGTGTGTGTGTCTGTGTGTGTTCATATGTGTAAATGGCACAGGTCTTGAAATAAAAATGCGCAGCAGACTGAGAAAGAGTCTGGACAATAATGTAAGCGAACGATGCCACAAAGAAAGTGAAAAAGCAGCCAAGGCTGTTTGCGTCAGAAACCCTTCTAAAATGTTGGCAGGAGGAAAATCATTTCATACAATTCTCCTCCTGCTTTCGAGTCTGCATCAGTGCTTTCTTCTCGTGTTATTTTCCCGCTCCTGTCTGTTGAAAAAAACTCTTGTCGGTGCCTATTTTTCTTTTGCCACTCCTCTCCTTTTCGCTCCTTCTTCTTCTTCTCCAGCTGGTTCACCTTAGCAGAAGTTTGTGTGTGTTTTTTCGAGCGTCGGTGTGGAGACTGCCACTCCGGCGCTACTTGTTGGGAGCGTCTGACAAAACAGAGCCGCAGCAGTGGGTGTCGGAGGCCTGTGATGTCTGAGGTAGCAACGAGTATAAAGCTCTGAGAGCAAGAAATAGTTTGGCCTATGACAGCGACACAAACGCTTGCACTTTAGAGAGGACAACGTGACAATTCTCCTCAGCTGAAACTCTCTGACATTGCCGGGGTTTTGGAGAATGTCAAAAATTCACTCGAGTCACCTTGAAGTGTCTCTCAGAGTGTTTGCTGCCAGGGTCGGTCACATCAGTCTGCAGCAACACAGGTGATATTACAGGCTGAACCTCCCTGTTTAAGTTTCACTGACTTCCTGCCGGTGCACTCTGCTGTAACTTCAAGCAAGTAAACAAATGTTCTTGTTTTTTTGTTTCCCCTCTACAATAAAGCATCACATATTAGCAGCAGTATTTTTTTATTATTTTTTTTGCAACAGACTATGCTTTACATAAGCAAATTAAAACCGGTGTTCCGTAACCCATGTCAGATCATATTACCAACGGCATAAAGCTTTCAGAGAGGGAGGATTTCTTTTAATAGAAATAAAACCTCTCCAAACAGATTCCATTCTCACAGCATCCAGCCCATGTGTAACATAAAAGGATTACATGCAACAGACGGCTGCACTGCGGAGTGAACTTTGAGCTTTCTTTCTGCTTCATTTTGAAAACCACTGAAAAGGTAAAGTTATCCAGGGAAAGTATACGTTTAAAAAAAATATAAACATTTTCTTCCCCCATCCCATTAGTCAGCTCATGACCTTTAGAGATTCATCTTCGGACCCTGTCTATAGTGGATAAATTGCCTCACAGTAAACAGTGCATTTAGAAACTGTTTACTTTTTTCACCTTTTTATTGTGCAGCCTTTTGCTAAAAATGTTTAAAGGGACTACGAGGAGTTTTGGAAAGTGAAATGTTTTCACACTACATTTCCCATGAGCCTCCGCGTGCACGGTGAAATTCTTGGACCGGCGCAAGACGGACAAAAGCGAAAGCATTTGCCAAAGATGTTTTCGTTGATCAAGAACGAAAGTCGGAGGTTCAAAGACGATCAGATACTGTCGTAGTTCCGACCAGAAACGATGCCAACTAGCGATTCCGGCGGCGTTATTCCCATGACCCGCTGGGCAGCGTCTGGGAAACCGAAACTAGGAAAATGCTGGGCAAGTTGACCACTAAATAATATCAAAATAACTATAAAGACAAAACAATATATTTATCGAAAATGGACCCATTAACAATGCAGATTCATCCATTAATATATATAACCAAACCAAAAGCAAACTCCTCAGGGTCTCTTTAAATGAACTCATTCCCTCATTAATAATTTAGACCCTTGGTGATGAGACTCTTTGAGATGTTTCTACACCTTGACTGGAGTCCACCTGTGGTGAATTCACCTGACCCACGCACCTACTGTATCTACGTAAGATCTGACAGCTGACGATGCATATCAGAGCAACAATGAGCTGCCTGCAGAGACAGGATTGTGTCAAGGTGCACATCTGGGGAAGGACACAAACAGATCTGCTACATTGAAGGTTCCCACAGAGCAGTGGCCTCCATAATTCTTCAATGAAAGAAGTTTGGAACAACCAGCTCTTCTTAGAGCTGGGCTCCTGGCCAACCTGCTCAGTTTGGCCTTGTTTGTGTTTTGTTTCAACACTTTCTTCCTTTCTTTTTTGTTTGTTTGTTTTTTTTGCAACCCATTCAGTTTTAGTGTGGATTTGGTTGAGGGGGCAAATCCAACTTCTTTTTTTTTTCAATATTTTCATCAATATCTCAAGAAATAATTCAGGCTCTCGATGTAAAGAATCACATATTGATGGTGTTTAAATCTCTGAGTTTGTGCGGACACACAATAGCCTACTCCAGATCAGGTGGAGGAAAATGCTGAATCCACATTGCAAACAGAGTTGTACTTACTCAACTATTTATTATAATGAACAGTTCACATGGCCCCAGCATATACAGTAGGACTCCTTACATCAGTATTTAATTGAACATCCAACAATAACAACAGCATTTGCCACATAGAATTGGGACAATTAACACAGTTATAGAGCTGTGTGAGTTATGTAAGGCTGACGTCTCTCACACCGCTTTTTTTTTTCTCTTATTCTATTATAAGAGCTGAACAGAAGTGTGGGATTGTTTGGCCTTGGTTGAGCTGTGCACTCTGTTGTGTTTTTATATCGTTGTCAAAGAGCTGGCATATATTGTAAAAGCTTAAGGCTTTCTATGTCACTGTAGCTCAGTGTGGAATGTTACTTGAGGTGAAGCTATGTCTGCACACACATGCATAGACTATTTATTTAAGTGCTGTAAGTGGGCATGTGGGTGGCCTAGCAGGAAATTAATGATAGGAATTAGGACAAACAAATGTACAGTGGACCAGAGAGCTCAATACACTGCAACTCACAACACAATGGAGGTGTTTGGAAGCGATGATGGACCAATAATATCTGAATAATGTGTCATAATAAACCACACAAACTCACCTTATTTTCCACTAACAGGCAGCCGTCTTCACAACTTCTAAAGTTAATGAGCATTGAACAAAAGCTGCCACAGCTGGATCCACAATTGTCCCCTGGAACACTTCTGTGGTGTTGTGTTCTGAATTTTTATCCTGTTTGTGTCCTTATTTTTTGTGTGTTTTCTCAAGTTGCAGTTGAATTGAGCTCTCAGGGCCACCGTACAAATGAGTTGGGTTTGGTTAGAACAAGGACAAACACAGACAGTCACATGCACACTGAAGTGTGGAAACGTGCGCTACCGTAGTTTGCCAAGGTCTTGCATGAGGGCTGAGATGGAATCTGCATATTTAGTCGGACTTTTTGTGACAAATGACCGGGACCATTCAGTCAGAGAGTGGAGTGGATCTCAGGAGTGCAGCAGTGGTTTTAGTGTTTGTCTGAATCTAGGCTGACGACTGCTACCGTTTCCTTTGAAGAGGCAAAACACCAACTTTTTTACAGCCAACTCTCGAGCCTGCAGGGGCTTTATATTCATAAGTCAGATTTTGGCAGAGTATCACAGAGAAAGGACTCAAAGTTATCTATCTTCTATCTAAAAATACACTCCGTTTTTAGCTTATTAGGAACACCTTGCTAAAAATGAATGCAGTCTAATACAGCAGCAGCACTGCAATAAATCCTATGTTCATGGTATCTACTTATCATTTGGACAAATGTGTCGGCACCACACGCTACAGCCTCCTAAAACACCAAAACGTTGAATCAACACTTCTGTAAACTAAAAATAATTCACAAAAATGTTGCAGGTCCCTTGTATTAGTTTATAACCAGGCGTGCCTAATAATGCACTGGCACCAGAGTCTAAGGCCCAATTCCAATTGTATTTTTCATCCCTACCCCTAGCCCTTAACCCTTGCCCCTTGAAACGGAGCTACAAAGGGTAGGGGTTGAAAGTCAACCCCTACGAATTGGGACATCCCTTCAACAATCACATATGTCATCAGTAGTCTCTGCTGGCTTTCACATAAGCAGACGTGACAAGCTTTTGCCACAAATCCTGTATTCAAAACCATGTTAACTTAATAAAATAAAATTTAATGCAGACTGATCGGTTCATTGTAAAACATTTATTTATTGATGTAAATGTGGTGATTTCTGTACATATAGTCTACAGAGCCCCGAGGCAGCGCTGCTCCTCTGTCCAATACACACATGAAGCTTCACTTTTACTTCAAACAAACTAATGCGACTGCCACAATTGTTACATTTCATGAATGCGACCAGCATTTAAGAATGTAACTACCCGGCCGTAAACCTTTAAAAACCTGCGGGTAAGATAATTAGCGATCGTCTTTTCTCCCGGGATGATGACGGAGGTTGGCCGGTTGACAAGCTCTCCGGACGGGTGGTGTCTCTGTGACGAGCCGTTGATGTGCTCCACAGGTGGAGCTTCACTTCTCCGAAAAACATTGGAGCAAACTTCTAAACAGCGGCCATTTGGATAAACCGACCTCACATTGGGGATCTAAACAGCTACTTTATTGCATGAAAAAATATTAAAACTTAACAAAGTGACGTAATAACAGCACTACAGTGAGAAATCAAACAGCTGCCGGTTGCCTCGAGATGCATTCTGGGAAACTTGTCATACCCCTCAGTTTGAAGTGTGCCCCTGAAGAATCTCCGTTTGAAGGGCCAGATAGTCCTACCACTTCACCCTAACACTCGTCTGAACCAGAATCGGGACACGTGAACGCGCAAAACGAAGGGGTAGGGCCGAGGGCTAAGGGGGGAATTGGAATTCACCCGATGTGTACAGTAGTGTGTGCGGCACATGTGTAGTGGGGCTCTGTTTTTTCTTCTCCCTCTCAGCCGCCACTTTCTGTGTGTGCCTATGCAGCAGCGTTATGACATATAGACAGATAGAGTCTCTGTATGTGGCAGGAAATGCAGCCCCGGCGAGTCGAGAGGTGCAGACAAGGTCAGTGTGAGCAACCTGTGAGCAGCTGTGGTGAAAAGCTAAGAAGGTGAGGCGCCAGCTTGAGCAGCATCACACACACACACTGTGAACTCACAACTGTGCATACGTAAAACTGCGTGCACTCACACACACGGGTACACCCATACACATACCAGGTGTGCACTTGACACATGGTGATAATGGCATGCAGGCATGACTAATACACAAAGCCTTACTGGTGAGAATAGGGGTTTGCCTGGGCATATGGAGATCATCACTCACACCTAGAGAGCTAGCGATAGCGATGGGAGAAGATCTATGGTTTTCAATGAGGGCCCGGGCTCTGGCCTCTCACATTACAGGCAATCACTTACTCTAAATAAGCACACTGAGAGATGATTAAAGGAGAGAGGTTGAGAGAAGAAACACAGACGGATGGCTGAGAGCGAGGGGGAAGAGTAAAACTACATGAATCATCGCGAGGATCGCTGGGAGAAAGACACATCACACCTTTGCTGGTTGCTCGTTCGCCCATCTGATCCGCGGCTCATCGCGAGGCAGGTAGCGTCTGATGGGAGCGGAGAGGTGTCGTCCCAATTTATTTGACAGCGTCTCGGCTGAGTCACCGGCATTTTAAACTCGCCTTTTATCTCCAGATCCGTCCTTTTCCACAAAAGGGCCCCATCGCTCAGCGACCCCCCTGAATAAGATAAGCAAGGCAGATCAGAGTCAGATGAGCAGGGGAGAGGAGAGGATGAAAGGATTAAAGGGAGGAAGAGGAGGGGAAGTGTTAGATCTATGAGTTGGTTAAGAAAGGTGCTGTCATTACACGACGACCCCTACTAGGAATATTCAGGGTGAAGCAGCTCTGACACAGCAGGGCCGTACAAGTCTGGCTTTGATTTGGAGCTCTGAGGTATAACACACTTTAACAAGCACTCAGTATGTGAGGATTCCTCTTTTTTCTTCCTAACCACACTCACAGAAAAACATGACCTCTATGTATTATGCTAATATGTAAATATTAAGCTTTAAATAAATATGCTGTGGATGACACTGACTGATGACATGCGTGGATTCCTGAACAGCCCTGGCAGCCAAAAAACCCCAGTGCTTATATAGAGTCAAAGACATTCACAGGACTTTGATTGATTGGTCCTGATTTATGATTGGATATCTGCTGATTGATGATTGATGAGTCCATTTCTAGACTTAAATATTTCAACAACTATTGCCTTGATGAATACCACTGACTTTGGGGATGCCTTGATGTCAGGACTAGACGTTCCCAAACTTTTCCAACTCAGCATGACTAAGGCTGACTACACATTCGATTGTTAAATGTTAGCTAATTTTTCAAAAACATGAGAGACCACAGACATAACGGCAGATTAACGAGATCTCACTGAAACGCATATGATCAAATACAATTTCAGAGGAAAAACAAATATAGAAATCTTGCAGTGAAGCCTGTCATAACATAGAAGTTTTTTCACGGTGATAGGCCTTAAAGAGCAACTATGCAGGATTTGGATTTTTTAGCTCAACTATGCTACATTTTTACCTTAATTAAACAGCTTTGGAGTAATTGTGATGGTTTAATAAATGACATGTAACTTGTTGCGGGGGAGAATGGAGGCTGTCTGCCTTCCATGTAGCATCTCTTGGCTGAAAAACAACTTTGTAAGGTAAGCGTCGCCACGCCGGTGTCCCAGCTCTCGATCTGCACACCATTACACAAACGTGTCCTGTAACCTGTCATTTCTTGTTTATGACAGGTAAGACTACACAAATGTACATGTTGTAACATATATGATATACATTATGTACCGCTCTATTGATTGATTTCTCGCTGGCGTTTTTGAAAACAAATGCACATGGCAAGGAGGAGGGTTAGCAAAAAAAAGCGACCGGACTTGCATAGTTCCGCTTTAATACAATAAATAAACTATGGGTTCTCAACAATTTTTTCAAAGATCATCTTGTTTTAAAACATTTTGATACATTATATATTAATTACATGTTTTCACCAAAAAATGTACTATTTCGCGAATGATTAGCCAGCCTACTTGCAATACCATCACAGCCTATTGTAACCACTGCTCTAACTATCATCTTTAGGTATCTGTTTGTGGTAGACAGCATTAGAATGACTACCATGACATGTGATAGTGATATACTATTATGCAGTAAGAGTATTAATTCAATTGTTTTCCTCTATTGCCTCTAGCATGTCAAAGTTTTCTCATCCTAATGGCACAATATTTCTTTACAGATGGTTCCCAGTGGATGATCTTATGAACTCTTTTCCATTACGAATGGTCTTACTTGTAGAAAAATAACCTGCACCAGAGGTTTCCTCTGTTGATTTTGCATGAGAATATCTGCAGAGAAGTCATTGTGAATGTGTTGTGGCACTGGGGGTTTAGAGAGGATTTAGACAGCCTCTCCTCATCTCCAGCGTAAACAAAATATTTTCAACCAACATCAGACCAACTTTTCAGTTCAAGTAAACCACAGTAAAACATGCAAAGCCACCGCAAACAATGCACGAGGGAGTGGGAAGGGGGAGTAGTACATGTTTATGTTCACTGTTTTATAATATGTCCTTTGGTTAGGTTTTTCTAGATTTTTATTTTCTGTGCAGACAAAAACAATACATTTCAATGCATTGACTGTACATCGTACTTTTTAATGTATATGACAAATAAACTAAACTTGAACTTGAACATCCTCATCCCCATCCAATCAACCGCTTCCTCCAAAAACTACTGTCAGTTGTGGGATCATTAGTGATCATGCCACCGAAGGTCATTCACTGTCTTCTCATTATCCAGTTAGCATTCTGCTACTTCTAATCTAATAGCCCTGGCTTGTTAGTTTGCTTCAAACTTAGTGTAAACAACATGTATCATTATTCCTTGTGCATGACACAGAGTGATATTCATTTCTGTCTGAACCGCCAACCAAAGCATGTACTGTAGATCTCCTGATTGGTGCTGTAATCTGCAGTGTAAACCTGAGGTTGTCATGGCAGTGGCATAATAGACCCTGAGACGACAACACCGCTAATAGGAAACAGCATTCTCCATCCCCGTGTTCAAGGGTATATGGCCTTTCAGGCCAGTCAGGCCTAATGGAGAAATTGCATTGCTCCTATTCTCACCGCAGTCAAAGAACTGGCTCAGAAAGTGTCTCTGTTTACCTTCACAAAACAAATGTGTTGCTAGGAGTGATGATTACATACCTCCTCCTACTTTGAGTGTCGAGTTTGAAAAAAAGAAAAAGGTTTGTGCACAAATAGCTGCCGATCTCATCGTTTATTGTGACACCTCATTCAGATGTCAATTGAACATATCATGAAAAATAGAGATCAGCAGCTTGTTTATGTTTGCCTCAGCCCTGCACTTACTAATGGTTGTGAATGTGTCGCGTTGTTCCTGCAGCGTGTGTCTGTTTCGTCCTAATTTCTGCATTTGTATGTGATGTTTGGTGGAGATGGCATACTTCTGTTAATGACGTGCCTGGTGGTGACTGGAGGGTAAACAGCATGTTTCGTTTGTCACAGTACGCCCACCACAGACACACACACACAGACAGGCGGGATAAGAGAGGGGGAGGGAAAGAGGAGCACATCATCTGGTCCCAGTGTTGTGTCCCTGTTCACTGCACCTCCATCTTTTCCATTAGAGTTTTTAAAGCCTGTCTACAGGTGTTTTCCCAGCCTCAGCCGACCAAGTAAAATAAGCTTTAAAGTAAATAAGAGTAAGTAAATGATTGAATAAAATGAATCCAACAAAATGAATTAGTTTAGCTCTTTTATCAGTTTGTCAACCTGTCTCTCGAAAGTATGTTTCTTTGTTGTTTGACTGTGAAGGCAAAAAGAAAATTTGATTAACTTTAAAATAATGACACTCTGTGGACTCCATACGTTTCTACCTGCTTTCTCCCAAGTGTGTGAACTTCCACATCCTGCAGCCACAACACTGAGTCAGCCTTTAAGATTAAGTGGTTGTTAACCTATAGGCAGGATTATGGCGGGGATTAAGTCTGCTCCCCCTGCTGCATTAATTCAGATGTTAAATAAGTCAACCACCCCCCTGGTAAAATGTTTCAAGGGAGGTTTGAGATCTATATGAAACATCCCCTGATTAAATTCTAATTCCAGGAGTTTGGAGGGACGGGGAGTGTCTGATAGTAGTATCCGTTTCCACAGGTTTATCACTGCAAACACAGAGAGGAGAGACGAGGTGGTGGTGGTGGGAGGGGGGGCTGAATTAATGTGCTCGTTATGAGGAGGATTCGGCTCATTACAGTTTTGACGCTGATACATGTAATCCAACATTCCAGTAATGAAGCTGCGGCCGTCCTGATTGGCTGCTTTTAATTGCTCTGACAGAACAGAGCAAACAGAGTGGTTGTGTCCTAAAGCTTGGAGCTGCGCGACTGGTCCTGTCCAGCATCTCTAAACATTTAGCTGTGGACTCAGGTGTGTGTGTGTGTGTGTGTGTGTGTGTGTGTGTGTGTGTGTGTGTGTGTGTGTGTGTGTGTGTGTGTGTGTGTGTGTGTGTGTGTGTGTGTGTGTGTGTGTGTGTGTGTGTGTGTGTGTGTGTGTGTGTGTGTGTGTGTGTGTGTGTGTGTGTGTGTGGCTGATAAAAAGATGGCAATTTATGAAATAAGTCACCAGAAACGTTTGGGTTGTAATGAAGTGAATGAGGATGATTTGGAGGCTGAGTTTATTATAAGGGACAGATGAAGCAGATTATCAGATCATTGTTGGTGCCGCTGCCTGTCAGTCTAGATCAGCTCATCATTGTGTCTCATTTAATTTAACTGTTGAAGTCACAGAATCGTGTGAATATTGCAATGGATTAATATGTTTATTGATAAATTTGAGACTCCAAATTAGCCTTTACTTACAGTACGTATATGTATAGTGTAAATAGTCCCTCTGTATTGTGGTATAGTTCTGCGATAAACTGGTAACATCTCCATGGCCCACCCTGACCCTGAGCAGGGCAAATGGGCAAAAAAATTCAATAGTTACAGATTCTTAACTAGCCACCATGTTTTTATTATGATCTTTGTATTAGATGGGGTGTGACCTCTCTTTATTTGGTATAACCACAATTTATTTTAACCACAAATTGCCCCTGATGATGCGTGTAAAGTGCTTTCCGTGGTCATTAAAACTAGAAAACCATTGCATAAGTGAAGTCCACTTATTATTAACTCAAAATACCAAATGTTATTGTAAATATTGAAATAGTTTTGTGCTTTTACAAAGCAACAAACTGTCAAAAACAACACCACTCTGACCTGTCATCACCTTTTGAATTGATACGCCATCATTATCATGCACTTGGAGACATGTTTGCGGCCACAGGACAAACACACTGACCCTTGAGGAGAATGTTTTCCTCATTAGCTGCAAAATGCCAAACTCAGCCTCGCCGTGGTGGGTTTTTTGAACTTGCGATCGACAAGAGTGAAACAAACCAGTACATTTAGAGGGCCACGAAAAAGAAGGTCAGATCACGAACATAACATTTTAGGTCCATTTACAAAAAGGACAAATAATAATTGTGAGATTTCACCCTTTCTGTTCTGTTGCACATTTAGAAAAACATTATACATTTTTGTAATTAACAAACTTTTATTAAGGAGAGAGAAAGTAGCCTATTTAACATAACAAACAAGGAGTCTACACAGTAAGAGCCTGTAGGACTTTAAAATACTTTTTCTATGAACATTTAATGCAAAACATAATCCTTAGTATGTCCAGTAATGTTTTGTGATGCTATATTGAGGATAGGAGAGAAGGTTGCACTGTTTGCATTGAGGGGAAAATGAATGCAGTGTGTCACATCTGGTGGTTCCATCATGGGCGCAGGTTAACAGCTGGGTGATAACAGGGGTGAGGGGGGCAGGGGGCAGCAGTTTATCAAGGTTGGAGGGGTGGGACAGCAGCGGCGATACAGAGGTGGTGGTGAGATGTGGAGCATGGAGGAAAAAAAATGCAGCATGGAGGCGAAGAAGGAAGGTGAGGGAGCGTGTTGAGATAACGGCGGTGATGGTGGTATACGGTGGGAAGCGGGAGCTGAGCTTATCTGAGCCGCTGAATGTCCTCCATTGTTGGCATCCCAGCCTGCCCGGCCGGTCTCCACGCAGATGTGCTTCAGAGGACAGAGGGGGTTGAGGGGAGGAATTTGACAATCTGCAATGCTATCTCTCAATCTTCACCCGCAGCTGCCATCAACCAACATCCCCCCGCCCCCCCCTCCCTCCACTTCTCCTCCTTTCACCTCCCTCCCTCACTCACTCACTCACTCACTTGCTTGGAGTCTGTGAAGCCATTTGAAGTGTCACTCAGTGGAGGTGGTTAGAACAAAACGCACACAACCATGCAAAGTAAGCAGCAGTACGGGTGCTCAGAGAGGTCAACATCTGTATTTTTTTGGCAGAAAGATTATACAAAGGGTTCACATCTTCAAGACATAGTGATAAATCGGCCTCCTGAAGAGTCATTAATAAAGTGTGTAGTTGTGAATGTTAAAGAAGCGATATGTGGCCAAAACTATTGCTGCAATCAAATTCAAAATACTGCAGCACGTCGTTACCCCTCTATCTCCCCCCCTGACTCAAGGTTGCCAGATAGCCACATAATAACCTCTGCCCTGCTCCAGCTTTGTGGCTATGGTACCCCAAGACTGACTCACACAGTCTCTACGCCACAGGAACCTCAACAATGTAGTGATACTGTAGAAGAAAATTAACAGGATAAAGCTGTACACATGCCAGGAGAAAATGAGCCACTCCGGCATCTGTCCTCAAATTCCTCTCCATCTTTCAAACGCATCTCCTATGCAATTCCTGTTTTTTTTTTCTTCTTTTGCTTTTGTTAATATGTTTTTGAGAGTCATAGCGAGGTCTTTTAATGTTAGTAATGTCAGACATAATCCACAATGCTTGCAGCTGCAGCTCAGTGGTAACTGGCAACCTGGATGCCGAAATGCTAAAAGAGATAGCGGTGGGTGGAGCAACAGGCCAAAACACAACATAAACATGATTTGCGTACTGCAAATAAAATGTTTAAATGTGAATATCCTGTATCCATCCATACATCCATCCATCCATCCATCCTGTACTATTGTTGTCAGTTAGATCAGTATTTCAAATTATTGTTTATTTGATTGAGGACAGTGCACATTCATGAACAGTTAGCGCCGTGGCATCCTGTAAGTGTGCCGGATTTAGCTCAAAGCTAATTTCCATCCGCAGTAACATGATTGGTGGTGGTGATGGTCTCTGGTGACATATTGGGTGATTTTATGACTACTTGCTTTACATTTCTTACATATAGTATAAACTGCTTAACCCAGAGGTTGTTCTATTAGTTCAGAACTAAAACATACAGACAGATCCATTAGTTACAACATAATGAATCTTATCACAATGATGAGCAATTAGTTTAGCATTAGGGAGCAGGAAAACAGTTGAACTGGTTAACTCCAGCGTTCAGTTAGAGCTCAAGATGTCAGGTGTTTAATGAGAAAGCTGAGGTGTTGGTAGCCACGCTTCATGCTAAATTTAGGCCATCACTTATGGGCACATACTATAGACTATGACACATAACAGCAATTAAAACAAGTGGAGAAAAAATAGGAAAGCTATAGCTCAACTACTGTATTTTCATCTAAATACAATTTTACTGCTGCATCATTTGCTTTGTATCAGGGAAGTGATCTGGACGAGGACTTGAGAACAAACACGTGACTCATCCTGTTGAATTTGTGTCAACTCTGTCCATGTTTGTTTACAGTGCGTCAACAAGATTTGGGTTTCTGACACTGTAGCATGTTGAAAACACGACAGTTTGTCAGCTAGGAGCCACCAGTAAACTTGTGGCTTTATACTGTATGAGCTTCATTACCACACAGCTGTACTGATGCAAAGTAGGCCCACGCTCATTGATCATATCTGAAACATCCTGGTTCTGTCACTGTGACTGTGTGTGACTGGTAGAAATAGCTCGTCAGCTGGGAACGAGCGTTTGAGGCCAAAACAATAGTGAAACAGAACAAAAGACAACTTCCTCTCCCTGAAACTGACAACAGGCTTCAACCCACTGACTTCCTTCATGTGCCCGTTTGAAACAGAATATGACAAACCTCATTGTAAACCACCTGCCAGCTGAGCCCGTGTCCTATAATAAGTAACTTATTTTGTCCAGTTGCTATGGACACAGATGGCACCGAGCTAGGCAAGGGCAATGGTAATAGACAGAGGGGAGGCTGGGGTGAACGTGGATCTGTATGTGTGGATAAAGGGCAGCCACTGTGACACTGTGGTCACTGCTCTGATTATAGGCTGGCGGACTGGCAGGTAACAAACAAACACACACAACACATTGTCTGTCAAATGTGTTTTTCCATTTAAATTCCTTATGCAAAATGACAACTACAGCTGCCAGGTGATGTATTTATCTCAGAAACCATGTAGAGTATAAGTCTGAAGCATGAGTGAATCATTCAAATGATCCATTAAAATACAAGGGAGACTGGGGATGGCTGTAACAAAGGGTCAGTTATAACACTTCCAATTTCTGTCATTAGGACTAAATCTCATACCACCTACCTAGATAATTTAGTCATTATTCCACATGTAGCACCATGTGGCAGGAAAAAGAATCATTTTGAGTTAGGAAAGTTTTTTTTTTTTCAATTCTTAATTCATGTCTGAACATACAGTAACTACCTGCTTTGTAGTTAAAGGGATAGTTCACCCTAGAATGATATTTCGCTCATTATCTACTCACCCTCATGTTGACTAAGGGCTGGAAGAATTATCAGAGTCCACCGTCCCTTCTCTGAGTTACAGGGGGTCTCGGCGTAGCAGTGAATTTCAATGCAACGGTTGCAAAGGGACACCGGAGCTCTTCGTAAAAAAACACACACAAAAAAACATCCAAATACCTCCATGATGCTCGTATGTAATGTCCGTCTTGTGCTGAAGCCCCAAATTGCGTAATTGTCCCGAAAAAAATTAAATAAGTCTATATTTTAAGCTTGTTTGTAGCGGAAGCTTCTCGTCTTCTTCTTCTTCTCCTCTTCCTGGTCCGTCCAAATATCGCGTGATTTGCGCCGGCGTCAGTGCGGTTACTGCGAATCACGCGATATTTGGACGGACCAGGAAGAGGAGAAGAAGAAGAAGACGAGAAGCTTCCGCTACAAACAAGCTTAAAATATAGACTTATTTAATTTTTTTCGGGACAATTACGCAATTTGGGGCTTCAGCACAAGACGGACATTACATACGAGCATCATGGAGGTATTTGGATGTTTTTTTGTGTGTGTTTTTTTACGAAGAGCTCCGGTGTCCCTTTGCAACCGTTGCATTGAAATTCACTGCTACGCCGAGACCCCCTGTAACTAAGAGAAGGGACGGTGGACTCTGATAATTCTTCCAGCCCTTAGTCAACATGAGGGTGAGTAGATAATGAGCGAAATATCATTCTAGGGTGAACTATCCCTTTAAAGGGAAATTATCCTTTATACTTGTCAAACTTAATGCTGCTAACTGTGATGGTCAAATTGCTTGTTACAGGGAGAATAGAGGCTCTCTGCCTTCCACCTGTCTCTTGGCTGAAAACCAGCCTGCGTTACAGTGCACCCGCTAATCTGTAATCTCTTGTTAACGTTACCCACCTCAGCAGACATCGATTCACAGATTGCCTTCTCGCCGGCTTTGTTGAAATCAAATGCACATGGGAGGGAGGAGGGTTAGCAGTGAGTTTTTACAACAGTGAAAATATTCACTCAGGAACTGTTGAGGGAGCTGTGTAGAGGAAAACACCCCATCATTTTTAACCTTTTTACACACACCATTTACCCACATATTTATTTACTGTATTGTGTTCATGTATTGCGGCAGTGGCTCAGCTGGTAGAGCGGGTCGTCCAATGATCAGAGGGTTGGCGGTTCGAATCCCGCTCTGTCCCGGTTGCTGCCGTAGTGTCCTTGGGCAAGACACCTTACCCACCTTGCTCCTGATGGGTCGTGGTTCGCGCCTTGCATGGCAGCTTCCGCCGTCAGTGTGTGAATGTGTGTGTGAATGGGTGAATGTGATGTACTGTAAAGCGCTTTGGGTATCGTTACAGGTATAGTAAAGCGCTATATAAATACAGGCCATTTACCATTTTTACCATATTGTGTTCATGTATTTTAGATACTTCTGTGTTTTGTGTTGTTTTTCTCCTTATTGTCATGTATTTTCCCTTCGCTGCTGCCTGTGGCATTTTAAATTTCCCCTTGGGATGGATATAATGTTTTTAACATACTGTCTTCCTATGCTATATAGTAGAGAGTTTATTTGTCACATACAATAATACAAAATCATTGCAGTGAAATGATGTGTGCATACACTCCAATGACTGCAGGTTAAAAAAAAAACATGACAACATTAACTTGACTGAAAAAAAAGCTAAAAACTAAGACACACTGATATATTCTAAACTAAGCAACATACACTTAACAACAAACATTCAACAATTCTTAAAAGGCATAGTGCCAAAGTGACGGTTCTGTGGATGATAATACTGTATGTATGTATATATATATACACAGTACATACAGATATATATATATATTTCCACTGGTGTTTGTGAAGTGAGACCGAAGGAGACAGTTTCCCCTTTGTGCTGAAAATGGAGACAAACTATGGGCTGTAATTTAAAAGTAAAGCAGGAAGCTTCCCTGGTGCTGTGAGCCTGTCACATGGTGAGCACAGTTGTTCCGTTTACATGCTGTGGCCTCAGAACAGGATTAGCTGTACAATAGCAGACCCTGTGTTACATACACATCAACACACACACACGCACACACCGACACATGGACATAGACATATCCCATAATGAGAGGAAAGGACAGATGAATTGTTGCCACCTGTTCCATTCCCCAACCACAGCCTCACTCTCCCATCAGCCCCCTCTTCCTCTCTCTCTTCCTCTCGCTCTCTGTCTCTCTCTTTTCATGGAGCAGGACCAACCATTACTAACTCAGCCTGAGCTCTGACACTTTACCTTGGCTCCCAGCGCTCTGACCTCAGCAGCGCCGCCACCGGCAACCAAACCATGGGCGTGTTTTTGCTGTGGACATACGCTGACAATTGGATAACATCCCCAGCTGTCCCGTCACTTTCACCTTCACAGCTGCTAAGCCCCGGTGTGTACATTACATTAGGCTAAGCCATGTGAAGTGTGCATGAACACATATGCACCAACCACGTGTGTGTGTGTGTGTGTGTGTGTGTGTGTGTGTGTGTGTGTGTGTGTGTGTGTGTTTCACCAGTGGCACATGTTTGTAGTCTTGTCGCCACAGCTATCAAAAGCAGATTTAGCGCTCGCCTTTGACTCCTGCAGTCAGGGGGAAGCTTGTGAGGGGAGATCACTTGCAACACACACACACACACATATGCACGCACAGGCACACACATAGAGTGATAGACTCTGGCCACACACACTAACAGTCCAAACAGAGAAGAAAATAGATGGAAGATATGCAACAAAGAGAGGAGAAGAGCAGATTGGATGCGAGAGCAGAGAGGAGCGGGGCTCGCTAAGCCACGACGCTCGGCTCTTTAAGGGATGTGGAAATGAATATGAGTCTGCCACGTAATCAGCTTATCCCGGGACCTCGCTCGGTGCCTCGCTTACGCAACGCTCACACCATCTGAGAGCCTTTCATTTAGTTTTCATTTAGCAGGGCTGAGAGACTGATACACCACATCCACTGGCTGGCTGGCTGGCTCACCACAGCTGGGCTCAGCCACATACATCCTGCTCTAATCACGCCTGCTGCTGTTAGAACTGTTTGTGTGTGTGAGTGTGTATATGTGGGTGGGTGGGTGGAACTGAACGAGGCAAGAGGTTACAAAAGGTTGTGTGTGTGTGTGAATTTTCGCTCGAGTGTTTTATATTGTTCATCTGCAGATTGTGTGTGTGTGGGATGCATCAGCTGCATGCGACTGCTACACCGAGTACATCTTTCCATCTTCTGGTAATGACAGAAATACACATTCCTTTGACTCCTTGGATGCACGGCTGCCTCTCAGTTTAAATAAGTAAAGAATCGCTCGTGTCCTGATTGTCCCCGCCTCCTGCATTCATGAATGTGTTTACTTTAAAACAATGACATCATCTGCAACAGCTTTTTAAAAAACAGAAAAATTAATTTCCAAACCAAAAAGAAGTGTAAAAAAAAAAAAAAAAAAAAGGCTCATTAGTTGATATGCACAGCAGTAGTCAGAGTTTCCCAGTGGTTTTTTTTAATGTTTTTATAGAACTGCATGAAAGTCACAAGACAGTATAATTCTGGATTTACTGTGTTGTTCCACCTTAATTAGAAGTGGTTAGTTCTTACTTAGTGACTGTCTACCGTCGCTTCCTTTTTGGCAGCAGCACGGGTAAGAGTCAGTCTCTCGGGAGACGATTTATTCTTGGCTCTAACTCCAACTCCCTTTTTTCGCTTTATTTTTTAATGAATTTAACATCACAGATACACGCTTTGCTCCTTAACCCACTGTGCAGCCACGGCGCTTCGCCTTGTGCTGCAGCTGCTCTTTGAAACGACTTAAAACCCTTCTCTCTTTTTTTTTTCCTTCTTCATCTCTCACACACGCATCCAGTGCAGCGTTGTCAACATTGTCAATTCTTGAAGCAAACAGCAGCAGAAGTAAAAAAATCAGCAGAGCTAAAGTTGCTGCCTCGACACCACTGGCTCCTTTTGCTATTTATGTTTAGATTGGCAAAGGAGCCGCAGTACTGAGCGTACTGAAGTCTGAAAGGTTAACGGTAAACATTTTGACTTCGCAGGAACATGTGTGACATTTTAAAAACAGATTTTTTAATTGTCCGCTGCAGCACACATGAGCACATATGCATCTGTGATACAGAAGGAAGAACTAACAGTGAAACGAATCTTGAACTTCTGTGGTGAAGGCTGGAATGGATTGGCAGCGTGCTGACAGGGGGAAAAAAGAACCTCTAACCTGTATTTATCCAGTTAAAATGTCTGAGGACACATGCTCCCTCTTAGCAGTGCCCTGCTGCATCACCGAACGACTGCCTCCTAAAACCACTGTCTTCTCAAGAGATGTAAGTCAAGGTCAGCGTCAAGCTTGGTGGTATTAAAGAACAGCGAGTTTTCTCATGAAAGAGGCAGTAACATCTCATGAAAGTGAAAGATTTGATTGATGACCAATAATTGATGTGTGTACGATCCTTTAAAACAGACTCCAAATGCAAGAAATTGTCAAATTTTAAGGCCTAATACATAACAGTAAGGTCCCAAAGCAACCAAAATTCATCTAAGAATCAACTTATTCTGTCATCTTATGCTCCTACTTGTATCTATTGTGCGTGATTTGGCTTCAGAGCAGCGAAACCTCAACGCCTCCTGACAGAGCTTTCAGTTCCGCAGCCTCTCTGTTGTCACATTAACAGCCTGTCACAGCGGTTGCTTTTCCTCTAAATAATAAAATTAATTAGTTATGTAACTAGAAACTGTCCTAATACTCTCACTACTCAATCTAAGCTTTTGCTTTTCTTCTTTTTATGTTTTTTTTTTTTGTACTGGGCTGTTTTTTTTCTGACAGGTATGTGCAACAGCTGTATATCGCCTCAACTCAACTGAACTCTGATCTGAACATGGAACAATATTTAATACAAAAGTGCTCTCAGCGATATGTCATCAGTTTGTGTGTGTTGCTGAATGTTAAGATACTTTATTTGTAGTTTTAAAGTAATAGATTGTATTGAAAGCTGAATTGACCCTTCCAAAAAACTAATTTGATGCTAATCTGAAAGAAAATAACACATAACAGTGAAGACATTCAAACCTGCAGCCTCTTGGCAACAAGTGTGGGTCTGTGCTGCTGCATCAGCCTCCTGTTAGAGCAACACTCTTTTCTGGTTCACCATTTTTCCCTCAAACTATTTTATCTACATTTACATCAAAGCTGCATTTCCTAGAATGACTGAGTGTGAACCGACTCCATTCAGTCAAACATGAGCATACGAACATTCAGCTTCACTTCCTTCCTCACAATACGAGACCCGTATAGCTGCCCTGTATTGTCTCCTGTGGTCTTGGCTGCTTCTATAGTGTGCATTCTTAAGGATTGGTGGTAAACCGTGGGGCGTGTGTTGTGTTGTGTTGTGTTGTGCTGTCAGGAACTGAAGATATTGCAGTATTTAGTGCAGTATATAGTGCTATAGTAACTTACAATGCAGAGGATGCAGGAGATTTGTCAGCCAAAGAAAAACACAACAGACACACTAAAATGTATTGACAGCAATGATTAAATCACTCAAAGTGCTTTTTTTGTTGTTGTTGTTTTTCCTTCTTCAAAATCAGCTGGACTTAACAAAGATATGTTGAAAAAAAAAAAGGACTTGTATGGACATCCAGTTCGGAAACGTGTGAAGTACAAAAATAACCACACAGATCTGATTTTGCTGATGTCAGACTTCATTAGTCTGTCTCTATTTCCATTTGATCCAAAGCGTCATCACATCCATCCTCATTAGAAAGCGACTCTGTGTGACATAACACACGTCACAAATCTGCCGCCCTCGCCCAGCCTGTCGCACAGCAGTGATTAAAAAAAAAAAAAAAACTGAGAGTCCACACAAATCTGTGTGACTTTCTAAATCAGCATGTACTGTAATTGTGTGTGTGTGTGTGTACTGTGTATGTTTATCTTGATTAATGTGTATCCCTTCCTGGCAAACAGTCATGAATACCAGCGATTTCTCAATTACACACTCGGAGTCTTCCCTTATTAATCGTTTTTGAAGGCACAGCTGTACTTTACACAGACGGATCACACAAACTGGTGTACTGTACCGTCTGACACCCTCACTACCACAAACTAACACCATGCCCCTCTTCCAGGAAATGCAGCTGCAGCACTTACTGTCAGAGGTGTACTGCATGTGCATGTAGCCTACGTACCTCAGCACTTTCCCCCAAACGTGGTGATTTCACACAGGAAGCTTTGATGCAAAGACAGAAGAAAGGAGATTCATTTGAGTGGAATCTCCCTTTCTTAAAATTAGAAACAGAAACTCAGACTCATCCTATACTCTCAGACTCGCACGAGTGTGTCTGAAGCACACCCTCATGGTATGTTGATTGGGTGTAATACAAAACCTGAGAGCTTTATTAGGGTCTGTTGGGTGTGCAGCCCAGACAAGGAGTGTTTCAAGTGATGGCGCACCCACCTCTCTTGTCTAGAGGAGAAACAAAGGAGCCTTTCTGCTTCCTGGGCAGTTTACCCACTCTGGTAACAATAGAACCACGCTCCTCATCTTGTATGTGTGTGTGTGTGTCTATATATGAGGCCTGTTTCTCAGCAGAGAGCCTCAGATAGGTGGTCTGGATCAGAGAAGTAGAGAACTAAATCCTACATACTAATAAATATGCAGTCACATGTTTGATTTGTTATAAAAACCAACATGATCCTGCTGTTTTGTTGGTGCATTAATGCGCGATTGAAGGTTAAAGAGCAGTCACTGGTTTGCTAACAGCAGGGGTCTCTTTGAAAGCAAACACCTGTGAAGGTGGTGTTTGTTTGAGAGATCAAAGTGCTGGAATTTTCTATACCAAAAGAAGACAGGGAAAGAAATATGCATGTCTATGTTTTGGTTCTCCTTGGGTTGCCTTTCATATCAAACATTTCTTTAATTGGCCTGTGTCCACCTGTGAACACTAGCAGTGCTTTGAGCGTAATGCTAATTCAAACCATCATCATTAAACATGTCAGCATCATTCATTCATCTTCTGTGCCGCCTATCCTTACAAGAGTAGGGGAAGGGGAACGGGGAAGCTGGAGCCTATCTCAGCTGACTTAGGGCAAGGGGTCGGCAGTCAACTACAGGGCTAACATATACAGACAGACAACCATTCACACCTATGGACAATTTAGAGTCACCAATTAACCTAACCTGCATCTCTTTGGTGGGGAGAACATACAAACTCCTCACAAATTCACAAAATAAAAATTTGACCTTGCAAAAGTCAAGTTATTGTAGGTCATCTGGAAATTACATGGCAATTTGGCAAACGCTTTTATCCGGACATCATGATACTTCATTAAAAAACACTATTGTCAACCTGATGGAGGCACTGCATGAGTCATTAGGATTCGTCCCCAGGGCACCAGGAATGTGTATTTAAATTACTACTGTACAATAGTTGTAGAGACTCTTAAGTTTGGACCAAATAATAAATGAAAATGACATGTGCCACAATCCAAATAAAAAGACAAATGATAATAAACATCCTGTGGATTTAGCCCACCACACTGTACTGTATGAATAGCTGTGGGCACAGTGCGACCTGCGTAAGCTGGACTGGTGGAGGGTGGACGTCAAGAGACACAGCAGGCTGTAGATGGAGATGAATATCAATTATTCAAAACCAACGGAGATGCTGACAAAAGAGCAAGGAGGATAAAAATAAACAAATATCAGTATAAACAGCACACTGTTCCATTTCAGACATGTATCTGTCTGTAAAGTTTAGTTTGTCTTACTGAAACTAAATTAACACTGGGTAAACGCCTAATTTAGTGCTAATAGGCCACTGTCTGTTTTTATAGGCAGTCGCATGCAACCACGAGAATTTTACAAGGGAGTGGTTTCTTGCCTTTGCAAGAAATGCAATTTTCTCTAAGAAGGGTATAGTTAGATGGGTGTGAGGGCGGTGGGGGTGAGAGGGGTGATTTGGTGCTACAGCTCAGGGTGGAGTCAAGGTCCAAACATAACCACTTTAGCAATTCTTGACTAAAAACAAACTGTAATCTGCGACACGTAGGCCCAAACATAACATTTTGTGAATAAACAGAGAGGTGGAGCTCCAGAGTTTGTCGGAGTGACGTGAACTCAGCACCATGAAATTCTTTGTCTGGGACACAAACACTGGAAAACACTGCATGGCTTGTCCTGTGACCCGTGCGTTACCGCGGCAATAACTGAGCAAATAATGACACAAGAACTGTCGTGCCTCTTGCTCAACCCTGCAATCATAGGGTGGCCATTTTTGGTCATGAGGGCCAGCGGAGACAAGCTAAAGAGCAACATTATGATTCATCTCATTCAGTTGTGTTTTTAAAGTCACGACTGAATGAGATGAGTTCACTGCTCTTTTAGTTTTGTTTGGTCCCAATGGAGCCAGCAACATGTCTTCCTTTACATATCATTTCATCTATTGTTGGAGTAAAATATTTACGAGAGAAGCTGAATTAAAGAAGATGATGGTAGGAAGCAATACTGGAAGATGGATACAGTATGTTACATAGTTCCTTTTGCCCTGACAGCTCAGGATGCCGCTGAAGGATTATGGTAAACCAGTCAGTCAACCATCTGTATTGAACATGGTATCAAAGCCTACTGAGACATGTTTGGTATTTCAATAGGGAAATGCAGCGTTATTGCATTCCTTTACCTGCTAATGGAGGTTGTTCCACAAACATGAGAACTGTATATAACTCATGACAAAATGGGATTCTTGGATTTGTTTCTCTAGTCTACAGTATGATGAGCTGTGCTGCGCAGTAACAGGCTGCCATCACAAGTGAGAGATTCTCTACAGCGGTGACCTTTTCTGACACCTTTGAACAACCCCGCATCCTGATATAGATTCATGTGATGAGTATTAGACTCTGATCTTCTGCCTTGATTTTTACAAGTAGAGAGGGAAGGGACACAGGGAGCAGAGGGGGGAGAGGTGGGATGAGGTGGGGTGGGGAAGGGAAGGGGATGAGCAGAGGGAGTCAGAGCGATAGAAGATTATCTGATGTTCCCGTGGAATGAAAGAAAAATATATTCATATTTTCACGCAAGTAGGGAAATAAAAGATTATTCACATTCACGAACACCCACTCTTTCCAACACTACAAAAGTGATTTACAGTCAGTCATAACCACTAGCTTCGGGTAATCAGAGAACTGGGGGGAACTCAGAAATGCATTATCATAAATGGAGGAGCGCTCTGTACCTGAAAACACAGGGAAGTGCCATTAAAGAGCATGTGAACTCTATCACATATCTGAATAACTAGCGATAGTGAAGCCAGGAGCACATTCGACTCTCATTCCTCTTCTTTATTAAACGTGTCATTGTGCTGCAACTGCTGCTCGTCAAAGTAATTGTGGGGGGGAAAAAAAGAAAAAGTAATACACTCCGATGAGAGGAGAAATGTACAGAGCCCATCTTCAGCTCTCTGGATTATTAGCAGTCTGAGTCTTGCGTAAGAGGTGGACATATTTATTTTTCATGATGTTTTGCAGGTGAAAAGTGCAGAGTAAAGCAATAAGTCAAAACAGGAAAACAGCAGTGCCTGTGAGTGTGTGGATATGTGTGTGTGTCTTTTAAGGTGACGTTGCTCAGTTCCCTGCTCTGCATCAGTGTCATCATTTCCTTCCTTTTCTTCGCGCTGCTTTTCTGAAAGAGAGCGCCTGTTCCCTAAAAGGCGTCTTATGGCCATATGACGATCGGCTTCCCTGAAGGCATCGTAACGTAAAAAATGGCGCTCTTAAAAATGATCACAGAATAATAAGTGCCTCCTTCTCCCTCGTAGGAGGTGAAGAGTTTCTTAGGAAGCTTCAGATCCTGTAGGAGAGACTGAAAATGACATTTACCGATAGAAACTGCAATGTTTTTGTCAAATTTTATAGGTCCCATATAGTTATACAAGTAGTGTACACACATCCCATATGCAGTTTATCAAATGAGGTCATAATGTTGAAGGTTACCAATGCCACTTCCCTAGTGTTGAGCACCACATATGGAAAACTGTAATGGTAAACAACTCTCAGCAGTATGTGCACATGTTTGGAGAAACACATGTAAAATAGTTTACAAAAGAGTCATGACGCAAACCAGCTATAAACCACAATCAGTGTTTAGAGAGGAGAGGTTCACTGACCTTCCCTCTTACACGAATCATCAATCCCACATTGCAGCGTAAAACCTCTGACATGGAGAAAATCTAAGTTTAAAAGACACACAAAGGACTGTTTCACCTTAATGTAAAATGTAACACCTGTCTTTTTCAGAGTCTATTTGAGGCTTAAACAAGAACCTCCCTTTCTATATCATGAATCCTCCCCCAAGACATCCATTCAGTGTGACTGGATGGCTTTACTTTGTCTTACAGGTCTTCACATGTCAGCGGTGTGTGCATGTATGTGAAGCAGGTAATTGTGTTGTTTGTGCTTTAAGTCCTGTCTTTGACGACTGACTCCAGTGTGGTCCATAGCTCTGGTGACAGGTACATTAGTGCCCACATACTGGCTCCAGGGTGGGAAAATAAACAAGGAGCAGTTCAATCATTTGGTCCTTTGTGTGGGGCTTTGGAGAAATGGTGTTTTTCAAGTTGTCTTACCTTTGTAGATTTGTCCCATAAATTGCCCATTTTTCTGCTGTTTTTTTTTTTTTTTTAAGAAAAGCTAGAAAGTGCAGTCAAGGCTAAGCCGCATTAGAAAAAAAAAAAAAAACTTGTCAAAAAAAGTAAAGTAAAAACTAATTATGTTCAAATAAGCTAAAATGAGCCTCTAAGATAACTTCCATATCCAGCATACTCTGTAAAAGTTGAAGTTTTTGTTTGTTTGTTTGAACAATAGTGTTGGTTATAACATTAAAGGGATAGTTCAACATTTTGGCAAATTGGCCCATTGCCATAATCACTATAGTCATAGCAGTAGGTTTGTTACCTTTATTTGTCAGTGCAAGCTATTTTTACAACCACCGAGCCGAGCAGCAAACTGACAGAGTTGTTTTCAAGGTAAATACAGAGACTGCTTGCCGAAAAACTGTCCCTGAAGGCAACGCGCATCAGCGGTTTTGCAACTTGTCCACAAGAGCGTTTTGGAGTTGTTGGATTGTGTATTTGATGACTTTGATGAGGGAAACCAAGAAATCCCATTAGCCTCTGTAGCGTAGCTCTGAGCAGCTCGCTGACGCCGCTCGGCTCGGCGGTTCTAAAAATAGCTTCCACCGACAATTAAAGGTAACAAACCTACTGCTATGACTATAGCGATTATGGCAATGGGCCAATTTGCCAAAATGTTGAACTATCCCTTTAACAGTGTAGTCCCTTTTCAAAATTCAGCATTTAGAAGGACACATTAAACTGCTGTATCCTACTTGAAAAGTGAAAGCTAGATAGGCAAACTAACCTCTAGCCTACTTGGAAAGTGTTATCTAACATTAATATTAAAATCCCCCCTCATATTATTCCTTTTCATTTATTTTAACACCTGTTGAGACAATTATAACTCAATATGTTCTGTGTTCATCCCACAAGGAAGTAGTTAAAAGTGAAAGCTAATTGGAAGAATTGTAAGGCTAGCTACTGTTAATACCAACATCTCCTCTACAAAGCCTTTTATTAACACCTGCTGACACACTCAGTTTTGTGTTCAGTAGAAAATTAAACAAAAGTTAAAGCAGAAGTAGCCTAAGCGATCCGGTCGTTTTGGCTAATGCTGCGTTCCAGGCAGGCTTTTGAAGTTACAGCTTCAAGTCACGACTTAGCACTTTGTGGCGTTCCAGGCAACCCGTAACTCGTGTTTCTCCGACCTGTTGCCTGTGAAAGTGCACTATAACGGCCACTCGTAACTTCTGACCCGTGAAGTCGTACCAGATCGAACTGGTACGACTTCACAGGTCGGAAAAACACGAGTTACGGGTTGCCTTGAACGCACCATAACTTCTTGTCAGCCGATGGAGTTAGCAGCCCCCGCCCTCGACATGGATCTATTGGTCCTCGTCCCTACGTCACCACATTCACGCGCATCCCTTGGCTGCACACACAGCCCTTCATGCCGTTCTCTCTCCTCATTGGATAAAGGTTGTAGGATACAAGAAAAGTTTTTTCCTCGGCTTACAGCAGAGCAGAGTGACTGACAGACCCGTGTTTCAGACCAAACACTCTATGTAAGTGATTGCCGTCGGAAGATATAACTATTTAAGACTTATATTAACACAAAAATTCTGCTTACTTCTGCTTTAAAAGTGGAAGCAAGGTGAAGCCTCTGACTGGAAAGTGTTAACCAACTAATGGAGATGGTAATGACCAGACAGCCGGCAGTGACTAATCCCATAACCTCAGCACTTTTAATGATGACATAGTCATGTGCAAAGTTACAGGGAAACGTATGGAGTTCCTGAATCACAGATGGACGGCTACTAAGCAACATTTAACAACATAAGTTTCCCCAGCTGGTTAAGTGTCTGCATGGCAGTTCACATTAAGTGATACTGCAAAAATATTTTTTGTGCTTTTTAGGTCTCAAAAACCAAAACTTCACCTCCCCTGGAGAGCAGAAAAAGACTAAAAAGAAAAAGAAAAACAAATACATAGTTCAACAAAATGTAGCTATGAACCAGAAATCAATAGACAACAACATTTTCTCTCATTCAAGTTCCATATTTTAAAACTTCCTGCTTTTAAAAGGATTAGAAACCCACCAAACCAAGGCAGTAAAATAAATATTTTAGAGCATTTTAAAACACCCAAAGTTAAATCTCACTGGCTGACATATTCATGCCAACTCAAATATGCACACAAACTGAACAGCTCACTTGATAAATACATCATTCAAAATGGCTCCAGCCTAAAAATATGACTCAGTGAATCATTTATGGGTTAACAATCCAAGTTGTTCTGCAGGCATGAGGCAGCACGGTGGGATTCAAAACCTCAGACAACTGCTTTGATGAGCATCTGACAGAAGAGAAAACACTGAACAGAAAGAGATAAGGGCCTTTTAAAAATATTTTTGCATCAATCTGATACAAAAT
The DNA here is from genome assembly GCF_905171665.1 of Trachurus trachurus. Taxonomy (NCBI): domain Eukaryota; kingdom Metazoa; phylum Chordata; class Actinopteri; order Carangiformes; family Carangidae; genus Trachurus; species Trachurus trachurus. The sequence continues at coordinate 13,259,786 of NC_139904.1, read as the reverse complement.
AAGATAATAGCCTGATGGTTTGCAGCAAGTATTTGCTCCCTGAGGTGTTTTTACAATTAGGGACTGACTGACCTGTGGCGTCTTGTGATCCAACACATTTGATGTAACGATTACGCAAATTATAGCCCTCCCAAATTATACCTCACACTGGTGTTATTTTCCAATGGTGTTGTGTGTTTTCTGTTGCATGATATGCAAGAAACAGATTTTTTTTGTTGTTTTGACTTGATTGACTTATGCAAAAGTTTCGTTTTTCATGGAAAATTCCAGTCGAGTAGTATATAGTATTGCTGCACCAAGCTCCATGGCAGATGTGAATAAGATGTCTTTCAAAGATCTCCCTCACACCACAACACATGCGGTGTTTTCTTAACTTGGTGCAGAAGAAGGATGGAGAGAGAGAGGGGAGAAAAGTGTGAGGGCGGCACACTCAAACAGGCAGAAGCAGAGAGGTGAGCATGAACCATAGCGCTGCGCTAATGTTTTCTTTCAACCCATTAATCTCTTGCTGGCCACGCCGCAAAAACAGGACCTGGATGAGAAGGGGGCTGTAATCACACAGACTAAGCTTGCCAATGGCTGACTGACCGTCCCTGGCCTTGTGTCCGCTCCATGAAATCCTGAGTTAAATTCACGCATGCCAGACCCAGCCCCGACAAACAGAAGAGCACATGACTGCACGGACATAAAGAAATAAGAGATAGTATGGTCGGTTGAACAATAAACCTTTCTCTGCCTTTAATTTGTAGCTTTGTTCTGCTGCAAGATATTCATAACAAGCTATAAGTGAGGTTGCATCCTGAACTAAAGACATGGACTAAAGATGTCTTTAAAAACGTTGATACATTATATTTTAAAGGCCCCCAGTGTTGTCTTCTTGTAAACAAACACATGTTAAAGTGTCATAAAATAATGCAAATCATGACTTGTTTACATCCATGTTGGCAGGCTAAGCAATGCCATTTGTAAGTTTTGGCCTATTAGCCTACAGTATAGTGTTAGCATTACCATCCAGCTGTTTCCTTATAGTCTATCTTCTCAGCAGTTGGAAGGCATCTCTGTTAATTGCCTCTATTACGTCTTTTCAGGCCTACTATTGCAGTTAGCATGCTAACTAGCTATCCCTGGCCCCTCTTGACCCTTTCTGAACTCACTGCAGCCCCCAGTCTACCCTGGAGACCAGCACTCAGAGAGCATATTACTATAGCTTCATCTTACCACCACCCACTGCCAACGATAAATCACTATTTTCAACTCTTAAATAGCTCCTTCATGTAATTTAAAAGGTTATAGTGGTGTGTTTATAAGTTGTATCTATCTTCTAATTAGGCTTTACATTGTGCAGATCTTTTTCACTAATCAAAGCACACTGTTGTCTAAAATATAATCACTTGCCGATGCATTAAGAGTCTGTACCGAGAGAGCCATCCCTAAACACTACATTATGTATACAGGGTTTACCACATACTACTAGCCATATACCGGTTTGTTTCTTAGTAGCTAAATGTGATAACACATGGGAGAGGTATACTAGTGTGGGCCAGTAGATGGCTGCTGTGATAGAATAATAGTTTCAGCTCACACTCAGAACATATTGCAATTTGAAGTTCACTTCCCCTCAGTTCAAATTCAAACCATGTGCAGCGCAGTATACATTCCCTTTGATAACACATGGCCTTAATAGATCGCTTCAGGCAGGAGTCATACACTGTATATGGCAGGAGTCCACCACGGTGGACTATGGATCAGTTAGCTGGGGGAGGGGTAAATGGAGAGCCACTGCAACAGAGACAGAGAGAGAAAAGGAGGACCTGCAGGAAGAGGAAGAGCGTAGGAGTGTTGGACTGATGGATCCCTTTGTTGAGATAACAGAGTGGTATCAGTGCCAGAGGATGATGGGAGGGGAATCACTATCTCTTCCTCAGTGCTGGGGGCAGGCATGTGCATTTCTGAACGTACTTCTTTGATACATATAGATACATGAACCTAGGCGACTGAGGCGAAACACCCACACACACACACACACACACACTTCTTCATTCCATACATCCCATTCCGTCCTGTAGTCATGGGCATCAAAGTCCTGAAGCTAACGAGATGGGACCACCACGGTTAGTTAAGTAGAGACATGATCCATGTCCTGATCACAGACAGGAGGCGAAGGGCTGGGGAGGGAAGTGGGGGTGGGGGGGGTTGGTGAAGAGGAGCCAGTTGGAGAAAGAGGAGGTGAAGATCTCACATGGAATTGACAGAGACAAAGGGAGGCAAATCAAGAGGGAGAGGTGGAAAAATGGGAAGGGAGATGAAACGACGGCATGTCTTCGGAGAGATGTTGGTCCCTTTTGAAGAGGACACGGGTGCTGCTCAATCACAGCAAACTTCAAAGGCTGTTCATTAAAGCCTTGCCTGGAGACGGGAGCCCTCCTTCCCTTACCCTCTCCTCTCTCTCTCTCTCTCTCTTCCCTCAGTCCTCATCCCTCTTTTCTTCACTGTCACTCTCTCTTTCTGCCCCTGCATCCACTCTCAGCTATAAAAAACAGCAGGTAGAGAAGAGAGTGAAGGAGAGAAAGAGCGACGGAAAAACAAAAGGACACAAAGGGCAAAAGATCAGCCATGCAGGGGACAGAGAAGCCAAACGTCTGTTGAGTTGAATGGGCGACGTCGTTTCCTAGAATCCATCGTCTTTTGTCGTTGCTCAGGCTCGATCTGCGATGTTGTCTCGCTCTCCTTCTTTGTGGCTTGAATGGATGAGTCAGAGACGGATGAAAAGGTGTGCACAGGCTTGAGTGAAGAATCAGAATAGAAACAGAGGCGAACGCTTCGCAGTGTTTGAAGCCCGCTGTGCCAGGGCGACGTGTCACATAACTTATCAGCTGTCACATGAAAACACGGTGTTCCCAAAAAGTCAATCTCAGGATTTAAGAATTTGCAAAATTTTCTGAATTTGTTTGGCATAAAAACTTAATCCACAGAAGAAGTGCTGCGTATAGAGTTAAACCCCATCTTTTTAAAAATTCTTACAAAATTTCCAATGCTGCTGTCAATTAATAATAACCTGTTTTTGATTTGATTTTGCAAACACAACCAGCTTGAAATGATGATGTGATATGTGTTTGATGCTGCTGATGTGTTTGATCACTACTTTTAGACATGGATTGAGCACGTCAGGTCCAATCAATGTCATGATTAAATATAAACCACGCTGAGGAAAAAACTTCAGGGAGCAACACAGCTGATCATTAGCAGGAAGAAGACTGCACGCACAGTGCATCCTCCTGAGAACACACACATGCACACACACAAACTTCAGTCCAAACATTGCAAATCAAAGAAAAAGAACAAGTGTCATTTGGCTCAGGTTGGACACTCAGGCGTGAACACCTGTCAGGTGGATCACTTCGGAGACAGAGACCCTGTTCGTGCTCCTGCACATGATGAAAATGCACCAGTAGCCATGATGTGAGCAGCGATGGAGAGATAAACAATAATGAGAGAATGATATAACTGAATTGCCAGGAGCCAATTTTTGCATCAGTGCCTGGATGTTTGCTCAGGCTGTCACATCTGTAGCATTTTGGCTACATAATTGTCAGGACTGTCTGCTCCACTTATCAGAAGTACAGCGGCGCGGGCATCAAAGCTATTGTCAACATATATTATTGATGTAATGCATTACAGTTGCTCCAGGTAAGAATTTTGATCAAAAGATGTTCCCTATACCGACCTGTATTTTCTGCTCAGGGCTACAAATGGAGCCTCTCAGTAGTTCAGGCAGGTGCACAAGTTGGTTTAAAGTCACATGTTTCATTTACTATCTAATCAAATATGACTGCAAACTCTCCCTCACACCAGGTTGGTTATATAAAAGTATATGGCAATCATTCTGTCTGCATATTCACATGCTAATCCGTGCATCCTTGTATTTTAATGAGAACATTTTTAATTCTGTCCACTTGCTGGCATTGAGGTCGATGCAAATTTTGAATGATTCCTTCAATATGTTGCTGTTTTCACCTCAGTTTGTAGATCTCAGGCCGCTGCCAAAGAGTTTGTTTCCTCAGTCTGTGGCTCCTAAGCATAACACTGACAGCATAAGGTGCTGACAATGTCAATTAAACACATATATTATATGTATTCTATATAATATTTTCTAATTAGCACTGAGGCTGATGAGACTGGCTGCAGATATCAGGGGATACATAGAAGTACAGGATAGATTGAAACTTCTGATGGATGAAATGAAGCGTCTGCAAGTCACTGAGATTCATCTTCCAGCCAGAGACTACATTTTATGACAACATGTCCAATATTTCAGTCTGGACTGAGATGATGCACCACTGGTGGGTTGAAGGATTTCCATCCCTAGGGCTGTGCCAGTGTGGATAATAAAAATCACAGATTTGCAGGTGTTTACCGTCAGAGGTACTGTATGAAAACAAAACAAAAAAAACATTTTCTTGGCCAAAGAACTCAGAATGAGTTCAGGACAAAGGACTGGTTACAGTGCTGAAAGTGCAGGGACTGCTTCACTTTCACAGGTTGAACTAAGCCCAAACGTGGCTGATGATCCTGGACATAGACACCAAAGCTAAGGTGGTGGTCCAGATCTGCACGTGACATCGGCTGAGGTCATTTGAAAGCCCGAGACGTGGACGACCTTTAGAGAGTAGGACATCTCCGAGGCCCAGGGGCTCCGGGGGTTGTGAGCAGCAGGGAGGACTGGTCAGGTCATTAACAGTCAGGGGTGAGACCTCGCTGTTAAATGATCTGTCCAGTCGGTCCTCACCAAAAACATCCTGCGGATGCCTCAGACACGCACCAGCACATCCATCACCAGCAGATTAATGTGACGGGACTCCTCCGGAGCCCAGCTGCCAAAGGCTGCTGTCGCCATGACGGTTCGTCCGCATCACTACAGATCAGTGATGAAGCATTAACGAATATTTAGCGGCGCTACAACACTGCGACACCCTCCGCTTTCCTCCATCCGGATTTGACTTCAAAGATGCATCCCTCTTCTCGCTCCCTGGCTTTAACGTCCTGGAGAGATTATTTATTTTGAGATAATGAGGCTTTCATCATACAGCACTGCCATGACTGTGAGTACAAAGGCATCAATGCAAAGCCAGGTCTTTGGAAAAGGTCTGGCAGAGTTCAGCAGATGAAAAGTTGCCTCTTTCTGTGATGAAAATATAATCCAACAATTTAAAACCCAAAAGAAAGATGTGATCAGCATGTTGTGACTTTATTGAGCCGTCTCCCTGAGACATTTACAGGATTTATTCTAAACTTAATTATACAACTACCAACATCAAATCTCAGCTTTTCTCCTCTCGATTGATCTGTACAGCACATACTTTACTAGAAAACTCAATGTAGCAAAAAGTGAACGAGTTCAGATGCTGTCTATGTCACAGAGCCTTAACGCCACTAAGAACCATCATTTAAAGCATCACCAAAATACATATTCCAGACCCAGAGAACGGAGTGTTCCCATGGGCTGCGAGCACAAATCCATATGACGTTTCCTCCCTGTAGCTTCAGATCTAATTAGTATATAATGGTTATAAACGTTCCCATCAGAGGCAGCCTAATCAAAAACAAAACTTCCATTTTCCCTCAATGGACCTCCAATGAGCAGCCTTCATTTAAATGAAATGATGGTAATATCATGTTGCAGGCTAAGCCTGGGGAAGATGAGAAGTCTAGCAATGAGAAGTGAATGTGTGTGTGTGTGTGTGTGTGTGTGTGTGTGTGTGTGTGTGTGTGTGTGTGTGTGTGTGTGTGTGTGTGTGTGTGTGTGTGTGTGTGTGTGTGTGTGTGTGTGTGTGTGTGTGTGTGTGTGTGTGTGTGTGTGTGTGTGTGTGTGTGTGTGTGTGAGAGAGAGAGTTTATAGGAATTAAATGATTTCCAAATCCTATCAAGAGGAAGCAAGGTGGCACATTGGCATTCATTATCAGTCAGCATTTAATCAAGAAACTTGGCGATTAAATGGCAAAGTGAGCAGCTTGTCGTTTTTCTAAATTGAGTTTGTCATGTGTGTGGAAGGTTATATTAACCATTTCTGAATTGTATTAGACAGAGAGCACTGTAACTGCACTATCCCACCAGCAGTGCTGCAGTTTCCTAATGACCACTCTTGGTTTAAGAGCCGATCTAGTCAGACAAGCTAGTGGCTAAATGACTACATGACTGCAGCAGTCAGTCTGTTGTTTGGACCACGACTTTGGTCTTTTGGACTTTGTTTAAAACCATCATGGTGTGACCAGTCACTGAAGCCTAATGGTTTTGTTGACTTTTTTTCTGGTGCCACCATGATGGTTGACATTTATGGTTTTTAATGAACCACACAGCCAACAGCTATTGGATGGTTTGACAGGAGATTCTCTGCAGACATTTGTGGTCTCAGGAGGATTTTGGTGTGGAGGCTGACTATTTTTCGGAAATGGTTGCTTCTCTGTCTCTATGTATGCAGTTCTAATATGGATGAATGTAAAATTCAAACATAACACCAGTCTTTCTGTCCCTCCTCTCCGACTGGTGCACTCCATCTGTGGTTTGAGGCAGATACTATATGTGGCAATCCTGGGGATCCTTGATCATCTGAGCAATCACTGATAGCTCATGCCTCTGCCATTGTCAAGAGATTTTTAGCTTGGTGCGTTAAAGGGATACTTGCCAATTTTCTACTCACTGTCATGGCAAGGAAGGGTTTGGAGAACTTTTGTAGTTATCAAAATGCTTTTGGAGTTCCAGGGGGGGTCCGGCTGGCAACGGATTTTCATATGGTGGTGGATTGTGTTCTGTTGATGTTTGTGTGCATGTGTGAGATTTGCTGCGAGATGTCCGTTCATCGTTGTACACCATTGGATGTATGATGTAAACACGGAAGAATATCTCGCAGCAAATGTCGCGCAGCCACTGGGAGCTTCTACTACAACAAGGCTAAAAACAGAGATCAAATTCATTTTTTCTGAACAACTTTTCCATGCGGCGGCTTCAGGACACTTGGGTCAGTACGGACGAGCAGTATGGAGGTATCTGGATGTTTCATAGTGTGTGTTTTGGATGATTCAAAAGTGAACTATATCCACCGCCATTACTGTATATGAAAATCTGTTGCCAGCCGGACCCCCCCTGGAACTCCAAAAGCATTTTGATAACTCCGAAAGTTCTCCAAACCCTTCCTTGGCATGACGGTGAGTAGAAAATTGGTGATTTGTCGATTTTGGGTGAAGTATCCCTTTAATAACCTATTCTATACATGGTCTCTCTATTATTGGATGGTTTTTCATGAGATTTTGTACAGTCCTTTAACATTTCATCTGGCACTTGCAGCAGGTAAATAAATTCACCTGTCCGCAGCCATATCTGCTGCAGGGATCAGTACATGGTCCCTGTGTATCATGCGTTGTGATGACTTTGCTGTTTCATCCTGCACAAAGAATAGGAGCTGACTTTCTGTTCAGGGCTTTGAAACATTCAACACTGCACCTCTGATGGAGGCCTGTAGCTGTAAATCATGCCAGGAAAAAAATAACTGGGACAGCTGGAGTTTTTGGAGCAGTATGTGTAGATTTTATTAGCTGATAATCTGTAAGGACATAGATGAAACTGATACTTGAGCTTTGTTTCAAGTAACCACACAGAGCATAGTTTGTATGGGAGCGGCCATCCTTTCCTTTGGGGCAAAATATATTGTTTCATACACAGAATCTGCTCTGTGTGCTCACAAGATGTAAAACTATTAGGTTTACCTTGATTAATAGTTCTTGATAACCTCATTACTCCTTATCAAGGGGGGTGAGTCGGTGTCTTGAGTCAACAAAATATGAGGTTATTAAAATAAATCAGCGCAGTCGCAAAATTTAATTGAGTCTGACAGTGGGTGAAATCTGTTTTAATCTCACTGAATAAGCTCAGAGGAAGATACAGCATAAAGAGAGGGAATGAGACCAATCTTGTGAGCTCACCGTACCATCTTGTTCCCCTTGCCCTTTATCCCGTCTGTTAAATTACACTGACCTACATGAAAGTGAACCAGAAATTGGACCTACTGTAATTCTGCTCTTTGAAAACATGATTAAGTCATCTATGTTCTATTACAAAGTTGTAGAGAGAAATCTCTTATCAGATTCCTGCTCTCATGTGTAATTTTTTTTGATTTAAGAAAAGGCTTTTTTCTTGGGCAGAATCCATCAGCACATCTACACACAGTGTGTTTCCTTAAACAAAAGTACACGAGGGAGTCTCAAACGCAGATGTTCTGTTGCCTTTGATTGATTCCTGCGCCACGTTAGATTCTGTTTTTCGCCAACACACGAGCTGGGAAACCACTTTTCTCATCATCGGAAATATGTTAGCCGTCATCATTACACTCCTCTTCTCTCCCAAATGTGTTGCTCTTTATGCGGCGGCGATGGCTTCATTTGCTAAATGTCTGAAACACACTCGGCAACCGGCTCGTAAAAAAGCAGCCAGAACTCCTAACCTGGTTCAGCTCTGTGTTTTTTAATACTTTCAGCCAAGGAATTAAAATTGTTGAAATTCCCCGGTGGATCATCCAAACTAAGCAAAAATTGTTGCATAATCAGTTCATGCTTCCCTGCCTAATGTAAAAAGCATCATTAAGCTTTAAAAACGACCTAAATTACCTTTTTTTTTAATACATGACTCAGAGCTTTTAAAAAGTGGAGCAATAATAAAAGAGATAGCGATTAAGCCCACACAAAACTGCTGCTAATTCAGTGCATTGTAGCAGTTTCACAACATTCAGACATGATTTACCTCCTAAGCATCTTTGAGCAGTAAAACCTCCGCCCTGAGTCGCACTCAGCTGAGCTCACCTCCTTCACAGGGATGAATTACACCGGCTCTGAGGCTGCTTTGCTCTCGTGGGTTTTATCTCTTTGCCTCCTCTTTGACCAGTCGAACCTTAAATCCAGGAAAAGAGCGTTCAGCAAAAGGACAGGTTGGTTTGACTCGGTCAGGACGGGGACGCGGGGTCACCAGAGCCAAGTGTCTTCACAGCTGAGACAACTAAATAGAGCTGCTGCCTTCACATACAACAAGCTCACATTATAACATTTCCTCATGTTTTGACTAATGGTGATTTATGACTTCCTGTCCCACTGCAGCAAATGTTTCCTGCTCTTTGTTGTATAAGTCTAGTAGTGTGACTTCTCTTCCACCTTTACACAAATCTGTACTTGTAATCTTATTTTGTCTTCATCATATTAGTGACTGAACATTAGCTTGCATCATGACTGAAGCAATTTGACAACTACGTAAAGAGTTTTGTCACTTTGCACACTCACACACACAGACAAGTAGGCTATGGCAGCATGCAGGGAACAAATGGCCATTTTGCACTACACAGTTACAGCCCTGATTGGCTCCACTCGGTTTGGGCCATTTTCCATGACAATGGAGTACTTCATAGTACCTCTGCTACGGTCACACCGCCTAGCTCTATTTTTTCGATTCTCTCGTCAGCTCCAAACACAGTCGTCTGCACCTCGATTATGGACCACAAAGTGTTTTTCTGCACAGCAGCCATATAACTCGCATGGAAGAAAAACAACAGTCGCAGTACATATCAGTGGTCGCCGTTGCCTGTGTGTTATTTTTTTAAAAGCGGGTTTGATTCTCTTGTCGGATGTCGCTCTTGCGACACTGACGACACTCTGGCCAATCAGTGGCCAGCAGTTGGTTGACGTCAGTATCGGCTCGGCTCACTTGGAACCTCGCCTGAGGCAGTACCAAAAAAAGTACCAAGTACCAAGTAGTATCCCTCGTGGAAAATAAGTGGAGTTGAGCCGAGTAATGTAGTGGAAAAGGGCCAAAAGAATACCCTACCCAGATATGAGTCCTAAACAGTGGACGGTTGCCATCTTGGCTGTGTTGAATGGGAGGTGACTTTACAAACTTAGAAAACTACAAAGAAGTTGGCCACAACCAATGGCTATATAACTTTGATGCGATCGGTGGTGCGGGGGTGAGCACTGGCACCTCTGGGTGGAGTTAGCATGTCCTCCTTGTGCCTTTGTAGGTTCTCTCCAGGTTCTCCAGCTTCCTCCCACAGTCCAAAGACATGCACATGCGGTTAATTGGTGAATATAAATTGACATGGCCGGGAGTGCTCTTCTTTCAGCCTTTGTTAGCCGTGATTGGCTCCAGCCCCCAACAACCCTGCATGGATTAGGCATAGACGATGTTATGATCCTCATTTCTAATAAAGGATGTTCAGAAATCTGCATTGTTTGATTTGGGATAACACCACCCAATTAAAACGTCCTCTGGACTGTGGTATCAGATTTGAGACACTGTGCAATGGTCTCCACATAGCCTTGGCTTGCTTATAATGTATTCCGCTTAAATTCTTTTGGTTTGCTGGTCTTTTCGTCAGTTTCTCTTTATTCCTTTTTTTTGTGAGTTTGAGCTTAGAAGTGAAACTGGAGACAAAATAAAAATACATTCTTGATGTCAACGTCCCAAATCGGGTGTGCGTAAATCACCGAGCAGCGGTGGCTTCAGCGGTGGCTGAGACTGAGACGTGTGGCAGTGACGACTGTGAGGCAGGAATATAAAGCTGAGGTTGGAGCTTGGACGGACACATGCACTTTCTTCTTACTATAATTATCACAGTTTTATTTTGTGAGGCGTTGGTTTGGACTGGTGCGTTGGCCCAATCCAGAGCAGTGTTGTGTCTGCTTGCTATGCTGCTGTACTCATGTGTTTGGGTCAGCAAGGTCCTACGTGTCCACCCTGCTCAGGCCCAGGCTTAGTCTCCAGCCATGAGCTCTTATGAGGCCTGACAGCCTGTTTACCTTGGACGCCATTTCCTTAACGTTTCTGCATGGCTTGGCGCTGACTACCAGTTGAAGTCTGACAGCTTTATTGAATCAGCTCTGCAGCTACAAAGGGAGAGAAAGAAAGAAAGAAGAAAAGACACAAAGGAAAAAGACAGAAAATGAGAAAAAAAAGAGTGTGAAAGAAAGAAGTGAAGGTTATGGAGCAATCGAAAAGCCATCCACAGAGTGGTTTACATTCATGCTCTCCCTCTGGACATAAATACACACTGACCCTTTACATTAACCGGAGCACAACACAAACAGCTCATAAGTCCTAGTTGCACTTTGACACCAACTTTCAACAAAAAAAAGGCAAACACATGCAACGTACTGTAGCTGCACCGAGAGGAAAAGGACAGATTGGGAAACGTCTGTTACTGCAACAGCTTCAATATGTTACAGCTTTTCCCATTGGCTCTCTGCTTCACCACCCCCGTAAATGGGTCCTACTCTGGTGGGATGTCTTATACAAACCACCCCTGGGCAAATATCACATACCATATCGGAACATAGTGACCCGATTCCTTAGAAGAGAGCAGAAAGAGGTGTGTTCACTTAAAACAACAAATCGAGAGCCTGAGGTGGCTTTATCCTGTGCCCTGATGATCTACCTCCCCTCAGGGAGATGGATACAAGAGGAGAGAGGAAAATACACGCACCAATAACCTAGTCAGTTTGACATGGAAACACACACACATGTAAATACACACATTTTTTTTGAATATGCACTGATGCGTGTTCAGTTCCCCTTCCCCTGTTTCGTCTTCAAAGGGAACATCACAAGGTGGTTTTGGCACAATGCAGGTCTTTCAGGGCTCTTTGGTATAAATAACCCCATTGTGATGAAACAGCCTGTGAAATCACCAGCTAGTATAGATCAAATGTCAAGACAGAGCTGATGTTCTGTAGCCAAATTTTCTTTTTTTCTGGGAATTGATTTTAATGACAATACCTGCTGCCCGCCGCTTCGGTCATTTTCATACTCGCTGCAGTTATTTGAATAGTGAATATAAAGTGAAAGGGAGAAATGTTACCTTCTCTTAATGAGCTGTTACGCCAACTGTGGATAATCACAATTACTTTGCTAGAACACAGGACACAGGCCGTGATGTTTTTTCAGGTGATAACTCCGAATAAATACCGGTTAATGAGTGTAAAGTCGCCGCCCCTCAGAGGTTTGTCTGAGCTCGGTCTCTCTTTCCACTCAAGATGTGCAATCCTGTGCGAGATTAATCCCCACCGTTACTCTAATCTCACTCTGTAACAGGGTGAGATTAGGGCACTAAAATGATATGGTGGAGCACATAACCACATGAAGATTACTCATCTGCACATTGATAATCCCTTTAGACTTTAAGTAACGTTCAGAGAGCCAACGTGCTGCACGGTTTCAACAGCGGCCCGAACATTTTAAATCTATTTATAGGCACAGGGAGGGCAGTGTTGAGTGGGGTACTTTAGGGCTTTGGGGTAACCAGTAAGAAAAAGGCTTACCTTTGAATAAATAATTTTTTTAAGTAGTTAATGAGCTGTATAAAGCATTCTGCACTCAACTTTTCAGACAAAAACACTTGGTAACAGATCCCAGGAGGAATCTTTGCTCAGAGGTATTTATGTAGAGAACACGATTTAAAAGCCTCAACATTCGCAATTATTACAGAACAGCATGACTGACACACTAATTCATAGTAGCACAAGTATGAAATTGTATTTTCACATGTTATTTTTTGGGAGGAAACATGCTCATTGGAGAAGATTGATCCCATTTTCATACCTGTATGTTAAGCACACAGCTGGTGACTATTAGCCTAGCTTACAATAAGGCATAGAAACAAGCAGCAGCAGCCAGACTGGCTCTGTCCACACAATTCAGATTATCAACCTGCCAGCATCTTGAGCGTAATTAAAAAAGTTGTTTTGCATTTGTTTAACTCGTACACAAGCAGAAAAGTAACAAAAAAGTTATTAATGAACAACTAATGGATCAATGTTTTACACAAAAACACTAACAGTTCCCTTGGCTCAGAGGGATTTTTTTTTTTTTTTTTTAACAAAACGACCCTCTGGAAAACAGCGATCCAATCCAAAGATATAAAAATAACAATTATTTGAGCCGTAATTTGGCAAAGTTTCCCATTTTAGCAGCTGCAGTGTTTGATGAATGACTTAATCCACTGCAGAAGCTGCCATTAATTCTCACCTGGATCCCTTAAATCACACTGCTGACCCTGACGAGAGACCCCGAATCAATATCGTCTGCTACAGACTTAAAGCTCAGTGCGGAATTGCACTGATTGACATTTAATTGGTAGAATGAACACAATCAGGCAAAAACAAGTGTAATTTGAAAACAAAGATGGCACGAGGCAGTTGGATATTAGGCCACAATGTTTATTCAGTAGTGTTGTTTCAACTTATAGGTACAATACTGTCAGCTTTTGTAAGACTAAAAAAAAGTTACCATTACAGTCATCCATGCTCACAGAATGCCAGTCAAGTCGTTTACACCCCTCTTTTTGTGTACACACCCGCCACATGCTCACCTCGAGCAAGTACATTTCCAAATGGTAGGCACTTTGAAGGTTTAAAACATTTGTGAATATACATTTATATATATTTATATATCTTTTCATATACTAATAAGCAATTGGACTCAAAGGTCAGGTCTCTAATAGAGAGAGGAAATAATAAAAATAAAAAAAACTACAAGAGTGAAGAGAAAGAGAAAGAGGAAACGACATGATGTGGCCATGGCGGAGGGGGAGTGGGTCTGAGGAGACGGTGGGAGTAGAAATACTGTGAGTCTTTGGGTTTTTCAGTATAGTTCAGTACCTTAGGTCCTACGACAAGAGAGGACAGCGCAGACGAGAGGAGGAGGGGGCGGACGAGTAAAGGATCAGAGAAAGAAGAGAGGGACAGGAGGGATGGAGAGGTAGAGGGATGAACAGCTGCATGTGGGTGGTGTTAGGAGTTTAGACGATGTGACAGCATCTACTGCACTGACTTCACATTACTGTACAGCTGAAAAAGGCAACTTCACAAACCTGCCGGACAAAACACGCGTGTCTCTTCTGAGCAAGTTAATGTAGAGGTTCAAAAAAAAAAAAGAAAAAAAGGAAAAGACGTAACCTGTTGTCATTTGACTTTAATCTTTGTTTTCGTCGTTGTCGCCGCTATTCTGTGGCCTTTTATTCAGTTTAGCTCATTTGGGGATGCAAAATAGCACCCGAACGAACACCTCGTGTGCGGGCTGACAAACAACCTCGCATTTTGAGACGCCTCCTCGCATTTAAAACCATCAACAGCCCTCAATGTGAGTCGCACAAACTATTCAAACTTTAGCACTTTTGTGTGCAGCCGCATCTATCAACCCCTCTGAGAAACTCGGTTTCTAGAGGGGGAGGAAGGAAACGAGGGAGGGTGAGGGAGTTGTTGCTGCAGAGGTATGTGCTCTGCATGTTGGGGATTCAGCCCCGGCCTGGTTTGTTTGTGTCCAGGCAGTCGCAGGCCTTCACTGAGCAGGTCTTTGGGCCCAAAGCATCAACACTGGGACAATGACCACCAGGCTGCTCCATACAGCTGAGTGAGAAACAGAGAATGATGGAGGAGGAGGTGGTGTTGGTGGTGTTGGGGTGGGGGTGGTGGGGGTATTGACAGCCCAACTGGCCCTGCTCCAATCTGATTAAAAAGAAGGTGGGAGAGAGGGAGGTTAGGGTAAACAGAGAGAAAGAGGGAGGGCGGGGAGAGAGATGTTAGCAGACTTTGGGTGCAGTCAGTAAACTTGAGGGACACACTGGGGAGGTAGGTGGCTTCGGGCCAAGCCACGGAGAAGAGAACTTCACCCCAAAAAACACTACACACACGCAAAGCTGCACGAGAGCAGTGGGAAGCGAAAGCAGTGAATGTGCAATGTGAGAGAGAGACAGAGAGAGACAGACAGAGAAAGAGAGAGAGAGAGAATGCATTTAAATAGAAAAGTCCAGCGCGACGGACAACAGAAGCGAGATCTGTGACGTTTCTCGAGCCCTGACACACTTGTTTGTTTCTTTTTAAAGACCGATTCCTGGTGTGAAGATTAAACGCTGTTGACAAGAATAATAATAATAAAAAAGAAAAGGCTACACTGAGAAGAGACAAACAAATCAACAAGACATAATGAAACGCTCACGTTTGACCAAAAAAAAAAAAAAAAAAAATTGGATGTGAGAGCAAATAATAAACATTGTAACCTGAAGGGAACATTTACATTGACTGTTAACAGCGTTAATATGAAGACCAAAGAGCTTTCAAAACTACAAAGGCATTTTTTTTTAACATCAGAGAAAAGATAAATTAATGTAATACACCTTTAAAGATCAACATCAGACATGCTAGGACAAAATAAAAAGAAAAAAAATGAACGTAGGATTGATACAGAATAATTATATTCAATTATTTCCACTTTAAATTTTTTTTCTTTACAAATAACATACTGCTACAGTTAAAAGTAGTCAGCGACTAAAAACAGCTCCTTTGACAGAAGACAGATGCGATCAGTTTACTCGCCTTTACAGATCCTGTTTTTTATTTTTTTCAGCCTTTTCAAATAATACACAAAATGTTTAAATACATTGAGATTTGCCATAAAATGAGAAATGCTTGGTTTTCATTTTAAAAAAACAAAAAGAAGAAAGAAAAGGTCTTAATTACAATACTCTATGCAAAAGCTTTCCTTTATGCTATTTTTCCTTAATCGACTTGAAAACATTTTGTACTTGTTTCTTGTTGTGTTTGAACAGATTTGCTGTAGTCGTGGACTGTGTTTTTTCTTTTTTTCTTTTTTTTTTCCAACAGTCACTCGAGATTTTTGTCAATCGGGTTGTGAGAGGGCGGGACTTTATGCATAAAACTCCTTGGTCGGGGCCTTCTGATAGGCTGCGCCGGAGGGTTTCCTCTCCCCTAAGTCGTAGCTGCCCTCATCCTTCTTCCTCATGCGGTAAACCAGCAGCAGGATGAGGAAGATGGCGAACAGGAAGCCGATCACGCCACCTGCGATAACGGCTGAGAGAGAGAGAGGCAGAGAAGGAAGAGGGAAGTCAGTTATCAATTTTAAAATCAATTAAACCTTAAATTTTTTTTATCCCAAAAGCGATCAGGCCTCTGGACACTGAGCTGTCTCCCCTGTGCTCGAACATGTGTCCTCTGTGTTGTGCAATCAGTTACACCACAGGTTCTGCTGCTGTTCCTGGAACAGATTTGAATACCAATGCAATACAACAGTATATTATCAAAACTGGGAGATTAAATGTGGTGAAACCAAACTGCAATCATCGCCGCTGGATGTTGAAACCAGCGCTGTTACTAAATGTCAGTGGGGAAAACCCTCAATTTGTCTCAGGAGATACAGAGCAGATCATTTGCTCTGGTTCATTTCACATCGAGTTTTAAAAGTTAGTGGTCCGTTCAGGGGGTATTAACACGCCGCTCCTTGATTGGTGTACAGAGCCCTGTTGTTGCCCCGAGTGTGTTTGATTGGACACGGTGTGTATTCAAATCAGTGCCTGCAGTGGCCGGGGACGTCGGAGGAGGAGGAGGAGGAGGAAGCTTGTGGCTTTGGCTCCGTCTTTAACAGCTGGGCAAATAAATCCAGCGAGGACAAAACAAACAGCCACCAGTTCAGTGTGGCCTGGACCTGAACGGGTCCTGTCCCTGAACTCGCTGATAAATGTCCCCGCGAGACTAAAGTATTGACCGCTGGTTTCAGACTGACGCCAAGCCAGAAAACACTGGGTCGTACACTTCCCACAATGCAACTCGCGCCCTCATTTGTTGTACATCTATCAAATTCCACATATCAGTATCTAAGGTACGTAACAAGCCCAAATTAAAATAACTCTGGTGGCATTGCTGTGACATCGTCAGGGTTAGCAGCAGACAGCTACCTGTCCTCCTCCGTCTGTTGCAGACATGGGCAGCCGATTCCTCAAAGTGCCGGTGTGGCTGCAGGTTTTTGTTCCAACCAACCAAGAGCACACAGTTTGACCAATCAACTGTCTGAAGACTGAGATCAGTTGATTAAATGAGTCAAGTCACTGGATGGCAGGAAATCATCTCAGCTCATTTGAAAAAGTCTCCTCCATTTAAATCAATCGAGGCAGCATGTTGGATTTAACATGGCTCCTTGTTACTGTTTTGTTTTGTTTTTTTTCAACCTTGTAAGTCACTAAGAAGGCTGAATTTAAAATGTAATACGTTTTAAAAGTTATATGAGTGGATCTGTGACTAAAACGTCCAAAGAGTCTATCTATACAGGTTCCTGAAATGTCGTATACAGTCCAGAATCAGGGCTTGACAGATGCCAGTGATACAGAAGCACATGATGTCTGAGGTTAACCTTACAGAACAGGACATGTTGTAAAGCAGCAGGCCAACAGTGGGCTAACATCAAGAGAAATCTGAATTAAATCCACCAAGGCTGTATGAAGAACCCCCCCCCCCCCCCCCCTCTCTCTAGTTTTGACCCTGACTCTCCTCACTAATGCTCCTACCTCTCCACATGGGCTTATTTCACCCTCCCTCCCAATTATGCCTGTATGAGGTTCTTTATAGCTTCCTAATCTGTTTAAGGTCTCTCCTGGTGCTACAATCTGCCCTCTGCTCCACTTTAGGTTTCCACATGTTGACTGGCCCCATGGGTAAAAGACCCTGGCACAGAGCCAGCTGCTGAGCTCTGAGAAGCAGAAACGCAATGCAGAGTGAATAAATGAAAATTAGATCACGGGCAATTATTTTTATAGAAGTCATGCAGGAGATGAAGCGTAATAATGGTTATGATCCAGAGGAAAGGTAAAGTGAAGGAGGTAGGGGAGGAAAGGCAGGTTGGAGGTGACCGAGCTATACACATATTTCCACTTCCAAAGCCCTATCTAAAGCTTTTATATAGGTGATCCAATTTTGTTTTCTATCACAATCCAAGCACAATATGCAAACAATGCAATGTGCCTATCTATAGGAGAGAGATGGAGGAGAGAGTCTGTCCTGATTTCTCCTTGTTGATGTTGTTTCAGCACCCAGTGTTGGATATCACAACAAAGTGAAAGCGAGGTGCCAATCAATTTTTTCCTCAGACACGCAGGGACAGAGAGACGGCATCAGAGAGCACAGTGCTTTCCAGTCAGATAATTTCTTTTCCACCCTCTTTCATGTGTTCAGGGGGGGAGAAAGAAAAAGGCAGCGCACACTTGAAACGCCCACAATGCAGTGAACTCTACAAGGTCCCACAGAGGGACACAGACGGAGTTTATTAAAAGTGATTATTTTGAGAGGTAGATTAGGTTGGAGACTGTAGGGAAAATATTACAGCAAATTCCAGGATTTTGTCGTGTAGAAGAAATATGGTGACACATTGTAACACTTAAGAATCTGAGAGAAATTAGACGGCAAGCAAAACACTCTGCTTTAGAGAATCAAACTGATGGGCTCAAGCAAAAGAAAGATCCTCACTTGAAACACAAACTTGAGTTAGATGTAAGTAAGATGCACATGTTTGTCTTTGAGGTGATTTTACTGGGACACATACCTGCCAACACCTCCGTCCTCTGGAAGAGGTTTTCAGTGCGGACCTCGACGGCCTCCTGGGGTGAACCGGGGGTACTAGTTGTACTAGTCAACTGGTTCCTCTGCATGTCCTCTGTACCTGGCACTGGTGCCTGGGAGAGGAGGAAGAGGAGGCAAGGAGAGAAGAAAGAAAGGGGTTAATTTCACATTTTATTTATTGACAAATACTCAGTCCTCCCTAGTACGACCATGATTGTAAATATGAATAAAGTGATTAGCTAATTATGTATCTTGTTATGTGCTTGACTCGTCTTTGGACCACACAAAAAAAACATAAAACATATACTAAGTGTTAATTATTGATCTCTACAGGTGCTGGTAGCTGCTTTTCTTTCTTTTGTCTCACTGGTTCCAGTCTTGTTGCCAACAGGCTCTTGGCTCTAGTGTCATATTCAACACACAGACACGTGACAGGTAACAACCCCCCTGGCAACAAGAAAAAAAGGGGTTTTCCAAATGTTTAACTATTCCTTTAAGGAAAAAGGAGAGAATTTCTCTGGGCCATGAAAGCAAAACCTGTCCAATGGGTCAGGACTCATGTATGCAACACTTTTTTTTTCCAATAACAACAAAAGAGGGTGCACAGGAGGACCAGAATGGAAATGAAGCGGGGCAGCTGGCCAAGAGAGTAGTGACAGAGGAAAGAGGAAAATAAATGGGAAAGGGCCAGGTAGGCTCAGGCTTAGGGGGTTGAAACCTTGACGACTAATCCCAAACAGATGCAGTATCCAGTACAGTACAGTAGGAGTGCAACACAGACGTGAGATCTAGGCTGGTTCCAGAATATGTGATTATGTCCGAGAGAGATGTAATCCCCCACAATTTGCAATGGAGCAAAAAACATTGAGAATTGACGTGAGCACTTGATCTTTATCCTGAAAGCAACCTCACGGCTTCTGGTATTACAGGGGATTTAATGACATATACTGGGTCAGCTAAAGACACACTGACGTGCTGTGCCACTCTCTGTTGACTCAGGGTAGTTACAAGTGAGTCACTATGATTGTTACTGACATCAGGTTGCATCATGTCAAAAAAAAAAAACCTGCTCAATATGAAACACATAGTGTTTTTCCCCCTCAAGGTTGAATTACTTTAATAGTTTAATATTCCTATAAAAATGGTGATTGTGAACCAGCAGCAGCAGCACATATAATATTAAGTGCAGAGTGTCTATTTATTTGAAGTTCAAGTTTTGGGAATTACATTTTAGAGTAAGATCGACTCTGCTGTCATGTCTGGATGCTAAGCATGAAGCTACAACCATGAGACAGTTAGCTTAGCTTAGCATCAACAGTCTGATGTGGAATGTGGAATTAAAGGTGTTTTGTTATGATTTTTTTTTTTTACAGTGCAAGCTAAGCTATCTCCTGATTTCATTTCCTGGACATACGCGTTTGAGAGTGGTGTCAATCGTGTAATCCAACTCGCTCCTATTGGAATCTATATTTGAATGCATTTCTTATCTATGTCTCATCTTTTCTTTCAGGGGACATCTTACCTCTGTTCTGAATGGTTTCCTTGTCGTGCTGTCCTTTGCCTTTTCTCTGACCGTGGCTGTGTCCACCCTGGGGGTGAAATCTTTGGTGGAGTCCTGGGTGGGTTGCGCTGCATTGGGCTCGAAATAAACCGTACTGATAGTCACCGTCTCCTCCACCACTTCCTCACCCCCACCTGGAAGAAAGAGGGTGACAGGTAAGTAATGTCTCTGTGATTAAAATGAATACTTGGTGAGATGCAAGCTGATTTACTTGCACAGGGAACTGGCTTCGCTGCATATAAACATGTGGTAAAGATTATGATGGGTGTATGTATACAAACAGATAAAATATGTGCATGCATGTTATCAATATTTAATATCTGTAGCATCTATGCACTTAATCTCTCTTAATTCACACTCTGTGGATTTAATCATCATCTATTATTTACAGCTTGAATCTCCCAGAATACAGAATATAGCTACAGTGTGGCAGAGCAGAGTAATAGGGTTTATATACAATATTGGAGGGGCTATTGATCACTGTCCTGTCTCCTTTCACCTGGCTTGACCTTCTTCCTACTGCAGCGATGCAACTCTCTCAGAAAGCGATAGAGTTACTTCTGACCAATGAATGAGTGTTGTAAAGGTGCTTAAAGCAAGTAGAGCAGAGGAGCTAATAAAAAAGACATGTGAAATTTGCACACTTGCCGGCGGCAGTCTGGGTGACAAGGCAATCTCAATTCAAATCGAGTGAGAGAAAGAGAGGTGGTGAAAGAAACAGGAGACAAAGAGAGGAGGAGAAAAGACGGAGATAAAGAGAAAGTGATGGCACAACTTTAGTTTGAGAGAAAAAAAGGAGAAGAAAAAAACTTGGGGTTCATAAAACTTACCTGCAGCAGGCTCGAAAATGAATGTCATCATGCCTCTGGGTAATTGCCTGCTGAGCTCGCAAAGTAAGTGTGCCTCTGTGTGTGTGTGTGTGTGTGTGTGTGTGTGTGTGTGTGTGTGTGTGTGTGTGTGTGTGTGTGTGTGTGTGTGTGTGTGTGTGTGTGTGTGTGTGTGTGTGTGTGTGTGTGTGTGTGTGTGTGTGTGTGTGTGTGTGTGTGTGTGCGTGTACAGTATGAGTGTGTGTCTCTTGGCCAAGCCTGTGAGTGAGAGAGAATGTGCGTGCGTAAATGTGTCTTACCTGAGCCAGACCCTGAGTTAAAGTCATCATCATCTTCAGGGTAATAACCTCCTGAGCCTGTATCATCCAGGTACAAGTCATCAGTCTGAGAGGACGTCTTGGCTGCTTCTGCTATCTGCAAAGCAACAAGATAACATGTGTCGCCATTATTACTCGTCTCAATTTGCACAGGTCCATGACAAACTTTTCATTCTGCACTGCGTCACATCAACAAGGTGAAGACCTCCGCTGTCTCCACACAGCACACATTCTCTTCATATGAATAAATACAAAAAAGAATCCGGAAGTTTTATGGCCAAGATTTTATTCTCGCCCTTAAGTCATTAATCACAACCTCTCCTGCTCTGAGACCAACACTCCAGCCAGTGATTATTTCTTTTAATTGGCAAGCAGGAAACCCCTCTGGGAGTAGCAATTCAAAGCTTAACTCATTAGTGCAGTTTGAGCAGCGCAAATCTTTGCTAAATTTGCAATTTCTGCAATCTAAAAAGGCGGCTAAGTGCAGCCAAAACAGTGTGAATGCAAATCTGTCTTGTTCACTCATCTGTAAAGTAGGAAATACAAACGTAAATTTGAATCACTGCTAACTTTAGCATGCTAATAGG
Organism: Trachurus trachurus; assembly: GCF_905171665.1. Lineage (NCBI taxonomy): Eukaryota > Metazoa > Chordata > Actinopteri > Carangiformes > Carangidae > Trachurus > Trachurus trachurus. The sequence continues at coordinate 13,238,066 of NC_139904.1, read as the reverse complement.
GACTGCAGATGTACATTAGCTTTAAGATAACTCTGGTACAATGCATCACATGGAAACATTTATGTTTATTATTTTTCAGGATCCCTTTAATGCTCATAATGATAATACAACCGTGGTCAGCTTCTTAGTTGAGCTCATTACTATGCAAATGTTTGCCAGTTTGCTCTAGTCACAAAGTAGGTTACAGCTGAGGCTGCTGGGAATGTCATTACATTGGCAGATGTTTGATCATTAAATTTTTGACCCGATGATGACCCTGATGATTAAAGGTGAGGGGATCACCAAAAGTTATTACAATTCATCCTGAGGTGGAAATGAATGTCTGCAGAAAACCTCACGGCAATCCATTTAGCGGTTGTCGAGACTGCACGGCAACATGTAATAATCATTTTCATTATTGATTATCCTGCTGATTATTGTCATGATTAATTTATCAAAGGTCAGATCTATAAATGTGGGGGAGAAATAATGTATCACCAACAGCCCAGAGCCGAAAGACATTCAGATTGCTGCCACATGAGATAAAGAAAAGCGGCACCTTCACTTCACCATCAGTATTGATTCTGATGATTGACCGATTATTTCAGCACAAGTCCAAAGATTTCACTCAAAACCACAGATATTGATCCTATGGTGGAGCTACAAGAAAAATCTGCAGGATTCCTCATCTGGACACGTTGAATATCTATTCTGTACTAGGACTCTTGTCAGTTCATTCATCAGCTGGTGAGTTATTTCATTCTGGTCCAGAGCTGTGGTCAGTCCGTCACATGGACACAACGCCAGCATGGCTAACAACAACAACACACGTGTCCCCGTTTTATGATCAAATGAAGCGCAGCAGCACAGGTGACGGTCCAATCACAACAACATCTACTCCCTCTCACACACTATCGTCGCCTGGACAACCCGCCTGACTAGTGGGAATGTTTGTGTTCCGGCTTAATGGAGTGACGGGCTGAAAAGACCACAGTTTAACAGAGGCTGTTTGTTTAAAAAGCAGCTGCTCACGTGGTGAGTAAAGTTGAGATTTCCATGAGAAATAAGAACAGGGGATGAGAGTTTTCACTGTCAGTGGTTTACTCAATCACATACACTGTATGAAGGATATGTCAAAATAACAACAACCCTTTTTGTACAAATATGTGTGTGCCCATGGTACACAACATGTAACTACTGTATTAAAAGTGTTGTGTTCAGTGTGTGTGACTGGAATAGCTATAAACGCATCCATGGCAACATCCATTCAACTTCTATTCACCAATCTGTGGTTGGCTGTACTGCCCCTTCTATACTGATAGTCCTGCTTTGGAAGAAAAGAACACAAAAGAGAAACCTCACAATATATCATCCCTGTGTGTTTGTGTGTGTGTGTGTGTGTGTGTGTGTGTGTGTGTGTGTGTGTGTGGCACCCATTAAGCTGGTTGCTACAGCTCCAGTTTTGCTTGGAGGATGTTGAGCTGATAAACCTGGGGCTGAATGAGGCTCACTTGGAGGAAATAATCAATTGGCTTGACAGGAAATAAGTTTTTATTATTATTATTATTATTATTATTATTATTATTATTATTATTATTATTATTATTATTATTATTATTATTATTATTATTATTATAATTATTATTATTATTATTAACACAAAGAATAGGAAAGCTGAGAAACAGGGCAAAGAGAAATCTTTGCGTTTTTGTATCTGTTTTAGATACTCCTGAGTCCTGCACATAAAAAAGTGAGCAGAGCTCTAACTTTGCAACATTTTCATTATTAAATAGTCTGTCAGTTCATTTCTTCTCCTTTAGTGGTTTAGTCTGATGTTTTACATTGAGTTTCAATGGTTTTTTAAATCATGTTTTATGTGCCTTATGGTAAAGTGTTTATGTTCCATGTTTCTTCTGGCTGCAGTTTTCCCTTTGGGCCCAATAGAATAAAAGTGAAAGTATCTAAAAAAGCAGAGCATAAAACTTCCATCACAAGTTGCTTGTCTCGTTCACATGGCAGTCCAAAATTCAAATGTATCCAATTTATGTTGCACGACAGCAGCAAATTCTCACAGTTTAGAAGCTGGAACACATTTTCTTTGGCCTTTTTTGCTGGATCAGTGAATTCAATGATGGACCCCCCCCCCCCCAATCTCCATTTCAGCATTTCCAATTAGGCTCAGTGTTGTAATGTGAGTGTGTTCAATGCTTTTAAGTCACTGTGTGTGCATACGTGTGCTTTTGTGCAGGTCATGAAAGAAAGGCCCGGCACTCTCCATAACAAAGAGGCAGGGAGTACACACAGTAACAACAGAGAGAGGAGAAAGACAGAGGCCAGATTAAACAGAACAATGTGTATCTCCATCTCTCCTCTCTCAACTGCCTCTGACTTCTGGAAGAAAGGCCTTTCACCGCTGAGCCGCCTGATCAAAGAGAGAATTTGTTCAAAGCAACTTTATCTTAACCTTTCTTGCCTTCTTTCCCTCCAAACACCCCCCCCAACCACCACCCCACCCCCCTCTGCTGCAACAGCCTGGCAAATCAATTCACCGGTCCATGCGGACCACAGGTCTTTATGCACTGGTGATATGAGCACAATGGACCATAAGGAGGCAGGCCACAGATCAAATGCTGACAAAGGGACACTAATGAGATAGAGGCCACACACACACACACACACACACACACACACATCCGCATGCATGACTAGACATGTTTTACAAATGTATGCAAGCATTCATTGATTCATTGATTATACATACACACATTAGAGCGGGCAATTGAGCATATAACTCTACAGCACACACGCACATGAAAGCAAATGTGTGAACAAATGAATAGTAATAACAGTGTAGCTTTAACTCCCTCCGGGTCTATTAAATGTAGATTTCAAAGACATTATAAATATGATGAAAACACTTTCACCTGACTTGTTAAATGAACAAATGGATGAATAATGTGCATAGTTAAGTACAAGGAGGAAGCTTATTATAGTTGTATTGTTCTCTTGCCAGAAAGTTAGCGAATATACAATGTCAATGATTCAGTTAATTATTAGATTTCCTGCTTTTTCAGAGTTGCATTGTATAGAATGAATATCTGCATTTAGTCTATTAGTCTATAAGCTCATAGAGTGTGTTTGCAATTATCTTGTTTTATCACAGTGGCTGTAACCAAGTAACTTGTTTACAATAACACAAATTCAATCTCCTCATCCACCGCTCTGCTAGAATGGGAAAAAAAAGTATATTTCTCAAAATAAACTTCTCTTTTAACAAGGAGGCCAAACCCAACCGAGAGCTGTGCTACCTTTTGTGCACCGACTGAGTATACAGAGGGCTGATTTATTTCAAGCTGGAGGTTGCACGAGTCGTCCGTCTCCTCTGTAATCCTCGTGTTTCCACAGTTTGAACAAAGTATTTGGATTAGAGACAGTACAAGTCACACGGCAGCAAATCAGTGCAGATCTGAGCGGAAGACGTTGTCTGTTTGACCTTCATAAACTTCACTGACCTCATCTGACACACTGGGCCAGGCTACAAACGTGTGTGTGTGCTTGGGAGTATAGACAACATAAACTTGATAAAGGAGACTGCCTCTATCGCTAGTGCACTGCACACATGCATGTGCACAGTCGCAGCAGCCCCGATAAACTTTTGCTCTTTTTATCAATCCAGTGACATTTACAGGTAGTCTCTGCTTTCTGTTCTTATCACAGCCTCTAGCGGACATCAATCCACCACCAAGTACAGCAGAGTGAACACTGAAAACCATTTACAACCATTTTGATTGTAGCACGGCTGCTCTACTCTACAGAGTAATTATAAGAGAAATCCTGCAGTGTCACTTACAAGATTGATTCGGGGACAGGCAAATTGATCCAGATGGAAATGTCTAATTTAGCCACGTATTTCTTTTTTTTTTTTGGCAATCAGCGTTAGGTTTGCCATGACGGTGAACAATTTCTGAATCCCATCTATTATTCAGCGAATCTACTGACTCATCCCTCCTTAGGAACCAAAACAGTGCTCCTTCCTTCCCTCACCGTCTCTATGTTGTCATTCACTAAATCTGAAAGCTAATGTGATATTAAAGTTTCATGAACCTGCGAAAAATAAAAAAAACTTTAAGACTTGCAGTAAATCTGCATCGAATCCAAACGTAGGAAACCATTTCACAGCAGCTCACATTCGACTGGCTCTCTGAGGCCATACTGTGTTTTGTATTGATCGTTACAGTTAGCCACTGCTGTGTACAGTTAAGAGAGGAGGGGATGTTCTTGTGTAACATATTATACCAATATCACAGTATGCTCTCTTCTGATAAATACTTCCATAACCTCACACAGAAATCAGCAGTATCCAAGGAGTTGGATTTCCACTGCAGTGCCTCTGTGTTAAATCATCCTTAAACCCCACCGCAGAGCAAATAAAGCAAGTACACAGATGAGACTTTACACTTCCATTCTTCGAGCTCAGTCTTTGCACGTCTTGTAGTGGATTTTAAAAAGGAGGAGAAAGATGAGGCCTTGGAGGACACAGAGAAGGAGATGGAAAGCATCAGAGTGATACTTAAGAGAGGACAGTATCGTCCACACACAAAGACTACACATTCTCAAAGCAGCATGTCGCCTTTGTGCACAAGAAAAGTGAGCAAGAAACGAGGGCAGAGGTTCACGCTTATAGAAATCCACATGCAGCCTCCGACACTCGTGCGCGCTGCCTTCATCACGCACATCCTCTATCTGAGGTTCTCCATTTGGTGAAAAATGAATAACAGCATCTGAAGCACAGGACGGACACCGACTGTCTGGTTTGTTGGGTCACGTTCACACTGACATTAGGTGCAGTATGAGTAAACACAACATATGAATGATGTCGCTGGCTTGATACAGTACCAAAAAGATCACCCATCACAAGATGAGTCTTTGCTTATCTTTTGATCAATCAAATTCAGGAAAGCTGCAGCATGGATGACTGGTGGACTTCTTTGTAGTGTAAAGGCCATATTTCTTTAGTTTACCTTGAGCCTGTGTGAACACCTGGGTTGTGTTACGTCAAGCGCACATTAGGTTGAATCGTGTCCTGCCTTAAACATTTACTTGTCCCTGTATGACTGAAAAGCTTTGGTAGCTGCTGCTATTTTTTCTATTTTTATGACTCTCCTTTACTTTATGATCATGAATTTGGTTGCACTTGTGATGAAAGCCTATATCACAGACTAAACCACACGTTTCCTGACATTTCAAATGTAATTTTTTAAATGTTTATTAAAGCTGCAGTCGACTCTGGCGCGTTTCTTTTCATCATTAAGGAGAATAACTGGTAGAGCCTTGCGCCCTGTCAAGCACAGTCACACAGGAGGACATGTGAGTTTGCACACACACACATCGACACACACACACAGACAGGCTCATTTAGCCACCTTAACAAGTGGATACTACACAGTCTGATCATGCTTACAGACAGTGAAGGGGAAAAAAAGAGGGGACAGGCACGGAGAGAGCGAGTGAAAGCCAGGAGGGAGGAGGGCGAAGTGCCATAATGAGCCAGTAGCTACTGTAGCGATGAGCGCGCTCTATTAGTTGTGAGAACCTGCCGCTGCCGTTGCTGGCATCTCTGCCCGCTAATGAACTAATAAGGCAACAGGAGAGCGGCTTCCACGCCGTCTCTGCGTGTGTCTGCCTGTCACCCAGCTGTCTGTTTGACCTGTGAATTCGAAGGAGACGTGAAGAGCTGCGGAACTGCGAGACTTGAACAAAATGCAGATGACAGAGAAGGAGGGACTGAAGAGAGGAGAGTGTGAGATAAAAGAGAGAGTGGGGGGGTGGACAAAAGGGGAGAGGGAGGATGAGAAAAGAGAAGGGGGGAAGAAGGGAGGGAGGGGGGGGGAAACAACCCATTGCTGCAGACAATCCCGTGGCCTGGAGGTTGCTCTGCTAAAAGCCTGTCAAAATCAGCATGTCCATGCCTAGCGGGGCTTGAAAGGCACTGGGTCTGTATGAGCTTACAGTATCTGTGTGTGTGTGTGTCTGTGTGTGTGACTGTGTGAGTCAGTGTTATGTTTGCATCCCTCGCTCCTTCCTATAAGAGATGGATGAGGGGATACGTATGGAGTCATCTGAAGTAACCCTGGGCTCCCGACTCTCTGCTGTTGACACACTGCTCTCACTTCTAACACAACAAATATTAGCTCAACTCCAAGTCAGGCCAGGGAAAATAGTGTTCCTCAAAGGAATGCACACACACACACACACACACAAAGATACACACACTTGAACATCTGTGTGCATGAAAAGCACCCATGGGACACACATATGTGCCAACACAGACACACACACAGACCCTTATCCAGCTCTCACATCTCCAAAGGCGTGAGACGAATGCACAGACACACTCGCGCACACACACACACACACACACACACACACTATAACACTGACTTCAGACGGAAGGAAAAAGTGGAAAACAAGTGCACGGGGGCCGGCAGACAGACAGACAGACAACGTCTCAGATCCTCCTTCATCGGTCTGCTGCTCTCTCTGCTTCTTAACTGTTTCTGTAAATCTACTTCAGGAGCTCAGAGAGAACCACAGCAGAGGAAAACAACATCCGTCTCGGCTTTCCAGGCACAGTCATTACAGCATGTATAAAGGCATTGTGCCTCACAACTGTAACTTTTCCATATTTCATGGCAGCGTCTACGGTGTATGGCGCTACATCAGCTGCTGCCTCCTCTGCTTTTCCTATATTTAATTGAACACGCTTGCTTTAGCTCGTTCATTTAAAATGTTCTTCAAAGGCAGCAGGTGGAGCTAAATAAAATATCATAAGTCATAAAGAGAATTTTGTCTTTATCCTCATTAAGCTAATCGTCTTATTATTATTTTTTTAGGAGAAGCGTGTATTTCCTTGTTGAGGATTAAGCGGAGAAGATTGATAGCCTACCATTCGCACATCTGGCCGTTAAATATGGAGCAGTTAGCTTAGCTCGGCGTGACGCCTGAAATTATTCATTATTATTAATAGTCAACAGATTAATCAGTCATGAAACTCGTGACTTTGTGAGTATTCACTCTCAAAATCTCATCAGTCTTCATATGATAGCTTTACTGTTGACTGTCGGCTTTGTTCTGAGTCACTTCTCTTTGTCACAGCCGGCCCCACAAATATCTACATCTGTGAGGGGAGTCGATAATATGCGAGAGGGGAGGGTCTCTGTGTGTGTGTGTGTGTGTGTGTGTGAGAGGGAGAGAGCGTGAGAGAGAGAGAGAGAGAGAGAGAGAGAGAGAGAGAGAGGGAGGGCAGAGTGTGATAATCCCTAATTAACAAAGTAAAGGTGGCAGATCGGCCTGCTGGCTTTCACTTTATCTGTTCTACTTGGGCTGCCACAGATCCATACAGAAGGTCAATACAGTAACACAGTGTGGCAGGCAGCAACTGCACTCTGCCCACCCCCCAACACCCCACAGTGCCCCCCCTCTCCCCCTCTTCCCCCTCCTCCTCCTCCTCCATGACTTGGGCTTTATCACAGCACAGACAGGACACTCAAGAAACAGAGGAAAAGAGGAGTGGGTGCAAGTGAAGAGCTGATAATACGTTCAGCAGGTTCAATCAATTACATACATGTTGGACTTGGATGAATTTAGCAACTACAGTGTGGTATTTTGTCCTTTAAAAAAAATCTTCTTATTCCATCATAGCTGTGATTTTTGCACTTTTGACTTATTGACTTATAATTATAGAGTAGCTCAGGCTCCCTGTATGATATTTAGCAATCCACAATTTAAAAAAAAAGTCCTATATTTTCTCAGAAATGGTCATAAAGCAAAACCACAGTGTCACTTGAAAAACACAGAGGATATGTCATCAGCAGGAAAAGAGAAAAAAAAAAACTTCCTTCTGCTCTGCAATTCTTCAGTGTCTGTGAGGAGGAGAGGAAGTGAACAATAGCCTCCCCGGTGTTTGGAGAGGTGGACAGCGGGAGAGGGGCTGACAGAAGAAGATGAGTCAAGGGGAGTCTGGTGGCTATACAGGGTGACAAATTGGCTTCAGTGGATTCGAGCAGCATCAGCCATCGCCAGAGCAGGCAGCTGCTGCTCGGTAGAGGAAGTAGTATGAATCACAGCTGGATCTGGTGTGGTGTTGTTATTAGAGATGGAGAAAAAAAAAGAAAAAGAAATAACAGGACAGGACAGGACAGGAGAGGAGTTGGCGACATCCAAACATTCAATTTGTCCCACAAACACCTGCTGATGAGTGAGCAAACTACCGGCAAGACAGAGAGAATGAACTTCTCTGTGAGTCATGTGTGTGTGTGGGTGCTGAGCATTGTTTGGAAAAGAGCAGAGGAGAGGAGAGGATGCCCCAACTGGAACTCTTACAGGCCAAAAAAGGTTAGTGTGTATGTGTGTGTGTGTGTGCGCCTTTGTGCTCTTTGAACCCACTCTAACTTTTATTGCCCTCCCAGGGATCATAATAAGGAACTAATTGATAGTCTTTGAGCTGTGGGTTGAGGAGAGGGGGAGTTCCTGCCGGAAGTCAACACAAATCAAACTCTCTCTGAGCCCTTAAGGTCTGGAGCTATTCCAGCTGAGTCGCGGTGAGTTTGTGTGTGTGTGTGTGTGTGGGTGGGCGGGTTGGTGGGAGAGAGACACAGACAAAGAGCAGAGAGAGGAAATGCAAAAGAGCAAGAGTGCGCCTGAGATAAAGAGCGAGAGCAACTAGTGACATTTGCAGTTTGCACATCTCTCGACTCCCCTCACTTTAATGCACAAGCTTCCACTTTTGACCAAATAACTCCAGACTGTTGGAATAATGTGTTCCAGCCATGTGAGATATGATACATATCAACATCTGTAACATCTTGCAGCCGTCGCTCTCTGATGTGGCTGAAACAGAGAGGTCGTAGAGTCAACACAACACAGCAGCTTTACATAGATACATTACAGAGTGATGTCTCTGAGCTGCATTTATTTCAAGAAGCTTCACACTGTACAGTAACCTTTGGAAAAAAATCCCCCCCCCCCCCTCCCAACTCTTTTCATTTTTCTCCCTGCTCTGAAAAAGATTAGATCACGTCTCTGTAGGTGAAAGCCCCTCCCACCTCCACAACCTGAGCACAAGCTGAGCATGTGGGTGCTTTCAGCTCAGATTCATATCGGCTCCTATTCCAAAACAAACGGCCGTCTGACATAGGAAGGCATACACCACATTCCACAGGGCTCAAGCCCCTCCATAAGGGTGGGGGGTGGGCAGGAGCAGGAGCGGGAGCAGGAGGGGTTTCCAGCTCAGACTGCCAAGGGTGTCTGCACTGAGCGAAGCTTGTGGCTTGTACCAAGAGCTGAAGGTGGGACACTGTGAGGCACTCCAATGATAAATGAATCTTAATTCTGTGAAAAGACAAAAATCAAATCATCCTAAACCCAGTGTGGATTCATCCTCATCTGAAAATAGTTCCCAACAAAAACAACAAACGTGGAAAAAGGTCAGTTTTATTCACTTTCGGGTCAAATACAAGGCTACATGTCTCAATGTCTCCACCAGATACTCAATCACTTCTCTCTATTGCTTCGTGCACAGAAGCCTTCATTTCATATATCAAGTAATCGGCACAAAATCTGTATTCGTGGCCACAGCACATCTTTTTTTTCCCGACTTGTTAAATCATTTCAAATGTTTTCTATACAACCCAAACGAGATGCTCGGCTCACGACGAGAGGCTAAAAAAGGATTTTATGAGAATGCAGATGAAAAGATGACGAGTTACCCTTTCAATCCTCCGACGCTGCCCTTCACACTGTTATTTGAAAAAGGTTGAGACCGGCCTTTAACGGGTGCATTAGCCCAACTTTATGTCCCCATAAAGATTAAATAAACGACTATGACTGTAGGACAATCAAATGCAGCAGGCTCGTCTAGTGGTCTGTGAGTGCTGCTGCTCGATGGACATCACTGTCGGCCCGGCCGGCTCAGCCTGACACTGCTGAGCAAATACACTGACTTTCTGAAATATATAACAGATCAGCTGCCTCTTCACTGCACAGCCAGAACATTTTCAGCCCACAGAGGCGGCGGCAGCAGCAGCAGCAGCAGCAGCAGCAGCAGCAGCAGCACAGGAGTGAAACCAGTGGTCGTTTGGAGGACGGGGTAGATTGTTGACATGATGAACCATTCACATCATGGCTTGTGGTGTGGTTGTGACGATGACACAGCCGGTAGCCGAGTCCACAACTTTGGATGGATCTCTATGAAATATTATTAATATTAAGATGACAGATGAAAGGATGGGTCCTAATGACTTGGGCGATCTCCTGGCTCTTCGTCTACGGTTTGCATTTGTGGTTTTCCAAGGAGATGTCTCCTCTACTGGACTCTACACATCATTATGTCAGCATGATCACTGAGAGCACTCATGATGTATTACAACAGCTGGATGCGGTACCACCACTCAGCTCCACTGCCAATTTGTCCCAGTGTCAGCACAGTTAAAAGTGGCATATTTTCCTGATATCATCCCAGTGTTAAGTCTGTGGCCTGAGCAAAGGAACGTGCAGGCGGCGCCAGTGGGCAGAGCGCTAATGTGCACGTGCAGAGGGGGCCGCACAGCGTGGACGCCAACCAGGGAAAGGGCTAGAAAACTTTTTTTGGCGAACTCCCTGGGAGAGCAATTTTCATCCAAGTGAGTGGCCGCCATCTCTAAAAAAGTCCAGTATCCAGTTCCAATAATAATCCATGCAAAAGCCTCGCTAACATGGCGGTGGTTTTGTTTTTCCGTCTTTCCAAAAACAAAAAGTCCACTCCGACATCTCAAACTGAATCCATATGTGAGGCGAAACGCTTTTCTGGCATCTCAAAGTTGGACTGGGGATTTAATTGTTACTCCCAAGCTAACAAACATGAACAAAAAAACACTGACGGCCTCATCTCCAGTTGTGTATATTGGTCTAACTCATACCATGCAAACGGCAAACGTGGGTGGAATTGTAACCTTGCCTACCATAACCTGCTGCTTTTGAACCGGCCCCACATGATCCTCTATTTTCCCTTCCCACAGACCAGTGAGACACAACATTGAGTGGCTATGATTTCCTCCCTCGCAGTATTGCTTCCCAACAGGAAGAAAGTCAATTTCATGGCTTCCAAGAAAAACAGACACACGCTGACAGACCACCCCAACGCAACCGGCAACAGAGGAAAAAAGAAAGAAATGGCGTCCGCCTCGCCGTCACCCCCACCTGTCCGGTAGTGATGGTAACAAAGGAAGAGGCGACTCCAGCAGCGAGTGCATCATTCGTATCTCGCTGCAGCTTTATATTAAAGTGCGTCTGTTTCACCGTATATGAATATGGATTTTTCTCACATGCCGCAACGCGTTACAGCCAATTTACTTCTTCTCAGACCACTAAATATTTCACCACTGTAATTAAAGGCCGTCTCATTCTGTCAAGTGGCTCTTCGGAGGCCCCCGATCGGATTTAATGTAAACTTAATGTAAACCTTCTCACTGTGAAATTTCTCCCTCAGTTGCTGCCAGAGCTCATAAAGACGAGGGGGGAACAATGTGGAACTCATGAGGCTTCAACATGGCCCTATTTAGAGAATACCTCAGTGCTGTGGTATCCAGCCTCATGGACCGTAACTGGCTTTCTTTCTGCCTCCTGCACAAGAAGGAGCTCTGCAGATTCCCAGGCCTGGCGAGCGCTGCCGCCGCTGCTGCTGCTGCTGCTGCTGCTGCTGCTGCTCAGTGCCTGATCACGCCCTCCTCCTCGCCTCTCTCCTCTAATCACCCCCCCCTTCCCCAACTTTTGCCGATCCACGGGCTTCTGATATGCACGTGAAAGCCTAGATTCTTTGTCAGCTGTGAAACTCTAGACACTGGGAAATAGGCTTCACCTTGCAGTCATCTCTGATGCTGAGGAGGGGGGAAGAGGAGGAGTAGGAGGAAGGGGGAACAGTAAAGATTTGCTGCAGCACAGCAGCTTTCTTCCCTCCAGACAGGAGAGAAATATGAAGCTTAACAGAAAAAGCTCGAGCTGTGTAGAGAAGAGCAAACACAGTAAGAGAGAGAGAGAGAGAAAAAAGATTTAAGTGTCTTATATAAAACAGGTTTCATATTCTGTATCTCAAAGACTCCAGTAACCCGAAAGCACTAAGGCGCAGCATGGGAACAATCTGGAGTTTCTCCATTTAGCTGGGAGTGATAGCGCAGCCCCGTATCATGCCACATGCCACAATATCAGAGGTTCAAACCGCTCGCAGGGACTCAAAATGGAGTCGAGCCGTGTACACACACAAATGTGAGCAGCTGTATGGAGCTTGTTTAACCAGAGCTGATAGAGGGGGATAGACGTTTTACAAACAGTTCAATCTTCGACTGGAGGTGAAGAAGACCGCTCACCAGCTGAATGTTGAGTGATACCACCTCAAGTCCCAGCTCTTCTTCTCCTTACATTTAAACCATCTGTCTGGGTTACACACAGAATTAAATGAGGTTTGTATTCCTCTAAACCAAGGTAGTGTTTCTACCAAGACTTGTTATAAAATTGATTTTGAGGATTTGAATTGGTTAAGTAAAAAAAAACAACTCAAAGTTGGTATTTTTCATGTAAGATTTGACATTGATGACAACAGGACATCAATAAAATGTCCCAAAAAGTCCCAGATAACCCGGCCTCCAAATTGCAGATTTTGTCCAAACTAATCGTTTCAAAGGTTCGAAACTAAGCGATACTCACTTCAGGGTTTTTAATGATCCATTAATCTGCTGAACATGCTTTTGATTCATTCTTTTAATTAACAGTCAAAAATACCCAAAGCTCAATTTAACACGAGGTTACTGATTATTTTTCTAGTTTTTTATTTCAGCCAACATACTGATAATTTGAACTCTTTATGTCTCTATGCTCTTAATTAAAAAAAACTTTTTGGCCATCCACTCAAATTTCCAAGGACTTTCACAGCCCACAGTGAATGTGTTGTCTGTTTGTGTAACCGTCCTTCTTCAAAAGCAGCTCACAGACAGTGATGAAAAGCAAGCCAACAACAGAGGATGTCTGAAAGCCCCCGGTAAAAGTTTACAGCCGACACAAACACACAAACACACTGAACTTTCATGGACGTCATCAGTTTCCTGCTTTAATTAATAATAATATACCACCTCTGGCTCTGCTTGGCAACCTTTAGCTGGACTGAACGTGGCTGGATATGAGTAACTCTGCGGTGTGTCCACTCAACCTGCGCAGAACATTAGCATCGTGGACAAAGGCTTTTTTTCCTCTCTGAAAGGTCTCAGTGACCCCCTCGTCCATTCACTCAGCCTTAAAATAAAACAAAACTAATCAGGCGTCCGGCCCTCTGTGGCTGCAGCCGTCTCGTTTCCCTCTGGCCTGAAAGCAGCAGATTTTCAGCCCCTCACCTGCATCACATTAAAACTTACTGAGCTTTTACTTTTAGCCCACAGGTGCACACTATATGAGCCCCCAGCCTTTCGTCTATGTACGAGCAGGAAATTAATAGTTGTGCTGCTAACTTAGCAGGTATTCTCCCAGGAGCTGTGGTGTATAATAGAATAGAGGAGAATACAGAGCCTGTATAACATCCCCCATCAATGCCTGTACAAGAATTCTCATCTGTCATGGCTGCTATGTAATACTCAGCTCAGTGGGCAGGAATGCATGCATATGCATCCGCCTCCTATTTAAATGTACTGTATGTGTGGCTCTTATCTGCTGCTGCTGCGCCAACAGGCTCTCTGCGAGGCCTACAGGGTTAAGTTGAGTAGCATGTGGCCCAGAACTGGAGCTGTGCTGTGCTGTGCTGTGCTCAGCTGCTGTCAGCAGACGGACAGACGGAGAGACTCTCCTGGTTTAAAATCTTGGGAAGGAGTAATACTTAGAGAGGGTGCCAAGACCATCTGTAAGGGAGAGCAGGAGAGAAAACAGGTCTCTCTTTATCTCATGTCCTTGGATGCAGCCTGCTAAGAGGACAGGGGGGCGGGCGGATGGAAAATGTTTCTACAATTATTTGTGGGAGCTTAACATTAAGCCCATGGTACACTGTATTTATTGTTGGGATAGTGAGTCATCCCAGATTTGCTTCATCACCAATAATCACTGATCGTTTCAGAAAAAAACATGTGCTGCATCTTTTCAAACACAGGGATTTGCTGCTTCTCCCTGGTTTATATCTTTGTGAACTGAATAAGCACTTTGAACAAACAGCAGTGTCATATTAGGCTGGAGCTATATTTATACACTTTTTTTTTCTTTCTAAAATTGAAAAGCGGACACTGAAATGCATGTAAATAAATAGAGTTCTTCAGTCGCTGCGTCTCCTGCTCCAATTATAGAAGCAAGACGCTCATGTCCTCTGACCCCCCACCGGTGACGCTTTGCTGGTACACACTCATTCTTGACTCTGACATCCCACCACTTGTTTTTTTTTAATTATTATTATTCTGAGCTGGAAGCACAAACTACGACTGCGGGAGTGTGAAAAATCTGACTGGTTGTACGTGTGCGATGTCTCAGGTCCGTGCTTTTTTAACCTTTTTATATAAACCAGGGCAGCGTGTGGATAGACAGATGAGTGGAGTTGTACTTTATTTGCATTAGAAAACATATTCCTAAGTAAATATAGCCCACCATTATTCAACAGCGGTAAAAGACTTCAAAAGCTTCACGGGGCTCCCAGCTGAGATCAATCACCATGTTGGTTATATAAACCTCTGCTGTGCATACACACACACCTGTGCCACAGGCAAAGATACACACAGTCAGTGCCTTGGATACAAAAACACACACAGACATGGACACACACACACTCAGACATGTATGTACACATTAACACGTGAGCTGCCACATGTTCATGAACACACACACACACACGCTATAAACTGTCTTGCTTTGGCCTGTGCAATGACCTGTGCTCATACAGTATGCACACGCATTGCCTTCTCTCATTCTACTTTACACACACACACTCACACACACCATCGGGTCGTCAGTGTGTCAGTCAGTGCTCTGGAAAGCGATGAATGCAGCCTTTGAATCCGCGGCAGGCCAACAATATCAACCATTCCTGCACTAACACAGGTGCTGCTGCTGCTGCTGCTGCTGGACAAGTCAACTGAAATGAATATTTGTGTGTACATGCAAATATCTGTAGGTGTGTGTGAGTGTGTGTAACTATGTCTATACTACACATGACCACATGACACACACACACACACATGCAGTAAACAAGTATCATAATCACCTGAGCAGCTCATGGGGTCAGTCAGAAGCCTGTGATCTGCACCACTGACTGCCTGCTCTTTGTCAACAAAAGCACACACACACAATGGAATGTGTTTTGTTTGAACCCTATCACTATAATTAGTCTTTGTGTATGTGCATGCATTTGTTTCATGATGCCTTTGCATGCTTTGTACTTGCACTCTTTGTTCTTGAGCTGAACAGTTGTTTGAGTTTTACCAAATGCTGTTCATGAAAATTTCATGCTGAAAACAACACACACCCCGAATGTCTTGGTGCTCTAGAGTTCAATCTGGCAACACACACACACACACACACACACACACACACACACACACACACACACACACACACACACACACACACACACACACACACACACACACACACACACACACACACACACAGTGGCACTAATGACATTCTGCCCTCAGCCTCCTATTAGCTGTTATACTTCTGGCGTACACTTAATGTCAAACAGAAAGGGGGAGCTGCTAAGTGTTTTAAACTATGTACCTTTAATCTCTGAAACAATGGAATGCACATAGTTTCTGGCTCGAAGAAGGGGGTCAATGTCATTAATCACTGATCATGTGCTCCCGACTTGGAGCTAAGCTTATCAACTTGTCTTATAACAATTAAGGTGCAGGGTCAATCCGCTTCCAGCTGCCAAATGAGAGCATGAATTAAAAAAAATATATATAAGATGGGTTAGTTAGTCGGTCACTTTTCAGGAGGCTGAATAAGCACAGAGCTGGGTTAGATATCTTACTATTTCTTTTGAATTCATTGATTGCTGTTAGTGGCTGCTGCCAACTCCACAGTCCTCTATAGTGCTGCATGTCACAAAACACGTCTCACACACCTCAGGCAGTCTGGTTTTCTCTGTCACTTTGTCAATGAAGGGGTATGGTTTCCATCAACTCTGCCTTTTAAAAGCTTGTGTGGTTCACTAGTGTTTAAAAAAAAAAAAGGTGTGCATGATTGCATCTTTAGTTTTTCAGGGTTTTTTTGTGCTCACATATTGTATGTACGCACACTAGCAAAGTGTGTGTGAATGTGTTTGGATACAGATGGATAACCAGTTCCAACTCTAACAGAGTCCAGTTTTTTCCACCCTATTTAATATCTCTATGTCTCAGTGTAGCCAATCTGTCGCCAAAAAAAACTATGGACCCTTCATTGCCAGGTCATTAACACCGCAACATGAAAGCTCTCTCAAGAACTCTAGGGGTCAAAGTTTGCCCCCCGTCTTCCTCACCACATAAAATAGAAAACAGTGGATGGGAGGGGAAAGGGTGGCGGAGGATGTGGGTTTGGGAGTTCTATTTTGCTCTGATTATATTTAACCAAGATGTTGCAGTTAGTTGCAAGATGACATGAGTAAGAAGGTGCAATACAAATATGTGGCTAGAAAAGTAGGAAGTCCACATTGAAAGAAAAAAAAAGCCAACCAAATGCACCAAATTTCCATCCCTGTTAATACATATGGGCATTTATGGACTTATCAGTGTGCAGAGGGAAAAAAATGATGATGTGCCACATTCCTCCATCCAGGACACCAATCTCTCACCGCTGCCAGCTCTGCCTTTATCACCTGAGATGAAAGCCGGAGGGGGTGGGGGGGGAGAAAGAGAGAGAGAGGGGCAGATGGGGCAGAGGCATGCGAGGAGGAAGGAGGGGAGGGGAGAACGATTTTGCCGCTTTGTTGGCTGATCTGGTTCAATCCTTGTGGTGCAGCGATTGAATTCCCATCCAAGCCTTTTCCTTAAGAGGATTTGGACTCAAGGGAGTCGGCAGGGCCACAGGCCGACAGTGCGAGGGGAGGAACCCGTAATGGGATGATGGGAGCGATGGAGGAGAAAGGCATGGGTGCAGGAAGGGAGGAAAAGACTAAGGAGAGGGGGGGATTGCTGAAAAATAAATAAGATCCACGGGATGGTTAAAAAGGTCAAGGAGAAATTGTGCCACAACTTCCAGCTGGGACAATGTGTTAGCTATGCAGAGACAGAAACGATGCAAAGGTTGTGAGAGAGGTTAATGAAGGAAGTCGCACACGTTTCAGTTGTCAGAGAGAGATAAAGAGAGAAAGAGAGACGGGACGTGGAAGAGAAAGGGGACAGTAATGATTTAAGGAGTGGATAAACAGGAGGAATAAAGAGGCAAAGGAGGGATGAGAGGAACAGCAGGTGGTGATCTCTGATCCCATTATCCAGGGTAATCCTGACCAACGGTGAGCGTGTTTGTATGTGTACTGCCATACGCGTGAGTGTGCGAGTGTGTGTTTTTGTTGCTGGCGTGACACTCGCTGAGGCATCAGGCCTATCAGTCCACCTGTCAGACAAATCTGAAGAAATAAAAAAAGAAAAACCTGAGATGTGTTCAAATCTCACTGCACTGCAGGGACAGGGGTTAATTAAGAAAATGTGTGACATAGCAACATCTTATTAAAAAAACTTCAATGTGTCTCTTCAAAGACAATGCAACATGCTCATAATTCATCCAACAGTTAAAGATATCAATTAAATAGGATGAAACATATTAAAATGAATCGAGAAAATGAACAGTTGCGTCAGGCCATTGTGGTGGTTGTATAATTAAAAGTTGCAATCTATGCCATCTCTTCAGTGAGACACATTAGTGATACTACAGTATGTTGACAAAAAAAGTTTGGCTGTCATTTAAAAAAAAAAATTCAACAGCATCAATTTGTCTAATGTTTTAACAAGCTGTTTCTTTGTCACTGGTTTCCTCCTTCGTCTGTCCGCTCTCAGCCTCAGTCACTGAGCTGCAGACTCCTGACAGCTCGCTGCCTGTCAGATGAGAACAATGCACGCCTCAGCTCCCGTCCACAACATAATATAACTCAGGTGTACACTTTCCAGCGGAGTCTGAGACACAGCAGGTAACAGTGTGGGTTTGGCTGACACTGACGTTAAGTGCATGAGAGCTGGCAGCCTTCGGCACAAATCTGATGCGCCGTCACCTACGGTATATGGCATTGCACTGGGTTTTTTATTAATAGTCAGCTATAGCCAAAGAGTCTGGGTTGAGCACATACTGTTCAAATTAGAGTTGCATGAAGACATCACAGATAATCTTAAACAGTTTCCAGGATTTATAATCGCACAAATGCAGTCTGAAAACTTTAAATTAGACAGAATGGCTGCTTTCCTGTTTCCCAGAAAATAACACGTATTTTCTACAACTTGAAAATACATTAGGTCGTGGATCCGTTCAGTCAAAACAGTGTGTGTTATTGCTTTAATGATCCAGTGAGCGAGAGCCCTTGCCATCGGTGCATTGTTGTGTTTGAAGAGGATTTCATCCTCTGGCTCTAATCCAGTCTGGGCCACCATGTTGCATGATAATGTTGGATAGATGACTGCTGCAGATGTAGATGCGCAGGTCTCCACTGTGTTAAGCCTTAGGAGAAAAAAAAAGTCTGTCCAAAGACACTGTAATCCTCCTTTATTCAAACCAAAGGCAAAATCTGATACCAACCACTGACAATTATAATATTTTAAAAACTGCAAAGTGTGTTTATTAAAAGTCAAGAGCTCCGCTCATCTTAGTTCATTTCACAAGTGAACTTTTATCTGCAGTTATTCTTCGTCTGAAGCGCCCTGGGTGTTAAAAAACAGGCTTTGAATCCACCCGTGAGGTGACGCTGTGAATCTAACAGTGGTGTAATGTCTTGCCAAATGCTAGAAGTGCTAAATAATGTTACAGCCCAGACTCACTTTGTATGTCCGTGATAATCCCCCTAACACCCACACAGACCTCGAACCCGGAGGTATAATTTTCTTATTTCAGGACCCGCAATTACTTTCAGGTGCCCATATGTTCATTCACTTACATTAAAAAATTATGGAAACAGGTCTATTAAGAGCTAATGTTAGCAAGAGGAATGATTGCTGCAAGCATAACAGGAGGGAAGGGGAGGAGAGGAGAGGAGAGGAGAGGAGAGGAGAGGAGAGGAGAGGAGAGGAGAGGAGAGGAGAGGAGAGGAGAGGAGAGGAGAGGAGAGTGAAACCACAGAAAATAAATAAATGAATAAAAGTGAGCTCTCAATGGGCTCCTGCATTGTCAGTGACAGTCACTGGATCTAACGTGGGCTTAGCATGACTCATGTAATTGCACATTAATGGCACTGTCTAATTATGGGCGCATGAGCTGAGCTGTGTGCCAGACTCAGTGTAGGGTCCACAACCACACAGGTTTTTTAATCTCCAGTCTGCATCGATAGCTACTAAAAAAAAAAAACTTTGAACTGAAATATCTGATGCTGCATGGAAGTCCTTTCAACATACAGTTGAATGTTTTTTTGGCATTATTACTGAGGTGCAGGTTTAATTCCCGCAGGATGTTTCATGTACTGTAAAGCCCACCAACATAGAGCTCTGAAGTTGATTATTGCTCTGTTAATGTGGACCCATAAACATGCTGAACCCTGTGAAACCAGGTTTGAACACAGTATCATCTCTGTCAAACTAAGAGGTATTCATAAATTCTGAAGCTCCTGCAGGAAGCCACTAGGCCACGGTTCCACTGTCACACTGTTACCTGTGTGGATTAACAGTGTTAGGAAGTCACCTGAGGTTAAGTGAGCACATGCTGAAGATTAGCCCGCTGCAGCTTGAGAGCAAATCTCAGCAGTGCAGCCCAAACTAAATCAAACTTGGCGTGCAAACATCGGCACACTTGCTGCAGCTCAAGGTCTGTTCAGTTAACGGTGTCAATGGGAGTGTGAGTCGCTCGGTAGAAACAGGGCACAGCACTGGAAGGACTATCTGATTGATTAAACTGAAAGTTGATCTACCAAACAGAGAAAAGCATTAGGAATAACTTTGATCATTTCATTTCAGTCATTTTACAAGCAAAAAGCGCCAAACATTCGCCGGTTTCAGCTTCTCAAATGTGAAGATTTTCAGCTTTTCTTCAATATTGTGAATTGAATACAGCTTTGGTTTGGACTTTAGATCAGATCAAATACACAATCTGAAGACAAAATGCGAAGCCCATTTTTCCCACAATTGGGATTTACATGCCATAGACTTAACAATAGGATAACTAATCCATAAAAAATGTAGGCAATCACCAAATTATCAAAATAATAATCACGCTGATTGCAAATGTTTCAACATAAGAGCAGTGAGGTATTAACAATTTCAAGCACATCATCTACCAGACAGTTGAAAACATATTTAAATAACTTGGTAGGCATCAAGAGCACAAGTTGCAGAGCTTAGCTGCTGTACCACTTTTTGGAGTTCATGGCTTTGTATAGCGCTAAAATTGGAGAGACTGATAGCAGTATGGCACTGTGGAGTAGTATAGTAGTGAGTTGCACCAGTACACAAAGCCACAATATTGTTTCTAATATTGGCAACTTTGAGATTGAAATAAGCAGCAAATTTATTGCATTTTTTCTGAGGAGTAAAGTTCAGGAGGTATTGGTCTGGGGGGATTCACTGATGTTGACGGGTTGGAGATTGGTGTTTACATGCAGCAGTAACCTCAGCAAAACTTCCTTTGGTTCACAAAACCTGCCATTTCACCACTGTCAAACAACAACTGTGATTCTGTTTGGAGAAACACACAGGGCCGCCTGAGGGATCAAACACCAATCGCACAAAGAGGAAGCCCTTGTTGTGCACATCTGTGCGCTCCTCGGTGTACATGAGTGATGTTTGACAGAAACACCGCAGCCCCCGTCCGCTCGGTTCCGGCACAAAACAAAACTGCTCCACAACAAAAGAAAAATGCTTCAATGTTTTCCATATGCAGAGCAGCTGCTTGATGCCAGATACATTCTTTTCTTATCACCCAAACAACAGAGAGCCCATAAGTTAGCCTGGGTATATGAGTAAACAACTCACATGGTTCTGGACGATATCCTCCAGGGTCGGTTATATGATGGAGTTCAGGAAGGACTCAATGTGGTCGGCCTGGTTGTTATATTCTGTTTAAATAAAGAGAGATCACACTCTCCTACTTGAGGTCTTCATCAACTAATCATTTCGTCTTGCTTTTTCTTAGCGACAGTTTCTCCATCTTTTTCTTTCTTTCTTTTTTAAATGCAATGTTGCCTCTGGCTTTTATTTGGAGACGATGAGGTGAAATTCTTATTCATGAACCATCCTATGTAAATAATTGAATTCTGGCAACCAAAATAGGCCCAGTACTTCTGCCACAGCTCCACCGCTTTTTCAATCTTTAATGACTTTGTGGAAGAATGAGACGGGACTTTGAAAGCGTGCCAGTTTATCAAGACAGAAAACACACTTTCAACTGAGAGAACACACAATTAGCAACAGCCCAATCTTTCACAGAGGAGAGGTTTTTTGGGGGAGTTTTTTTCTTATGCACTGTATTTTGGCTGCAGGACAGAGATCACTAACAAAACTCCTGCAGCTAAAAATGGCTTTTAATGTGTGTGCCAAACCTCTGCTCCTTTGCTCACTACATGGCCTTTTCTCAATTCTTTCCCCTTGCTGTAATTCTGCAAGAATGTGTGGTTTCTGAATCCTGCTCTCCTGCTTTCCCTGAAAGGTCCTGAAACAACACAAGATGCTGGCTATAACTGACACTCCACCCTGTGCTCTGGTGTCTTACTTCTCCAACTTGCTACTGATGAGCTGAGGATGCTGAGGTCTCGAGAGAGACATCGTGAGTGGTTGTATGGGAGAAGAAGAAAAAAAATCTGAAGTCAAGTTAAGATACAGCATTTGGACAGAACAGGGAACCTTTTCTGAAAATGAAAAAGAGATGAAACGCTCAGCTGCAATCGATGGTATCTGCACGCAAAAAAAATTTGGAGACTGATCTCTCAAGTAAAAACAGACAGAGACACGCTGTGAAAGCAGGGAGGGGGGGAGGGTTTGTGGCGGTACTTCCCACAAAAAAGAGACACTATCAAAAACCCACCAGACAACAGATGTTTTCAGCAGCATTTGCGCTGCAGGTCTAAGAAAACTTGTCATAAAGACTCCTGTGGTCACAGAGTCGCTAAACGAAAGCAGAGGCCACAACAGCAAACAGTCGTCTTCAAACTCTCCAAGAGAGCTGTGTGTGTGCTGCTGCGGCGACTGTGGAGGCAGCTCTGCAACATAATGCTGTGGATGTGTTCAAGTCAGTAGTTGCACATTATAAATGCTGGATGCTCAATATCGAAAATGGGGTCTCAAAAGCAGAACAAAGTCAAAGTAACTGTGGTTATTGATATTTAAATAAATCCCCTGTCGTTTGATAAAAGAATTCATTATGACCTATCATATTGTGGGATGTGAGACCTTTAAATATTCAGATGTCAAAGCCAAACAGACGTAATGAAACTACTTTTACAAGTTGAGTGGTTCTCTCTATGACTAGTGAAAGTGGGTTTTGATGTGTAAGGTCAAAGTGTATGATGATTCTGAAACTAAGAGTGAAACTGTGATACAAACGTCCCATATCTTACTGTTTTTGTGAAACTGGCAGTGGCAGGTCTTGTTTTGGGAAAACCCCAAACACTTTCTAAGCAAAAGAGCCAAATGTCACATCTTTTTATAGCTGCAGGAATGATAAAAGTAATCATCAGTTGAAGCCTTGATATTAATCAGATTATTAACACATGAAAAATGAAGAAAGTTTCCCTCCCTTTAAAGCCGCCCTTAGGCACTACCACACTTTAGTTGGGTTGGCTGATTCTTCCATTGACAGTTGTGTTATGGTGCAAATATATGTGGCATTGCCTGTGCTGCTGCGTGTGCATTTCTGACACTGCGATAATGAAGAATCACTACTTCAGTTTTTTTTTGCTAAAATGCTGTTTATAGGCTTAAGTGAAGAGCGCTGCTGGTAAAGGAGACAATCACTTCAGTTAGCCAAAAAAAAAAAAAAAAAAAACGTTATACGGCCTAAAGCTGCTTAAAGCTTCTGTAGATCCCTCATTCTCTTTATATCCGCCATTTATTTATTTTATTTTTTTGTGATGAATCTAAAAAAAAAACCCACACACAGACGGCGTTAGAAAGCCAGTTGGCTGTAGCGTCTGCCGGCTGCCCGGACAGAAAGGATATCCTGCTGAGGCTACAGGGTAGCGCTCACGCAGCCATCCACTCAGCCACCCAATCACTTGATTAAACAAATTATCATCATCAAAGTAATCAAGCTTTGCGCTCTGCCTGCCTGCCTGCCTGCCTCCATTACACCATGAAAACCGGTTTAGCCATAGCATGAAAACGATACGGATTAAAAGTGAAGCGGTGACCTTGGCTGATGTCACTGTCAAAGGGGCTTAAGTTTTGGGAAGGAAGGGTGGAAATAAGTAAGACGGAGGGAGAGGGAAAACTAAAAGGAGTGAGACAACGTGTCAGCGAGGATAACGTAAAAAGCCGTTTCACAGTTTGTCCTTAAAAAGTGCATTGGTTGAAGTTTTTCAACATTTAAGTAACAACATGCTAACAGAATATTTGTTTGTATTCAGTTTCAAGCCGGGCACGGTCATGCCTGCCACCCTCAGCGCTGTCGACCATGCAAAAATAGATTTCCAGTAAAGGGGGTCAAAAGGTCAACCGTGACCCTGACTGCGGACATGACACATTTTGACTAGCAGCCTCTGTTTGTTTAGGGATCTCTCCCTGAAATTTTCCACCCATGGAGAGTGTGCTGTGTGGTCGCGCCCAAAAGGAGAGCGCCGGCAATGAGCGTGTCAGCGGTATTTGCATTTAAAATCAAAATGGATTCCATCTGACACGGTTCCTCTGGTCTAAAGCCTCTCTGGGGCTGAATAATAAACCCAATCCCTCGGCGTAATGGAGGACTGACTGCTGGGGTGCTGAATGCTGCGTGGTGCCCTGCTGAAAGGGTTTACAGTCAGTGCTGAGAACACAGATGGCTGTTAACAGAATGCATTAGTAAAGATTAACTCGCCTGGTAGAATCGCCACATTAGTGCCTCTGATCATGTTAACAACCACGGCAGAGGGACGGCGTGTGGTCTGATAAGATCCATTGTACAGTATGTGTCATATTTAATATATGAAATTTTAAGATATCATCAGAATATCATAATATGGGATATCCACAAGCTGCAGCCAAGATGTTGACAAAGAGCTTTAAGATTAGGAAAAATACATTTGATGGTTTAAGCTCATGTAATGTGAAGATTTGCTGATTCTCTTTATCTTACATGATATTACACTTCATATTTTGGGGTGTTGGTCAGCCAGTAAGGACGCGTGGAGTTGTCAACTTTGGCCCTTTAATGCTATTTTATGCTTTAAAAACATGGCTAATGTTAGCTCGTAAGTATGATGGATGCTATTGAGTAAATGATATGTGATGTGTGATAATCATATAAATGTATGTAAATGCTTTTCATATGATCTTTCCAAAGCAGGATGGCAGATTCAGAGTCAGATTCCAGTTAAAACACATGGTAGCAAATGACCCCAAAAAATAAACCCAAAAATACAAGGAATCGCTGCTGATAAACATGTCACTCTTGTTGAGTTCAGCCGTCCAAACATTTGTTTTGCACAGCATGTGATTTAAAGTTTGTTGAAAATCTCCACAGTATTTAGAGCAAGGGAAAGCAGGCGGCAGAAAAGAATAGAGGAGTAGAAACAACAGTGAGGCCATAGAGATTATGGTTTCATTCACAGGAAGAGCCACATTCACAGGTGCTACTTTTTCCACTGCAAATTGTTTTTTTGGGGGGGGAAAAAGATGAATGCAGCTCAAACTCGCCCCTGTTTTCTCAGATTAAGCTCTATAAATTGGTTTCAGCCTTGGTGCTTGGTGTGACAAGGGCCCTCAGTGTGATCCTCAGTAGCAGATGAAACTCAACTCCCAAGTATTTTCTTTTTCCTTTTTTTTTTTTTGTATTTGCACTCCTGTTTAGCTCATTCAGTCTTACAGTGTGAGTCACTGTCTGGACTGGTTTGATGATGCGGTCACAGTTCAGACTCTCAAACATCGGACGTCTGCCACAACAGTACACAGGAACATCTGGATGCAGATCTGGGGTCTTGACATGAAGGTTCCTCCAAATCAAAATAAGGAAATGAGGCAAACCTCAGCAAAGTCAGCAGGAAACATTGACTCTGAAATTAAACAGGGATTAAAAACTAGGATATGAAGAAAAAAAAAAAGGAGCTAGGACTTGAATGTTTGCTTTTGCCAAGAAAAAAGGAGTGTTGGAGACGGATGCACATTTTTCTAGGCATGGAAAAAAAACGGGCTTATTATTAAATTACAGGTTATGTGCTCATGAGGAAATTATTAAAAGCTGGAAGTGCTGAGGAGTCGGCTGAGACCACCACATGGAGACGGGAAAGGAAACACATCTACCGCCTGTTTTTTTTTTGTTTTTTTTGGGTCACGCATCTCAATAATGAATATTCATGAACACATAATTGGAGCCTTTTAAAGTCACTAAAATGAGATGAGTTTACACACCAGTATGCATTTTGGAGGAGAAAGTGCTAGTGCCATGTGGGGGGAGTTCACTAATGAATTTCCCACTGCTGCTCATCCGCGGTTCCCAAACACCCTCTGGAATCTCTCTGAGTTTTTTCTCATGAAAACAGCTCGAAATTAAACGACTGCGTGGAGTGTAATTTGCAGTTGGTGATACACCCCGCGCAGAAAGCGTGATTTACACACTTTAGCTCATTCGGAGCCGTCTTGACTCAAGATGAGGGGGAAATAATGGAAACAACAGACATCAGAAGTACATTTCTCCGCTTGGAGGAGCGCCAGTGCAGATATCAATTTGGCGCCTTTTAGAGACGATAAAGCGCGCTCGTAAACATGAGTGAGCACAGATGTGCTAAATGTGCCTTGCCATTTTCCACACAGCAATCTTTGGGAGTTAGATGAGTGGGGAAAAAGAAAAAACCTAAATAACGTCATGGCTTCAAATATCCACAATTTTTTGGATAGCGCACAGAAGGAACAAATTTGGTCTCTCAAGTCATTGTCTATTCAGCGGAACAAAGATACTTTCACAAGGAAGGAGCATTTGATTTCACTTCAGTCTTTAACGAGCAAACCAACCAAACCTGAACCAACCACAATCTATGCTAATGACATTCAATCCAGCTATAAAGGGAAATACACAGTCGCTATCAGAATTTCACATTCACAATAACTCAGTCACAGATTTTTATGCACTTTGACTTTTCTAAAAACTATAAACTGCAGCTAAAAGCAACACAATGTTTCCAAAAAATGATTATACCACACACATAATAAAAGAAGGTGAACTAATTAACATGGTTTAGCGACAGTACACTCAGCTGAACTACTACGTACAACACGTCTGCCATCATACAAATTACTCCAATTTGTATCATTGCATTCATTTTCACACGATCTTTCACTCAAGGGTCACTCACTGGAGGATCAAGCATTACCCTCATCGGCAGACACAGTGACTGGCAGAGGTAGAGGCATGAATATGAAACAAAGACTAACGTGTGAAAGAGTCAATTTCACATCTGCATACTGGTCGACCTCCTTGTGAAAAGGGGATTTTCAGAAGGTAACACAAAAATGTTTAGAAAATTCCTCTAATTGCTAAATATGTGAGGGAGGAAGGGAGGGGGTGGGGTTTCTTGACTCATCTGGGCCACACTGACATCTTCATTCTGTATCTGTATCCCTGTATCCCTGCCCCAGATTTTGAGTTTATGATAAAAGCATCACCACAGTGGGATTGAGTGATTATTGTTGCAACATGTACATAATGAGAAAAGTGTATAGATACTTTACAGATAACACAACCTCTCTGCAGAGGATATTCAGTCCTTCCACCACAAAATTCTACTGTTTAGACCTTTTACACTTTACAGAATAAAATGTGATCATCACCAAATGATTATCCTGGTACCAGCTTTTCAAATGTAACTTTTTGCTGCTGCTTGTCTTTGTCTTTCAAGATAAGACGTTGAATACATTGCACTGTTTTTGACAGCTGGTCTGAAAAACCAATTATTTGAAGACTAATCTGAGAAACTATCCGTATAGGACTGATTGATAACGGCCAAAAAGTGGCAATAGTTTGATAACAGCACGCAACCTTAATTCAAAAGACCTGCCCCTTCTTTTTAAATCACAGAAAGAAAAATGTGAAAGTTCAAAGCATCTCTCAGTGTAATTGAAAAGATAACGAAAAGATAATATAGGCCGACTCCTGAAACTCTCGCAAAAGCAGAGCATAGCCTAGCAGTCACACACCATCGCCATTACTGCCCCTCTTGTTTACCACTCGGGCCTGTCTCTGTCATTTCACCCCCCACCAAGTTAGACACTTTTCACACCTCGCACAGCAGAGCTCCAGGCCGATCGTGCCTGGCCTGCCCTGGGAAAACTTGAGCACCAAAAGGGAGGAAGGGTTCACACTCTTCCCCCCACTCGTTTCCCTTCATCTCCCTCTTCTTTTTTTTTTCTTCCTATACCGTCTCAAACTGGAAGGCAGCAGGCAGTTAGAAAATAGAAAGAGAGAAAGAAAGGAAGAAAACAGACGTCCTGACACAGGGTTTTCCCCATTTCTCTTTGTCACAACCACAATCCCCTCCGTTGCAGCGCTGCCAAGGAAGTTTCCATTTGCTAAGCTAATTAAATAGAAGAAAAACGGGAAGAAAGAGGGTGGGAACAGAGGAAGAAAGAGAAAGAGAGTAATGTTCCAGCTCTACTGTGTCTAAATATTTTCATCCAGATTGCCACATGCACATGCGGGTTTTGTTGTCTACTGATAACAGCTTCTGATAAGTCTGCTATAGCGAAGGTGGCTGTCGCCCAACATAAACCAGCGCTGGTTTCACTGCAGCCGCATCTCCCTAATGTGTTTTCCCTATGACTCGGTGGCCGGGACGACTGTGTATTTTAAACATGTGGCTATAAACTCGTATGCACACATACCCACAGGAACGTAGAAGAGAAGAAAAAAAAGGCAACACATGCACAGTCAACAGTTTGACTATTTGTGAGTCTTTACTAGTATGCACAAGTCCCTGCCAAAGTACGAGCCTCTTCTAACTCGTCAACAAAAGAAAGGAGGAGGAGGAGGAAGGGGGAGAAGAAGGCTGCTTCTTTTAAACACACATACGTCCTGCAGATGTTCGCAAATTCAATGAAAAGTGCTCGCGACTTAAGGGAAGGGGAAAAAATGGGGTGTATCCTAAAAAAGAAAAAAGAAAAAATGAAAAAAAAATCATCCCTTCCCTTCATTCCTTCCAGTTGCCTGAGAGGAAATATTGTGCTGCTGTTCTCAGCCTAATCCACTGTGGTAATGACAGGCAGCATCTTGACCGTGCTGGCAGAGAGATGTGGCAAGAGGGGGGGAGGGGGCAGCAAATCAACACGGTGGAAGCATGAGACTGCGTGTTTGTCTGCTTGTATGCGTGTGCCTGCGTGCGTGGCAACAAAACATGAGTTCATGCGTGGACACAGATGGATTCAGGGGGGGGGAAAGAGAGAGAGGAGGGGTGGGGGGGGGGGGGGGGGTTGTTGTGCTTTCAGTGGTCCAACAGCCCCTACCTCCTGCCTTCTGTGGAGTCCATTAGCGATTGCATAATGCTAGACAGACAGGGACAGAGTGAATGCAGCCCCCTGAAGGGACGGACAGTAGCATGGAGGTAGGTGGCTCCGCAGAGTAAGAAACTCAGTGTTCCTGTGTGTGCGTATGAGGTGGATTTGTTAGAAGAAAGAAAGAAAGAAATGAATGAATAAGGGGAAAGAAAGCAGCAGCTCTTTGACAGTCAGACACACCACAAGCGGTTGCATGCAGGGGACCTGCCTGTGTCCTCAGTTTGAGGGATTCTAGGTTAATGCAAAATAAAAGAGCATCATTAAATATACAGCAGCAGAAGCTGCAGCCACAGCACAGCATATGGTCTCTGCCTCTGTGTGGTGGCACTACATAGCTTCATTTTTTCTGCTCCATCGTTACCCTTTTATACTTTCATCACAATCACAATTTGGACATTTCAATCCTCGTGTATTATCCACTGCTGCCCTTATTCCTGTGGATTTCATCTCTTGAATAAAGGATGATAGAAAAGAGGGAAGATGTTTTGTCCACTCACCGTAGACGGGGCGTTTTTACTTATTCATCATGAAGTACATTGCAAATCAAGTGTTTCGAGATGAAACATATTGCTTTTCATCACTGGAGAAATAAGAGAAAATGTCCAACGTATACACACACCTCATTCAGGCTCTGAAAGCTCAGCGCTGTGCAGCGAAACCAGCCAAGTGTTGCATTCAGTTTAGAAGCCTTGAAGAGGGTGTCAAGAGGATTAAAAAAAAAAACCACCAAGAGCAGTGGAAAATAACATGCGTTCAGAATATATACGACCTTCATATCAATCTATCCAACTAGAATTAGTGGAGTGGATTATTTATTCTCAGTGCATCTTGGAGTGAATGATGTGTGTAGATGTGTGCATGTGTGGAGTTGTCAAGAAAAACACACAAGACGGTTTTAAGTTGAGGCGAAGGTCAGCGTGCGTGTCGGTGCTGTTCATTTCATTAACACTAAATCGGAAGATACAAAACCTGCATTCAAGCCAGAAAATGAAACTGGAACGCCACTGTGGGACTGAGATTAAAAAAGAAAAAACATCCCTGACAATACACAGCCTACACCTTTTCTCCTCCTTCCAAAAGCCATCAAAGGCTTCAAGTTGACGTCTTGCATTTGGCGCTTTGGCCTCTTAACCTTTGGAACAATATAGGCTTAGCGTGCCTTTGCTTTTCGACCATTTGAGGGCAGTTTATCATAGCCATCTGACCTCACTTGCCCTTTCGAGGAAAGACTGAGACAGCCTTCACCCTGTATCATCCTCACATACGGGGTCAGGGCCGTGACAAATGCCTGCGAGAAAAATATAAACAGATTTGTGAAATATTTCTCCGACAGAGATAGTCCATGTAATTCTTGAATCTCTGACTCCTCCGACCTCCTATCTCTCTCTCTCTCTCTCTCTCTCTCTCTCTCTCTCTCTCTCTCTCTCTCTCTCTCTCTCTCCCTCCTTCTTCCATGATGCTCCTCAGTTTTTCCTCAGCCATCCTTAGAAGCTCATAGCGAATCCAGCCCTCCTCCTCCTCCTCCTCCTCCCTTCTGATGTGATTCCTTTGAGTCCAGCATCAGAGTGCTAGACGGCACACAGAACCCCCCTGTAAATCACAGATGTAAAGGGAGGTGAACAACACCCACGCTTCCCACCAAAACATGACACAAATTACAGACCACAACATCTGGTGAGTGGCGTGCACCGAATACACGGCGGGGCGGGCCAAGCCGAGCGCGCGCAGCCTTAGCTTAGCCCCGGCCAGAGCCAATTCCTTCTTTCCTTCCTCCATCACTAAAAAAAAGTTCTTGGAAGTGGACGAGTGGAAAACGTTACAAAGTCTGTCTGTGGGCTGCTGGACGGAGCAGCTCCAATGTTCAACTGCACTCTGACCTCATCTAATGAGAGATAACAACACGGCGGCAAGCATGGCTCCAAGGCGCTTTGCAGTCTACGAAACACTGTACAAACAACAAGCGGGTTGGTGATGAAACTTTTTCCAAAGCCAGATGGAGCAGCTAGTTTTTCCTCCACCTTTTTCCAAAGCCACTGGGTATTACACTGTACCCCTGTGATGTGATGTGATGGGGTAATTAAAACACAGCCAGATGTGCCTGGAGCAGGTTATCAACCGCTTGTCAGCACCAGCGCCAATATTGAGAATCAATGTCACGTGTCAGGTTCCACTGAGGCCTTCAGGGGACATAGATAAAGGGGAGGAAGATATTGATCAGGTTGAAGTGTGAGTGTGTATGTGTGTGTGGTTATGGACTGTCCATGTAAAACTCATGATGATGGGTCAAGCATGCCAAACCTCCCATGACCCTGTAAAGAACATCTCCATTTTCTGTGAAAATAAGTTGAAAGCCATACTACATCATACTTAAAAGTGACCATAAACACACCACTCTGTAAACTGAACTGCAGTCTAATGTAATATTGCCATGCAGAGATGGCACATTTGGGAAACTTTTAGCTGTTGTGGATACTGTGTCAGACACTATGAGGCTGATAACTGTAGTAAGGGGATCCACTCGATGTGTTGGCTCACTGAAGAGCTCAAGTGTTGTCCACACATTACACAGCCTGGGTGAAGGTTTAAAAAAAAACATAGTTGAAAACAAGTAAAAAAAAAAGAAATGTACACAGGGTGACCTCATGCAAAACAATGAGTCATTAAAACAACAGTGTCTGAATCAGCTAATTGGACAAGCGGCTCTAGCAGAGGAGGAGGCACTGCGCCAAGCGACAAGTCACAACCCACAGAGAAACAACAGGAGGGGACAATAATGACAGAGGCTGCACATGAAAGTGCCAAAATCTGTCATTCCAAACAAGCCGGCCAATTTGCAAGGGTGGTGACGCATACTCAGTTAGAGGGCACCACACTGACTGAACCTCAACAGCAACACTGATGTACAATATGAACTGTTGCTATCGGTCAAGCCTGGATACTCCTCGGGGGGAGCCATATTCATTTCATTCAATCATTCAACACAGAAAACAAAGATGAGTTTATCTAGTAGCTAAGCTGGATTGATGTTTACTCAATACTACATCAATCTGTACAGCTGTCACAGGAACCCATGTTATCTTTTTTAATAACAAATCATCATTATTCAGCTTTCCTCCCAAGTGTCCATCATACCCTTCCTCTCAGATGCTATTAAGTCTATAAAGGTCCTATTCCATGTGATCTTTCCCTCTGCTTGCTGTTAATTCATAGTCTAGCTCTCAAAGAGATGATAAAGGAACAAAAACATGCATGTCGAGTCAACTTTATGTGTCCCTTTAAAGTGGAGCTCCAGAAAACCGAAGGTCCAGGGCTTGGGAGAAGCACGTCGACCTCTGCAGGCTCTGAGTGGATTTCAGTGTCTTGAATTACTACTCCAGAAAGAAATGTGCTGTAGCAGTTTCTCGTGCAAAAGTGGCAGCGTTTAGGCTGGTTAGGGCTCACACATACACACAAGAGATTCAATGGGATTCAAGCACCAAAGACTCACAGCGTCCAAACAAACTATACTGTTGTTGTCACCATCGGATAAAAGTAGCGTCTTTTACGCAAAACAAATGGAGACAAAACACATGTGAAAATCTGCAAATGCTCCGAGGGGGGTTCTCAAACACTCACACAAATACACGCACACACACATACAACAGTGAGTGGGTTATACGTGGACCCAAGTTGCCGTCCTCCCCTTCCACCACCACTAGCACCACCACCACCGCCGCCGCTACAGTAGCTGTTTAAGTTTGCTTTCCAAAAACTCACCCTTTCCCCGGAGAGGACGACGGTCAGGCCCAGGGTCAATATTATCCAAACGTTCCTCATTATTCCTCTTTTATTTATTAAGACGCGTTGTTACGGGCGAAATGTCAAATCTTTCCCCTCTTCTTCTTCTGCTTCTTCGTCTTCTTCTGTCTCCCTCTCGCTCTCCTTCACCCCTCGCTCCAACTCCTGCCGCTTCTCTCTCTCAGGAGTGGGATCCCACCGGATACGTGTTGCGTTTTGGTTATTCCTCCCCCCTCTCTCTCTCTCTCTCTCTCTCTCTCTCTTTCTTTCTCTCTCTCCCTCTCTCTCTCTCCGGGCACTTCTTTTTCTTTCTTTATTCTGTCTTTATCTGCGTTAATTTGACACAACTGTGAACACAAACGAGCACAGGTTTAATAATTGCAAAGTCCTCCGCGCGCCTGATCTCAGTGAAATCCGCACGAGACACCTAAGCGCTCTCTCTCTCTCTCTCTCTCTCTCTCTCTCTCTCTCTCTCTCTCTCTCTCTCTCTCTCTCTCTCACTCACTCACTCACTTGAAGTAACGAGGACAAAGTGAGGCACGCGCACGAGGCTGACGCTCCGGTGAGTGCGTGCGTGCGCTCTTTTTTGCGAGCGAGTCACCGCGAGACAGACTGAGAACTCAGTGCAAAGTCACCAAAAACACAAGGATAATGATATCAATATATTAATTATACATATTCTATAAAATAAAATAAAAACTATTGTGCTGTTTATCGACAAGCTGCGATTTCTTATTAGCCTACTATTGATTATTGTTTTCCACCGGGGGGCGGTCGATAACAGACTGTGAGTGAAAGCCTCAAAGCTAATTGAACCATTTATCTCCACGTTGAGATAACGATCATTAATTGCACTATAATGAGGATTCCCACAATTCCACTCAGTCGCTGCTCTATATCACAATCAAGTCGTATTGTGTTGTCTTATTGTGATGCAGCAGTGATGTAATGAACGCATAAGCTACGATTAGTCGTTTATTGCAGCATGTAATTAAATAAATACACCATAAGACCCACAGCAGAGAGGAGTTCACATCTGCTCCGTGCTATAGGACCTTCTCCACAGTCCCGTGGAGTTTAGACATTTATGGTCGAAGTCGCTCCCTGCCGGTAGAAATTAATAACTCCCCCACATG
The DNA here is from genome assembly GCF_905171665.1 of Trachurus trachurus. Classification (NCBI taxonomy): domain Eukaryota; kingdom Metazoa; phylum Chordata; class Actinopteri; order Carangiformes; family Carangidae; genus Trachurus; species Trachurus trachurus. Next base: position 13,204,339 of record NC_139904.1, on the reverse strand, counting down.
CAGGCTACACTGTTCAACATGGTTCATTATAGAGTTGTAGAAACTTGTGCATGTAAGTTTATACATTAAAACTGATTTAGGCCTATACCCCTTTGTGCTTATTCTCTGTTTAAAGCTCCCTGTAGATTTCAGTTACAGATGTTGAAAGTGTTCTTTGGTAAAGGATTAGGTCCTGGCACTGTAAATCCAGAAATGTGTTGTTGCCGGATAGCAGTCCCACAAAAGAAGCTTGTACCTATAAAGTTTCATTCTCTCTATTTGCAGATTCTTTGTGTACCTCATTTCAAGAGACAACTTAAAAAAAAAAATCTGCACAAAGTTTCAAATCAGAGTTTACAGGAAGGAAATTAAATGTTTAAAACGCTGAATGAATTTCAACACAGAAGAGTTGACAGGCCACAAACAAAAGGCTACAAACTGAAAAAACCCCATGATAAACTCTACTTTCAACTGTAACCTTTTTTTTTTTAAATATATATTTCCATTAAGTTACCCCTGCAAAGACCATTATGGAAAAGACAATTATCTCCAAACATGTGCAACCAATGAATTTTAAGAGGTAATTTCATTGTATAATTGATTTTTGAAAAAAGGTGTGATTTTCTCCATGTGGCAGTCTTTAAGTGATCCCCTGAGGAGAAACTATGCAGCTCAAATCTTCCACCTCACAGTCAAACATTTCCAGATCACTGAAATCATTGTGAACAGTTAACAACAACTTTTTTTTCCCAGAACCTTTTGAAAACCACTAATCCCACCCTGTAATAGCCTACTCTTCTCTCTGTGCACATAAACCCTTCAACTAATCACAAGCACTGCAAAACAAGAATCCCCAGGCACCATCTTGGCCACTTTGGCAAGGTGATTTCCTTGAAATCCTGGAAAGGAAACCAAGGAGTAAAATGTGTCAGTGTGAGTGTACTGTACAGTGCAATATTTGCGGTTAACTCAAATTGTAGCTATTAACAGGTTTAACCACATGATACCCTTAACCAGTGATGCTTTAACTCTCAGCAGAAAGAAGTGACTCACTGGCAAATTAGAAAGCTTTACTGATTTGCACCACTGAAAAAAAAAAAAAAGAGAACTTGAAGCACAACAACAACATAAATCGTTCTCATGACTGGTTAACAAGCACATTTCTACACTATGAGTGTAATGAATCATCACTGAATAGTGACTGTTTAGAGATTTCGCTGGTATTCACTATTTTAGTGAGGCTTTGATTTACAACAACAATATCTCCAGCTTTTTGAAAATAGCACTTTAGATAACTTCAGTTTGACTTGTCTTTTGTTGCATTATGATTTTCACAATAAAGTCTGAATCACAGTGAATAGATGATGGCCATGGTTTGGTCCCTCTTTTAAAAACACATCAGTCTGTGTCAGGGACAAAACCAGGCATTTAAATGAAATAGGGAAATACATTTTTTTCATTATAAAAAAGGGTCTATTGAAATTTAACTTACGATATACAAATTATGTTATTAATCCTTGAAGGGAAATTCATTGTCTGTCAGCTCATTGACCATTTGCAGAAGAATAAAAAAGCCTGATGGCTCTTTGGTATGAAGGATCTTCTACATCTCTCCGTCCTGCAGCAAAGAGAGAGAAACTGTCCACCACCACTGCTTTTTCTGCTTTCAAGGTGCCATGAAGTGGATGATCCGAGTTGTTCAGAATGGCCTCCGCCATCTTCATGTGCATCTCTCCACCACATCCCCCAGTGAGTCCATAGGGAAACATGATTTAAGTGCCTCAGGGTGTTTGGCCTGTATCCTATACGGCTTCATGGAGAACTTTACATCTGCAGTAGCCGTTGGTGGGATGTACACACACTTATGATTTGAAAAAATGTCAACTTTCTGAGTCTTCACCAATATCTCCGGCTCACTCTTGAAGGGCAGTTCATCTCCACTTCCAGGCTGCACCATCAGCAGCATCATGGCTTCATCTCAGCTGGAACGGGGTGGCGTCCTACAGACTTGCTCCAATTTTAGTGAAAGAAGCTCCTCTCTGAAGAATCTCCTCTCCACACAGAATTAGCCTATCCATCGGTAGTTGACAATATAGGCTAGCCTATGACAAAAACATACAAATCACAGCAGAAATAAAGCAAAGGTTGAGTAAAAACTCAGAGCTACCAGACTTTGCTGCTCCCAGTTGAAGCACATGTTGTGGAAACTTGAACTTAATTCTGGTGTATTTGTGTGGTTTCTTTTCAACATTCGATAATAAGTAAATCCATTTTTATAATTCCTAGCTTAGCTTATGTTAGCTTAGCATGAAGACATAGGGGAAAACAGCTAGCAAGGCTGAGTTAACAAAATTACCCTGTAGCCTACTGTATCTCTTATGCTCACATACAAGTTGTCACACAAAGATCAAAGTGTAAAACTTAAGGTTCTCTCTTTCTTGATAATTGACCTGTAACTTCCTGGATTGTTCGCTGGTTGCCCAGCAACAGGTTTTGGACAGGAAGTGCTGTGGCCGAAATGGATCCGATAAATAAATAGAGCAAAGCTTTTTGTATGCAAGATACAATGCTTTAATTTATGAGTTTTAGAAGTGCTGCAGGATTTTTGTTAACATTGGACATGCTGGAGTGGCTGTTTTCCCCCTGAAAACATTAGACTGGATTGGAATCAATTTCCTCAATGAACATATTTCTCAAAATGTACAACTAATTCTTGAAGGCAGTAGTTAATATTACACTCTGCCTTTGCTTGTAATTCATAATGCATACCCCGAATGATTACAGATGTAGTCTCTGTTCCCTTTCAGAGTAGCGCCCCTTTGAATATTCAGTGAAGCCAGGGAAAGGTACCTGTTCACTGATAAGCCAGGTTTCACTCCGTCAAGTACCTGACTGCTTGTCTGGTATTAGCCACACTGCACTGGAGGAGGATGACAAGAAGACCAGGAGATGAGACAGGGAGGCAAAGTGAAAGTAGCCATCAGGGGACATGGAGAAGACAGCAGGGGAATGGGGGAGCAGTAACAGGTCCCATTTGACCTGTACAGTTTTCTTTGTCCTTATCAAATTGTTCATCCTCTGAATAGAAACAAACAACAGAAGAAAAAGTGGATGGCAGAAAGTGGTGGCAGCCAACCTTGCAGAAAACTGAAGAGTACTTCACTTTCTTTTGTGTGTGGATGAATGTGACTTTTAAACCAAGTGCAATTCAAATTTAAACAAAATAATTCAAAATGAAATCCTGTGGCCCATCCCCCCCCACTGTAATGGACAAGCTTCCCAGGCCTCATCCCTTTCCTCCTCAGAGGGCTTAACTCTACTCCTGTGTCCCAGATTACGCAGCCAATTAGGGCGAAGGCAAAGCCCCTTCTGCTACCATGCCTGATGCGTGGAGAGAGTGGAGCGTGAGTGTGTGTTTAAGAATGTGTGTTTGTGTGTGTGTTACCACTCCATGTAACCGTCAGCCTGTCGTGAGGAAGCACAAGGACACAGAAAAACGTCGTTCTCCGAAGGGAAACCCTCGGTGATCTAAATAAAAAAAACCTGGAATAGTGATAAAAGGATGACACATAAACTGTATGTGGAGACTATATAATTTGATTTTCCAACTACAAAATCTGCAAGGTGAATTATGCATGCAATGTGCTGGGCTTGCTTCATTTTCATATGTGAATTGAATATCCCTCAGCCTCTATAGAAAGTGAAGACCTTCAAAAGTTGTTATGAATATCAGTTTATTTTATTCAACAGCACCACCAGCTGGCAAATAAGACACTGATTTAAATTCAGAGGCAAAGCCTGACAAACACAGCATGCTTATGTATGTGTGTGGATGTACAGTATGTATGTGTGTGTGTGATAATCCAGTGAGCCACACGTTAATAGATGGGATGAAAACTCAGGTGCCTTCTGTCTGTTTTTGATGCTATGGGCTGTGCTCAGGAAAAGCACTTGCATATATCTATGCAATACCTTGTTATGGCAGTCAAAACAATCTGTGTCTTTTACACATGCACATGCAACTCATTCACCATCTGAGGCCACTACTGCTTTAGTCATAGCTGCTGAGTCTCTAGTGTTTATGTGAGTGGGTTGCCATATCTGACAGGACCTGTTGACATGAAGGATGACCTGCTTCCTTGAACATAGAAGGTCAACATGCCCCTCACTGTGTTAGTTTAGTATCACTGTCTGGCTCATGGTCATCATCATCATCATCATCATCATCATCATCATCATCATCATCATTGCTGCTGCTATTTTTCTGTTCGCCATTCTCTTCACAAACCAGCAGGTTATAGCGGCTGAACTGTCTCAGTCGCTCACAAGAACCCCAGGGCTAATTAAATGTGAGAAACTAGGAACGAGAAAACATAATTTAATTTCATGTGGGCACTGCATTTAATTCTGTATTTAAATGTCAGTCAGTTGCATTAATATATTCTTCTGCAGTTCTGTGGCATGGCATTAAAAAAAACTATTTAAAACAAATTCAAAAGTTAGACACATAAAAATCACAATATTATTCAGCTAAAACCAGACACAAGAGAGAGAAAGTGCTGCACATTGTAGCTACCTCATGCAGTTTTAATGAGATATCCACCAGTGACATTTTGAGCTACATGCTTCCTCTACTCAAAACCACTGTGTTTTTTTATGTGACTATTTGATAAGACTGTTACTAGAGTCATGTAAAGTGGATATTAATGCTAAAGAAGCCTTCATAAAAGTTATCAGCAAGATTCGAATAAAGCTTTAAAGCTCCACCACATATTCTTTAACACTAACATGTTAGGGTCAATGTGGGGTCTATGGAGCTTCTGGTGTCTGATGCTTCAGCTCTAAATAGATGTATGTAGATTGGTTGAAATACTGCATACATTAAAACCATTGGCATGAAGCTCTAAAAAGTCATGTGCATGCTATTGTGTGTACAGCACAAAGCAACAGAGATTAAAGAATAAAGCTGGTAAAGAAACAACTACCTGGATCACAGTGGTCATACATCACTTAATGCAACTTTAACCAATATGGCTGTGTCTACATAACTTGAATGGTAGTGCAACAGATACATGACATCATTAATCGTGGTATGGTAGTTGTACCTCCTAAGTGTTGAACAGGACACATTCTGTGATGACACCACCTGACTTTGACCAGCTGCTGGCTGAGCTCCTCCGTCAGGCCCTTTGCTGTCACAGTGCTCGGTCAGCAGCAGGTCTCTGCCTCCTGGCCTGACTGCTGAGGAACAGATGGGGTGGCTGTTGTGCAGGCGAGGGCAGCAGAGACTGCACGAGTGGGGAACGCTGATTAACTGTAGTGGACCAGACGGCCTCCTCTGGGTATAAAATGTCAGATCAAAGAGCAGGTTCAAAAATGGTAATGTCCTTTAAACGCCCTGGGAAAAAAATGAACAAGGATGTATTTTACTACTACACCTCAGATTAAATAATACTGTCGCACTGAAGCACCATCTATACATATAGTTAGTAATTTACAGTTGCATGAGCATTTACAAGGGATAAGGTCTCACATATTCCATTTTGTCATAGTATATAGCATTTAGTGAAAAGCTGGACATATCCAGAACTGGCAGGCCCTTAGAGAGGCCAAACTTGAGATCAACGAGCTATTCCAGCACAAATACAAAAAATAAAGAATAAATATATACTCTAATGTTTTTTTTTCTAAACCCCCCCCACACACACACACACACACAATCATTTCAGTGCACTCAAGTCGGCTGGAAGTGTTGTGTACATCCACCCTCAGGGGGAGAGTGAGCTTCAAGCCCAGCTTTGGATTGTTTGGTCTCAACCTGAGTGACAGCAGGAAAAGAGCGCTGGGCCTCTGACAGCTTACACAAGTGCCAATCTTGTGTCAGACACAGCAGAGCCACATGGAACAGGCTGTCAGACAGTGCTTCCTATCGGACAAAGCTAGGAATCTGTCTACATCAATCATGCTCCTGTCAGAGTCCTGGCATATCTATCAACCACAGCCAACGCTAGTGTCTGAGCTATTAAGTTATTTACTGTATAATATGTTGAATCAGCGGCAAACTTGTTAAATATTTTGATGCCTTAGACACAAGCATTTATAAATAGCAAATCCTCAGGGAGTGCTGCTAAGAAAGATACTGAAAAGGTTGTTATGTAAAAGAGCATGACAGGATAACAGAACAACAGGATTTATTTATTTTTATTGAATCGATCAGTCTCACCTAAACATGACCTTTGACCTTTGAATGTGTAGGTGCTTATGGTTAAATCTGCAGAAAAATATTCATAGAAATTATTACAAAATGTGACGGCTTCCTTGGCTGGCAAATTTAGACGTTACAAACTCCACAGGGCGATTATGTTCTGTGGCTGACTCAGTCTGTCTGGTCCGTGGGGAGAGTAATCAAAAATGTAACGGATAAGTTTACAGAGATAGTCCCAAAACTGAATGGGTGGGGGGAAAAATGCAGTTACTTTTGGCCAATCAAAAATCTGTGACTGTTAAAATATACATTTAGTACAGTGACAGTGAGTACTACAGCACCTTAGCATGACCTTAACTTAACTTTAATGTACCTGCACTTTTACATCCCTGTCTCCTTAGGGTCAGACTCTCCCGTCTTCACTGACCCATCAAACACAATGGCGGTCTTTCCCAGAGTCCCTTCCATCCATGTTTAAAGGCGTCAGAGTAAAGAATATGCTCTACAACCGGCCAGGAGAAGCTGGAAAAGCACTTCATCCTGGAATCAATTCCTTCTTCACTTCATTTGATGAGACATTTACCCATATTTTTCATGAACTCACTGCATGAGCATTCAGCACCTGCACTTCCTGACCCGGCACTCAGGGAGCCACTTATTCTTCTGTGTTTTTAAAAGGTCACAACAGCTATTTCTGTCCAAAAAAAAGGTCACTTACAGAGTGGGCAATAAGCCACTGCTGTTAGCGTGATATTTCTCTCCCTGTCCACCCACCTGGCTAAATACTAGAGGGAGCCTGTCAAAGCAAAGCACCTGTGTTATGTCAACATCTCCTTCCACTGACTAATTCATTAGGGCCACCAGGCACAACAACGTTCAATGTCGTTCTGTTCTGCTCCCTGCCATCTACATTCACAGATGGTGGACTGGCCTTGACTTCGACCAGCTGAAAGCTCAATTTTTTGTGTGTGCAGATGAGGCAATGCAGCTTTGGGTGTTTAAGCAAGCTGCTTTTTCAAGGAAAGAATAACAGGTCAGTCAATTACCCTGAGAACACATTAGTTGAAACAGTCTATATTCATTCAGGCTGAATAATACATATTGTTGCAAAAGGCTCTGATTGCACCTAGTGGATGATGCAGTGTTTTGGTAGTGTTTGATATGTATCCCCCGGAAAAACACGCAAGAACCTGAAAAGTTTGACTATTTTTGTACAAGGTCTGACATACTAATTCATGATCTGTGCCAATACTTTAGCAGTAACTTTAGGACACCATGCCCACAGTTGATCAAATCTCCAATACTGATAAAATATTCCCGCCCAACATCTTCTTTGCAGTGGAATGAATTTTAAAATGTGGCTTATATTAAGGATAACTTTGTTTTAGTTCTTGAGTGGCCAAAGCCCTGACTTAAACCAGCATATAACTCTTGTGTCCATCTTCTACGGTCTCCATCCAAACCTGACAGATCTAGTGAGGATCTGCAGAGAAGAATGACAGAAAATCCCCAAATCCAGGTGTGCAGAGCTTGTCACATCACACCCAAGGAGACTGGAGCTGGGACTGCTCCCAGTGGTGCTTCAACTAAGTAAGTCCTTGGTAAGGGGCCTGAATACTTATGTCATTTCTGTTTTTTTCCTTATTGATAAATTTGCAAAAACATTTTAATACTCTGTTTTGGATTTGTCATTATGTGTCATTGTGTGTAGATTGAAGGGGGATATGTGACATTATTATATACAGGGTCTAAAGAAAGTGAAGATATCTGAATCTGTTTTGAATGACCTACCTCTCAAATTCAACTGAAGCTTCATCAGCCTGAGTTATCCAACTTCAGTGGGTATACCAAAATCATGGTCCTTATAGATACTTAAGTCCCTCTTTTTCTCACTGACCCCGACTGCACCTTAACAAGGAGCACACAGAGGGAGATGGATACCAAAAACAGAGTTACTTTGGAAGATAGATCTGTCGAACTCCGACCACTAAAGCCTAATTTTAGCTGAGACTAATATGAGGGACCATGGCATTTATCCTCCATCTTGTACATTATAATTGCATTATGAAGAGATCTCTCAGTGGCCACTGTGGACATTTATTTTACAACATAAAACAAAAAACTGAAAGCTGTATTAAGATTGTCTTGAGAAAAAAGGCATCTATCCATTTAGTGATGTGGTGAAAATATGTTGATGTGATGCTGCTTAAATTGCAGGGCTTTTTATATGAATATCAATATTCTTGTCAACTATAACTTTGGAATATAGAGAGCAAAGATGCAGTTAGTAAAAATACATTTTACTGGTAAGTAAAAAAGTAAGTGTTAGATAGTTGTGTGCAGATCTTACGTTGGGAATGGGATATAATGACTGCTGAATGGTGAAACGGTAAATGGTATGCACTTATATAGTACTTTTCAAGTCATTTCCCCCCACTCAAAACGCTTTATGCAACAAGCCACATTCATGCAGTGGATTTTCTGTGCATATAGTGCTTTCTATCATACACTCAAACTCTCCCTCTGATGGTACATCAGGGACAAATTGGAGTTCAGGACATATACTTTAACACATTGACTGGAGGAGATGGGAATCAAAGCAATGACTGGCTCTTAAAGCACAGCGAGTGGAGTAATCCACTCCTAAATTCTTAATATTGATATAATTAATACAAATTAACTTATTAAAGTTTTGCCAAAATGAAGTGGCATAGAAAAGCATACTTCATTGGTTTCCAATGAGACTCTTGAGAAGTAATTCACTATACGACAAAAAAGAGGTATTTTAAAAATGGTATGACGGGTAATACGTTCTGGTGAATATATTGCAGGAAGAGTAGCCTAGCTAGTAGCCTACCTACTTCTTCTGCCTAGTGGCTGTTTGAGAAACCTGAACAAATACTCACCTGTGATGGGCTGTTTGCTGATGCTGTTCTGTCTCCAGGTTCATGATCAGACTGAGGTAAGAGATAGCCAACTTCTTCCCAGCCAAGAGGATGGGAGACAGAGACAGACTGAAGACATGAGGGGATAAAGAGAGACAGAGAGCATTTCTGTAATAAAGAATAACACACCCTGGAATATACATAACTCCAATAATGTAAAATAGATAACACTCATCTATTGTTACTATATACTCACTCCACTACAGGCTCAGGTTTATTTCCCAGAGACAGGTAAAAGAGAAGGACAGTGAGGACTTCATCTTCACTCCTTACACAGTCAAGGCAGGCCTTTTTATTCAATGTACCAGCAAGGGAGATAGTGTAGCCTAGGCTATATGTAATTCATATCATGTATTCCTTGCTTCAACAGAGCCAAGAAACAAAATGGTACAAGAGCTGAATAACTCCCTGTAGCAAACTGGGAGGAATGGCTTCACACACAAGAAGCCTCGTCAGGACAGGGTCAAAGGTCACTGAGCACTTACTAGGTTCTTTTAACAGGTAGTACATGTTTTTAATAACATGCACAGTAAACAAAGTTCTGATTCATTTGTGAAACATATATATCCTTTTGGCTGGTATTTAAAAAAAATATACATATATATATAAATGTGTGTTCAAGAATATTTGGTTTGATGATGAGGCTTATTTTAGATCGGGTCATAAAGATTTGTACCACCTAAAAAGTGGGTCGCTACAACAAAAGTTTGGGAAACACTGCAATATATGTTGTAATATTGGAACAAGAAATGACAAATGTATATTGAACTCCTGTACACTCATACATAGCAAACTCAGGTCTCTTTATCACTGAGTAATTGTTTGTATGCAGATCAGATGAGCAGGACTCAGGCCCTTTCTGATGCTTTGGCGCCCTCTATGGTTCGTTGAGCAGATCTCAGCCAACGTCATGAGGAAGACAGTGAAAGTGAACATGACAGGTTAGTCTCAAAAACTGAGTTGACAGCAAAATATTACATTACGGTTACAAAAGGAGGTAATTACAGGCCCACATTTCTTCTTCTTTTTTTGGAAATATAAATAAACAATTCAATGACGTAAACAAAGTGACTTGAACAAAACATAAAAAACCCTGCTTGTTGACTGAGGCCTACCACCCTGACCTGCAAACTGCTGAAGCTCGTTGAAGTTAGATTTGCCTCAACACCTTTTTACAGTCTATGCTCAACACCGACTCCTCTGCTGGACTAGAGCTAGAAGACTTCACAGGTTTGCCACATTAAAGTTTAACGATGTCGAGCAGGTGTAGCTAATGTGTGTTTGATTTGTGCGTCCTCACCTGTCATGACGGAGTCATCATTCCACATCAAGGTAGGCGACTACCTTTCAACCGAAAGGCCTTTATCAACGTGTTACAGTATGTATGAATAACTTTATTTATTTATTTGTTTTTCCCTGACTGAGGGGTCAGATTTTGTGAACAATTTCTTTTTGTTCCACTGGACGAAGTGGAAATGTTACGACTAGGGGGAGTGTCATCAGTAAGTTAACTTAGCTCTGCAAAAACAGCGGTAGAAATGTTGTGGCAAAGTTTAAATGTAGTCTAGACGTTTATTTATTTATTTATTTTTAATGGAAAAGTCAAACTTTGTTTTATATAATCCCATTTATGTTCATTTATTGTCATTTTCTACTTTTTCTTCTCAACTTTTTTTTTGCTAGCATCAGAGGATCTTTGCTAACTTAGCTGTTGTTTGCTAACGTTGTTGTTTTTAGATTCCTTTTTTTTTTCATCTTAGACAATAAACAAAGTAGCTACAATATACAGACAATCACAACTTTCCAAATCACAAAACACAAATGAGAGACAAAAAAGAATATAGGCTAATAAAAGATAATGAAATTAATGAATTATAGAATTAAATCAATATGGCTGATAAACATGTCTTATTATTATCATCAATAACTTAGCCTATTTAAGAGTCTCAATATACAGTTTCAGTTAAATTAAATTAATTAAAAAGTTAAAGCAACATAATGTGGTTGTTTAAGACATCTTAGATTTGTGGATGTGGCATTTTCCTACTAAAATGTTAGCTACAATGTGTCCCTTGTGTGAAAAACAGCTCCAGAAATCCTGGCGCTAAAACATGGCTAAATACTAACAGCCCAATTTTGGCGTTTGGTTTCAGTAACAAAAAAGAAAAAGAAAACAGATTTTTCTCCACATACAGTACAGTTAAAGGGGACTGTAAGGACTCAATTAACAATAAATGATAGCTTGTGAGCTACTATGCTTAAAGCAGAAGTGAGTGATCCAGTCGTTTTCGCTAATGCTGCGTTCCAGGCAGGCTTTTGAAATCATAAATTACAGCTTCAAGTCACAACTTACGACTTTGTAGCGTTCCAGGCAACCCACTCGTGTTTTTCCGACCTGTTTTACTGGTGAAAATCACTATAACGGCCACTCGTAACTTCCGACCCGTGAAATCGTACTAGTACGTCTTTTTGTACAGTCTATGTACCAGATCGAACTGGTACGACTTCACAGGTCGGAAAAAAACTAGTTTCCTTGAACGCACCATAACAGTCCTCGTCCCTACGTCGCCACATTCACAGCGTCCCTTGGCTGCACACACAGCCCTGCATGCCGTTCTCTCTCCTCATTGGATAAAAACTGTAGGATACGATAAATGTTTTCTCCTCGACTCAGAGCAGAGCAGAGGGACTGAGAGACCTGTGTTTCAGACCAAACACTCTATGTAAGTGATTGCTGTCGGAAGATATAACTATTTAAGACTTATATTAACACAAATATATCACTTACTTCTGCTTTAATGTAGGAGAAAGGAATGAAGATTTATACACAATGTTAATCTCTTTTTAGTGCAAAGAAATTGATTTAGTACAATAAGTGCCAACTATCCCCTGAAGCCAAGTCAGACTTGGAATGAAAAACTGACTTTTCATGAAGGCATCACTGTGCTTGCTTGTTCTTCTTCTTTTTTTTTTTTGATAAAAAATGTCTTTGTTTTGATATGACAGCTGTGTTATGTTTTCAATTTTCTTAGTTTGTAAGAACAAGTTATAAAATGTGCCTGTTTGCAGTGGTTTGTATTGTCAGTAATACACAACAACTGTCTGATATCTACCTTCTCTCAAGTAAGACACAGAAATCTTGTTACAAAACATGTTTTATTTTTGCATTCAAAATAATCTGTTACTTTACTTTATTAAAGTAAGAACAGATTATCTTCATATTTTATGTGTCTGCACCATAATTCCTCCAAAAACAGAACTTCATCAAAAAGATGTGCAAGCATAAAGAAATTTCCTAGGACTTGTGTTTGCAAGAAAACAACAAAGATCAGCTTTTCTATGCTCTTTAAAAGTACATGCTAGTTTTAGCTGCTTTTTAGAGTGATGAGGTGTACATTTTCAGTCAGGTAGTCCAGCCCCCAGCCTCGTTGTCTGTCTGTCAAGGAATCCACCGAGTGCAGCAGCTCGATATCACAGCTGTTCCCTGAGGAAAGGAAATGCACCATTAAAAAGCACAAAGTCCACTGTTTGCAAAACAAGTGCCCACCTTTCTAAGGATCACCTCTGCTTTTCATGTTTTGTTAATTTATAGGCCTTAGATTCCAGATTAGGTACGTGAAACACTCAGCCTTAACTGCTCTTAACAACACTTACCAAACAGGCTCTGCACTTGCTCGTTGGGCACAAAAAAAGGAGGACCTAAGAATAAGAACAGTCACAGGATATTTCCATTTGGTAGAAGATCAGATACTGTATTGACTCTCTGCATGGTTTACACACAATTTAGACAGTTAGCCTACCTTTATATAATTCAGGATTGTACAGCAATGTGTCCAAAAGGTATCTGCAGTCTTTGGCCATGAGGGAAATGATGAGAGTTGCATACCTGTGGAATTATAAGAGAAAATAAATTACCATATAGGTAAAATTATAAATCTAGAGAGTTAAATGTAGTTGTAATTTAATTTCAGCTTGAAAGAGTTCAGCATCATCTTACTTTTCTCTGTCTCTTGGGTTGATGGCCACCAGAGATCCTCTGTCCCAAATTGCCCCGAACTGACCATCGATGGAACTGTGAAATTGAGAAAAAGTAATTATAAGTATGAGACACACACCTTTTCAAAAGGACATAGGTGCACACAACGGTTACCTACCTGGAGAAGTTGTACAGGTCACACTGATATAAGGAGATATTTTTCTCTGAGCTCTGTGGAACAAAGACAATGTGGGTGAATAACATTTTCTCACTGGCAGCCCTGTCTTTTTCTCATAGGTAAATGTTATAACTATGACATTGATTCATGCAAAGTATAAGTATAGGAAAGCATGATGATCCCATTCAACACAGTTCATCTACCTTGTAAACCTTTGCTCCGGGTATGGCAGGGACAGGCTCCTCACTGTAGGTCAAGTTGTTCTCTTCAAAGAACTGTCTTATAGCCATTTCAGATATCTCCACCCCGACCACTGAGTGGCCCTTGTCTGCTAGCCTGGTGTTCACACAGCACAGGACAGGGACACGAAGTTAAATGGTTGTTTCCATCAGTGAGTATAAATATTGAATATAATAGGCTGATTGATACCATTTCATATCTACTGCTTTCCCACAGAGAGGGAAGAAGAAGCGAACTCCTGTCCGACCAGCGAGAACTTTATCAATATTGTTCTCCAGCATCCTGTTGAAAATAGAAAACACCAAACCACAATTAACAGCAAATAGCCAGACAGAGTTACATCAATAAGCTGTTTAAATGTATTAACTCTCCACTATGCAATCAGAGAGGGTGCAGCAACTGAATGATATTCCTTATTTGCCTTGTAAATACGTGATTTGTTTGTGCAGCTTTTCTGACATTTTCCAAGGATGGCTTTCTGTTCTCCCTGAGTGTGTGGAAGAAGGTGTTTTTTTGTTTTGTTTTTTTACTTGTGTACTTGAGGCTGATGGAAACCAATTCTGTCTTCCTGCCAGCGTTCCTCCCATTCTCCGAGTGCCATGACCCGATCAGCCTGCGGTGCCAGCATGCTGCTTATGTTTGCCTGACTCCAACAACTACAGGTGGGGGAAAACAAAAGAGCTGAATGAAGAGAATAGTATTTGTGTGTCTGGAGCAGAGGGGTGAGAGAACACATACACTTTCACACAATCCTGCATGCAAACACATGTACAACAGCTGCACCGTGAATACTTGTGTGAAATGAGGGGGGCAACGAAACCCGCTGGATTGACAAGTAGCCATATGTTGTTGCACCAGAGCATTAAACAAGCCTTTGGTGAGGAGTTAACAAGCTTGTAGGGTTACAAAACATGATTGTCATTGACCCGGGTGTGCAGACTCTATGGGTTGATAATTACAAAAGGGCTGTAAGAAGAAGCCAGAACACACAGAACTGAGGTTAAAGGTCATGTACATTTCTACAGAGTATCCAAATGTGTAAACACATTGCAAAACTGTGTAGTCTGAGCTTCTGACTCAAACAAAGAATACGGTAATAAAAAAAACTAATCTATTGTCTTTAACTGATAGCATCACGTGAGTTACAAAACTCTGAGGTCAGGGAGGAGCCAAACCCCACACCTTGCATAACATCACGTCTTTTAAAAAAAAAAAAATGTAAATAAAGTAGGTGTTAGGCTACTGCTTTAAGGGTGGGGGGAAAAGAATAGATAGGACAATAGTAAGCATTAAATGTTAGAAGAAGCAATCATATTCATATTTGTTTACAATGTCCAAGTCAGATCTGTGCTTACCGAGCAGCCTGGAACAAAACCAAACACAGTATCTCCAACTGAAAAACTGAAGCTCGCATGTTTGTCAGGTCTAATTAAAATCGTACCTTTCCTTACTGAAGAGGGATTATATTTGTTCAGCAACACACCGGCAGCGGCTTCACACAACCTCGTCCGTTTCAATCAAAGTTCTCACTGTCTTTTTGCCCTCAGCAAAGTCTATCAGGCAGTCCTTAGGTTTTACAGTTGTAGCGATAAAAGCAGAGTATATAGGAGAGCCGTGCCTGATACACTAAACACGGGGATAAAAAACTTTGCGACTACAATTGTTTTACTTCCGGTTTGGGAGGAGCCTACTGCTGCATTCAGGGTTCATGGAGAATATGGGAAATGCGACAACTCTAGTACAACTCTCTCCTGAAATAAATTCTACATTGAAAATTGTTATAAAGGTATGATGGCAGAGCCGTTTAAATATATTGAAACATGCTCCTATTATTTTACCTGCTCCTTTTATGATTATCGTCAAGGCAGACCAAATAACAAAAAAATAAATCTCACAATACAGCTCAACAACACCACATAGCTACATCCTTCTTAATGATCTTGGGTTATAACCTCTTTACCAATGCTACCAAATGTGCTTCAACTAAGGAAGTCCCCGGTAAAAGGTCTGAATATTTATATCAATGTGATATTTCAGTGTTTTTCCTTATTAATAAATTTGCCGACCTTCTTGCATCCTGAACCTCAGTTTAGTTTTACTTGATCTCGATATTTGAAATAATCTGACAGGAAGTAAGATTTGTCCCACAGCCATAATTAACCTTTTCATATATCAGAGGATCTGTTAAATGCAAACATTTTTATCATTATTAAGTATCGTAATATGTTTTCAATAACATGTGCAGAAAACAACATTCTGATGCATTTGTTAAACACTCATCTCCTATGGCTGGCATTCAAAATAATATGAGTTGATGCAGAAACACCATTAAGGTGTTAAGGAGCAATTAACCCCTCTCATGAAAGATGAGGCTTATTTTGGATTGGGTCATAAAGGTGTTAACCTCCTAAAAACTCATATTTTTTCAGCCATTGCCACTGCTCCTTCAGGAGGCCTAGAATAGTTCCTGACCCAGATCAAACCTACTTACCTATTACATAATGACACTTGCATTTAACATCAGCAGTGTGAAGTGGTCTCCTTGTTTCTACATAAATGTTTGTATTCAGATCAGATTAGAAGAACTCAGGCCCTTCTCATGCTTTGGCGCCCTCTATGGACTCAGTGAACCGATCCCAGGCAACATGAGAAGACCGCAAAGGTGAATATTTGCAGGTTGGTCTTAAATCCTACGAGTCAGTACACAGCAGTTGTCTGATATCCACTTTCTTTCAATTAAGATGCAGAAATCCTGTTTCAAAACTTGTTTTATTTTGGCATTCAAAATGGTCTTGTTACATTTCTTATTTTGTGAAAAGTGAGTAGAAATTCTCTTGATATTTTTGCTCTCTGCATGTTAATTTACCCCCCCAAAACAGAAGTTCATCAAAAAGATGTGTGAGCATAAAAAATGAGGACCTGTGTTTGCAAAAAAGATCAGCTTTCTATGCTCTTTAAAAGTACAACATAGTTTTTTGCTGCCTTTTTTAGAGTGATGAGGTGTACATTACTAGTCAGAGAGTCCAGCCCCCAGCCTCGCTCTTTGTCTGTCAAGGCATCCACCGAGTGCAGCAGCTCAATATCACAGCTGTTCCCTGAGGAAGGCACCATTAAAAAGCACAAAATAATTTCTACTTCCAGTGGTAGCAAAAGGAAAGTCACTTTTCCAATTATCACCTCTGCTCTTCATGTTTTGTTAATTTTATAGGCCTTAGATTAATGATTAGGTACAGAAACAACCTTGACTGCTTATCAACACTTACCAAACAGGCTGTGCACTTGCTCCTCAGGCACAAAAAAAGGATCATCTAAAAATTAACAGTCACATCACAAATATCTAGTCTTATCTTCGACCAGACTTGTACAAACACACAAACTTCTTAATGTAAAAAATAAATGTACTGTATGTGTAATAAATGGAATATTTCCAGACCAGATGAGTATTTGACTCTCTGCATGGTTTACACACAATATAGACAGTACGGTACCTTTAAATAATTCAGGATTGTAAAGCCATGTGACCAAAAGGTATCTGCAGTCTTTGGTCAAGAGGGAAATGATGAAAGTTGCATACCTGTGGAATTGTAAGAGAGAATAGATTACCATTAGTCAAATTATAAATCTAAAGAGTTAAATGTAGTATGGTAATCTCTGTTGAGTGTTTAAAACCTCAGTAGTTCAGTCTCATCTTACTTTTCTCTGTCTCTTGGGTTGATGGCCACCAGAGATTGGCTGTCCCAAATTGCCCTGAACTGACCGTCGATGGAACTGTGAAATTGAGAAAAAGTAATTGTAAGTACACACACCTTTTCAAAAGGACATAGGTGCACACACTGGTTACCTACCTGGAGAAGTTGTACAGGTCACATTGATATAAGGAGATATTTTTCTCTGAGTTCTGTGGAACAAAGACAACGTGGGTGAAGAACCTCTTTTTCTTGATTGGCCGCTCTGTCTTTTTCTCATTGGTAAATGTTATAACTATGACATTCATGCAAAATATAAGTTAGAAAAGCATGATGATCCCATTCAATGTAGTTCATCTACCTTGTAAACCTTTGCTCCGGTTATGGCAGGGACAGGCTCCTCACTGTAGGTCAAGTTGTTCTCCTCAAAGAACTGTCTTATAGCCTTTTCAGATATCTCCACCCCGACCACTGAGTGGCCCTTGTCTGCTAGCCTGGTATTCAGACAGGACAGGGGCACTAAGTTAAATGGTTATTTCCATCAGTGAATATCAATATTGAATATAATAGGCTGATTGATACCATTTCATATCTACTGCTTTCCCACAGAGAGGGAAGAAGAAGCGAACTCCTGTCCGACCAGCGAGAACTTTATCAATATTGTTCTCCAGCATCCTGTTGAAAATAGAAAACCCCAAACCACAATTACCAATATTGAAATGTATTAACTATCCCACATGCAATCAGAGAGGGTGCAGCAACTGAATAATATTCCTTATTTGCCTTTAATTACATGCTTTGTTTGTGTAGCTTTTCTGACATTTTCCAAGGATGGCTTTCTGTTCTCCCTGAGTGTGTGGAAAACGTGTTTTTTTTGTTTTGTTTTTTTACTTGTGTACTTGAGGCTGATGGAAACCAATTCTGTCTTCCTGCCAGCGTTCCTCACATTCTCCGAGTGCCACGACACGATCGGCCTGCGGTGCCAGCATGCTGCTTATGTTTGCCTGACTCAACAACTACAGGTGGGGGAAAACAAAAAAAAAACTGAATGGAGAGAATAGCATTTGTGTGTCTGGAGCAGAGGGGTGAGAACACATGATACACACTTTAACACAATCCTGTACACAAACACATGTGCAACAGCTGCACCGTGAATACATGTGTGAAATGAGGGGGGCAACGAAACCCACTGGATTGACAAGTAGCCATATGTTGTTGCACCAGAGCATTAAACAAGCCTTTGGTGAGGAGTTAACAAGCTTGTAGGGTTACAAAACACGACTGTCTTTGACCCACGACTCCATGGGTTGATGATTACAGAAGGGCTGGAAGAAGCCAGAACACACAGAACTGATGTTAAAGCTAAAGTCATCTACATTTCTACAGGGTTTTCTAATGTGTGAACACGGTGCAAAACTGTTACGTCTGAGCTTATGCGTGTCAGGAAAAACTAATCCAGTACAGTATCTTGAAATGACAGCATCAGGTTACAAAACTCAGACATCAGGGAGGAACCAAATCTAACAGTTGTACAGATGTTATACTTTTAAAGGTGAAAATAATAGATAGGAGAGTAAGCATTAATTGTTAGTAGCAATCATGTTCAATAAAGGATAACAATTTTCAGATCCGTGCTTGCTGAGCAGCATCCTGGAACAAAACCAACCATACGATCTCTAACTGAAAAGTCGAAGCCCCTTGATCACCGGTTTGACTCCTGACCGGGATGATCATTTACTGCGTGTCGGTCACCCCATTCTCTCTAATAACTAATAAAGGCAAAAATAACAGAAAAGCCTTACCTTTCCTTCCAGAAGAGGGATAATGTTTGTTGTTGTCGGCTAAATTGGTCAGGCTGTCGTTCAGGTTTACAGTTGTAGTGATAATAGCAGAGTATATGAGCAGTGCTTGATAAATCGAACTCAGGGATTAAAACGTCATCAACTTGTTTTACGTGTGGTTTGGGAGGAGTCTAATGCAGCTTTTAGGTTTTGAGGCAAAAAAAAGAAAAGAAAAAAAAGATGTAGAGCTGAAATACTCAGCTAAAGAGGCCAAATGACCATTGGCCTTTACTGATGTGGTTCTTTATGGGGACCAGCAAAGGTCCATGAAGGGGCCCTTAGGGATTCCCAAGCATAATTATAGACCTAATTATTGGAACAGTGTATAATATTTTCTACATAAAGCTGTTGTCATACCAAACAGTCAGTTTGGCTGCATTAATCAAATGTACCTGGTTATGTAATGGAGGTCCGGTTACACATATAGCATTTCATAACAGTCATTTTGTTGTAATCCCAAATCAAAGGCCACTGATAAAACAATATATAACTTGCAACAAGAATCTGGTATTTGATTTGAGAAAAGCGTTATTCTTACATGTGTACAAGTCCTCTAGACAAATTTCTGAAGGTTCAGTTAGATTTTCTTGCTTTCATCTCCACCTCAGCCCTCCTTATGTTGAATTTGATTATGTCATGGAGAATGGTTAGTTACTGGAGTGCTGCAGTGTAGTGAAGTTTAAGCAATTTAAATCTTAAATTAATAATTTACAAGGTAATCCACAGAAAATTGAATTTAACTAATTTCAAACATTTATGGGCTGCACTTGCTAAATGCCCACTGCTACTATACTACTACTGCTAATAATAATAATCATAATAATCATAATGCAATTTTCTTTGTCTGGGTTTGACAGGAGCACTTTCCAAACAGTCGTGACATGGTGATTCTGGACGCACTGTTGTTTTCCCTGAAACCACATCCAGACTGACAGCTGTCACTAATCCTCAGAAAGCCTCTCCACTGTCGCTCGGTGATTAGTCTCTCCTGCTCAGTCTGCCTCTCTTCACACTTGGTTCGGTTCAACGCTGCGCTGCGCTGCGTCGGATGGGAGACGGATCCCGAGATAAGATCTCCCTCCAACGGTGGAGTCGGGTGGGCGGGGGACTGGAGGGGTGTGACTTGTGCCGGACGCAGGGCGGCGCAAGAGTCTCAGAAATACCAGCTTGACTGTGGGAATAAAGGCGCTGTGTCACCTCTGCTCTGTTCCCCATGATAATATCATGCCCTACCACATTAAATGCACCGAGGTATGGCAGTTAAAAAGCCACAGAGCCCAAATAATAGGCCTAATAAAAAATAGTGCTGCTACTGGTCCATTTTAACACACTTTGGCTCTTTGGACCTCCTCCCTGCAGATCCTTAATAGGCTGTGGAGCAAGAATAAAGAATCCATTCACATTATGTTATTTACTCTAGAGCAATAACACCTTTTAATAGTTTAGACTGCCTTATTGACATCAGTGGGACTGGTCAGTGGTGGACAGCTCTCTTGTAAAACAATAACGCTCAAACAACAAAATCCTCCCGGGCTGGTGTCACCCATCACCACGATGGTGGCCCAGCGTGGTGAATTGAAACCATACTTTCCACAGACGTGGCACGATTATTATCTCCAGCTGCAGTAAACAATAGAGTGCATTTAAAGGAGCCTGGAGAGATGTGACGCTCCTCCATGTCGGTTCGATGCCTGCGCGTAATTCGGTGTTTCCAGAGCGCTCCAGTTGCGCGGGGTCGCATCCAGATGTGTGTGTTTTTCTTTACTGTGCGACCGAGACGTCGAGGAGCCTCTGGACCAATCAGCACCGCCCGGGGGCGGGTCGTGTGTGGACTGTTGTAGATATGGAAAATGGACAATTTAACACGCACACTCATCATTCATGTCCCGACGGGGAGACCTGCGCTTTTGCACGCTGAATTGATTCGCAAATGCCCGGCCGTGGTGTGAAAAGGAAAATTACCAGAGAGGGGAAGAGCGTGGTTCGCCACCCGGTAAGAGCGAGCTCTGTGTCGGGGAGAAGTAGGAGCGCAGCGGGGATCGTACTGGGTGATTTCTCCTGTCTATGTTTAGAGGCTGCGTTCATTGTAGATGCATCTGAGTGGGGCTAATAACGGACGAGCCGATGTTTCTGCCGAGATTTATCACGCAGTCAGTGTCCAGACTTAGCCGACAGAGTATTTCTCATGCGGCTCATGTGGATCTTAGATCATCTGGTGTAAAGGCATCAATCACCATTGGAAGCTCGTGTTGTTACAAATACAGCGGGACTTCATTGTCCGCTGACATATGGCAGAGGCACATGTTGCGATTGTAAAACTGGGAGTGTGTTTCTGAGTGTGTTTTCCACCTGGAGGCAGCTTGGACTGTTAGTTCCTGGTGTATTGTTTGCGCGATGCTCAGCGCACCTTTGTCGCTCACACCGGTTAGATTGTAAGACGTGAATCACCCGGTAAAAGCGAAACTACAGGAGCTTTTGTTATTCCGTAGCGGTTGTAGCTCCTACATAATAGTAGCGGAGGATCCCTATAATTTAAATGCACCATTAAGTGCAACAGGGGCACTTTGATCTACCATAGCGAAACGAGACCGTTTATGTGACAGATGCAGCCCGGTTCAGTAAATCCAGGTGACTGGTGCTGGTGCTGGTGCTGGTGAGGATGGTGATGTGCTGACTGGATAATAACGGAGAAGGCGACATAATATCAGAGAGTGAGAGATCAGGGAAATTTGGAGGACAGACGCGAGGGGGCGGCGGGACACTCCTCCGCCTTGACATTTATTTTTATGGACGCGTCCGGACGGTGCCCGTATCCGCGTCAGCCTGTGGTGACTTAACCGCGTCGTAGAGCCGGGGTCGCCAGGCGAGGAGGAGGAGAAGTTGGTGTCTCCAGCCTCTCCAGCTGGTGTCATCGTGCAGTGACAGGACGCTCAGCAGCGGCTCACTGTAGTGGCTGTGGTAGCAGGACAGTCCGGTCCGACGCTCCCAGCTCAGGAACCTGCTACTGCCACCTGCAACGGATCTGTGATTCTGTGACAGGTAGTATGCTCTGAGGGTGGTGGCATGTTTATTTTCTGAGTAGCGTTCAAATGCTGATGCAGATACTGTTGTAGATATCGCTGCTGCTGTCTCTGGGTCCTGGCGGAGCCCTGAGCCCATGCAGCCCTCTGAGCCTTGGAAAGTCTTCACAACACGTTGAGATCTTTTGGCAGATGATCTGCTTCTCCCACTTGACAGATGGAGCTGTGGGTTGCATATAACTCTGCCACCATCCAAGAATATTAGACTGTTGCCACAAGTTCAGCTGTCACACTGTTTCTGTATGCAGAGCGTGGCCAGCAGGATTAAACTCACTTTAAACTAAAAGCACACTGAATATGAAATATTAGCACATTTACTAATTAGACCTTTACAGGTTGCTGAGGAAGGCATTTGGGAATAGCATCATAGTGTAACATGAATGATTTCTTCTTCATTCTGTCATTCTGATTAACTATATCTCGAGCTGTTAAGAATTCCCAATTACTTTAAAGCAACTTTGAAATATCTATGACACCTCAGTTGGAAAACAAATAGACAACTAGGATATGTCTTATTAATGAGGTCCACATAAAGAACAAAACAAACTTTGCTCTGGCTCCTGTTTGTCTCGGGTGCTGCCCTGGCATTCAATATATATTAGCTAATAACTCAGGAAACGGATGAACATTACCTGCTTTCACATCCATCTATGAGTGCCCCGTGTCTTAATGAATCCCAAAGATACAAACAAGGCCGCCCAAGTTCATTGTGGCAATTAATTACAAGACTCTAGTTGTCTTTTCTTTATTTCTTATTTTCTTTTTTTTGTGTGGAAAAAAAAAGAAACATGGCGACTTCAGTGATCCCATATAAAGTGCTGTCATTATCATGGACGTGCCTTAAAAAGGCTCCCTGGGGAGGGTGGATCCTGACAGCAAGCTGTACATGGATTTCAGCTGATTTATGAAATGACTGCATTGTAATGGCAGCCCCCTCGTCTTAATGGGATTTTCCATTCACGATGGTTCTGTAATACCCTCCCTGGTGATTAAGAGAAGCACAAATCTTGTTGCATTGAAGCGCCGGCCAAGACAGACAATATTCATATTCCAGAGGTGCTGGACATTACCATAATCAAGGCATTCATTAGAGAGGTTGAGGATATCAGTGTGCAGCCTTTAGAAGTTATTAACCCTGATGGGTCACTGCTTATAGTGTTCATGTGTCCTCATGGAGTTTTTACTCTGCTACTGCAAATGTTTAGATGTTGGAGAATAAAGGAGGAGTATTATAAATAAAACTACAGTGATGGAATCAGTATTGTTGCCATGAGTAATAAAACAGAGGAGGAAAACAGATTTTAAAAACATTTTCATCACAAGATTTGGCATATCTTAAAGTCTCATTTGACAGATACACTCTGCTAATTGAACCTCATCTGGAATCTGCGTCTTCTTCCTTATCCCGGGGTCAGATGGCTTATCTTCCTCACGTTGTCAAGGTCAGATCGTTCCTAGGCCGATCTGATCTGAGTTCTGCGATAGGACTGCCTCCAGGCCCAAGCTGCAGAGATAAGATGAGTTGCAGGTTGGGTGCACCGCGAGCAGAACCAGTTAGTAAGGCAGATGGATTTTACTGCACGCTGATTCTGCAGTGTGTGTGTGTGTGTGTGTGTGTGTCTGTGTTTGTGTGTGTGTTGTCAGGTGCACAGCTAGGCACCCCGAAACACAGAGCAGTGTAATTGCAATATCAGAGTCCTCAGTAGGCTTATAGCACTCTATATGCTCAGAGCGGTGTGTCAGTCTCGGCTATGATCTCTGTCTGTCTGGGGCAACAGAGCCTGATCTGCACGTTTGCTGTCCTTAGGACTGTAAACAGTGCTGCCAAATTCAGAGCGCGAGCTTGAACCCCCTAATAATTGTTCCTACCCATCTTGTTCATTCTGTTAATTAGCCCTTGTGGCGTTGGAGTGCAGCATATTGTTGAGACATAATTAATCAACCCCTGCTTGTAATTATGCTGGGTTTGGAATGTGAGCGCGGTTGGGAGGCTGGTTGCATTGCAGGGCATTCAGCTTGAGGTAAACACCTTATTAACCGTGTCAGAGCCCCTCAGCCCATGCACGGCAACTACGGTGTTATTAAGGTGGAGAAGAACGTGCTGTTATCCGTATTACGAAAATGGCCTCGTAAAAGAACCAGCGCTTGATTTAAGTTTATGGCCATTATGGTTCCAAGGTGGTCGAGCTAATGGAAAAATACTCTGGTACTTGCATCGAGACGGCGGGACAGATTATTATTTTTATACTGTAAAACGGCATTTGTTTAACAAAAAAAATTGTGCATATGCGTCTGTGTTATGTGTCAGCTTCCATATGCATATGGTATGTGTGGGAGTGCGAGAGTGCCTCCGTTTCAAAGGGCAACTAGTAGGTGAGGACAGAAAATAGAGCATGGATCACATCCCAGTGGTAAGCCTTTAATGCAGGTCTGTCAGGAGAGACGGCTGCTATTTTTTCCCCCCCTTCTTCATCTTTTTGTACCACAGCAGGATTTCTCTGGTTTGCCACAAACAGACAAACCTCACACACTCAGCCTGACTTCTGCTCAGGTTGTAGTTAGCCCCAAAATGATGGAAATGCAACCCTGCTATTATGCAGGCATCTACCACTCTTGCCAATAAAAACATACAGACTTAATGGGCACACACACAGATTCCTTGCTGTCCTGTCCCCTGCAGTCATTATAACAAAGAAACCTACACTAACCACCGTGTTAGTGTTACTTCTGCCACTTATATTCTCCTAATATTTGCTCTAAGCTTATGATGTAGATCTTTTTTTTTTTCTTCAGGCGCTTTAATTATGTCCAATTATATATATATATTATACATAATTATATAATACTTTTAACATTTTCATGAAACCAGAACCCGATTTTGATACTATTTCTATAGTAGATTTCATTGTAACTGCTGAAGTCTGCCATTACTACCCTGGATCAAGTTGCCTTCACTCACACACAGGAAAGAATGCATGCACATACAGTAGTGCAACATAATTTTATTTCATTTTTTAAATATGATTCACTCTCTACGCTGTGAAGATGTATGATGTTAATACAAACCCAACATTTCCTACTGCCTCCTCCACATTAAACAGATGGTGACTTTTATTGTAAAGAAACCGCAAACAGAAACCACAGTGTGTTTATCACTGCGGCTGGTGCAGACCGTGATGGGTCATCAAAAATGCATCTACCAAACAACGGCCTTTTCCCAGCTGCAGCTCACTTTCTGACTGCAGATGAGTTTTAATTTTTACAGTGTTGGAATGAGAAGCAGCAGCCACACTTACCAGCTCCTTTTACACTGTATGGAAAACTACTTGTACCGTGAGCAGTATGAAAT
The DNA here is from genome assembly GCF_905171665.1 of Trachurus trachurus. Taxonomy (NCBI): domain Eukaryota; kingdom Metazoa; phylum Chordata; class Actinopteri; order Carangiformes; family Carangidae; genus Trachurus; species Trachurus trachurus. Next base: position 13,178,860 of record NC_139904.1, on the reverse strand, counting down.
CAGATTGTGTTCATGGTTTGACGGGAAAGGCAGATTATTGACTGACTTCTTTTAATAAGTGAGTTTGTTTGGCTGCACTGTAACAGATACACCCTTCTGGTTTATTTCTGACTACACTTGCTGTTACCACAGTAACCACAGACATTTAAGGATAAATTATTTACACACAAAATACTCGCAGTTCAGTTACATATGCAATGGGTAGGCGTAGACATAACTTCATTTTAACAATCTCAAGTGAAGCATGATGGGAATTACTGCAATTACACAAACAACCCAGTGGGGCTATCTTCTGGTCCCGATTCACACTGTCACATCTCTGAAATGACAGAGTCCAAGATTTAATTTTAGCCCAACTGAACCTTTCACCTAACCACAAGATTTGTGTTTTCTTCAGAGCACTTCATTTGTCGCCAGCTTTAGGCCAGTGAAAACACACATGCCAGATGTGTCTTTAAGTATAGTTTAGACAGAAGCTTGCACACACTCGGGGCCCATGCAGCCAGAAAAAGACACTGAGCGGCCTGCTGCCACACTGGCACTAGTACAGTGCAATCATCCAGGATTTGTGTCAGAGTATCGCAGGCCTCCATCATTCAGGTGGACTATCTTTACAACCATATCATTTGGGAAGAAATAGAAGTATCATTTTACAAGGCATTTGGCCCATCCAGTGTCAATTTACAATTTGCTCTCTGTCACTACCCGAATCATTTTCAGACTTCATAATGCTGCTACTGCCGCTGCTTTTTGTCTTACATTAGCTCTCTGGGCAGTGACTGTAACCATAGTGTGTTTCCTTTTTAGAGTATTTATCATGTCACTTGTGCTCAGCGATGGCGCTGTATGGCCAGAAAACAGCAAATTGAACAAATAAGGGATACAGTCAATCTGTCCCTGAAAGACATGCATCTCTTTATAAACAGCATTTGGTGGAAGGAAAACACAAACTGACAAAAGCTGAATTTCCCGCAGAAGGCCATCATCAGTGACATCCATTTCTGAGCATGTCAGTTTTCATTTTCTATCAAAGCCCGGCAAACCCGCATAATCACAGTTGAATAAGCCACTGTGTAAACACAATTCAAGGGAGCCAGATGGGATGACAAATTTCAATTCCATTTCTCTGAATGACTTAATAGTGTAGTTCTGTGTAAAAACCCGCAGCAGGTAGAAAAAGCTGAGGGAAGCCCTTAAGGCCCTCGGAGAGGAAGAGCTCGAGGGCAGGAAGTGTAGGGATTGGGTACAGCTGTCACCCATGAAATATCAATCATTAAGTCTATCTTCCCCTTTGCCCTTCTTTTCCCATCAGCCTCTTTGTCCTTGCCTCACCTTCGATTGCCCTGGACCTGTTGAACTTCCCATGTCCTCTTGACCTGCCTGTATTCAGCTTCCGAATTATATTATATTCAGCTAAGAGGTTTAGCCCTTTAAGTTTGCAAACAATGGTATTCCTGTCCTGGTTGATTTTGCAACTCCCAGTGTTACTGGCTCTGTCGTTGTGTGATTTCATACTTTAATATTTTGTCAGAAAATACAACAGAGGAGCAATCCCAGTGTCTGTTTTTGCTCCAGACAAAACAAAGTGGTGTTATTTCAATAAAGCCAGTCAATTGTAACTGTGATCTGATATTTTTTCTCCACACAACAGTGGAGCACTAGTTACCTTGCGGAGAAGTTGCAGCTGTTTGAACACTCTCTCTCTGGTTGCATAACTCCCTCGCAAAAGAACAACAACCTAAAAATGAATTACTTCAGAAAAATGCCTAAAATGACCATTGTCTTGTTTTGTACGAGGCTTAGGAGTGTAACGTTGAAACGGTAGAATATCAGAGAGGTAAAGTGAGGTGAGGGATACTTTCTTTGCTGATAGGAACATTGTGTGGAGGAGTTCGTTTGTCTTGCTCTGATGATACAAGATCCACCTGCCACTTTACATTAACTGACTTTAAAGCATTTTTTAATGCGTTGTCATATACTTTTTTCCTCCTCTTTGCAGTGTTGACACAATTTTCTCTCCGCAAGTGTTGACATAATTGCTTGTTCAGTACACTCTGAGTGAACCCTCCTCGAAGTTTCTTTGCACTCAAGGCGAACAAATGATCAAAGAATTGTTGGCCTTGCAGAGTGTATTCCTCACGCCTGTGATTAAGTGTTCTGCGCCCCCCCCCCCCCCTTCTGAGGATGAAGCAGGCATAATTGAAAAAGGAACATAGGACTAAACTGGTATTGTTTTTAAATGGGAAGCTCCACTTGGCTTAGAAAAAGGAGAGGAGAAAATGGGAGGGAGGAATGACGGAAGGCGGGACAAGTAAGAAAATTGAGGTGTAGCTGGGAAACAAATGACATGAGGTGGAACTGTAAAGCTTGAGTCCTGACCTCACCTTTCCTTGAACCCTGGTCTGCCACCTTCAGGCCCCTCGACTCAATGAGCCTTGTGGCTTTTTTTTCCCCCCAGTGCTACTCACCCAACCATAATGATCCATCATTGATCCATGACAGAGGGACTACTCTCCCCACTTAAAGCCACTTTTCACCTGTATGTGTGTGTCCATAGATGTGTGTCTTCTGGCTGATTTGCAGCCACGGTCAGGTCCAGACTTGCCCTGCAGTTTCACCGGCTTACCTTCATCATTGTTTCTCCTTGTTAATGGCCACAGACTTCCTTTGTACAGTTTGTCCTTGCCCACAAAGAGAAGGATGGTAGAGATGAACAGTGTACAGCGGAGGCTTTCACACACCGGTAGCTTTCAGGTTGTAAGATGAAGGAATGGATTATTTCTGCTTTGTTATTTAAAAAAAATGTAGTTTCATGTGCTAATGTCCTGTAATAATATCTTCACATATAATTCTCTGTCCTCCTTTAAACCTATAAAACCTCACTGCCTCAGAAATATGCCAGCACTGGATAAGTGTCATGGAATGAAGAGTGGCAAAGGAAGGTTGCTTTTAATGATAGTGTCTTATTGTGAAATTGCAGTTTAAGTCATCGAAGTGGAAACTCCTCCTGTTGTTGATGCAACTGTAATAGAGTGAGACCTCTGCACTTTAAATCAATGTAAATATCCATAGTAGACGTTTATTTTAGCAAGACAACTGCAGTAAGATGGACAAAAGCAATTGCGTCCCTATGTGAAATGAGTTGGCATTAGATTTGATAAGGTGATGGAATAAATTCCTCATGCCCATCAACATTACCATCATCATAATGATGCCCTCCATCACTTTTCTATTACACTTTCCTGCCATCGCTATCAATTATCCCCACAACCACAAATCACAAGGACAGCGCTGGTACACATCTCTCAGCAGAGTGTATCCTGAGGAAGATTGAAGTGTAATTGTATGCGTTGGTGGCAGGGGATATAAAGCACGGACGGGGGAAAAAAAGTAAAGAAAGGAAAATCAATGCCTTAACTAAAGGAGCGAGTGAATTATTGATGAGGAGTATGCAATGGGATCCCAGGTGTCTATTTCTTCCCCCAATCATGGATTGCTTGCTGCTTAGGCGGCCACAGTTGTAGCCAGAGAAGTGAGAAACGAGGATAGTGCCAAAAACCCACCCTCTACCATCTCCACAGGCGGATCAGCCGGCCCGAATTATCTGGTGCAGTGTGGTAGACGCTTGCCGCTGTGTTCACACACGTACAGTTAAAATCCATTTAAATAAAGACGCCAGTCTGCTGAGGCTGCTGCTGCTACAGTTGAGCCAAAGCCACACTGTCAAGGACTAGTGCAGTCACAAAAATCAGGTCTGAGTGAAGTTGGGGCCTCATTGGAAACAGCATTCATCTAACAGTGTGACTTAATCCACAGTTTTTCTCTCTGGGGTGTCAAGTCTGAAATATTTTTTTTCTTGTATCCCCTCTCAGATGTTTTACTGCTTGGCTCACTTGGTTTGTCCATGTTGCATTAACAAAGAAGAAAAAAACACTTTACTTCAGTGGTTCCAAACGCATGACGTGGCATACAGTGTTTTGAAAATATTTTTTCCTTTTTTTTGTATCCATCCATTTCAGTCTGATTGCACGTTAAAGAGGAACTATGCAAGATTTTTAGCTTAATTATGCTACAATTAAACAGCTTCGGAATAATTGTGATGGTTTAATAAATGACTTGTAACTTGTTAGAGGGAGAATGGAGGCTCTCTGCCTTCAACGTATAGCATCTCTTTGCCGAAAACCAACCTTGCAAGATCAGTGCTGCCGACCCGGTGTCCCAGCTCTCGTCTCTGTGACACTGCAACACAAACGTGCCCTCTAACCCATAATCTCTTGTTTATGACAGAAAAGACTTCACAAATATACACGTTGTAACATCATGTATGATGCCTAATGTTATCCAACACTCCATGGATTGCTTTCTTGCCAGCTTCGTTAAGCACATGGCCAGGAGGAGGGTTATCAAAACAGCGGAAAAGTTACCGGGCTTGTATAGTTCCCCTTTAAAAGAGGGCATCCATGGCAAAAACTAATGGCAAAGGGGATCCGTCCCCAGATAGAAGAAAGATTTAGCCCCCCATGCTTTCAGTTCGGTGCTGAATGACCATTCAATTAAAAATGCATTGAGAAGGGTTGCTGTTTAGCTGGCAGGGGCCCCATATACAGAGGCTACCGTCCTTGCCGCAGCTGGCCTCAGTTCGAATCCGCCAGGTGTGCCCTTTGCTGCATGTCATTCCCCGTCTCTCTGCCTCCCCATTTCCTGTCTATCAGTTAACACAAAATCCCCCCACAAAAAAATCACAAAAAGCAACCACTGGTGTAGTTAATCTATGCAAAAATCAACAGTTTTTTAATGACTTTTTCCAAAGCTGCGATTTTCACGACATCACATAATAGCACACATTCATAATCCGTAGTAAAAAGGACTTCAGTTCATACACAAACCGTTTTTTTTTTTTCCTGTGCCCTTTCGGAGGTGTAGAAATCAGAGGATGCATTGTTTACCCACACCACCAGTGTGCTGTTTGTTTTATTGCAAAGCAGAGGAGGCAGGCATCACTTCTGCTTGGCTGGAGAAGAGGCAGAAATGAGGAATGTGAATGAGAGGTAGAGAGCGCGGCCAGGTGAGACCTGAAAGCTGCCTTTGTGTGGCAGCTGGCAGTAAGAACACTGCCCTTCAGTGTGAGGTGTTCTCCACACACACACACACACACACACACACACACACACACACACACACACACGAGTATACTGTATATGTATGGGTGTCATGGGGTGATGTTTGGCGAAAACATGAAGCTGAAAAACCGTTGCAATTTTTGCGAATGAAACAGGAAAAAGCTTTCACCCCGGTCTCTCTCCAAGGTGAACGGACGTTTCAGAGCCATAAAATGCCTTTGTTTTCCCTCCGCCGTTCCAAATCTCCATTTCAGATGCTAAACGCTCTCTTATTTTCTCCTCCACTGCACTTCAACTGTATCTGGCTCCGTTCAACTGGAGCTTGAAGAGCATGATAATATCTCGTCCCCTCTGCTGCTCCAGGTTTAACATACTATCGCAAAAAGACTACTCCAGAAGTCGGCGCACATCTTGGCACAGCACATGTCGACAGTTATATATCCATCTTGTTTTCCACAGGAATTTGGATGCCAGGGTGGGACAGAGATAGAGGCAAGGTGGACTTCATGAGGAGATGGTTTTGATACACAGCTAATCAGGGTTGGATAACTTTTTGCCCGAGTGATGACTTGAATTCTTTCTCAATTTTCCTCTTCATAAGCTCAGGCTGCAGAGGGATTGTGACAGTTAAAAATCCTCTACTGCATGGGAAACATTACCCAACTCTGCAGCTGTACTACCATTTGATTACATGTGTGTTTTTGTGTATTAAATGTGATTGAGGTTGCAGATTACATATGTCTTTCCAAAATGAAAAGCTATCCGGATGAAAGCTTATACCCACCGGGCGATCATAAGTGTTAGTTATGGCATCTCTTGAAATAGCAGTTTCGCAGCCAATCCCGGACTGCGTCTCCATGCCGGTTGTGGAGGGGCAACCCTGTCTGTGTACTGATCTGTATTCTTGTTTGTTTACTTCTGTCCAGGAGGGGCCCTGCAGACAGCAGTCGCGCCAGGCACCATGAGGCAGCGAGCTTGGCCCGAGAGAGCGGAGAAATCACCCTTCATCACTCTCAACCAGGCTGGGCAGCGGAAGAAATGCACACAGCAGAAGCAGCAGAAGCAGAAGCAGCAGCAGCAGCAGCAGCAGCACACACCACAGCAGAGACAGACTAATACACACATCTGAGAGTGCGGTGGAGAGCAAATGGGGAAGGCCGAGAGAGACTGAGAGAGGGCAGTCGGTAACTCGGATTGCATCATTCTAAATGGCAAAGTGGCCCAGGCCACACTCAGAGGCAGTGATGTCCTTGTTAACACATTGTCCTCTGTTAGAAGCTCCTTGTTAGAAGTCACAAGTCAGTCCCCCACCCCTGTGAGGCGACAGAGCTGAGGGGCAAAGGAAAAGAAACACAGAGGACGAGAGGGAGAGAGAGAGAGAGAGGCCGAGCGGAAAAAAGAGACTGTGACAGGCCCCCATGCAGGCGCGTAAGAAGTATGTTCTGCTGGGCTTGTGTGCGTGCTGCTGGCTGGTCCTCTTTTACTGGGGCGGAGGAGTCCAGCTACGTCTGCTCCGCCTGCTGACACGCCAGCGGGGGGAGGTCGTGCGCCCCTGGCCCAACTGGACCGACCGGGCCTTCCTGCCCCGCTATGCCCACCTGGACGAGCTCCAGACGGACCCCGGGACGTCCGAGTCGCCCCGCCAGCGGCGACAGGCGTGGTCCGCCATTTATAAGGACAGCCGCTGCCGCATGGAGACCTGTTTCGACTTCTCTCGGTGTCGCCGCAGAGGAAGGGAAGGGTTCAGGGTGTACATATATCCGTCGGAGAAAAACGACCGCGTGTCCGAGAGCTACAGGAAGATCCTGACGTCTATAGGCGAGTCGCGGTACTACACGTCGGACCCCCGAGAAGCATGTCTGTTCGTGCTCGGGATAGACACCTTAGATCGCGACCAGCTATCAGGACAGTTTGTGCCCAACATGGACGAACGCATTCGAGGTTACCCGTTGTGGAATGACGGGAGGAACCACCTGATCTTCAACCTGTACTCAGGCACCTGGCCCAACTACACGGAGGACCTGGGCTTTAACATCGGCCAGGCCATGTTAGCCAAAGCCAGCCTCAACACGGAACATTTCAGGGCAGGCTTTGACGTTTCCATCCCGCTGTTCTCCAAGGATCACCCTCAGAAAGGCGGAGAGCGGGGCTGGCTGGTGAGGAACACCATCCCGCCGCGCAGGAAGTACCTGCTAATGTTCAAAGGTAAGCGATACCTGACGGGCATCGGCTCAGACACCAGGAACGCGCTCCATCACATCCACAACGGGAAAGACATTGTGTCGCTGACGACGTGCCGTCACGGGAAGGACTGGGAGAAGCACAAAGACTCCCGCTGTGACCACGACAACCTGGAATACGAGAGGTAAGACCGAGGTCACATGGCCAGCGGGGAGGGCGGTAATGAGGTGATGTTAAAAGGAGAAACGAGCTGTGAGTCAGTGTGGCACTATACAGGGATTTACGGGAAAACCAAGAGTCAAGTGTTATTTTTTTATTGGGATATACACAGTGGTGTTGCCCTGTTCGCTTTCTTATTTGGGCTTGTTATGCCGTTTTATTGGTCTTTTGGATGTCAGATTTCTACAAAGCAGCGTCAGTGGTAGCTTTTGTGTATTTTTGTCTCTTTTATTGCCGCACGGTTTCTAGACTGGTTGAGTTTATGATGTTTGGCGGTGTTCACTTTTCAGATCAAAGATTTTACACATTAACTTTGGTCCCTGGAAATGTAGACTCAGGTCAATACCTACAGCTTTGTGTTAGTAATATTCAAAGTACAACTAAACTATGGATGCGATGTAATGCAGTTTCTGACCCTGAGCTCTTTTTAATCACACAGACATCTTTTTTGAAACGGTTTTCTTGTTGTTGTTGTTTGTTGTTTGTTGTCTGTTGTTGCATGGGGAATAAGCTTGTCATTTCCACTTTACTTGAAATGATATTTCTACAGATTAGATGTTGGGTGGGGCGGATAAAACACACTGGGGGAAATGAGATTCCAGCAATGCTGAGTGTGACGATTTATTATTAAAACCAATTAATTTTAGCATGAGACCTCTGCCATAGTTTGAAAACAATTCCTACAAAGACATATATTATTTTAAAATCCAATCTTCACCCCTCTGAGCTGCATGGGCTTTTTTTTCTTCTTTTTTTGTTTCCTTTAGAGAGAAGCGTTTCAAGAATATGAGCACTATTGTTGAGTTAATAATGAAAAGCTTTAGGAAACACTTCGTCTGCCAAATACACAATGTAGCAGCCACTTGGTAAACATGTCTTATCCTTTCAAGTACTTTTCAGAGCCTTCTACAGGCTTATTAGAACGCAGGCAGTGATTTTAAAAACAGATGGAAATAAAAGCATACACTCAAAAAAAATAAGCAATTATTTTCTTTGCTTACTTGAATCATTAGCTGGTGTCATCAGTACCTTCCAGGGATTGATCTTCTTGGTAAAACCTTGATTTGTAATCACAGTGTAGTACTGTATTAATTATCCATTATAGAGGGGCTTCATTGTAAACCCAAACACATGCTTTCCAAGGTTGGATTTATCAATTTGAAGAATAGGTGGGATCTCTGAGCGCTAAGGGACGAGTTCCTGATTACTGATGGTTACTAAGAGAACTCAACAGGGCTGATGTTATAGCTGTAAAAGTACTTTGAATTACTGATATAAAAGTTAATACATATCTTAAAGCAACAACGTAGTGGGTAATTACAGTGTTATAGACCTTGTAAAAGATTAAGTATAGCATCTTGGTAATGACAAGTGCTGCAAATGCTCATTATTTTTCATTGTTACATTTTTCTATTCCATTGCACCAACTTGCAGCATTTTGCCTGAGCCGTAACCGAACATCACATCATACAAGCCAAACTGTGATCCAGTCGAGTTCAATGACATTTTGTGCGACTGTCATTATCCTCTTATATTCTATACCATGGTAATTACACAGCTGATACAGAGGAACAATACGCCCCTGTGCTTCACTCTTAACTTGCTTAACTTACACTTTGCAATGAAAGTTAGACACTGAAGTGCTGACAGAGCTCCTCATTATGAAGTCTGTGCCTGTCCATTCACAGACAGGAACCGTGAGCAGGATAGTCTGACAGTGCAGAACATTCACAGACAGCAGGAGATGGATTCTACTAAAAGTAGGAATCAGAATATTGAAAAGCGTAAGAGAAAAAGTAGTTTGTCTGTTCAACCATGACTCTATAGCAGCCTATGACATTAAGAATAAGGCCACAGGATAACTTCAGCAGAATTATGAACAGTACCGCTGCTCCACAATGATAGGTTGTTACGTTACAAATAAACAAAGATAATTCATGTGTTTAGGAATTTTGCAGGAATTAATTTCCTCGTCTGGTTCATTCTCTGACAAATAGAAGCAGAAAAAAACTCAAGTGCAGAAGGATTGAGGTCGACTTATGGGAAGCTAAAGATGTTCAGAAATCACACAACACAAGCTTTGTGTTTCTGAAACCTATATCCCTCACCCACTCAGTGTAGGCTGCACTGTAAAGGCCTGCGCATACCACAAGAGGCAGAGAGACTTAAACTACCAGTGAACTGTCAAAATAATAGCTTTCTGTCAATCAAGTCATTGATTCATTGACAAATTGTTTTAGCGACAGTAGAAGTGCACTCACACACTCAAAAGAACTTAATAAGGGGATATACAGTTAAGCTGACTTATAATAAGACTTGTCATTTAGGACCTGTACAGTATTTTACATTGTGCTTTTTTAAAAACATCTAAATTGCTGAGATGATTCTCCTCTACTGGACTGACTGAACCTTTGTGGCATAAGGAGAGCTGAGGGCTAAACCCCAATTTGGATCTGAGCCAGTGGCTGTTGGACGCTGTTTTCGGGTGTTCTCAAATGAACGCTCAGAGCATGAAGCATTTTAAAATACGATTTACCCTGGGATCACCAAGTGAGGTGGTGGTCCTGATCCAAGCGCGCACCTACTAGCATGCGGCCTCTAACTGGCTACCTAAGGCTTGTTTACATTGGGCTGGGCAGCAAAGGGATGGAGCTGCTCGACTCTGTATGAATGAGCTCATTTATTCCACACAGCCCACCAGTCAGACACCTGGGTGTGCGGGGGGGGAGAGGGGGGCTGGAGGAGGAAGAGGGGAGAGGATAGCAAAGGAGGAGGAGGAGGAGGAGGAGGGATCCCTGGAGGTATTTTTGTGGCAGATTTGGATACGGCAAAAAGCTCTGAGGGTGTGAGAGTGTGAATAGGGGAGGCGATGTGAGAGACAGCTGCCGATTGTAAGAAAAAAAACACACACAAAAAAAAAACACTGGATGATTTTTTTTTCTCTCCCTCTTTCGCCTTTTGTATGAAGTCTCTTTATCTGGACACGGGGGGCTTTTAGCCTCAGAGAGAGGTGTGAAGGAGGAACTCAGGGTGGGGTGGCAGGCGGAGAAGGAGGCCGGGGGAATCACATCTCTCTATTAGCAACCCTTTTGAATGTCTTATTGGGGAGAAAAGAACGGGATTTCTGAGGGTGGAACATGAGAACCGTGGAGACTGTTGAATTCAAATGAATGAGAAATAGAAAAAGAGGACATTATAAAAAGAAAACACGTGAGCATGCTCTGTGTGTGAAAACCAAATTCATGCCAGGTAAAGACGCAACCTCACCTCTCCATGTCTGCTAACTCTGCCGTATTCTCCTTTTATTTGTTCACTCTTCCAGATCTTTTTGTCAATAATCCAGAGCCTGTACTAATAATAATGATAATAGTCCCCGTCACTGAGAAAGCACGCGTCTTTGTGTGCGTGGCTGTCACTGCTGTGTATGTATGAGCTTGTGGTGTTGTTTGTGTGTGTGTGTGTGTGAGACTGTGTCACAGTCAATGAGGCTCTTAGAAGGTGGTACCAGGTTAATGAGCGCATGCATCTGGTACAACAGCAGATTAGCCCTGAGGGACCTGGACAAGACAGCAACCAACGGACAAAGGGCACGAGGAGGAGGAGGAGGGGGGAGGAGGATGACGTAGGGAGCGGGGGAGGGGAACTCGGACAGAGAGATCAATAGATGATCGTGCGCAACATCTTTTATTTTTTCACCCTTACAACAACCTTAATGTACCATCCAACCTTTTCAAGCTAAAGAGAAAATTAATTGGGCTTTAAATTGCTTTTATTGTTTTTTCCATTAACTTTAATGAGTTTTTCCAACAAAGAAATACTAAAATTACTACAGCTTGAAAAACCGATCTTGATTTTGTTTGTTCTAATTTTTTCAAAAGATATAAGGGAGACTATTGCTGGCCGACGTCTGGTCATCACCTTTCTAATACTGTTTATTCCAATATGGTTTAGTGCCCATTAAAAGTGTTGTTTATTAAGTGCTCAAATAAGGATCAATGGGATTTGGAGCATTAGAAATGACGTTTAGTATCATGTCAATGATTATACACTGATCAGCCATGACTTTAAAGCAGGTGACTGTTTAATTGCTGTGGCTTATTGCTGTATATCACTAGTGTGTCATATTCATTCTGAACCCTTAGTAATTTGATTTGAAAGTTAATTTGTAGCTTCAGTTATTTTCCTTCCAACTTAATGGCTGCAGGCAGTCACACACAGATCAGTCACAAGATTAAAAGCAGTCACCGGTTTTAATGTCATGCCTGATTGGTGTATATATCACCAGTAAGAAGAACACAACATGTCGATGTCCTTGAAATCATCTGAAAAAACTGCTGAGAACGTAAGGAGAATGTAAAACACAGGTTGTCAAAATTGGTGTGTGTACTTCATTGTGCACTTGAATTTCTCATGCAGATTTTTCAAAGGATTACAACTGGTGGTACACAACTACACACTGTGAAATAACCTCAATTCACAAGGTCATAATCTAAATCTGACCCTTATTTGAGCCCATAGTTGAACCTGAATTACATAATTTCTCTTTTCCTCTAGATTAATTTCTCTGGGTTGGGATATCTTGGTCTGTAGTCTGCATTTTATCAGGCCATGGCAACAGAGGGTAGCAAACAGAGATGCTGTGCTGAGAAACAACATTGCATAGCTGAACTGTTCCAAACACAGTAACTGTTTAAAGCAGAAGTAAGTGATATATTTGTGTTAATATAAGTCTTAAATAGTTATATCTTCCGACAGCAGTCACTTACATAGAGTGTTTAGACTGAAACACGGGTCTCTCAGTCCCTCTGCTCTGCTCTGAGCCGAAGAGAAAACATTTATCGTATCATCCAATGAGGAGAGAGAACGGCATGCAGGGCTGTGTGTGCAGCCAAGGAACGCCGAGAATGTGGCGACGTAGCGACGAGGACTGTTATGGTGCGTTCAAGGAAACTCGTATTTTTCCGACCGTGAAGTGGTACCAGTTCGATCTGGTACGAGTTCACCGGTCGGAAGTTACGAGTGGCCGTTATAGTGACTTTCACCGGTAAAACAGGTCGGAAAAACACGAGTGGGTTGCCTGGAACGCTACAAAGTCGTAAGTTGTGACTTGAAGCTGTAATTTACGATTTCAAAAGCCTGCCTGGAACGCAGCATTAGCGAAAACGACCGGACCACTTACTTCTGCTTTAAGTCCCATCTGTGACCCTAAGCAACTTTGCTTGGTATCTGATCTTTCTGCTCAGACACGTGCTGAATGATTGACCCCTTTGCAAAGACTGACGTCAAAGTTCGATCGCGCTGGTCATCTAAAGGAGCCGAAGGACACCTCTATTCTGACAGGTTGCCGCCGAACCGCATCATAGCTAATTACCATAAAGTTAACCGTGACTCAACTTCTCGTCTGGTGACGCTTTGGAAGCGCGGCTGACAGCAGTTGACGCTTTGGTCGCCGGGCTCTCATTGAAAGTTAATGACTTCTGACGTTTTTGAAGCTTTGGAAGCTTTTGGTGTGAACACACAGTTAGAGCTCCATATATTTTTGTTGGACTGGAGAATAAATGTGTAATGCACATTCTTTTGACTTAACACGAAATAATGTTTTCATGGTTGTTAGCAAAATAGTTCTTAAAATCAGATTAAGTTAAAATACCTCTGTTCCTGCTATTTGAAGAATAAAATTATTCTTATAAGAATAATTTTATTCTTATAAACTGTTGAATGGTTGCTAAATGGTACCTGAAAATCCCATTAAAATCTGCCATAGGGAAAAACAGAAGGTGCCTGGGAAATGCTTTTTGGGTCTATTCAGTTAGTGTGTAACACAGAGTGTGTATTTGTGTGCATGGATTATGGATGGCAGGAGAAAAAACAGAGCAAAGTTCTGAGAGAGGCAAGTTAGAGGTAGGACACAGTGGTACCCAGGGCAATAAGAGAAGCAAGAGAGAAGGAAGAAAAGGAGAATGTCATGTGAGGGAGATTACAAAAAAAAAACGGGGGAAAAGACGAAAGGATACCGCAGGCAACTTGAGGAAAAAGCGAGAATGAGACAGGGCAAGAGGGAGGATGACAGAGACGGAGAGAAAAAGGGGGGAATTGGAAGAGAAGGGGATACTTGAAGAGAGGGAGAAGCTGTGCTGCAGCCTAATGGCCTAGTTTCCCTCACTTAGGAGAATTCTCTAAGAAAGGGAAGAGAAACGTGCATTGTACAGTGAATGTAAATGAGCAAGAGTGTGAGAAAGAGAGAGGGCAGGAAGAAAGAAAGAGAGGGATGTTTAGGAGATACAAAAGGTACCACAGAAAACACAGAGTGCTCAGGTTCCAGTTTTGGACCGAGTGTGGACATAGCGAGTGCGTGTTTGTGAAGGAGAATTGATGGCGGGGTTGAACAGGAGACGGTCAAAAACGCTGTAACTCCCTGTTTGCCTTAAATGGCCTCGGCGCATATAGCGGGGGCTGGTGTTGGAAGCCGATGGGTCATTATTCACGACCCTCCTTGAAAGCAGCTCAAGGTTGCGAGAGAAAGGGTGGACAATCAGACTTTAAAACCTGGCTAACAGTTGGGGATGAATGCAGCATACTAATCAGACGAGGCAGGACCGGAGGACGGCGGGAGCAGCCATTTAATAGTATATTCGCCACGGTGAAAGTTGGAAGGAAATGCTTTAGAAATGCTCTCATGCATATGTAATTTGAACAGGAAATTTGCGAAGTTTTATGCTGTCATGTGCATGTAAATGCAGTGTAATAATTCCCACAAAGGATTTCAGTGTGGTTGCGTGGAAAATGAATCAGCAGAGGAAAGGAAAACAGCGTCACTCTTATCTGCAGGCAGACATTAGAAATAGAAGGCCTCCCGTGGCTGTGTAGTTACAACTTGAGTACGTGCAAAATCTGAATTATTATGTGGGTGTGTATACACAAAGTCGTCGTGTACGTATGCGTGTTTGTCTGGATCTGTAAGCAGTGTGTGCAAGTGTGTGTGTGTGTGTGTGTTTACGATTTGAGATTTTGGCAAACCAAAGAAGAAGCGATGCAGCCCACTGTAATTAGGGCCTGTGAAATTGTACCTCTGAAGATGCTGTGGTCTTGGTTTGTGTGTGTATGTGTGTGTGTGTGTGTGTGGTTGCTGTGGCCCACGTCTGCTGTCTCTGTTTAGAATACTTGGAAATGAGAGGCAGCCTTGTGATTCTCTGGCACTTGTTCACTCCATCCTCCGTTCTTTTTGCTCCTCTCCAGCTCGTGTCCTTCTAATCCCACACACATCACTCTTCCTCCATCTCTTGTGCTTTTGTCAAGTCTGGTCAAATATATTTATAATTTCATGAAGTGCAGAAACAGATGGGCTGGACCCTCTTGTTCTTATTACTAATCATTTTTGCTCATACTTTAATGATAGCATTGGATCAAATGACAGGGCATAATGTAAAAGAGGGTGAACAGACAGTTATGACTGCATTCTGCAGTTACCGTCTTCGTTACTGCATTTTAGCATCTTTCAGCTCATTGTTTCAGTTTTAAAGCCACAGGTATGTTGTTTGAATCTGAATCTGAATCTCTAGCCAAGAAGCTCCTTGATCCACTGCATCTATCTTCTATTTACAAGGCATTGAAAGACAGGCAGGCATAATTAGGGAGTACTGTATCTTATGCATGTTAGCACCTAGAGCCACATACCATAGCCCTGAATATAAAACAACCCTGATTGTAAGATGACCCTCTCTTTCCAACATCTGTTTCTGAGAGAAAGACTTTTAAGGAGAAAGAATACTTTCATTCATGTCATGAAACCTCTCTCATTTATATAAATGAAACACTTAAGACAGTAATACCGGTATGTAAAACCAAGGTGTGTGTATCTTGTCAATCAGCCACTTTCTCCCATCAGCCACTTAGAGGTAGAGGTTTTTTTTGCAGGTCCAAAAATGTTGGACCAGGCCCAAAATAAACCAAAGGAAAACTAAACTCAGACTGACATGCATTAATTCATTTTCAAAAAAAGGGGAGACCTGATCCAAAGGAGACTGTAGAAGAACCAGATCTGACCTGAATTAACTCGAGAATAATTAGATCTAATCCAGAATACAGTCAGCTCAAACAGATGCTAATGGGAAGAGAGCTCACCAAAAGGCAGTAGCATGATGCTATCAGGTAATGCAATCAATCAACCAGCAGCAATGGTGTGTAAGAGCAGCAATATGTTAATGAAATGTGAAGTCATAATGTTGTAAAATTATTTTAAAGTCATCAAAACAAAATTAATTATTTTATTTGCTTCAAACTAGGGTTGCCTGATCTCAACCATAGCAACCACAAAGTCATTTTCTCTGCTCAGTTTGCAGCTTTTTTTTTCCTCCAGGAAAAACATACCATTAGTATCAGTCAATAAAGTAATTCATATAAGAGTTGGAATTCAGACCAAACATAGAGCTAAAAGTAAGGTGAATTACATGAGATGTAATGTTTCCCAAGCTCTGAAATGCCATACGGTACAGAATACAGATGACCTGATGTCAATGAATTTCGGTGAAGGGATAGATCTTTGGTCTTGAAACAATTTGTTAGGTCTTGGGTCTGACCTGGTCTGAAATTCCATCGTCTTGATGATTGTTGTGTTTGAGCCGTAACTATGAGAGAGATGGTATCAGGTCCAAAAGTCATGTTTGCAAGGTCACAAAAATCAATTTAACTTGACTACTTCTTATGGGAATGATGACTTTGGCTGTAACATTAACTTGGACAAGTTCTAAGTGTTGGCAGAGACTTGTGTTCTCTGATTCCTCTGCTACAGCTCCCCACACTGTTTATCTGAAAAGGCACAAAAACCACAGCTTTCATTCCTTAGTCTTGAGAAAAATGAAATGTATTGTCTAACACAAGCCAGTCACAACCTGCTTGTCATTTCCCATGTTTGTGGTCCAGTCTCCGTGCCATCATTGTTTCTCTCAAACGCTACTCACTGTTTGAAAATTTGAAATCACATTTGTAGCTTCCCACTTCCTCAGAGCTGCAGTTTCCCGTCAGTCTGGTCTGTTTGGAGTAGGGTTAGAATCTATGCAACTAGTCTGGAGGGATTTAAACCGACAATAGCTGGATGTTTACAGGACACACCGGCAAAACCAGTGACACAGGAGCCACACCACATCGTGAGGCAATCAAGCTCTGGAAGGTTTTGCGGTGTGCAAGTTTGAGCAGATTTCAACATTGTTTTTTGCACACAAACAAGATCAGAAAATGTAGCATGACAGACTGTCTTGTAGGCGTATCTCCCACACCCAGGCTTCACTTCCATTTCACAAGTCTTAACTCTAATCCCTGCATTAAAACTACTGTAAATCTAATTGCTGTGATAGACACCATGTGATACGGCTGCACTCTGCACACCTTGCTCACACTCTATCCTCTACACAACCTTCTAACTTTTCTTTTCTCGCAGCATCTTGTCTGCCGCCTTTGCTTTTTTATCATGCTGTACTGCACAGAGTCCTCCTCCAGCTGACTGCAAGCCTCCTACCGTAGTTCTGAGATCCGGTATGCATGATTTATCAGCAGACTCTGCTTCTCCATGAAGGCCAAACTTTTTTTGACAGCACAGCTGTGTTAGCGGTGTTGCACACAATCGTCTTGCACGCCATTGTGTTAGCTACATGCACATAGGTGCAGACTTGTATGCCCACCAACACTGACTAAGAGTGTTTGGTCTTACCTGCTATTCTATGCATTCCTTCACTGACACCAAACTAACCCAACTCCCCCACCCACTCCTGCGTCATGTGTCTTGATGAGCATGTGAAAGGTTAAGGGAAGAAAGGTCTATATCTTTCTTTCTTTTTATTTATTCCCGCCAAGGCAATTTCACAATTTGACAATATCATGGCAAATCACATTTCTTATTTATTGGTTGGAAGGGAGCAGGGAGAAGATACAATATGGTTTACAGTATGAGCCTCAGTGTCAGACGAGGCTTAATCCACTTCAATAGAATGACAAATTTAGGAGTCTAAGCATGCTCTATAGGCAGGACATACTAATCACCTGCACTTTCAATTCAGTTGCATATTGTATCCTGGATTGTAACAATAAACAATGTAAAGGGTTTGAATGCAGTGATAAACACACAGTGAATTTCCCCCTTGGGGGATTAATAAAGTTCTATTCTATTCTATCCACAAACCACACCCCTTGGTTCTATAGATAGTTATAGTTCCTTTCAGTTAGGTATTTCCACCTGGAGTTGGTGGAGACCAAAAACAGAGCAAAAAGAATAGATTTTATTTTACATTAACATAACTTAGAATGATTTGCTCCATATACTTGTTTGATGTATAAATAAACACCTAACAAATTCACTTCATTATTTAAAAGTTCTTTTTCTGTGGCCCACCTGCCAAAAACATAAATATAAATAGAGTTCATTAATGTTACACATAATTTGCTAAATCTTAAATGATCTGAATATCTGAATATATTATGATTGGATAAATGGACCAGATACAGTACCACCAGGAAGATGGTTTCACAATCCTTTTTTAAATGATTTACCAACACTTAATTACTCCATTCAACCAAAATGAATAAAGCATTTGTAAAAGTTTTAGTAACCTTTAATAAAGGTCTTGTTCTGTCTGTGTTAGTGTGCCTTATTATTGGGCATGCATAAAATCAAACAAGAAATCCTGTTTTTTTTTTGTTTTTTTACCGAAGGGCTAAAATTATACTCAACATCTTCTAAAACAAATACTTGTTAATTTTGAAGAATGTGTTGTGTTTTATTTATATTGTGTGAAATAGAGTAGGGGTAGAGACAACAGATCTGCTTCTGTATCTTGAAAATCATAATAAATTCTAGTCATATTGTGCAGCTAACACAGTCCAGCTGCTTCAGAGGAAATCAGCTCACCTGTAATATCCTCTGTCTGTTCGTTGACCTTGCTGTGTTCACTTATTACAGACACATGTGAAAACAGTCATCACTTAAATATACATCTGTTTTTGCCCGATGGGCTCGGGGAATTTGGAAGCCATAGTAACTTGAAAGTCACACACAGGTACAGACCGTAACTACTGAGAAATCCTAGCCTCAATTTATTTTTTAGGGATTTCAAGGATTTCCAAGTTTAATCCATGTAGACTGGATGAGTGCTGCTGCACGGTTTTACAGTAGGGGCTCTGTGTCTCACTGATAATATGGGAGTTGGCTCCAAGTTATGACATTATTTTGACAGTATTTGGGAATATCTTCATTTTTATTTTTTTTTATATATTTATCAACCAGAAATGGTTGGTGGATGTCCAAAGAGACAAGAGGCATTTATAATAGCTTGAAGACTGAAATATGTGTCTCTCTGGAGACAGTGTGTGTGCTTTAACATGAGTTCATATGACCCCTCTCTTCTCTAGAGAGGACTTGGCTGTGTTCACTTGACATGTAGTGTTTTGTGTCTCATGCAGAAGTTGCAGTGGTTTTATAATACTGTGAGGAAACAAATTCCCAAAATAATATCTATTGTGACCCAGGCAGATTTGAGTACATTTCCATGTGGATATTGTGGGATAAGAGATTCAGTTTCACTCTACTGCTTCTGTCCTGACTGAAATTTCAGCCCCATGCAGTAATTTATAAGTGATCCTCAAAAGACCTATATACACCAGCAACATTCTGTTCATCATTTTACAGACCTGACAGTATGAACAACTGTTCAGTTATTCTGTCTGCTTGTTTTGGTGTCTGTGGTTTGGATAAGGTTGCATTGTACTATTTGCAGACTTGCATGGAAATAACCAAACTAGGGATTGTTTTTCTGGTGCCGCCACTGGTAGACAAAAGTTTCATATTCACAATAAGTGAAATATGCAGCCTTTTCACCATCAGCTCATTATTTCTCGGATGTCTGCATCTCATGCTTTGTTTGCCCTTTAAAACCCCCAGAATATTTCACCTCTCCAGTCGGTCAGGTGCCTATCACTTTTCTTTAAGGGAGACCGTTTGGCCTGAGGCTCCCTCACTAGTGTGGATGTCCTCTTAATGGGTGTCCATTCAGTTCCCTAATCGGGGCCCTTTATCAACCCCAGCTAACACCACAGAGATCATAGCAGGAAAAGCCTCTGGCAACCTTGCTCGCTTTTGTCCAGGCCAACTGGAGCGTAAGAGCTTTGACAATGACAATGCAGTTGGGAGAGAAAAAAGAGAGAGAGAGACATAGAGGAAGACATTTCTCATTGGTTATGCAGTTAAAGAGTAGAGCCTCTTCTGAGTGCCCTGGATTTCACTTGTTTTCGTTTTTTTTTTTAAATAATCGCATCTATCGACCTTTGACCTCACCACCGCCATGCTGTAAGAGTCTCTACGGTTTAGTCGCTGTGGAGCCGGGGAAAATGGGAGATTAGCAGTATCTCTCTGTTCTTCATAATTTCTTGATGTTTGAGGAACTCAGTGGTATCAAGGGAGAACAGATAATGAAATTAGAGGGGGAAAGAGGACGTCACATTTATTTATGGGAAATTACCATTTAAAATGTGTTTTTCAAAAACCACTCAACCTCACCATCAGATGTGAAAAAAGAAGCCAGCAGCTAAATCATTGCATACACACCCCAGATTTTGACGCAATTAGACTGTCCCAAACACATTCTGAGGTTTTTTTCTTTCTTTCTAGCACTTCTTTGCAAAACTACTAAATTGCCTGAGATGTCTGGTGTAAAATTAGGTCAGAAAATATTGTGTAGTGTAAGTTTGCAATAAGATGAAAAGGCTTTTTAATGGCAACTTCTCTCTTTCTCTCTCTCCCTCTCTCTCTCTCTTTGATGTAGAGTGGAGCGCTCTGATTGGTCGGTTTTGAGATGAATGACTGATACATAGTGATAATCCCAACCACTGGAGGGTTCAAAGGACTCACTAATATATGCTGCACTATCAGCATTAAAATGATCTATGTACCCCGTTTTTTAATAACACGGTGGGATATTGGGGTTAAACTGGGATTTGGATGAGGGGCCACCTCAGTCACCGTCAATGTATGTTGCTTAATTATTTCATTCACACGTCAGCACTGCTTCTTTTTTTTTTAAGATAAATGTGTGTTTTTAATCTGTGTGGCAATGACTTTTATCTATTTTTCTATTAGGCATCTCCCCTTTTTCTTTTTCTTTTTCACCCCAATTCTAATCAGAGCCCTTAATGTAGTGTATCTGCCATTAATGAGTCCATTCCGGCACTAATATTTACATAGCATTAGATATGCAATATTGATAAAATATGTATCTGTACCACCGAGATACTAGCTGTCTTCTAGGGTTGGCCCACTTTATTTTTCACAAGCTGCTTCATTTAAACACCCAAGGTCCTTGTTTAAAAAGCCATTGAAATTATCATCTTAAATTTTTGGTCCTGACTCCACATTGACTTGAGAGAACATTTCACAGCTTTATTTTAGCTGATACCAATTCTTTAAAACAAAATGTATGACAGATGTGAAAATGTTTTACAAGAATGAAAATCAGATTTTCTTAGTGTCCGGGCTACAGTGTACATGTGTGGGAAAGATAGTAAGGACTTGCTGCTACTTCTTGAGTATAGACACAGTTAGATTTGACCCCATTATACATGCAAATATGTATACAGGCAGAAAAGGCTAAAAGTGCTGCTTCGACTTCACATCACCACTAACAGGCTAACAAAGCTATCTCTCTTAGTTATATCACCACTATTGAAACTATTGAAACCCAGCTGGAGATAAGTCTTAAGTGACACATAGTCTGAATACACACACTTATCTAAGCTAATAACCCGGTAGCATGAGATACTTCAGCGAGCTGAGTAACTGTTGCTATCAGCAGAAAGGGATGGCTGTATTCCACTATTACAAAGCCAAAATCCCCCGAGCTAGAACCATTAACTAGAATTAGTATTATGGGAAATAAGATCCAGACAAGACCCTCATACTGTTACTGTTAAAGAGTGCTGGCAATTGACTCCTGTATCAAGGAGGGAGAACTAAACTTGAAATACTCACTGAAAAACTTTCCCTAGTTAGTTTTTACACTGGTTTTCAGCAACGCACACAGGTAATCATTGCGTGTGGGCAGTGAACGCCACACAGCTTGCTGTTTTTCCTTTTTTTTTATATACTGTTATCTCGGAATACGTGAAAGGGTTTCTATGCCTCTTCTTACTTACAGTAATTTCTCAGCACAAGATGTGCTTCTTAACTATCCCTTAAGCTCTTTGAAAAGGTTTATGTGGGCAGCGTTGTTTGTCTAACCGGCACAGCAGAACCTGTTTTCTCTTCTCCAACTCACAATAAGCAAGAGATAAAGTCCTCTCTTCTCCCATTAAGTGGCATGCTTGTGTTCCTCCTCGGTTCACAGTGTACTTCTTTAGAGTCTATTTGGATTGACAGCTCACAGACTCCTCTGCTTTCTCACTCACACTGTGCACTTCAGCAAATAGTTCAGTTCCACTTCATTGTATCTGTAGGTGTTTGAGATGGCATTAACAGACTGTTCAAAGACTTTGCTGGAACTTGACCTGCCTCTCGCCATTATCTTAACAGTACTTATTGTACTTCTTATACTAGCATTAAAGAAGTACACATGGTACTTAATTAACAAGCGGGTAGCATGGAGAGGGCATCTTTTATCTTTGCAGAAAGTGCAAGGTCACACACTTTCTTTTAACTTTTTGACCTCTGCAGTGTCATGGAGCTTTTGAAAGCCCGGCTGTTGTGCCATTTAGCAAACACCAACTTGTTTAACACTGTTGCATCGAGAAAAGCTGCTACCATTATCTGAACTTTTAAAAATCATGATCACAAATGATAAAATCCTTATTTTGCTACTCTCTCTAGGAGTTCTACTTGAGTGCATGGTAGAGAAAGAATAATAATTCAGCTTTTCAGGTGCCTCACCTGTTTTTTTCATGCAATGTAATAGACTGGGCTGGGAGTGTGTGTTTGTGCGTGTTACTGTTGCCAAGCCCAGCAGGAAACATTACAGTGTGTGTGCCCCAGATAAGTGCTTTTTATTCTGCTACCTAGCAAATGAAGAATGTGTATAAGATCATGAATTACTCATGAGTTCTTGTGTTGTACTCTTATTTAATGATAGCTGTGCTGGGACTGCTCTGTACCTCTCGCCCGTCTCTCTCCTCATCACCTATGATGAATGAGAAACAAGTTGAGAGAGAGAGAGAGTCAAAACTTCCCCTCAGTTGCTCTCAAAATGTCTCTTGTACTTGTAGTCTCTCAGAAACTGCACCATAGACACAAACTCTACAAGCCACAGTTGCACACCAGAGCGTGTGATGTATGGCCTGCTGCACTTCCTTGTCAGATGGCCTACTACACTGAACACTCACCTACAGCACACCACACGACGCGGCCTTCCTCCAAATGGCAGTGCACCGAATACACACACACACACACAGACTTTGTCAGGTTCTGCGCGTCGGGTGAAAAATGAGCTTTATGTTGCTTCTGCCTGCTCAACCTAAAAGTCTCTCCTGTAGATTAAAACCTCGGCACACTGAGCTCCTTCACACTACAGCAGGCCCTGACTCATTCCAATCCACCGCTCATTTCAGTCCTCATTTCCTTTACATTATTCACACCATTAAGCATATTAAGTTCAAAGCCAGCCACCGCGCTGTCCCATGCTTTTAATGACATAGCCATCTGTGTCTGCTGCCATTGCTCAGCGAGCAGGTGCTTCAAGACAGGTTAGAGGTGGGAAACTGCTTTGTCATATAAAGGGATGTCTAAAATTTGACATGAGTTAAAGGGCAACTATGCAAGTTGGTTGCTTTTTTTGCTGTTTTGGTTGCTTCTTTTTTCTCTACAGAGCTCCCCCTACAGTTTCAGAGTTTATATTTTCACTGTCATAGTACTTGGCCTCCGCCCTGATGTCCCAGCTCTCGTCTCTGTGGCACCGTGACACAAACGTAGGCTACCATGTATTCATTTTTTGCTGGCTTCATTGTAAACAAATGCACATGGCCAGGCAGAGGGTTAGCAACACAGAGGAAAAGCGACCAGACTTAGGCATAGTTCCTCGCAATGGGTGTATTATTTTCTGATGGTACTTCTTGAGTCAAGTAACACTGATAACAGCGCATCTTATTGTCAGTAACGGTAACTGCGTTGTAACGGGGGAAACAGTAACCTTTTTGATTACTTGTCACTGAAAAAAGTAGCGCCGTTAGTAACGCTGTTATTCCAACACTTGTTAGCATGTTCTCAGCAGGGCCGGTTCTAGGTAGGCATATATGAGGGGGCAGTCAGAAATGTGAAGGGGGCATCATGTGAACACATCATGCTCCAGCACTTTTTTTTCTCTGTGCTTACAGTAACTTCAGTGAATTGAGTTGTTGGCTATGTGTCCAACGCCAACCTGGAGAAGTGGATTGCATTTTGTCAGGCCTCTGCCTTCAGACCTGTCCAACTAGGGGCCAGGGGGCCAACCAGGGTCTTAGAGCCCAAATTTTTTACTGTCTTAATGCAAAGAGCCACATTATATGGGGGGTTAGGGGTGCATATACCTGAAGATGCATTGCAAACCCAGAGGGGGTGAAAAAGATGAGTAGCTAAACCCCTGTAGGGGGGTCTGGGGGCATCCCCCCCAGAACATTTTTGTGATTTAAAAATGTGAGTGAAGCATTCTGGTGTACTCTGAGAAGAGGAGGGGGGGGGGGGGGGTCTACTATGGTCAAGATTTACAAAACTGAAAGGTAGTCTTATGAATACTAAAAAAAAAGGAACAGAACATTTTAGAAAAGAATACTGTTCCTTTTTCGGCGGATTTTTGTGCTACTGCAGATAATTTTGTCAACTTGTAGGCTACTTGAACTTTACTATTTTTCAAACATTCCGCTTTTCCGACATTGATTGATTACGTTATAGTCAGACGTGTCCTTCTGATTTTTTTTTTCATCTGAGACACTGTTTCTCATACACAACTACATAGGCCTATTAGAGAAGAAAAAAACAAACCCTCCAAGTTTAAAAACACACCGGCAGCAGCGCCCCTGATCTGCAGCTACTGAGACTGTTATTATTCTGTCACCTGAGTTAACGAGGTGCACGTGTGTTTGGAGCTGACGAGAGAATAAAGAGCGAGACAACGCGGCCCTGAGGAGGAACTGTGAAGGACTCAGCTGTAATGGAAAATGACCTAAACCGAGTCCAGTAGAGATGAGGTAGAGAGACGGTAGAGATGCCGTGTAGCTATCTCGCTTTCTTTCCCCCACCCTCCGCCCGTTGTCTTCGTTGTCACTTTGTTGTCGCTCCACAGAGAGCACATGGCTAATTAATATGCACGTGCTGACCATATATGGTTGTGTCTAGGGGTTCCGGGGACGGAGGTGTGTTCTCGTGCCCAACTGCGCACCATTCTTGGATCCAGTTTGATTTATCAAAGTGAAATTGTGGAGAGTTGTGCACGCACAGTTTGATAGATCTGAAAAAGGTGTAAATATTTTTGGGTGTCTTTTCGCTGTAGGCCTAAGCAAAACATTTAGTAGCAGCAGTTTTACACTGCTTACTTACAGTTTTGATAAATGAGGCCCCAGGCCCTAAACCCAGAGCCCAGACGCTCTGCTCGCGGCTCATCCGCGGCGCTGTCCGTGGTGCTGAAGGTGACAGGTTAACTTGACAAACAAACTGCTGTTTGTTTATCATGTGTGTCAGTTTTGTTTGTGACTTGATAGTTTAGTTGTTGAGATTAAGAACATCACTCCCTCATCAAGAGAGAGGGAGACGCGCCTGGGTATCGCAGCTGTAAAAAAAAAAAAAGAAGAAAAGAAAAGAAAAAAAAAGACGACGTGTGGGAATAGCGGTATCAAAAAGTGTCGGACTACCGGCATGTCTAGATAGAGGGATGTCTGAACAGCGGGCGGACCCCCAACTTAACTTCTTTCTCTTTGGTAATATAGCTACACATCCTATATTAAAATGTGCTTTCTCAACTTCTAAAATTTGGATTTGAGGGGGCAAGACATTTATTTGAGGGGGCACTGCCCCCTCTTGCCCCTGCGTAGAGCCGGCCCCGGTTCTCAGCACTAATTAGGCCGGTTGGTTGAGACAGACAGGCAGACAACATGTAATTTAATATAAGCACAATGTCCAGGGCTCAATTCAGGACATTTTTCAACCTTTGTTTCATGTCCTAGTGTGTGTTGAATTTCATAACAATATAGACAATAGTTATGGGGATATTTCAGCCTGGACTTACGAGGTGAACACACCACACCTGAAGCATAAAAAGGAAATTGATTGAATATTGAATGCGTATCCTTCCTCCTTCAGTCCTATTGCCCACTCTCGTCGGTCATCTAAAGCCCGGTGTGTTCATTTCCTGCTGTGATGTGTTTATATCATTCCTACTATTAGCTCGCTGTTGGCATCTACTATAATGACCTCTAACAGTCCGGTAGTAGCATTCGGTGTCACTCCCAACCTTTCACCCAATGCCAAGCACCAGATTACACACATTCATACCCCTTGTATGCCCTTGCACACTCATTCTGTCTTTCCTGTCTTTACTGCTGCTGTCGTTTCTTTCACTTGATCGGCCTCTCAACACACGGTGCATGGAGTCTCACACACACACACACACACACGCCCCCGGCTCATGTTTCTCCCTGTGAGCCCAGCCGGCACTGTGTCCTGCACGCCCTGCCCTGTCTCTATGTGTCCAGCTGTCCCCCGGTTATCACTCTCTCTGTCTCTGTGTCCGCTGGCTGCCAGTAACCAGAGCGCTCCGTCTCTGTCCCTTTTCCCTGTGTAGTGACCTTCCTCCTCTTTACTGTAAGATGAGTCTTTGCATGCTTCCCTTCCTTCCCTCTCTTTTGTTGTCTCACTCTCACCTACCACTCTCTATACGTCTGCTTCATATCCTTTAGGAAAAGGGATTTACTGTTGCTGCTTGACTTTTATTTCTGGAATTTATTCTTTTGCTCCACTGTTGTCTGTCATTCTGCTGCTTCCCCAGCACCCCTCGCCTTCTTGCCCATAAAGACGTAATGTGATCAGGTGCAGTGCAGTGTGTGTGTGTGTGTGTGTGTGTGTGTGTGTGTGTGAACCATCCAAGTTAGATTCACTTCAAAAAGTGGATTATGTCTGTGTGTCCTCTATTTGCTCCTCTCCTTCCCCCCTTTTATTTGTCTCTTTTCCTCATGTCATTTCCTCTCTTCTCCCCTCCTCAATCCTTCCTTTACTATAGGAATGATGGGTGCGCCCATGGAAAAGTAAATCAGATGCTGTGCTTAAATGAAAGTATTAATATTACAATTTAAAAGTACTTTATTATGAGTAAAGGTTCTGCATTCAAAAGAAAGGCAAAAGTACAAAATGCACTTCAACTTTGAAAATAAAGATTTCTAATTTACAGTAATTTATGATGATTTGTTATGCAAATATCACAGATTCTGTGGCGTTGCTAAAAAATGAATATACTTTTATCGTTGTAGTCAGTACGGTTAGAATACATAGCATTTTGTAAGCTTATCACATGGTAATTCTTAGCAACTGGTATCTACACCTGTCCGATCAATGTGGTGGAACCAAACGTGCAACGTTCCCCTTGAACTTCTTGTTTAAATTTACTCTAATCAACTTTATCTCATATTGATTTCCAGCCACTAAGAGAGGAGATGAAGTAAAGGAATTTAAATCCTTCTTCCACAAAAGCAGGTGCTGCAAGATGCTGTGTCTGATATTTTGTACATTCCCAGCGCATTACGCCTTCCTTTACCCGCAACCCACCCACCCACCCACCCAGCCTCTGCCCACTTACTATGCACATGCACTTACACACACTCTGTCACACTCCATCATGGCCTCTAATAGGGTAGAGGCTGATGGAGCAGCCAGGCCTGCTCAGCAGACAGTGGTAGAGTGAATCTATATTCAGTCTATGCACTCCGTCCTCCTCCTCTGGAGCCTAATGAACTCAGGGGAATCCATGGAGCCAATAAACATGGTGTGATCTATTGAGGCATCCTCCCCGGAATGCAATCCATACTCCATGGGGCAAGAACTGGTTTCTGTGTCTGAACGTGGTCATTTTCTTATTTGTCTGTCCGATGAAGAACAAGGTCCAGCGGTTTAGTGGAAGTCTGATCCGTTTCAGCGTGCATTAGCAGGTTTTCTGATGTTATGCGTGCATATGTGTGTGTGTGTGTGTTAGAGAGCCACTAAGTGAAAGCGATAGAGTCACAGAGAGAAAAAGAGAGAATGGATCAGGTAATGAGTCTGCTGTCGGTTTACTACAGAGCTACTGCAGCAGATGAGCCAGACAACAATGTTAGTGTCCCATAAAATGCAACTTCCCATGAGAGTGCCCTCACTGCCACGTCACCTCTTAGGTTAATGCAATGATGATTAAACATGTGGTTCCTTATTGATCCAGGCAGAAAACAAAAAAAACATCTCTTTTTGTTTGGGAGGAGCTACAGGACGGGAGATTCAGTTTCTCACTCATTGACACTTCAGAAGGGGGGCAGCAGTGATCACCATGCCACCCTGCACTTGCTGTTCTTCCTGATTTATGAAACTGCAGCTTCAAGTTTAGAAACTGGCGAACTGTGTTATTTTTTGCTGTTATTGGTTGGATTTCAAAGTCCATTCTTGACCTTGGAGACCAGATTTCCACTTCAAGGTCCACCCAGTATCTGTTTTGTTTTGTCAACAGCTGCTGCCAAGGTTAAGAACAAACTTTGAATCTCAGCTCTTAAGACAACACGGAAAGGAAGCTCTTAAAGAGCTGATATGAAATGGAAACGTTAACATCTAACATTCCATGAGAACTGAGGGAACTCTTTTTGTTGATGACTGCAATGTGATATGATCAAAGGCACCAAAGGAGCTGTGATAGTGCCCTTCAGGGGACGTCGTTTTGTCTAAATCTTCTGAAGGAGACACAGGAAGTCCATCTGAAGCTATTCCTGCTAATATATTTTAATTCAAAAGCATATAAATGTGTCTCAAAACACAACAACAACAACAGCTGGTGTATTAGCTAGCAAAGATTTCCCAGCATTAAAACAAATGCAACACCAAGTGCAGTAAGGGTAAAGGCAACCACAAGACTCCCGAAGAGCATCAAACATAGTTTCTACAAGTCTCTAAACCCTACTGGGAAATCCCCATAAATGTCCTTCATCAGTGCAGAAGTGGCCACTGGGAGAACTGGGACTTTTCCCAATGGGCTGCTGCACAAATTGGGCCAGTGGCTCAGTGAGAAAAATAAAACATCAGAGGGACACAGACAAGAGCGAGCAAGAGGGAGATAGACATGGCTGTGCCGTGGTGATGGGCTCAGTAGAGCAGGCTGCACGGCCCGCTCTGCTTCTTTGAGGCCATCGTCTCATTCGCCACGTTCTGTGCGGCACCGCGACTCCGTGACTCCGCCCGCGTGCTTTCCGTTTATGTGTTGTGTGTCTTTATCACTGTTTAAACAGAGGCAGCAGTGGACTGACACCGACTCACTTACACGAGGAGCAAAGCTGAGAGAAAAAGTCTGGCTGAAGCAGAGAGAAAAGAAAAAGTTAAAATCCAGGAAAAAGAAATCGAACCGTTGTGCATCTAGCAGCACTTACTTTGCAGACTGGAGATCATCACAGCTCCCAGTGACTCCAGTATGACCACCAGAGTTTTATTTTCCAGCGGAGGAAAAATCAACTGTAATTCAACTGTGTCTGGTGTTTGATTCACCGCTGTGCCGTCCAGGCTGAATTCTAGTCTCTGTGGTCATTTCTTGAGAAAGCCTCTACTTAGTTGTTGTGGTTGTGGATTGTGATTTGAAGAGGTGTTTGTTTTTGTTTTTCATGCAGTGTTCCTGTACGAACGCCAAAAATGAAATCATAATTGTGCAACACAGATGGGGTTTTTGGTGGAGTCAAAAGTCCTGGGCCAAGTTTTCATATAATTTCTCAACAAACCTTAAAGTTGCACTTTCAGATCTCTTCCTCTTGAATATTTGCAGTATTCAAGTGTCTGCACTAGTTGTTCTGCTTCTCCACTAATTTAGTCAGGCTATTCCTTTAATTTGTCACCCATTGACAGGTTGCGAGGTTGTAATCACTCTTGAGGTATTATTTCTCGGTGAGGTTTCATTTCCCCCGTCTGGTTTGTGAAGTGACTGACAGTGAGTAATGGCTGTAATGACATTCACACATTGATATGAAACCTCTCATCCTAGGTGCAGTGGAATAACAATTACAAGAGGTTATAATAAAAAACCAAATGAACACCTTGTGTATTGGATCATCCGCCTTGGTCAATTTTAGTTTCTGGGCGGAAATGGGCCTCTTATTCTGAAAGGGTGGCGAAGGTGAAAACCCACTGGTTGATTGCACCATTTGCAGACTAACTGGAAACTGTAAGTGAACGATTGGCACCAACCTGAAGATAGATGGTGTTTGGTAAACTCAAAATATTGCACCATAGCACTTTTTTTATCGTGCGTGCCAGTGCAGCGAAGCGCCTGAAGCTCAGCTGAAAAAACAGCAAACACATTCTCAGCAGCTTCTGGCCCTATCAATATGTGGATTTCATTGGAAATCCAAATCCATTTGCTTCCTTGTGTGTTGTGGGCTGCTCTGTGTGTGTATGTGTGGGGAGCAATTTAACTGTGGGTACAATACTGTTAATAGCCACCGGTATAGCCTCTTAATTCATTAAGCTTATAATCAGGCCTTCATTTGTATTGAAATGGTTTTGCTCCCTGAATATTGGCTGGAAGGCTGCCATCCAGGATATGTGATCCCCCTGTTTGACTGGCGACATCCCTGGTGGGATTCAAAAGCAGAGAACCCACACAGAAAGAAATCTCGCTCAAGGCAGAGGCAGATTATTGGTTTGTTACTGTCTCCCTTACTCTGTCCCTTTTTCCCCCTTCCCTTTCTTCCACCATCCTCCATTCTCATCATCTGCCCTTTCTTTCTAACGGTAATGCTTCATTGATCTATGCTGGGAAAAGATACTGCTAATTCACTGAACCCTGCTCAGCCTCTGTTCCGCCGTGGGCTGATTGCTCGAGTTCATCCCTAATGTTCCCCCTTTTCTCTCTGAGCTTTCTCTCGGCTTCCCTCGGCTCCGACCGTTGTCCCAAACTGGCCGTGCTTTAACCCTTCAGTCTTCCCAGCGCTGCGGGCTGGCCCGGCGGCTAATGGCGAGGCAGACTAGTGCTCTGCAAGCAAGTGGCACTAATGATGACAGCGCCAAGAGTACAAGTGCCAAGTGAACCGAGTTGGTGAAAGTGATGATTTGATCAGTAGCGCTCTCAGCAGTGTGTGTGCATTTGCCAAAGTTGTAGAGAAAGAGTAGAACTTTCAGAAATGATAAACTACAGACAAATTAAATTTAACGATGACTCTGAAATTCATCTCTCTCTCTTTTTTTTTTTGTACCCCCGTCCTCCCTCTCAGAGTCTTTCATCCAGGAAACCATTCTGTATAAGCGTATAAATATCAAATGAGGTCTGGGTTCAATCATGAAGCTGCTCATTAAGTCATAGGTAGCTCTTGATTAGAATCCTTCAGCTGCAACAAAGCTGTGATTGATGCAGCAAATCATGAAAATGTACAGAAGCAGAGAGTGGAGGTTATTATTGCCAAGTAAATTTGGCACCAGAAACTTGCAATGAAATGGAAAAACAGCCAACTAAACAATAAGTAGGGTGAGAGGAACTGTAACAATGAAAAATAATATACTGCAAAGATAAAAGAAAGGATATAATGAATATCCATGGGGGAAAAAACCTTTATTTTGAAGTCAAATATTAGCTTTCTGGTTTGAATGTGTATGCAGTTTTGTGGAAAGGGTTTTCTTTATCTCTGTCTCTCACACTATAACTCACACACACACACACACACACACACACACAGACCTAAGGCCGTGATGCTCTGTCATCCTCTCAGATGTCTGCTGTCCCTTGCTCCCTCACTGCAACATAAGGATGCTCATTTCGCTCCTCATTCATCATCTCACTGCCAGGTGGGGGCAACCTCTGAAGCTGAGGCTACAATTAAACTAAACCCATTAGAATTGCACCTGTGGTAACTCTGCCAAGGGCACAGTGAGGGAACTTGTATTTGAATGCTTAGTATTTTTTTCTGTCTTGTTTTTTCTTTTTCTTTTTTTTACATAAAATCTAATATAAAGGAGAACCTTGAACGTTGTTGCTGCGAGGCAGCCGTGCTAACCTCTGTTCCACAGTGTCAAATCCCAAATCTCCAGTCCAAAGCAAAAACATGCAGGTTTAGGTTAATAAGTGACTCTGAATGGCACATATTTGATGGTGAGTGTAAATTGTTGTTTTTGTCGATATGTCAGCCCTGTGATAGACTGGCACCGTGATCAGGGCGTACCCCCACTCAGTGTCGGGGTCGGCTGGCTCCAGACCCCCTGTGACTCTATGAAGGAATACATTATTTGTAATGACAAACCAACTTAAAATTTTGTCTACCAGGAAAAAAAACAAAAACTGGATTTTTTTAATGCACATGAGCTATCTTGTGTGCATCACTCTCTTGGATATTTCAAATTTTTTCTTCTGCTGCTGCCCTTGGCTCGATAAAACCAACCATTTTGTGAAAGCCTTGGAAGTGAAACTGCCTTTCAAGGAAGATATGAAGGGAATAGTTTGAGGAACACGCTTGGACTCTCTCGCCGAGAGACGGACATGAACATTGATACCACTCTTCATATCTGTGTTGCAGCCAGCAGCTGGTTAGTGTAGCACAAAGACAGGAACCAGGAGGGAACAGCATACCCGGTTAGCGCAGAAAATCTGCCTTGCTAGCACCTCGGAGGCTCACGGGTCAACAGATTATAACCGCTTTGTTCAGTCTGTACAAACTCTGAGGTGTAAAAGCAGATTTTTCCTGCCTTCAGATAGCGCCTCACCAGCTGCTTCCCGATAGCTACTTCCAGTCTTCATGCTAAGCTAAGCTAAATGATTGCTCGACTTAGCTAATGCACAGACATTAAAGTGGTATCAGTCTTCTCATCTAACCCTTGGAAAGAAAAGCACATATTACTATGAATATTAGTATATTTGAAGTAAAACATGAAAAGACCAAATGGAACAATTGGAAAAAAATAATTTCACAGTCATGACCTTGCTTTAGCTGAACCTTCAACCTGCTCACGCTTTTGATGTGATTTCCATGACCTGTTTGATGTTATTAAAGAGCTATTTACATCTTTCAAAAGCAGAAAGTTCTCTTTGAAGGAGCTATCAAAGGGAAAAGCCGTAGTGTTTATGTGAAGTGGTTGGTTGGACCTCTCTTCTTTTTATTCTCTTTTCTTTCGTCCCCTACACTGTGGTTGTGCATGTGTATGTCTGTGTGTCTGTATGTGTGTGTGTGTGTGGCTGGGTGGCAAGGTCAGAGAATGGTGTTTATGGTCCTACTGAGGCGTGACATTTTAAAAATGCTCCATGCAAATCTCTTTTCCTCTCTGTCTGTCTTTGGTCTCCTCTGTCATTCAGGATTCTTTAGTGTCACATACTGTATCTCCCTTTCCTCCCCTCTCTCCTCATCTTCTTTCTTTCTTTCTTTTTTCTTTTTTTTTTGCATCCTCTTGCACCTGAAAATGTAAAATTGCATGCCTTTAAATATGCACATAGCGAGCTAGGTGTCAATCACCATTTTGTTTTCATTACATGTTCCTTATCTAGCCTCTCCAGATGTGTGAGAGGGATGAGAAACTAGGGAGTAAGGAAGTATTCACGCTGCTTTTTTCTCCAGTCTAGTTTCTTCCAGTGAGCTCTCCCCAGAGGCTGCGGTAGTTCTGCTCTTGTTTTCCAACCAAAAGAAACTTTGATTGGCTCGGGGGCTGTTCCCCGCACGCCAGTCAACTCGTCTGACTTAATTAACCACTAATCTCTCAGCTGTCAGCTTCTGAGGCGGGAGCTGGAGTGACTTCAATCTCCCGCTTCTTCTCGGTGTTTTATTTTTTTCCCCCCAAGAGCTGTAGGGTCCCCGTAGAGAAACCTCAACCCAGTCCGCCCCACTCGAACCAGACAATGCCGACATCAAATACCCAGCGTCATCCCGCTTCGACAGCCAGCAGACGCGAACCGCCCACAGGAAATTGAAAAATTTTCGCTAACGTGTAAAAAAAAAAAAAAAAAAAGAAAGAAAAAAGCAAGACAAGTCACCCCTGCCAGAAGGGAGTGGTTGACGGACAGCCGGGGAGGAATGTAATGAATTTCTCTCCGATAGAATGAGGAGGAGGGAAACTGATGTCAGCGGTTGTGTCTTTATAAACTCCTGACCCAGTCTCTCTTTACCCTCTACTTAAGGTTACAGAGGAAAGTTA
Organism: Trachurus trachurus; assembly: GCF_905171665.1. Classification (NCBI taxonomy): domain Eukaryota; kingdom Metazoa; phylum Chordata; class Actinopteri; order Carangiformes; family Carangidae; genus Trachurus; species Trachurus trachurus. The sequence continues at coordinate 13,145,023 of NC_139904.1, read as the reverse complement.
GTCTACAAGTCACCTGACACCCACTTGACTTTCCTGTCTCTCCACTTTGTGCTGCTTTCCAAAACTCTTGCACTAGATAAGTGTAATTGATGCGTTTCTTTTCCCATAAAAAGTTAGTTTCTGTTTCTTTTTGAGTTTTTTCCCCACTTACTGGAAGATGGAGTTTGTTTTTCATAGCTAAATGATGGTGCTGCAGTACAACTTATTGATATTGAGTTAAAGCAAAAATGAGCCTGCGGATTGACCCGAAATGGAGAAATTAACTGCTTTTAAAAGAAATCTGATGTGGGGGTTATCCACTCTCCTTTTGAGGGAAATATCACTTAGCAGCTAAATGCTCCAACAAGCTAATTGCTAACTTTGTCAGAATCAGAAATACTTTATTATGCCCAGAGGGAAATTGTTTTGTTTTATCACTCCATTCTCAAATAATAGAAAAGTTGAAGAAAAGTCTTAGAAACTAATAATTTGCCTATATGACCTGGTTCAAAGTGAGGTGTCACCGGGCCAGATTCACTCAGAGGTCACATTAAAGGTGAAAAATCAATTCCCATAACTTTTATTTACTGTATACAGCAGTCGCCGCTGACTCTTTGTGTTTCCATTACAGTCTTTATCTGCAGTGGGTGGGTATAAATGCATTCATTTCATGCTGCTGCTTCCTTTTTAAAATTCCTCAGTCGGCTTTTTTTTTTTTTTTTGTCCATTTCATCACCAACTTTGATCTTAGCATTCAGTCTTTCTTGCTGCAGGCGATTCACCAGCATTGCACTAAAACATATTTGCATATTTGTTGGATATGCCCTTTTATGTATGCTTGTACATTACTTCTACACCTCTATGAGCCCTCTGGGCAGGTTCAGGGAGAATGGTAGCTCCAATATGTTGTTCTAATTAGATGCAATGTGTAGTTTTGAATGTGCGCAGCGGGGAGCAGTATAAGGACTTTTGTAATACGGCCACACACGCTGTGCAAGTCTTGTTGTTTAATTACTGGATATCACTTCCCCTGAGCTTTCCACTGCCGCTCCTTTAATTCCTCACACTGCTTCTTTCACCCCTCTTCCTCTGTCCTGTCCTTGATATTCTCTCCTCACAGCCAAACACCCTCATTTGCTTCCTCCTTTCTTTGCATCCTCTCTCTATTCTCCTTTTAAACCCCACCGCCGCTCCTCGTTTCTCCTCTGCGGTATCCTCCATCCCCTATCTCCTCCCCTTCCTTTATGCCTTCCTCCTCCTTCCTCCCGGACAGCCTGCTTTCTGACATGGCCACTGGCTCATCTGTGGCCCAATTAGGCATAAACAAACATTTGGACATCTCCCTCCTGTGCCCCCTCCTCCTTGCTGCTTTATACTCTCCCTTGTTCTTTTCGCACGAGGACGACACAGGCGCTGCTGCCTCCCTCCATTAAAATCAATGTTCTCGGTGACCCTCGCCGTCTGAACGTAAGATGATAAGTAAAGAAATAAATGTAGTTAAAAAGGACAAAATAACATAGGTGGAGAGCTCGAGGAAGGAGGGGTGAGCAGGAGATGGAGAGATTAAAGGGGGAGAGAGGGATTCATCAGCAGTAACTTTGTCTCAGAAGCAGATGGCAACCGATGTGTTTGAAGTTGTTTTTTTCTTCTTTTATGATTTGTCTGAAATATTTTATACACTGCAGTTATATATATATAATATAAAAAAAAACATGTTGTCTTCAGTGAGGAAACTCTAAGTGTATGTAACGTATTTGAAGTACAAGTGAGTTTTTTTTTGCTTACTTTTGTAGAAATGCATCATTCTAATGTATGCCACTTTACTGCCAGACTTCTATAAATTGTAAACTATGAGGCTGGTGTTATTCTACATTTTTCTTATTGTCAGCAAATCCCACAAAGAAAAAAGAAAAAAGACCAAAACCAACCATGCGTTTGTCAAGTCCGTTGCTCAGCATTTAACCTCCCCAGCCTGTCTGTGGTAATTCAGCCTGAAGCCTTTTCACCCTCACTGAAGAAAAAAATAGGTCAGAAATGTATAATTTCACTTTTGAAAAAAAGGGCTAAGCAATTTGTTAAAACAGCTGTGCACTGTGTTAGTCAAAGAAGAATAAGTAGTATATTTGTTGGGGACTGTTTTCAGTTGTGGATTAATTCACTGAGTGTTTACAGCAGCCTGAGAGTGTATGTGTGATTCACATACATAAGTAATAGCTGTAGTGAAATGCAAACTGTGTTCCTAAGGCTGTGATAAATAGTTTTTTTTAACCTTAGCCTGCTTTACATGTCTTGGCTTTGTGTGTCCTTGTGAACCACTTTGTCACTCTTCTTTGCATGAGTGCTTTATGAAAAAAGTTTCTTATCTTTCATTATTATTATTTTTTTAAAGAACTAAAGCACTGCTCAGGGACTATACAAAAGTATTTCCAATGAAAACCAATTGCGTTGACAACTTTAGGTTATTCTGAGTACAGAAACATTGTTTATACTAAGATATATTGCTGTTGAATTTTTAAAATGTAATTTTTCAGTGCTTTGCATGAAAGTCCATTCATCTCCATCTTATTTTCGGGGCGTAGGCAAAAATCTCTGAGAAGAACCTTAAGCTGCCGTCTCTCTGCCTCTCTCTTTGACTGTGAGAATATACAGTAGACAAACATATATGAACTTACAAAGGGCTTGTGGGATATGAGGAGGTAAAGACGATGCTATGAATTCAAGGCATGGCTGAGCTGAGCCAGCGCCCAGCAGCAGAGAGCCGGGTAAACAGAGGAAGATGACTATAGCCAACATTTCTGAGGAGCTGTTTGTCCTCATGCGTGGATAGAAGCAGGAATTTGTTGGATAGTGCTGATTTTGTTGCCACTTTACCAAGACTAAAAAAAAAAAAAAGACATTATCCACACTGTATTGTGTATGTGTCGTCTGAGAGCGGTTTATGAAGTCACATAATGATGCGACTCTGTGTGTCGCTGTAATTTAGGTAGTTTCCCCAGCAGTGGCTCGTTGTTTGCTCTGTTTGTGTTTGTCTATCTGTCTGAGTGTATACTGATTTATACTTCCTGCTTCTGCATGCATTTATGTGTGTGTTTAGATGCATATAAGCCCGAGTGTGGGCGCATGTGTGTGTATATTAATGTAGAAACACATATACACTCCAGCCCCTCTCTCGCCTTGAGGTGCAGTGTAGATGATTGTGTCACAGCAGGAAGACACTCTCTCTCTCAGCTCCGTGTCTAATTAACTTTACGGCTCATTTTTGTGTGTGTTTGTGTCGTGCGCGCGTGTGGGCTCGGCTGCGCATTGTGACTTTTGCCAACGCTAAAAATGAGAGCGAATTATTTAAAATGAATGTGAAATATTTAAAGAGAAGACTGAAATATTGGCCTGGTGTTGCCGCAGAAGGTGGGAGGCGGAGGATTCGGCGGGAAGGGGAAAAAAAAGGAGCAAGAGAGCTGTGACGACTGTGTGATCCTCTGGGTTCAGAGAGGGAGAGAGGGGAATTGAGGAGTTGTTATTTTGGTGGGATGCCGATGTGAATCTCAAAGTGACGGTGCAGAGAGTCAGCGGCGACAGCTGTTGTCACTCTCTGCGTGAGTGTGTATCTCTTTTCCTTGGCTTCACAGATGCGTGTACCGTTTGCTAAAGGATACATCCGGTTGGGTCTCGTTTTAGTAGCAGTAGTAATAACGTCGCACCGATGAAACCCCCTTTAGTGACTGCGGCAACGCATGTCAACCATTCCCTTCTCCCACGTCGCATATGCATGAGGGTGGCAGTTTTTATTCCTCAACATTTTTACTAACTTTTAAAAAAGATTTCAAGGTGGATTTTGTCAGCTGAAGTGATGGCTAGCACTGGTATTTTTTATCAGTCACAGCTACTTAATATAAGTTCATGTTTATGCTTGTGTTACATGAGTTGGTTGCAAATCCTGCCTACAACTTCCTGCTGATTTATCTCAGCAGGGAAAGAGTCTTAATGAGGAACTAGGCGGGATTTGTAGCTTAACTATGCTACATTTTTACCTCAATTAAACAGCTTTGGAGTAATTGTGATGGTTTAATAAATGTTACTTGTTAAGAGAGACAATGAAGGCTTCCACGTGCATGTCACTTATTGCGTCTCTGGGATGAAAACCAACCTTGTAAGATCAGGGCCGCCGCCCCGGTGTCCTAGCTCTCATCTCTGCGCACCGTGACACAAACGCACCCCATAACCCCTAATCTCTTGTTCATGACAGATTAAACTACATAAATATACACATTGCAACATTGTAATATGTGATTATATAATATTATCTATCACTCTATTGATTGATTTCTTGCGGCTTTGTTGTAAACAAATGCACATGGCCAGGAGGAGGGTTAGCAAAACAACGGAAAAGCAACCAGACTTGCATAGTTCCTCTTTAATACACTGCTTACATACATGACATCATGCCAAAGGACTGAGGCTAACGATAACAATTTCATCAACTGAAGATGCATGGAAGTGAAGGGCGCCATTGTTCCCGTGCTGCTGAGTGGAGCCAGTTAGAGGCTTTAGAGGCCTTCCTGTGTCTTGTGACTGTCGGCTGCTGAGAGCGCAGATTCACTCTCGACTTCGGGAACTCCTATCTGTGGTAAAATATTTTAAACTGTCTAAGCTTTCAACCGCATCCCCCCGGCCATCTTCAGTGAATTGAACCTGCCCAGAAGTCATCACTTTAAAGCCGCTCTCAGACTATAGGAGATTTGAGGTCCCAGCCCGTTTTGAAATTGAGTTGCATCATGCTCATAAGAAAAAGACTTCACAGATGTTCTTATCTCTAATCTCAAACACACACACACACACACACACACACTGCAAGATTTGAAAATAATGGCACGTCACACTCTAGAGGATATTATTAGGAGAGAGCTTAAGGTGAGATTTTAACCATCAGTCCACAGTAATATGCCAGCTAATGTTAGCCACAGAGGCTGAAATGTTTACTTTTTTGCGAACATAAGTACTGATCATTAATCATGTGGGTGTTAACTTTGATCGTATGAGTTTGCAAGCAATTTAGGAGCTTTAAGACTGGATCTGTGAACCCATCACACAGCTTGAACATCATTACTGAGCAAGGCGCTAGACCAGATTTCTCCTCTGATTGTCAGGAGGAGTGACTCAGAGATGAGTCTGAGCCCGGTTGAAAAGGTTACGGTCCTGTGTGGACCCTACTTTTTATTTTTAATAGTCTGTTCATGTGCCTTGTGCTTTTTTTTCGTTGTTGTTACTCTTTCACTCATGTACAATCAATAACTCCTCTGGGGGGGGAATTGAATGACTGCAATGACACCAGAGCCAGTTTCACTCACTGAAGAAGAATACTGTGAGTTCCAGATGAAGGCTGTGTGTTTGCAACTGTTAACTCTATTATAGCGGCGTGCGTGACTGTCCAAATAAAGTCAGACGGACCAAGACCTACCAAATGGATGTTAAATAAACCTTCAGATTAGCCACCTTTCATGCTATGATGACAAATCTGATCGGTAATCGGTGTAGATTATCTGGCTAAACCTGTCTGATCGTAACAACTGCTCATGTTTCCTGACTAATTTACTGAGTACAGTCGAGTCAGTCAGTGGATAAACTACAAAAACAAGACACGCCTGACTCTGAGCATGTGTGTGTGTGTGTGTGTATGTCAAATGTGCATGAAGAATTACAGCTAAACCGTCCAGCATCAGACAGCAACAGATGTTTTGGTGGCAACTGCAGTAACAAAAAGGCAGTGTTAATGTGTTAATTAGAGTGAGTGTGTGTGTCTGTTAGTATGCGTGGATGGCAGGATCACGCTGAGTGGGATTATATCCACAGTATTACTTACTGAGATACACACACAGGTGCCATACATTACCAACAGCTAACTCAGTGGGGCTCAGTCATTCTGAACGGCCTCCTGTTGTCACCGCTCTATTTACTCATTAATCACATGTACATTATGTATTCAGCTCAAACCATGTGTCTATATAACACAACACAACGCTGGGGAATACAGATACTACCCCTCCTCATAGCATGCGCACACACACATGGACACACAAGCAAAAAAAACACAGAGGAGGATAAGCATAGATAAACACAGTCTCACATTTGCATTCATAAAGACAAACCGAGAAATAAAAACAAGTATAGTCACTTAGCTCAGACTTAAAGATACTTGGACTTATGCACTACATATACACACACAAGCTTTAAAAACCCACATATCTAAAAAAGAAAAAACACTAACAGATATAAGCACATATTGACAAACCCGTGGACTCACACCCAGAGAACTGCACATTCACATGCACCGCAGTCCTCCTCCTCTTGCTGAAGGGCTGGGGAATCAATAAAAGTAAGATTCAGTTGCTCTTAACTTTCAGTCGATGTTTAATCTCTCTGTGTTTTCTGCAGTAGATGTCTGTTGCTGCGGCAGCTGTGCCCAACACACTGGCTGTACGCTGACGTCACGCCGCCACGGAAATAATACATTAAGACACAGTCAATTATAGCTGCGTGTATGCTTGTCCACCTACACATTTTTTCTGTATTATGGTGATTAATACACAGCAGTTTTAGTGGGATTAGATACATTTCTGAAAACAACAAATGCTTTACATAGATAAATTGATTCTGCAAAAATGATGACAATATGTCCTTTATTTGCTTAAAGGTCCTATATTGTATGAAGTTAGGCCTGGGACGATAATCAATAAATCAATTAATCGCACGATAAATGAAAATGAACTCGATAGTTTTTCCGGCCTCGATAAATCGCCATGTGCGCACGTATTTGTTTTCCTGGTCTCTCGCTTCCAACCAGGCTGGATGACAAGAGGCTTCACTCTGTGCATCGGTCTCAGCACCTGGGCCGTTTGTTTTGCAGAATGAAAGGAGTGAACCCTCTTTTCAGTCATCCAGGATCTTTGTTTCCCAGAATGCATTTGGCAGCAACCGGCAGCGCTAGCTGTAAAGCTAAGCAACCAAAAGCTGTTTTACCGTAATTCTTGCTGCAGCGCTGTTAACACGTCACTTTTTAAAGTTTTAATATTTTTTTCATGTGAGAAAGTCACAGTTTAGATCCCAGTCTGTGGTCAGTTTATCCACACATCGCCTGTTCGGAGATTTCCTCGTTTTTTGACGTTTTTGGAGCTACTGTGGTAGCAGCGAGCAGGAGAAGCAGGGCTTCCCACAGTCTGCAGCCGTCTGCAGCAGCTCACTGGCCGGTCAACCTCCGTCATTGGGGGAGAAAACGTATCAGCAGGTTTTTAGAGGTTTACCGCCGGCTGGTTTAATACTTTTTAGGAGATAAATGCTAGTCTCATTGATGAAATCTTACATCTGTGGAAGTCATAGTTTGTTTGAATGAAAAGTGGAGCTTGTGTGACGTTATTGGACAGAAGAGCTGCACTGCACTGTTTATTATTTTTTGTTTATTTTATTTATTTAGGATAGTAGCTATATAAGTTCTTGTCACTCCAATTACAATGGTTAAAAAGAAAATACTCATGAGAAATAAAAGTTTATTGCATTTAAAAGGGTCTACTTGCATTATTATGAAATATTATTATTATATTAGTGGTTAATATGTTCTCAAAAAAATGTGTCAATAATATCGTTTATCGTCAATAATTTGTGGGACAATATATCGTCCAGCTAAATTTATTATCGTCCCAGGCCTATATGAAGTAGAATTTATTTTCATGTCTTTTTTTGATAACAAAGCAGGTCTAAGTACTATATTAATATTGTGGAAGTATCAAAGCCTCAGACCATAGAGAAATGCTCACAGCCTGTATTCAGAAGCTGAGCCTTAAAACCAGAAGTGAGGCCTTCTTTAACTTCTGTATGTGATGTCACAACCACGCCCCAGGCCCAGCCCACGCAGGATTTTTATTCGCCTGAATTCTGCTATTTGTAGGCTATTTGTAAATAAACTTGCGAGAAGTGTTAAATAATATTGCAAAATTAACTTATTTGCACATTCGTTGAGAGTTGATTGATACCAGTCCCAGGTCTGAATGCCATCTAAGTAAAGTAAAGAGTAAAGAGATTAGCTTATCTTATCACAAAGACCGGGAACCAGGAGGAAGCAGCTAAAGAAATCGAGTGAATGTCCTGAAATTTCTTTTAATGAAATCACTAAATCAGTCTTACACAACCGTGTCTTCCCATACGGTGTCTCCATATGGCCGCGATATACCTCAAGTTAACACATACCACTTGATTTTCCGTCTCTCTCACGCTTATTACTAAACTACACAGATCTTTAGCCACATTACTTTTCTCAGGTTGAAATGAGAGTCAGCAACTCTCCACCCACTCTGTGCTCCTTCAGCACATAATGATGTGATTGATGTGTGTGGACCAGCAGCAGTTGTTGTGCAGCTCCCGTCAGTCAGGCGCTGTCAGCCGTGCGGAGGTCAGCTAAACCAGAGATGAAAGGGGCGAGTCTCGGCCTGTTAGGGTTTGGTTTACTGATTAGTTTTAATCTGTTGAGGATTTGAGCAAATCTGCTGACTACACAGCAAATAACGGCCCATTAATTACTCCAGGCAAGTCATATCTTGAAGAAAATGAATTGTCTTCGTGCGCTGTTGTGCTCATTAGATCTTCTTAATGCTGCGTGAATCTGCATTTGTCTCCAAAGCTGTCACTGCCGCCACAGTCACAGACTCCTATGAGCACTGTAGTCAGACCCTCATTTCTCATTTAACCCCTGCTGCTGTGTCATCAAGTTATCAAAAAAGAATAAAATTGCTTGTGTTAAAAGAAAAAAAAAAAAAACGTTCTATCAAGGATGAAACCGGCTGGAGAGAAATCAGATGCTGACTGGTCGACAGCTGGCGGCTGCAGGAAACACTGATCATTTATTTTGTTGGTGGCTGCGTTTAACACCCTTTTTCTGACAGGAATACAGCTGTCGGACAAGTTCTGCATTTCCAAACATTGCGCCGCCACACTGACAATCTACCACAAGATAGAGTTTCAGTATCAAAACAAGCATAACATTTATTACAATGCATTTTTTTTCTTTGGGGGACTGTAAAAAAAAAAGCATTGAGGCCTATAAAATGATCCCAAACACTGTAATAGAATCAGCAGAGCCACTTACAGTATAATCGAGCCTCTTTTTTTTTTTTGTATTTGCAAATTGATGCAGAATTGTCAGAGATCACAGGAATAATATGACATGGGTTAATCCTCTTTCAGAATGGATTTTTTTTCTCCCTCTCTGTAGGAATTACATAGAGCCGGTGTTGTTGTTTGTTGTTTAGCTTGTTTACCAGCAACCATCCAGCCTGCGAGCCAGCAGTCTCTCAATGGAATGTTCTGGAGAGTCTCTGGAGCGGGGCCAGTTCCTCCACACTGCGCCCACTGTCTCCCATCTCGCTGCACCGAGAGCTACTCAAGCTGTGGATGGCACGGCCAATAAGGAAGCCTGAGAGGGAGAGAGACAGTGCATGTGTGTGTGTAGGACCCCTGAAGTGTCCATGCTTGCTTAACTGTTGCTCTTTCAAAAACCACTGGCCATACTGTAAGACTGCGTGTGTGCTACCTCACCAGCGTGTAGTAACGCTCCACTGTAAAAGCACTTGCATTGAAGCTGCTCGTCGAGTTGGAAGAAGGAAAACGTACTTAAAGTATCAAAAGTGAAATTCGTCAATGCAGGAAAGTGGCCCCTTGAAGCTGTACTGAACCTCTATAGAGCCACAGAACTGTGATTTAAGAGAGAGATGAGGAAATGAATCAGTTTTAAATTAGATTTCAAGGCTCGACGATCCATTTTTGTAATTTATGTACATGCCCACACTTAACCGTGCCAACACATTATATTTAAACCATTGGAATGATGACACAGCTGTTTGGGTAATGTCGCTTCTGTCTGGCTGCACGTGCCAAAATGTGTAATGAGAAAATACTTGTTTGAGGTAACTAGATGTGTAGAGAGACTGTGTTTGGCAACCTGACTGCAAAGCCTGCAGATGTTCTGTATGAAGACAAACTCTGAGTGCAGGTGGAAGCAGCGGCCTGCTGTCCGGGAGCACAGACTGTACGACTGTCACGCGGGAGAATAAAAATGGTATCACTGATTTTTGTGTGCGACAGACTGTGTAAATCATTTCCGAAGGTAGTAAGTGTAATAGGAACCAATGCTGCTTGTCCTCAGAGGTCCTTAGGTTAAAACGAGAGCATATGGTTGTGCTGCCACCAGGCTCGCACTACGTCCAGGGAGCTGACCTTCTGCTCTCCTCGAGGAGACAACACACTCGTACGACACTTCAAAGACAGAGCGATTGTGTGGCACCAGGGAGTCGACACAAGCTGTAACCTTTGTCGCATGTTTCTCACCAAAGCTGACGCTGGTTCTGGAGCCCAATCGTCAAAAAAAAAAACAAATTTACATTAGTCCTGTGATCACAGATGGCTCGTTTTCGCGGGCGTCCAGGGGAGATTTCTGTCTGTGCACGGTCACACAGGAGGTTGTAGATGGACCCTGTGGAGAGGAGGTTCAGTCAGGTGGCAGAAGGTGGCCTGAAGCTGAAAGAGATGTGACTGGAAAGAGCAAAAACATCAGGAATGTCCTTGTGTTATATGTGTGGACAGATTAGAGGCTGCATGGAAATTATTAGTGGAGATGGGTGGAGGCAGAGGTGGTACTGCTCTTGTATCACATCGGTCTTGTGAATCATTTTGGCAACAGGGGGTCCTCTTTATTTAAGCTAAATTAAGATAAGCCGACAAGCTCCAGGCTCTAAAATCAAATATATCGTAGTATGTATGGGTGATATCGATCGTCTCATCTAACTCCCATAACAAGTGTTCTTTTTTTTCTTCATCTTTTTATCTTCAGTGTCACTGTGTCCTTTTCTGTTTATATAATCCTTTGGTTTAGTTAGATTGTCATTTTCCTTTCTATAAATGCAGTTGTATACTATTACTATCATTATTAGTAGTAGTAGTATTATGAATGTAGTTACTAAAAGTAGTAAATTCAGGGAACTATTTGAGTTATTGTACAGGGAGAAGGGGTGGGGCTAGATATGCTTAGACTTCTTCCTACGCCTTTTTGAACATGTGTTGAGCTTTTTTTTTTTTCTTCTTCTTTCTTTTTTTGGTTATTGCTTTTCTGTTGTGTTGTTTTATTTAATTTTATCTTCTCATGTTCAAAATGATTTTTTATCAATCAATCGATCAATCAATCAATTATTAGTGTCACACACACACATTCACAGAGATTTGATGGGAATTCCAGAGGAATGCAGACTGCAGGCAAAAATGCCCAGCATTCCCTAAATGCCTCCCACAGTGTGTGTGTGTGTGGGTGGGGACATGTTTGCGTGTGTGTGAGGTTGGTGATGTATTGTTGGGTCATTTCAAAACAAGTAAGGTCACTGAGTCGGACTGTGTGTCTAGCTCAATTGAGGTCATATGCTTCGCAGTTAACTTCATGATGTGTATGTGTGTGCGTGTTAGTTTGTGTGTTTTGTTGTGGTGTAGATAAGCTGGTGACGCCGTAAGAGTCAGTAGTTGGTGGTGTTTGTGCCTGGAAGCAGTAAAGCAGTCTGAGTGCCAGTAGACACATGCACATACCTGTCACTGTTCCCCTCAAGCAACACACAAACACAAACACGCACACCCACACACACACACACACAAAATGCAACCGGCTCCGTTGACATGACCTTTTGTGTCTGCTATTCATCACAGGAATCTGTGTTTATGCAGGTGTCACACACATACTCACAGAGACGCCACATGCTCATATACACATGGTACACACATAGACATATAAACTCTCTCTCACAAACACACACACACACACGCACGCTTAAGGACTTCAGCTCTTCTCACCCGCTCCCCGACAACGCCCTCATTTCATAGAGACAAATGTGCCTGAAGATAAACTGCTGCATTTCCAGATGAACTGCATCACTGCTCTTACTGATAATCAAATAGTTGAGTGGTTTGCAGCCTGTGGTCCAGACCCCCAGCAGGGGTCACAAGATAAACCACGAGGGTCACACTCATAGGAATGCAGTAAAATATAATGCTGCAAAATATATGTACATAGATTTTCAGATGAATGCTGTAATTTTTTGTGGAAAATCTATTTTATCGAAAAATGCATGCAATGCCAGAGCGGTGCGCATCGTTGCATGGCTTCAAAACTGTGCGAACCACATGCATATAACCCCCCCATACACACACACACACACACACACACAGGGTTCACAGTACCAGTCAGAGTTATTGAAAATCCTGCTGGTCAGCGAGCCCTCTTCACCTCACACTGAGCCGCTCCTTTAGAGGCCGTGGCCTCTCTCATCCCCTGAAGACCACATGTAATCACCTCACAACCTGCTGTTTGCGTCTGAAAGCACACGCACACAGTGGGGCACACACATTTCACACATAGACCAGTGATCACGCACACTTGAGCTCTTGAATTATGTAGTTTTGTGCAACTCTGCTTACCATTGCATGAGTGTCAAATACACTAAACATAATTGGATTGGAAGCAAAGAAGAAGAAGAGACAAATGAGACACATGGTGAAGGGCAACAAGATCCAAGCGGAGGATATCTGGGGAGAGCAGGTTCAGGTATAGGCTTTAATTTACTGGAATCTGAGGTTAATGGTGGGGGCAGAATTAGGAGGGTAATTCCACGGGGTGAGAACAGGGACGCAGGTGAACACTATGGCAACACTGGCCAGTGAGAGTAGGAAAGCTGCAGGTACACACTCCAGTACATCAGAGCTTTCATAATTACCAGTTTCTGACTTGTAATTTGCGTTCACTCAGGGGTTTTATGAGAGTGCTTGGTGCTTAGTAACACAAAATGCCTGAAAAACAAACAAATGCAACACATTTACTCTCATTAAGCATAACAATATAACACACACAGTGGTAGAGTTATATATCGTATGCACAGGTTTCCAACAGCACAGCGGCATCCAACCATCCCTCTTATGTGACAAGTGTGTGGCTGATGTATGTCACCATCTCACAATGCACCAAGTAATGAAGGAGCAACAGTAAGGTGTGAAATTCTTGAATAAATTGTGGATGTGTGCAAGCAAACATAAGAAAAGAGTCTTACTGCTATACTTAAAACATTTTACTTTAATTGGCATCACTGCTAAGAAACATTTCCTTCGATGACAAACTGTGATGTGAGGAGATTTTATAGATATACTGTAGTAGCTGGATAAATAGTAGCCTATATATACCAGATAATACATAATGTATGTACTGATCTGGAGAGTTTCATAAAGCTGAAAGATATAGTCAGAGGCTGAATATAGACCGTGACAGTGGCCTTCATATAAATTGAATCTGTTGTGTGGTTGTTTCTATGGATTTAGAGCACATGTACCACAACTTATAGAGGAGGCCATTTTTAGATCTATATTTCATGATGTTTCTCCTTCATGCTGCAAAGTATCTGGAATGCATAAGATAGGGAGAAAGCGTGACAGTCTTCTGATAGTAAACGAAACGAAAAAACGAAATGAAAAACATGACAGATTGTTTTGTGGCTGCTGCAGGATTTATCACCACTGCTGTTACAAACAATTAAAAGTTGTATTTGGTCTTTGGATGCATGTTAGAGAGGCGTTTTCTTCTAAACTCTAGCTCCACAGTTTTGTAACTGCTGATCCTACCACTTGTATTTGCGGCCTAAATAAACACCCATGGGAGTTTTCTTTGGGGAATATTGCTGCTGTCCTTCGAGCATGAAGAATTAGCGTTTGAAATACAAACTGCCAGGAGCCTGCAAGGCGTGCAGCACAAAGAAAAATATAATCTGCCACACTGGAGAAGGAAAAAAAAAAAGAAAAAAGACCCAGAGTTGCCTCACATTGAGGTTCTTATGTAGATTACTTGAGTACTTTAAGGATTTAATCAGGGGCCGACAATGCTCCGGTGTCTCGCTTTTTTCTTCACAGTAGTGTCTAGCGCACTAATCTGTATGATCTCGACACACACTGCATCACTCACTACGCCGGGATATACAGGTGGAGACAAACAAGTGGGAGCTCACACACACACACACACACACACACACACATATGCAGATCTCCTCGCCCACACATATGCCTGTTCATGTGTGACTCCCCAGGGTGGTGTCAGGGCCCTGACTGATGAAAACACAGCAGCGGTGCCGGTGTCAACGCCATAAAACAAAGGCTGCAGTGTAGATGAGCTGCCAGCCGTACCTCCTGTGATGGATTTCTCCGCTGGCACATTTGCTGCTGAAAACAGACCATTTAGTCTCCCCACCGCTCTTTTCTTCTTCCCTTCCTGCTCTCTTAATTCTCCCACTTCTACCTTCTTCCTCTCCTTCTCCCACTATTGCAGTGCATTTTATTTGTCTTTTGCATTTGCCCCCCACTCCCCCCCCCATACCTCTCTCTCTATATATATATATATATACGATTCCCCGTGCCCTTCAGCCATATCCAAAGTTGAATGACTCATGTTTATGACCCTTACGAAGGAACACATCTGTTCCCTGCCCAGCCCTCACTGTCTTGTGTCACTGTTGTGAGTCGTCTTGTCTCTGCTCCACTTGTCTGCACACGTCTGCAGCGACCCCACCTCACTCTTGTCTTTTGTCCATTCAATATCCTTCACAGGAGAAAGGGTCACCAGCAGCTCCAATATCCTTTAAACCCTTTCTAAAATAGGGGCTTTGTGTGTATCTCGCCAATTTCTTTCACAGATGAAAACTGCCGAGCAGAAAACAGTCAGGTTAGTGTGTGCTGCTGTATCATTTACATTGACGTTACGCTTCCTCATTTGGCGGATGCTTTTGTCCACAGCGACTTACAAGTGAAGGATAACGTGAATTTTCGACAGTGAAATGTTTCTTGCTCGGGGGGAGGTCATTTAAAGTTTTCACTGTCACGGATTTCTTCATTGTGTTGTTATTTCACACTTTTTTTTATCCAAACTTCACACTTATGCATTAGTCAGCCAGATTGCATATAAATAACAGATCGGTGTTAAGCCAGGCCTGATCATGACTCAGTTTTTTTTTTTTTTTTTATGTTATTGGGTACAGGATGCAGCTCGCTGAAATATGCAAAACCCCCCTAAACCCTGCGACTATTAATAGAAGATGAAATATCATGGAGACAGATTATGTTCACACCAGGGAGTCTCAGCAGAGAATTTTCCTCAACGATCTTTAGCAGTCACACTCAACAATGCATAACAACCCCCTCCCCCCAACAACAATCTGGGTTAATATCATGCAATTACAGTGCATATGTTTCATTTTGGTGTTTTGGAATTAGAGGATCACTGAGGATGAATATTTAAAAGATGTGCAGCAAAGGTACTCATCCATGTTAGCTACTACGTACAACCAAATCCAAAACATTATGTTTTTTAAGTTTTAATGTGAAATAAATACATGGAAAAAACTTTTCAACAGTGAACAAAAATAGTAGACTAATCAGTATTTTTATAATAAAATTGGATTATAAGTACTTGGATGTAAAAGGTGTTATTCACAGTGTACTAAGACTTTCAGCACATTAATTTATGCTGCTTGGCACTGGGTTAATTTGCAACTTGGCAACTGTGTGCTCATGAGTTCCTTGTATCAAGGTGACAATATATGTATGAGGGTAGAGATGCAGATGTGTGTGTGTTGGCGTGTGTGTTTGAATAAGCATGAGATGAAGTAAAGGCAACTTGTCAATATAATAGGTGTTGAAAGGATTGAGTGGATTATTCGATGAGGAAATGAGAGAAAAGTAGATTTACAGATACAGTTTAAAAGGACAAATGTAATGGAATGTGTGCTTGTTTAATCTCGCCCAATAAACGTGAAGCTGGGAAAAAAAGTGACATGTCAATAGTGCAGTGTGCAGCTGTGGGCCGTAAAACCAAAACAATGAACTTAAAGATCCATCTAACTGTGGGAAACCAGAGAGCTGGAAGAACTTTAAGCATTTAAACCCACCCTCTTTTCACATAACAGGAATATTGATTGGTGCAGCTTTAAACTATTTTTGGGGGCTGGATTTAGAATCCAGTGGCCAAATAATCCTTTAACATCTTTAGTTTGTAGGAGAAAAGTTTTTAACTGGAAAACAAAAACTTCTTTGCCGGACACCTACCAGCAGAGAGACACTCAATCATCAAGTTTAGCCATGCCAGCTGAGAGTCAATCCCACTTATTTGACCATGAAGTTTTATGATAAATGGACAGACTTTATGAATAGAGGCTCTATTTAGAGATGGCTCCATAAACCAAGCAGCCGCCCTCTGTTTTATGTTTCGTCATAAAACCTGAAGTCATTTGAAGTCCAAAATGAGATTCGTTCTCCATTTTTACAGGGCGACAGTTAATCTCTTGTGGCATAATGTCCATTAAGGTAGAAAAAAGTGGGATCAGTGTTTAACCTGAGTCTGGAAACTTGTGTGGTCGGGTTGCATTTTAACATTATACGTGTACTATAAGTCAGAGAACATGTGTGTCATGGCCTTTCATTTATGTGAACAGACGAGTTATTTGGGGCTTTGTGCGGGCTTGAAAAGTGGGTTTATATATGTGACTGATGACTGCACGCACACACACACCAACACACAGTCGCTGCACATGCACTTTCCCTCTCAGTTGACTTCAAAGGGAGCCACCACATGACAGCCATACCTATTGTAGCTCCACCTGTGTATGGGGCGTTTCAGCCATAGCTATTGGTACAGCTGCTCGTCTATATGTGGCAGTATTTGCTCAGAGCTAAAATAGCTTTAATGACTGTATTTGACACCGTGTTTTCCAAAAGCAGCTATTGTCCCCCCTGATGTAATGTCTGTTGTTGTCTGTTTGGCTTAAAGGACCATAGGTGGTGCAGCTGATGGGATTTGTCTGCTTCTCTGTGTGTCTATATACATGCATTTGTGTTGTGTGTATGTGTGTGTCTGTGTGTTGTGTTTTCTTGTGAATAGACAACCCGGTGAGCCGGCAGTTGGTTTGTCTCGTCAATGGGAACCAAAGTCTGGTAATTCGCCGGCAGGCTGGAAACAAACAGAACATTTGTTGGCACTTTTCTGCAGTTAAACAATTAAAGACACACAATGACACATCAACACACAAACGGTTTGTCTCTTCCCCTCTCTCTCTTCTCTCTCTCTCTGTCTCTCATACATACACATGTGCAAGCTCAAGCGCAGCATTTCTTACCATTCCTACGAGCTCCCCAACACATTTTCTTTTCAGCATGCAGCAGGGAAATCACAAGGGGGAAAAAACTGTCATTGATGTGTAAATTCACTATAAATAATTCCTCTCTCGTCTCGCCCAAAAGACCCGTCTTGACGCATGTTCAATGGCTCCTGCTTCTAGCTAACGCCTATCTCTCTTTCCCTCCCTCCTGTATCCATCACTCCCAACATCATTACTTATGAAGTAATGAAAGACTCTCATTTCCAGTGTTTTCCGAGACCCTCCGTCATCCGTCCTTCCTCCCTCCCCTCCTCTCCTCACTTGCTCTGCGACGGGCACATTGGATAAAGTATCCGGGCCGTAATGGGAAATGAAAGCAGGGTTGTGGCCTACGCACTCGCGCAGTGTGAAAAAACAGGGAAAGTGGAAGCGTCCTCGGCTTGCTTGGGTCTATATTTATAGGCAGAAAACCTGATTTCAGATCAGTCACGCTAGACTTGCAGCAGACACCTTCTACACGCCGGGGGAGGTGGGAAGGCAGACAGACAGTGAGCTTTTTCTGGTTCTTTCTTTCTCTCCATCCACTCTCGGAAGGAGTGCATGCTGTTTTATTTTCTGTCCTTGTATATCTTTGCCTTTTTTCTCCCTGTTTCTGTCCTTACGTGCCTCCTTCTCTTCTCATGTTCCTCATCAGTACACTCTCCCCACACTGCACAAATCTCCTAGTCAGTTATTTTAAGTTCTAAGCCTTATTTTCTTTAAATAAGAGGGGGAAAAAATCTTCAAATTTAACGAAAAAACAACTCTTTTCAAGAAATTTCTGCTGCTTCCTCAGACTTTTTCTTTATCCTGTCATTTTTCAAGACACTGACACTCACCCCTTTACAATTCTTGAAACACAGATTTCTATCGGTTTTTAAAAAGTTGCTGCACTAACAGAGTTTTATCGAATAGAAATAAATCTCTCCATAAGTATGGGTGGCTCGTCCTGTCACGGAGGCCCAGTTGGGCTGGGTTAGCTGCTAACCAGATGAAGTAATAAAAGTCCTCAAAGAATCCTTTCACATTTTGGGTAATCAGTTTTGCTAGAGCCGATAGTTTGTTAGCGTAGTTTAGCACAAAGACGGGACGCAGCAAGTTGGCTCCATCCTGCACTTTTAAAGCTAACTGATACTTTGTATTTTGTTTAGTTAATCCACACATAAACAGAGTAAGCGCTGAACTAAGCTAAGCTAACCTGCTGCTGATTGTATAGCTACTGCACTGGTGGAATCAATGGGGCAGCATTGGTTTTCTCATCTAACTTTCATCAAGAAAACAAATAAGTGTAGGCTATTTCCCAAATTGCTGCTTTTAAAACTAGATTTAAAACAAGTGCTCCTCTAAAAAACAGGATTAAATCATGATGCAGCACTGTTCCCTGCAGATATTCTACTTTAACAGTGCAGTTTCTCCCAGAAATTAGCAGTTGAATCAAATTAGCAACAAGCAGTGAACTCCGTTGTCTCCACTTTGCCGGAGTGTTAATCCAGTCCTGTCGATGAGACAGAGGGTTTTTGCAGAGCATCAGCTCGAGTTAGTTTCACAGCACCGTGTTCGCACACATGAGAAGATCGTTTACCAGCTTTGCCAAAAACACTTGATGAAGATTCAACTTGTATTTCGCTCTTTTGTTCTACTTCTGCTTTGATCCTTTACGTTCTGTCTAATCTTTACCATGTTACACAGATGCCCACAATCCTTGAAATCAAACCCGTTTCAGTCCGCTGTCCTCAAATTGCATCTTTCCTCTATCCTCCCTCCCTCCTTCCCTCCCTCCCTCTCTCCCATGTCTGAATTTCTCCCAGAGTTGAGATCTCTCTTTCTCCTCCTCGTCTCCTAGTCATACAGAGGCAAGTCGGCCACTGACTTCACACTAATGTTCCTGTGCTGCTGTGCTTTTAGCCTAATGGACAGACAGCTGTGCTTCCATGTCTATATATAACCAACAACCCCATATGATGAAGTTTGTCACACCCTATCTCTGGTTACAACATGCTGCTGACCACCATGTTAATACCCAAGGAAAACTGTATTTTGGAAACTGCGTGTGTGTGTGTGTGTGTGTGTTTTGCGATAAGGCCTAAATACCCACATTTTAATCTGTGGTCTTTTTGTACTCAGGCTTTTTGCTACAAACCTGCATTTTTTTTTTTTTTTTTTTTTTTTTTGCTGCTGCTGCTTTTTATTTAATCGTTTTCAGCTAAACATGAAAAACGTGGATTTATGTAAAATTAAAGCTACCTTAAATAGATTTAGTGAAAAGCACTTTTGATAAGCCCTAGCTGGAACTACTTAAATACAGTATTTAATGTAGCCTTAATCTGCATAAAACCACAATTCTGTTATTAAATGAATGCGGGACAAATTTGAGGTAAAAATAAAAAGCTTTTTCTGCCTCAGCAGTTTAGTTTCAGCAGATTGTTCAAGGAAAAAAACAGCAGAAAATGGTGACATAGTTCTTTCTTCTCTGAACCACTTTACAGCATCCTTGAGTTCAGTGTATACAGCAGGCCTTGAAAGTTAAGAAACACACAATCTGAATCCTGCTATGGCACCTTCACTCTCTCTGCCACTATACAAATGCTCCTTTTATTTATTTTTAATGTTTACATGCATACGTCTGTAGCTCAGTATGTGTGTGAACTTGCATGTCCGTGCATGTGTGTATATGTGAGAGTGCAGGATTGAGGTATAAGTAACAGTGTTAAGGGATCAGTCGGTGGTGGGGTCATGTCCGTGCAGATTAGAGAGCTTACTCCTCCCGTCTTTGTGTAATTAACAAGAGATGGGGGGAAAGAAGGAGATAAAGACAAAGAGGCAAAGCGGAGAGTGGTTTTAAAAGAAAGCAGCATACACACAGGAACACACTCAGCACAGGAGGGATTGTGAGTAATGACAGGGTGCCCGATGGTCAGTGTATTTGTGTACATGACGAGCGTACATGCAGCCGAGCAGCAAGTCCAGAACCAACAGCAGATCGGATATAAGAGGGTTGGTGTGGATATGTGGTTCGTCTACCAGAGTTCAGGACCTCTGTAATGTCAACAGGGATAATAACTCGAGGATATGGCAGGAATGCAGTGGTATGAAGCCTTAAATGCAGCAAAAACAGAGATCTGCATGTACGCAAACACACGCGTTTGTAACATTTCCGTAGAGTCGATGGTTTTAAGATGACAGGTCCAGTTAATTCAGTAGCAGCTGTTCTTTTAGATCAGTGGCGCCCAGTCTTCTGGCCTCTGAGCTGCGTACCACAGTCTTGTGTTCAAAACCTCACAAAAAAAAAAAACCGCTGACTTTAATATGGATACCACAGCTACACTTAAAAATATACTGTAATTTTATGAATATTCTGGTTTTCTTTCTGATCTTAACACATTACTGCAGCATTACATCATGACATTATCACACATTTTAACTGTCTTAACATGTCTCCGGCTCTTATGAAATATGCTGGTTTGTGTAGTAAGGAAAAAAGAAAATCATGATGTAACAAGATAAAATGATATGATGTTGCAACAAGAATTAAATGGAGCAACAAAAAAGCCAGGTTTATCCGTATAACACCACCAACGTGCTTTACATGAGGCATAAAAGGCATGAGAGACAAGATAAATGAACACGAAACCTCATGAAAAGACACAATTATTAGAATTTAAAAGAGGAAAATAAAATAGAATATAGAGCAGAAAGTTACAGAGCAAAGACTAACTACCTGAGTAAAAACAAAAAAGCAAAGATTTAAACCTCAGTTTGTGCAGCTCAAATGTTTGCCCCCCCCACCCTGAGATTTATCCCGCCCACCCCACCCCTGTGAGTCTGCTACTGTATTTTAGATGATAACACAGCATGTCGATTTGACTGGTATAAACTGTGAGAAAAATAATTCAAGTTTACTGTGACAAAGGATGAGCCTCTCCTCTGGTAACAGGTGCAGATCGGATGATTCTAGTGTTGTTTGTGCCGTCTGTCAGACTGTTAATGTAATTAGTGTTAATTTAAAAGGTGAAAATGTGAGTTGATTGCGGCGTGAATGACACTGTCTGCTGCTTAATACTACACCAGGCGGCCGCAGGAGCTCGGCTGCATTAATGTCCCTCCATCTGCTTGTTAAAAGCCACGTGCGATGAGCAAATTGCGTGTTCTTCGCATAATGAATAATGTACGGTTCCCTCATTAATAGACATGTACATTAGTGTTTTAACATGAGTTAAGGATAAATAGGTCAAGCAACTTTGTGAGTCTGGATGTCGTATTTCAAAGCAGGTTATGAAAAGCAAAAGCAAATATAAACAGATTTCTCAGCGTAACATGGGAGTTTGATTGTCGCTCCTGAGTAAACAATGGCTCTCTCTCAGTGCACTGTCACACGGAAAAAACAATTTCACCCGAATGCAAACAGAGGAAAAAAAGTCACTCCTTTTTAGCCCAGCACTCGAGCCTTCAACAGTAATGACTCTTGGTAACTGAAGAAGACAAAGCTGCGTGGCAGAAAATCCATTAGCGAGTCTGCTGCTTGATAGTGAAGCAACACGGAGGAATGGTGCCTTTTGATACAGCGAGGCCGGCTGCACCGGAGGCATCAGAAATAACTGCCTTGTCTTTTTTTTTTTTTTTTCTGAGAGAGCCTGAGAAGGCTGGCAGAAGTTAGCCCGTGTGTCTGAACCCTGGATGACTAATATCTGAAACACTGCTGTGGAGCCAAAAGGTGTGTGTGTGCGGGTGTGCGGGTCAAGGCAGGACGAGGGAGGGGGGCCGAGGGACAGAGGGAAGAAGAGGGCGAAGACACACAGCTGAATAGAAATTGGGGATTTCAGCAGAGCCGCCTGTCACAAACACCAGAGCCTTGACTGCAAAAAAAAAAAAAAAAAAAATCCTGGCAAGCATCAGTTTCTGGCCAGAAATATTTGCGCCACTTCAGTGGAACCACCATGTAAAAGCAGCTTGTAGGTTCAAATATAAACATGTTGCATCTTATTCATAAGATAAGCAGGGCTTTCCAAATATGTGGAGACTTTCAATGTCATCATTGGCTGTCAATGATTTTTACTTAAATAAATAATGTTAAGAGGCATTTAATGCATTCAGTAGACTGTAAGATAAAATATGAATGAGTAAATAAGCAATAATCAAAGTTAGGAAAACATTTTTAAGTTTTTAGGGTTTTATCACACTTTAATGTTGTTGTAAGCAGATGTAAGGACAGCTTTTAAGTGCTGATTATGTATTTTTTTAATAGGCCTATAGCTTGTATAATAGTAAATTTTGACCTCTGAGTAACTAATGTGCCCCATGATCAAGAATTTTGATTGATATATAAACATGTTGCAATATGTTCCACCTGCAAAAGTCAGAGATATCAGTATTTACATCAGAGTCAATAAACCACACAGGCAACACCAGTCAGGAGCAACCGTGACATCTGTATAACCTCTGTTTTTACTTGAGTAGAGCGGGACGCGACCAAACCTGAGGAGCGCAGGTTGCTCACATCTCCATAGCAACACACAAAGAAGGGGTTGCAACCTTCTCATGAGGACTCGTAGGACGACTGACGGCGAGATTCATGCGTCAATCCGTGCGTGAGGACGGATACGGTTCGACGTTTGGTACCATGTCAACGCACTGCGGACAATCCAGCTGAGGTTTTCCTGTGATACGCTCTTTCAAATCTCTGCTGCATCTGTAAAGCAGCATAGCTCCATGTGCCTTTTCTAAATATAAACCCCATTTGCCAGTTTAGGTGCACTAGATTCAATTCAAGATGTGGCGAGCCGGCTGAGCGTTTTTTCGAATTTCATGCTGGCTGCTGCGAAAGCCAGACTGCAGCTCGCTCTGCATTTCTCCCTCTTTAAGTTTATTAAGAATTTGTCGCCAACAAAGTGTGTTGCACCATGTTTAGGTGTCATTTTAGCTGCGTGGAAAGAGAACAGAGTTTCACAGTAAATTTGAAGGGCAGTTAAATTTCATTTTTTGCGATAACTCTCCATCAAGGTGATGGAGGAAGTGGAGGCAGAGTGAGAGAGAGTTAGAGAATAGGAGATAGATAAGACGGAGTGATTGAAGAAGAGATGGCTTATCTGTCCATCTGCTGCCACTACCGGCTGGGGGGTAACTGTGTGTGTGTGTGTGTGTGTGTGTGTGTGTGTGTGTGTGTGTGTGTGTGTGTGTGTGTGTGTGTGTGTGTGTGTGTGTGTGTGTGTGTGTGTGTGTGTGTGTGTGTGTGTGTGTGTGTGTGTGTGTGTGTGTGTGTGTGTGCATACAACAGCTGCAGGATAGGATTTAACATCCGAATTCACCTTCTCCCTTTGCTTTCTCCTGCTGACTTGTCTCACACGCAAACACTAGTCCATTTTTTCCCCTCCTCGCAGTGGAGATTATGTTAAGTAAATGCTTTATTTGACTCTGATATGTGGGGGTAAAAAAAAGATGAGGGGACGAAAAAAAAGACGCGAAAATGTGAAGATTATAGGCTCTGCTTTGGTCCTGTAAGACATCTCCAAACCAAACCTCTTCCACACAAAGATGAGCACCGACATGGTCTGTGTTTAATGTAAGTGGATACGTGAAGAGCTCATTCCTCTGCACACTGAAATCTGAACTGTCTTCAGCCTCCTGCTATTCAGTCTGCTGTTCTTCCCTTCTCATCTCCCAGCATCTTTTCTCCCCCATTCATCCATGTTGAATAATATTTTTTCATTGTTGCCAAATGGATAAAAAAAATAATTACACATTACAGCATCCATTTCTTTCTATTAGCCCTCTGCCTCTGCCTCTGCTCCTGCGCCTGTCTGGTGGCATATTTATGTAGGTTGTTGCCCAGCCCCTGACCCACTGCCTGCAGACAGAGCTGTAGTTTTGTGACTTTCTCTCCTCCCGAGTCCCAGAGGCTAGAGAGCAGCTGGCTGCATACACATCTTTTCCTCATCTACTGTATGTGTTTCTCTTCCCTCCCTTTTTTTCACATTATTCTTCTCCCTCCATCTTTCAGCCACCTCACCGTTTTCTGCTGGGAAATATCTCACTCTGTCACGTACCATGACTCCCTCCCACTGTTTGTCCAGTGACACATTGTGTACATTCACAGCACAGTGCAGTTATTTTATTGTACAGCTCAGGGGGAAGTATAAAGATTTTATTCTTCTCCCTAGACTATACCTCACTATACTTCAGTGTGGAAGTACTGGCTCTGGATAAGTTGTTCTGTTACTGTATATTTTAAGAGCATTTTTGCCCTTTCTGAAAAAATGGCCAATGGAGAGATGACGTGAGGAGCCTGTATTTTCTTTAAAGGACCCATGTTGTATAAAGTGAGATTTTTTATATTTTCCTTGATGATGAAGCAGGACTATGTTTATCCAGTGAAAGTATCGAAGTGCTCAGTCCTCGGTGAAATGCACACAAACTGTATTCAGATACTGAGCCTTAAAATGAGGCATCACAACTTAAGTAACTTTGTGATGTCACAACAAAGCAGCCACCACTCTCAGTAATTACCCAAGCCCAATCGAACCAGACCTAACATCCAACCTGGCAAGATTTGGTTTACCTGAAACCCGATGTTTCCGTGCAATCACGCTGTCTCAACAGGCAGCCAATCAGAAGAGAGAGTCAGAGCCTCCTCCCCTCTGATTGGCTGACCCCAACCTGTCAAACATTGAGATGGTTTAAGGTTCCTCTCATGGATCAACACTTTGAATAAATCATCAGAGAAGTGCTAAATATGGACTCCCAATAACCCCAGCTCATCTTCAATATCTACATGTAAAATGTTTATGTTTACTTTCTGGTGCTTTATTTTTCACTGTATAATATTCCAATCAGCAACGTTTATACTTTTTACCTTTAACAGCAAACAAACATACACAAGAAAGTCTTCACTTATCTCTCCGTAATAACCACTCATGAATATTAAATCTTAGTTAAAACTACAATACTTAACACTAGAGTCAGCAGATTTGAAGGTGAGGTAATGCACAGTAGGCAAACAGCAAATGAATGACCCACCACTGTGAAGCATGAATGAAGCAGCTGATTACCATCAGCTAATGCAAACTGCTTCACTCCCTTCTTCTTCTCTTTTATCAGATATGAAAGAAATGAAAGCACGGAGCAGCAGTGTGTTGGTCTTTAGGTTTTTTTGCTTTGGCAGTAATGTCTGGTGTGTGTGTGTGTGTGTGTGTGTGTGTGTGTGTGTGTGTGTGTGTGTGTGTGTGTGTGTGTTTGTGTGTGTGTGTTGACATTATCAAGACAGCCACTTCTGTCATTCAGGTCGTATTGCGCTCACTGAGGTGTGCATGAGGATGAATAGTATTGACAATGGCCTGTTAGCGCTGCGGCGGCTAATCCATAACCTCGGTCAACCACACTCCGGTGTTGGTGCACGGAGACGACGCACACTCATACACACAGATACTGGAACACACTCGTGCTCTATTGACACCTGACCTTTACAGGAAGCAGAGCGGAGATCAACTGACCAGAAGCTGCTGTCAATCAAGTCGCCTCAACCCCTCCCCTCCTCCTCCTTATTTCCCCTCCATCCCTCCCTCACCTCTCCGCTTTCACTCGGTCAATATTCATTAAATAGTCGATGTTTAGTACACATGAGGGATGAGGCGGAGAGGGAAAGAGGGAGCGACCGTTGTGTTTATTGTAGTAAAACAGAAAATCAGCATTAGACAAAATGGAGGGTGAGAGAGGAGAGAGAAACGAGTCAGGGAGGGCGAAGCTGCTGGGTGTGTGAGCGAGAGAAAGAGAGATGGAGCAGGGGAGGATGCTGAGGAAAAGCAGATTTGCTTATCAGACAAGGCAAAACACACACACATACACACACTCTCACTCACACCAACACACATGCACATATTGTCAGCGACACAGAGTGGTGCCATCTTAGAAAACACAGCTTTGATGATAGTGGTATCACACTGAGTCCAATGCCTTGACATGAGGAGAGACAGCCCGCTGCGCATTGTGTGCCTGTGTGTGTGTGTGTGTGTGTGTGTGTGTGTGTGTGTGTGTGTGTGTGTGTGTGTGTGTGTGTGTGTGTGTGTGTGTGTGTGTGTGTGTGTGTGTGTGTGTGTGTGTGTGTGTGTGTGTGTGTGTGTGTGTGTGTGTGTGTGTTGGAGACCCTGGGTGGGTGTGAGAAAGACTTTGGCCCGTGTCTCTATTTATGTCTCTGTATGAGACTGTGGTTATCTGAGACAAAAATACGAAAAGTGATAGCAGTATGAAGACATCAGGCCTGAATCTGTGTAAGTGTGTGTGTGTGTGTCTGAGAGAGTGTGTGTGCGCTGTGACTACACAAACGTCTTCTCTTATCCTTTTACATAGATTGGCTCCATATTGGATGTTTAATATTTTACTATATCTGTTCTCCTGGGAGACTGGGAGATTTGGAAAAAAGGTGGGAGGAAGCAGTGCGTATGTATGAATACACACACACACACACACACACATACATACAGGGAAGTGCTCAGCCCCTCGGATACAAGTGTACACACAATCAGATTCTTTCATCAGAAAACTCAAACACACAATGTGCAATCAGCAGCATACAAATGAGATGAAAATGTATTCAGACAACACCTTGTGTCAAAATGTTAAGTACACAGTGTTTCTGCAGACTGTACACACGCACAAACATGACAACAACAGTGCCTAAACAATTAGTTGATTAATAGCAGACTTAAGTAATAGAATTTACCACTTGAAAAAAGAAAATGCCAAGCCGGGTCTCTGTGTTTACACACTAGTATATTGGACAGCTCTGTTTTGCTCTACATCTTTTCTCCTTAGCTGGTAAATGTTCCATTGTGTTCACCAGGTTGTTAAAATTGTGGTATAGTGGGTTTATCATGGCTGTAACATTAACTTATAAACTTTAAGGCCCCAAAACCAAAGCAATTCGGTCACAGTCCTTCTTTCTTATTACATTACCATTGGGTCTTTGCCTATATGAATATAAAAGAGTATTGCAGCTTCAACTGTAACCATTTCAAAGACAGTGTTTTTAGCTCTGTGAAAACTGATGATGATTTTTCACATCACCACAAATAATATCAAAGAGAACAATAGGGAATAGTTGTTAGTTTTATACCTATATACATTGTGTATCACTCTTAGTTGTATGTTGAGCCCATAAATCTAAGATATTCGTGCAGATACATAGCACACTGACAAAACTATAATCTAGCGCTATATCAACTTTGTAATGTAATCTAATGTAATCCACAAGCACACACAGATCAGAGCCCGTTCACAAATGAGGGCTTCACGATAACAATCACACAAACTGCCACCCTGCACACACAGCAGTCGTTTGAATCCCCTTTGTATCACAGTGCCAGTGCAGGTCCATACGTGTACGTTGCACATACTGTATGCATGCTTACCCACATTAACAATGCAGGCGGCTTTCGCGCGGTACAATACTTGCCACGCACAATATCAAATGACATGCATGCATTCACACACACACATGAATACACAGTGAGTCATTGTTATTTAGCGTGGTCTACCTACCAACCGACACCACCACCACCACCACCACCCCTCAATCCCAGACACACACACACACACACACACACCACACTGACTCAGTTATTGGTTACATTGGTCATGCACATGCAAATGCTGCAGAAGAGCTATTTAAAAGGCTGCTTTACTGTATTGACTGAACAAAAAGATTTGAGCGACAGGATGAAGATGATGTTCTGTAATATCTGCGGTTGTATGAGACTCATGTTAGTCACAAGTAAATGAGCAGAAATGCAGATTTTTATATGGTTTTTCATCAGTGGGGTCATTTCTGGTCTTTTTTCTGCTGTTTTACATCAGTGCGTGGCAACTTTTTCCTCAGTATCCTCTCTCTCTGTCTGATCTCCTGTGACTCGGGTTGGATGCCACTTTGGGTGAGATTTTCCTGAAGCCAGCTGTTCGCAGATGGGTCTGTAAAATTGCTCTGGAAAGCTGTGAGCACCACCACAAATAAAAGCAGAAAAAAAAGACGCCTCAAAACTTTGACAAACTGAACCAACATTGTGTGCACGACATTGGCCTCAATAGCTCAACTCAAGAAACCACATGCATGTACACAAACGCACCGCAAATTCATAAAACATGTTCATTAGTCTGACAACACACACAGATGAACACAACAGAAGTGTTTCCTCTTTCTTCCTTAGTTTCCTGCCTTGCTCTTACACTAAAAATGTAAATGAAAGGGATGAACCTGACAGGATCAACATGTTATTTAATCTTTTAACTTAAAGGACACAGTTGAACATTAAACAACAAGTCCCAGCAGGTGCATCACTTTTTATTGTCCCCTAGAAACATGTCCATTGTGCTGAGTGAATTTGTTGGACACAGTCAAATTCATGAGAGTGTATTTTTATGTGTCTTCTTAAGTTGCAGTGTGTTGACCTCTCAGAGCCACCGTACCCTTAGGTAATTTTAAAAAATTAATCAATTACCAAAATAGTTTGTCCATCGATTTCTTTGGAATAAATTAAATGACGAATGTTTTTAGCACTATGAATTGGTGAACCAACATTTTACACACACACACATTCGGACACATCCAATGACTAGTCTGTTGTCCAAAGTGTAATAATCTGTCATATCTATGTACGTACACAAACCTACACTGCAGCTTTGTTTTCCTTTGGATTCTGGACTGGACAGCATAGCAAACAAACAAAAAAAGCAAAAAGGATGAGACAAAGGGCAGATTAGGAGAAAGGATGAAGAAGAAGAAGAAGAGGAGGAAGAAGAGAGACACAGCGGTCCCAGTCGTTTGTTGTTGGAAACAAAGTGCTGTTAAATGATTTACTTGTTCCCTGCATTTAAGTACATTCCCTCATTAAAGAGCAGCAGCCGGCAGACTGGACAGCCAGACTGCTGGGTTCTTAGACTCTCTTGCATGAAGACACATACACATACACACACATACACACACTCCCACAACTTCATGCACAAGTTGACTTGCAGTTATGCTTTATCAAACACACACACAAACAGCAGGCCCACAGAAAGAAGTGGGTCAGACCAGACAGCTCAGTCTCACCACATTTGCAACATACAAGGAGCCCTACTGTTTCACATGCAGATATACACATAAGCATATGGAGCCTGCACACACACACACACACACACACACACACACACACACACACACACACACACACACACACACACACACACACACACACACATAACCAGGAACATATTAATGTATTCTCACTCTGGTATTTCAGAGCATAATTTATTTACTCTCAGAAAAGCAAATATATTTACTTTAGAAGCAACACACTCGCACACACAGTCACTCCCACATTCATTGACTGCCTTTTGAACACACCGCCAAGCAGAGGAGTTCCACGTCTGCACACACGCTATCAACAGATTCATTTACTCATTGCATCGCTCAACACATGTGTTTACTGTACCTAAATCCGGGGCTCGGGATGAGATGTGAATCAGAAAATACATTGTGTAAATCTCTTTAAACCGTCGTGATGCCTGGAGATTCATCTCCAAATGTACATCAGCCGGTCCACGCCAGAGATTTACACCGCCACAGATGCACAAAGATCCATCGCAACGCCCACGCACGAACACGCATACACACACATGTACATGCAAAGCAGTGGCAATGGCAAAGCTCTATCAACAGGTGGGGGTGGGTGGGGGCTATCAGAGCAGAACTCATCACTGACGCCAAACAAGGCTGCCTTTCAGTAAGCTGATGCCAGTATTTGTGTGTGTGTGTGTGTGTGCGTGTGTTTTGACACATTGGTCTTTGAATACACAGCGCAGCAGCTCTCACAGTGACATCCACTCCACGTATCTGGACCCGCTGCAGCAGTGTTGTTAATTGATGCCAACGTCAGCAGTGAAATTCCAGTTTTCTCACCCAGGAGGCCTGCGTCTCGTCACTCGCGGAGGGTTAAATAAATGACTCAGGCGACCGTTGGGGAAGATTAATAGCAGCCATATTTCACACTGGCAAATAAACAAGCAGAAAACTGGATGCAGGAACCACGAGGAGGAGGGAGGGGGCGGTTGGATGGAGAGAAGAGTGTGGGGTTAGACCTCCAGGAAGAGGTGGGGAGGAGAGATGAGAGGAGTATGAACAGAGCGGGGGGAAAAAGTTGAACTCCCTCAGAAGAGCCCGTTTGTTTCCTAATCTGTGCGGTTCTTTACCACGAGGCCGTTACACCACTCGTCCGTTGCTGTTCCACTCAGCGGATGAAGGAGAGCATTGATGCAGAGGTTTCCATTAGGGCTTCAGCTTTTTTTTTTTTTCTTTTTTTTTTTTACAAGGCACAAGTATGAAATATGAGCATAAAGTGGAGGAGCTCACCCGGTTGATGTAGAGCAGGAGGCAGTGGGAGTAGCACTCAAAATTTCTTACTCTGGCACAAGTTCAGGCCATCTTGTCCACAACACAAATCAATAGAGAACAGAGATTAAGGCATATTTATTTATGAACTCAGTGATGGATATACTTTCCAACATACAGTAGCTATCTGTTGTGGTGCCAAGGTGTCTATGGAGGGAGAGGAGGGGAAAAAAACTAGATTTATGACTCCACATAATCTGAGCCATTATGACTGAACATCAGAAATGAAAAGCCACAAAAATCTTGTTTTATGTGTGACAGATGTTAAATATCATATATCAGAGGGAGCGTGTGCTGTCGCACTGGCGGGCCGATTATTAGATTTCTTTGCTATCATTTGGTTATTTCAGTCAATAAGAGCTCCAATTTTCTCTAGGCATTTTTCATATTTCATCATTTTCAGGGCCGAGTATAAAAAAACAAACAAACGGTATATTTACAGTCTGTTCAGGTTACATCCTGGACTCGAGTATCTTCATGCACTTATACTTTATAAACACACCCTAATTCAGTCTCGTACCTCCGCGGCACTTATTCAACCAAGCGTGAGACTTTAGAATTTGAAATATTCGTTTGAACTCATCATATAACTTTCTCCCATCGTCACTCTGCAGAACTGGGTCATTAACCAGAGCAGGAAAAAAAAAAGATTTATGAAAATGTTTCCCTCTTCAAAATCAAAATTGTAATAATTAACAGATCATTTCAACATCCAGACTGTCAGATCAGCCCGCGGGAGTCTGTTTACATCATTTTTCAAGTGCTTTGCTGCCTCTCAGTAGAATAAAGTGAAAATAAAATAACACAGAACACGCAAACATGTTCAGTTTATTAATGTGTTGTACTTGCTCTTCTCTTTGTTAGGTTTGATTACCAGGAGCTGCTTCACAACTCAACCTTCTGCTTGGTGCCTCGAGGTCGACGGCTGGGCTCCTTCCGCTTCCTAGAGTCACTACAGGTAAATCTATATTATTCTGTAGACTGCACACCATCTACAATATTCATCATCATCATCATATAATTAGCCATATTAACATTCCTTACGACTGCATTCCGCAATATTAAAAGGCCCTGAAACCCTATTTTCCCAATCAAGGTCTTATTATGAGTGGTGGGGCTCCAACACGAATACAAAATAGTATATTCTCACTTGAGACGTTGATTTAATTGTGTTTTTGTCTGTTTCTCTTCACACTGATTCAAAGTGGGTGGAGCACAGTCAGCTTTGAAGCACCAATTAGGATTTAGTAAGTCCGATTCAAGCCATGTCAGTCAAGTCTGATCAAACCACGCACGCACACATATAAACTCTTGATATTAGGTTTTTTTCTTTTTTAAAAACTGAACCATTTCTCATTTAGACATTAATATTAAATAGTGAAGCTAACTTTAAGTTTTTCGTGTACCTGCCAACATTTGCAGTCTTCCTGCGTTTCAAGGTGATCGTCCGTCGCCCTCCGGCTTGTTGTTGTTCCAGTGAGGAAACTCTCATATGTTTTGCATGTTTCTCTGTCGCCACATTGTGTATGAGACACAATCTATGCACATTGCACACATATCTATAATTTCAACCCATCAGGCTATGTTTGTAAATTACACACTAATTTGTAACAGTGTAGCAAGAATACTCAATAAATGATGAATAAAGTATTAGCTTAACTAATGCTAATGTTACCATTTACCTTAAAAAGTATATTCTGTATGGTTTGAAGGCGGACAACACAAACCAACCCATCATATAGCGTGTTGTACATTATCACTAATTGTAGGTTTAAATGATTTCCTTACTCATACACATTCAGTATAATAAATACAGCTCTTATATATTGTACATCCTGTGTTTGTCCTGCCTGAGTACTTCAGGACAACGTAACAAACAGCTAAGCTCAAGGTGCACCATGCCAACACGACAATCATTAAGACATTAGCTGCAGCATTTCCCTCTACAGCAACACTTAGAGCGGCCAAATTACACTCCTCCAGGAAACGGCCCTGGTTGAACGACATCCAGCTCATATACAGTTAAGTCAACATGGAAGTGCACAGGACGCAGCATGTTTATGTTCCAGAGCCGTTGGTTTATGTAGTCTTTTGCTTATTGACACCTTAATGGTCACATCTGCGAGTGTTTTCCCTCGACCATTGTTTTGTGTCGAGTGCAAATCTAACCATAAAGGCTTAATTTGCTATTTGCTCTGCCTTTTAAAGTAAAATGGGTCCATTAACACACGGGGAGCCACACACACACACACTAAAAGTCAAACTCTGGAATCGTTCATTTGAGCCCATCAGTGAGATGTGCGAGTACACAAACAATGGAGAAAAACCACAGGCAGAGGAGAGAGAGAACCGTTTAAACCAGTCAGTCTGCTGCAGCTCTACCTCTCTCTCTCTCTCTGCCACCCAAGTCGACAGTCTCACACCAGTGCAGGAAGCTGTAGTGGCTGTTTTTAGATTTGCCGAACACTGAACTCTCTGGCTGCTACAGTCTTCCCTGGCCGCACTGCTCTCTGGGGCTACGTGTGTGTGTGTGTGTGTGTGTGTGTGTGTGTGTGTGTGTGTGTGTGTGTGTGTGTGTGTGTGTGTGTGTGTGTGTGTGTGTGTGTGTGTGTGTGTGTGTGTGTGTGAGAGAGAGACTGTGTGTTTTCAAGTCGTATGTGTGCGTGTGCATGAATGGTCCGGAAGCATCCATAGGAGTGGCAGCCTGCCCCACCGCTGATGTCTGCTGAATGGACAAATCCACACACAACCCACTTGGCTTGGCAGCAGACAGCAGTCATGGTCCCTTTCTCCTCCTGTCTTCTCTCTTTGTCCTTTCTTTTCCTCCCTCACTCTTTCCCTCCACTGCTTTCACCCTCGCTCTTTTCCATTCAAGTTGATTTTTTTTTTTTGGTTGTGTATGTTTTGGGTTTTTATCTTCTTCTTTTTTTTCTCCACTGCCAGCCGAGCCCACAAAAGAACTGGCAATTACCAGTGTGGTGGCAAACTTACTGCCAGCTTTCCAGTATACACACAGACGCACATTTGGTCTCTGCTCCACATACACACTCGCCCCAAACCTCCCCCTCTTCACCTCCCAATGCAAACAAACTAAAAACAACTATACAGCACATGGGCTTTCATGTTACCCTTCCTCCAGGCAGTGAGGCGCTCGAAATGTTTGAAACTCGCCCTCACAGCTCCTCATCTCTCGGGAAGGAGACTCAGGCAGGCCCTGGGCTGCATTTCAAATTTAGAGGCCTTGGATTATCACTCTGGGACTCTTGGTGTGACCTCGTTGTAACCTGTGGCTAAGTCGAACAGGCACACACACACACACACACACACACACGCACGCACACACACACACACACACACACACACACACACACACACACACACACACACACACACACACACACACACAAGTCCTCCTATTTGCTGGAGTGTCCTTCAGCAGGTCTGTTCTCAGATGAAATGCAGGAGCGTGGAAGCCCCCCGTGGGCCGGGGAGAACGTTTGATCTCCACCATTTTGGCTGCTGCTGCTGCTGTTCTCTGGTGGTTTAATTAGGAAAAAAAAGTGGAGGAAAAAAAAGATAACACCCAGACCCATCAACTCTCAAGACCACACTGAGTAGACAGAGAGAGAGAGAGGAGGAAGAGAGCGGGAAGGGATGAGAATGCAGCGGAGAGAGGTGGAAAAAGGAGTACAGAGAGGGAAACCGATAGACGTGCGAGGAGAGGAGGGGGAGACTAAAGGAGGGCTCGGAGAGCAAAAAAGTGGAACAACATCAAAAAACCTGTCAGTGAATGAGGGGATAAGGCAACATCAAAAATCAACTTCAATAAAGCATGATGTCTCCACATATCAACCGGTTCCTTCTCATTCTCCTCCCATCCCTGCATCCCTCTCTCTTTTCCTCCACTTTACCTGCTTCCCTGCTCCCGTCCCTCAGTTGTTGTACCTAATTAATACACACACTCAGCCCCTGTCAGACACTTCTGTGTTTGCATGTATATGAGTTACTGTCTTCCACGAACCTCCAGGGCTTCCTGGGAAACAGGAGATAGGAGTTTCTACTCATTCCAACAAGCCTATAGGGATCTTTCACGTGCACACAAACACACATACTGTACACACTCAGCTGCACATACATTTACACACAGGAGCATTGATCACATTATCTGCTCAGCTGGTGATATCACGGTGCCAAGCATCTGGGGCTGAACTCATACAGCTTGTATTATATTCTTGCAGCTGTAGTATGTCATGTTATGTAGTTTACTGCCAAAGAAGAGCTGAAGGAGAAGCCAGGCCGCAGCTGGTCACAGCTTCATTTATGCATATGGGATTTTATAAGTTCTACACAACATCATTGTCACTATCTCTCTAAATTCCTATGTGTATGTGTGTATTTGTGTATGTGTGTGTGTATCCAGGCAGCGTGTATTCCTGTGCTGCTGAGTAACGGATGGGAGCTGCCGTTTTCTGACATCATACAGTGGAACCAGGCGGTCATCGAGGGAGATGAGAGATTGCTGCTGCAGGTAACACAAACGCACACACACACACATATTCACACACTTATACAGATCAATTTAAACAACTTGGAAACCTGAGATTTATCCATAAGGATTAAATTATAGGCAGCTGGACTTATTCAAAAGATTTCCTCACTTCTGATCAATATATACGGCTCGACCTGGACGACTCAGTATCTCCTGATAAGACTGTTGTGAGAAGAACCCGTTCTCCAGTTTAGGTTCTTCCTCCACTGGACAAAGTTTAAAAATGTTGCCCCTCATTTACGTCTCATTCAAGTGAAGAAGCTTCTTCAAATGTTCAAACTCTTGGATTCTAGGGATGAGCTGATAGTGGTCAAAGGTCACTGTAAATTCACAAAGCACATTTTTGGTCATAACTCAAAAATGAATGTGCAATTTAATACAAATGTCAAATAGGACAAAATGATTTGGTTGTTTTTGGTCAAAGGTCAAGTTCTGTGTGACGCTGTAACTCAGGAACAGAAGGAGAGACTGAAGCTTTATTTATTATTTTAGCTGTGACAGTGATACAGTAGAGCTGCAGAGGGGGCACATGGAGAGAGAGACACAGGTATGACATGCAACAAAGGTCCCACACTGGATGCTGCAGTTAAAATGTATTATCTATCTATCTTAAAAATCTGATCTTGATTTATGCTATCTCTTAATTTTTGAAGAAGACACAGATGAATTGCTTCTATAGACAAACAAAAATAATGACCTACACTTAACAGTGTTATTTTATGCAGCTCCAAGGCCGATAATATCCTCTTTATATCAAGAGATCACTTGACCATGCAGGGCTATAAAGAAGGCATTACCTGTATCAAACAGTGTGGTTACAGGTTGGGGCACTTTGAGATTAAGCCCCTGTTGAGAGGCCTTAATCCAGCTTGAGTTGAAAAGCACTCATCCTCTGTGTCTGTCTCTCTCCTCGCACAGATGTACACATTCACACAAATAAACACAATGAGCAAGCAAAGCCGGCTCACTCTGAGCTACAGCAGTTTGCTCTCTCTCTCTCTCTTTTTCTTTCTCACCCGCGCACAAATTACATCATGTCTCGTTCCGGCATCAATGCGCTTCGATCTCGATCAATAGAGGACATGAATTGGCATTCGGCTAATGAACAGGGACAAGCCTAGTGAGCTCAGGCTCGGGGAGACATTTTCAAATTAGGCCAGAATTGGATTGAGTAAACTGGCCTCATCAGCATACCTGCAAATACTCTCACACACACAAATATTCATGTGAAGGAGTGAGAGAAAAGGCAAAGGGTGGGCAGACACTTGAGACAAACTAAGGGCGACTTCATAGTGAAGCCGTCCTTCAGATGTAGGCTGAAGAAAAGAAAAGAGGAGAAAAGAGGGAGGACGGGCGAAGCGAGAGAGGTGGTCGAGGTAGTGAAATGTAGAGGAGGAAGCAAAGTGTCTGTGAAGAGAAAGTGAGAGGTTGAAAGAACAAGGCAATTTACACAAGACCCAAAAAAACAGAGAGAGAGAGCTTTAGAGAAAGTGTAAGCTGTGTTTGAAGACTGAACAGCTAAAAGGAGTCAACTGCTCCTGCTTCTCTCCGTTCAACATGGCTTTCTTCCACTTTGATGGAGCCGCCGAGCTTAACTCTCTAAGTGATTAAATCAATCTTGGTGATTCACTCAAACCCCCCAATTTAGTCCTTTCTAATTAATGTCTAATTATCTGAACAACAGGCCTCCAATCAGCTCTGTATCAAACAGCTTTTCTTTTAGGGGCCAGATTAAGCAACCACTCAATATGATTTACACAGTTTTGATCACTTCAACTCCATTTCCTCCTCTCTCACTCTTTTCTTGTCTATTTTAAGAGACAAAATTCGGTTAAAAAACAACCCAAGTGGAAAAAGTAAAAGGCTTTCTGTTTTTCCTTTTATGCTGTGTCCCTCCTTTTCGTCTTCTCTCACATTTCACTGTTTGAACCTCCTCAGGTGCCGTCCACAGTGAGAGCGGTGGGGAATGAGAGAGTCCTGGCCCTCCGGCAAAGGACCCAGATGTTGTGGGAAGCCTACTTTTCCTCTGTGGACAAGATAGTCCTCACCACGCTGGAGGTCAGTCAGCTTCAGCACGCTAGGAATAAAGACACCAGGGAGTGACACGGCATGAAATTCATTTGCTGCACAGATCCCACCAGCGTGTGTGTGTTCATATACAGCAGTTTAGACTCTAATGAAGACTTTGTAACTCTGAGAATGCATTTCTGACAGTTATATAAGTTAAAATCTTAATGATACAGTTTGTTTAGTTCTTTTAAAAGGATTTTGTCTTTGTATCTGTTTTCACTTGCTCTCCTTCTGTCTCTAACTGAAGATACTGTAGTTGTTTGAAATCCAACTAGGCCATCAAGATGCTAACATGGGGACATGATAGTGCAGTCATGTAATGGCAGCAGCTCTCCAAACTCCACTCTCATTTTCGTCTTGGCAGTGGACAGCCTGTTGTTCAATAAAGATTTATTGAACATTGAAAAAGAAGTTAAAGGCATTTGTTAGCTCGGTTGCTAACAGTCAGGGTCATAGGTATAAAGACGGATACACATTTTGTCTGTTCTCCAATCTCTCAGCTTCCGCACATTGAATTTGAAATGATGCTATGATAAAGATACAAATCTCAGCTTTAATTTGAGTCGGTTTACATCAGTATTCAAAGAACTGTTTGGAAGATACACTCCTTTTACTATAAAGTGCTCAAATTATCTTTGATGTAAAAGTAAACACACACCTGCTGCTAAATGCTATTTGGCAGTTCTGTGTGAAGAGCTCCTATGTGATTCAG
The DNA here is from genome assembly GCF_905171665.1 of Trachurus trachurus. Lineage (NCBI taxonomy): Eukaryota > Metazoa > Chordata > Actinopteri > Carangiformes > Carangidae > Trachurus > Trachurus trachurus. The sequence goes on along the minus strand of NC_139904.1, from coordinate 13,107,059 downwards.
AGTTGACTCTGTGAGTAAAGATTATGAGGATGAATCTATCAGAGAGACTAATGGTGGTTGGTTTGCCAAAATCAAAATCTACGAGCTGCTAGACAGATGAGGTCATGAGTCTTGTGGATGAGCAGAAAATGACGGTGAAGATAAAAAAAAAAAAACTCTTTATGATCGCTCAGCAAGTGAAGAATGCTCTCTAGGCGGACATGTTTCCTCGTAGACTTCCTGACCATGACCTCAGAGGATCCACCACAAGATGCAAACTCCTGGTACGACTCGAAAGACACAGACGCCAGGCTGGAGTTCACAAAAAGACACACCAAAAAAAACAGTGGTGCTCTGGAACAAAATTTCTATGGACTGATGAAACGAAAATCATTCAAGTGTGGAGGAATGAAGGAAGAGCCAAGCCACCACCCTATATGTCAAACATGGCTTGGACGTATACGGCTCCAGTGGATCTGGTACATTTAAGATGAATGCAGAGGTTCACAGTAGCATTTAGTGTTTTCAGATTCACTTCAATGCATCAAAACTGAACAGTGTTCTGCCATTGAGTAGAGCAATCATCTAAAACATATGTCCAAAGCAGTCAAAGGGTGAGGAGGATAAATATCCACAACTCGCTGCCTCACCAGAGAAGATAGAAAACTTCTCCTTATGTCTAAGGCCCATTTCCATTTTTCCTCCCTTAACTCTACCACTTGGTTTCAAGTGGCCTCCAAAGGGAGATACCCCTTGCTAGGAAGTGAGAAGTGTTAGAAGTAGAGATCTTACCTGATGAAATGGGACACCACTTAGCGTAGCCGAGGATTGTTGCATTACCTGTTGCGTGAGCTTTGATGATCTTTCTTCAAAATGCAGAAAACAGAAGACGCCTTTGTCGCCTTTCATCTTGCACTATGTTCTGCACCTGGCCTCTCTCCGATTTAAGGGGCGGTTTTAAGGGTTGAAAAGCACTTCCCCTTGGGACATCCTACCCTTACTGTACAAGAGAATGTGCAAAACCGAGTGCTATAAGGATTTTACAATTACTTTTGAAGCCTTGACCGCTTTGAGCTCAAATGACTTTATCTTCCACACAATTATTTTAATATTGATGTAACCCTGCTCAAATTAAAGCAGACAGTCCGTACTTTATTTTCATTCTGCAACTTTATTTCAAATTTAATCTGCTGAAGCTCCGAGCCTGAAGTAACTGTACAGTTCAGATATTCACAGTCTGCTCAAAAGCTCAAAAGACGTATTTGTACCATTGGGTCCTGTCTCATAATGGTCTAAAATACCATTCCTCTGTTGTGGAGCAGTTTGTGCTCTGACAATAGCAGGGATAGTCGACGCACTACAATAGCTTCTTTCATTTCAGACGTTCTGGCTCTACGTTCCCACCAAGGTCAGAACCTTTAATGGCGGCTTGCTATTGGTCAAAGATTTGGTTGTTCATAGAAGCTGAATTCAATGGAGGAAAAAAAATCAATTGAATGAATGAATTTGATTTCTTTTGACCTCTTCGTGCCACCGCAGCACTTAGAGGTAATGCTTGCTTTCGGTGATTGAAATGTTTTATAACACTGGATCCTCGGCCTTTCCGCTACTGTACAATCTGTAGAGGAATGTACGGCAGCCTCCCCTCTCCAATGAAAAGAAGCCTCTGCTGTAAACACAGGTTTTGTGTCGAGCACACAGCCGTAGTTGCTACCTCTCTGCAGTTTACCGCCCCGTGTGCTATCATCAGTCCCCCTTTCACAAAGTCTCTCCAGCAGCGATTTCACATTTGAGTCAAACCAACCTCCTATCATTATGATTATGGGGTTGGATCCTCGCCTGCGCTCTACCTTTCTACTCTTTTACTGCCGCTGCTGTGTGCTGCACTGTAGGTCTAGTGAACATTTTCAAAAGCAGTCTACATCCGATCTGCCTCAAGTCTCAGGAGAAATCCCCTGATGTATAGAAATGATCTATCATTACGTTGAGAACATAAGCCTGGACCTGCCAGTTTCTGCCTCACTGCTGCTCACTGTTATCAGGCTGTGAGAAAATGTTTCTTTTCCAGCGTTACAGGTCAACTTTCATCTTTCGTTTGTTGCAATATACAGGGGAAACAGAAGCGCTTGGATTGATTTTCCATTAGTTTAGCACATCCCATCTGCTCCTCTGCTCATCTTTTGTTTTACCTTTCATTTCTTTTCTTTGCTGGAGAGAAATGCACTCCAAAGTTATCTTCTCCAGTTAATAGAAAGTCATTTGAAGGTTAGCCCAAGGGTTAGACGGCGCATGAAAAGAAAATAACCTCCTTATGAGAGCAATTTTTGCGCAAGCTGCCAATGTCAGTTTTAGCGCATGGAGAAAAATGTGAGGAAACAACAGATTTAACCCCAGTGCAATCTGAAGAAATCACACAGCGAGTGGTAGGCTTTGCACTCTGATGTTTATAAATGCAAGTCTGGCAGCCCCTAGTGTATTTGCTGTTGGGGATTTGTGCTAGAGATAATAAAGAAGAGGTTCTGGAGGTTGGTGATAAGCTGCTTATATACATACAGCATGTAGAGGGGAACCTCTCCCCACGGGAGCCAGCTGTGCAGTCAGCCTGAGGTCAGCGAGGCACAGGGCTTCAGAGTGGAGGCCGGCGTCGCTGCTGCTGCTGCCGCCGCTGCTGCTGCTGCTGCATGGACACCTCCTGTTGGTGTAAGATGGGAAGTGCACTGAGGATATCATTAGGGATTGTTGTAATGTGCAAACACAAGTGTGTCTGGACTTGAATTGCAGTAGCGTTTACATTAAGCTCTGAGACTCATCCACCGGCTTAGAGGCAGGGTGTGTGTGTGTGTGTGTGTGTGTGTGTGTGTGTGGTGTGTAGTGTGTAGTGCAGGCTTACACAACAGCTTCTTTACCGTCTTCATCTCTGCTTCTCACATTGAAACCAACCTCCAAACTCATCTATCTGTTCCTGCTTCCCGTCTCTTCCCAGATCATTAAGGATCGTGTGTTTTCTCACATATCGAGGAACAAGTACATGTGGAACTCGCTGCCAGGGGGCCTGCTGGTGCTGCCGGAGTACTCCACTCACCTCGCACATTTCCCTTTCTACTACCTGGGTTTAGGTAAACAGACACTTGATTTAAATGAGTCTGCTCAGCATGCAAATCTTTGATTGCACATTTAGAACAGTGATGAGACTCTTATGTCGGAGCTGTTGCGGCCGACATAATCAACAAATCATAATCAAGTATTTATCTCAAGTCCTTGAATTTAATTGCGTAATGTGGTGCAGTACAAATAGGGTTTGTTTTATTATTTCTAACTATCAAAAGCCACTGTGTGTGGATTTTAGATTATCCGTGAGTAACATCCCCTGTCATATTGTGATGGGATAGATGTTTTTAGGAAATTGGGACAATGCTGATAAGATGTGCTGCAGTTAATATCTTGCTCTCTACCACAGTGTCTTTTTTTCACACCAGCACCAGAGGGAGCCAGAAATACAAATTTACACCTAGTTGGTTTAACTTGTACTGACCATCCTTGATTGTTTAACAAAATACATTTCCTCTGTGACCTCACTCAGGGGTCAGTCCAGGTCAGGAGTTCACCGCTGTCATACAAGCAGTCTCCCCATTGGTTTCCCAGTCTCAACCCATTATGAAGCTGCTTCAGGTGGTCTCCAAGTCCAAGTACTGCTCACAGGTAAAATGGATCAAAGAGTTTATTACATTACAAAATATAATATAACAACACAGGGTAACTGTGGTTAGCAGACACCCCCATTTTTCCCACAATCCTGAAATATATACCTTTTTCTCTGGGCAACAAATTGAATCGAAGGAAACTGGACTTGTATTTGTTGAAGCCCCTTAGGTCAGCAGTCTTCCTAAACAAATACAAGTCCAGTTGCCTTTGATTCAATTTGTTGCCCAGAGATAACGATGACCTGGATGAATGAGAATATCCATAGACAATGTACCTTTTTGTTTACGCTTACCTCTTTTGACAGTGAACTCTTATAATTTTGAAACACACAAGGCCATTTTGTTTTGTGAAAAAAAGTAAACCATATTTATTAAAAGGCACACATACATCTGAAGTATATTTAAATATAATGTAATGTTGTTATATTATATCTTTTTTTAAACACTATGCAGGTTATTGGTGAACTACCTTACTGACCACTTTTTATTTATTTATTTCAAAGGTTTGTCATCTCTCCTTGTTGTCTTTTTTCTTTCTGTCACTTAAAAAACCAAAAACCATGGGTAAATATAACATTAATTGATGATATTATAATAGAAAATGGTGTTACTATATAAAAAAACAAGGCCCTTTTGAACTAGAATCAGGAGACTTTATAAAAAAGTGTATAATTTGAACAAGAACTGAGTCGAGTAAAGATGAAACCCCACCTGAAGTCTGACCACCAAGGCCAAAGCCATCCACAGGCGGAGCAGTGTGTTATAAACAGTTTCAGCACTGTAAACATGCAATGTTTAGCAATGAGCTCAACATGGTGTTTTGATGAAGCAGACCTCTGCCAGCCCTGTCAGGCTGATTGATGTCAGCGGTTATTTTCTGATCGATCGAACGTGTCTATCTTTGTGTGTGTGTTATGTAAAACTCTCTCCTCCTCCTCCTCCTCCCCGTGGCTGCAGATCATCATTCTCTGGAACAGCGAGAAACCGCCGCCCAGTCGGAGCAAATGGCCTCCCATGCCCGTCCCCCTCACTGTGACAGACGGCAGGAGGAAGGTGAGGCTGCCGCTGACGTCTGAGTGACAGCATGGCAAACTGTCAGAGCTTCATGTTGTTCATGTCTCTCCCTTTCCCTCCATATCTCTGTTAGCCTTTCACTGCTCCCTCTCCTTGTTGTCTGTTTCTTTCCGGCTCCTCCTCCTGCACATGTATCAGATGTGTCCACCCCTTCCATTTCTTTACATCCTTTAACTATCAGTGACCCCTCCACCCCTAAAAAGAAATCTGTCCTGTTTGTCACTCATCTCAGTCCCTCAGCGTGATTTACCGTCATATGATCATCCCTCACTCATTCTCATCATTTCACAAAACATGGCAGACGACAACACACAAGAAGTAAGATCTGTCGCCCTGTTTCTCTCTCTCTCCAGACGACCAGTCGGTTCCTACCTCACGTTGCCATAGAGACAGAAGCAGTGCTGAGTCTGGACGAGGATACGGTCCTGCTGACCAGCGAGGTATGCGTCACCGTTTTTAAGTAGTAAAAATACAGCAGACCTGCTCTCTCTCTCTCTCTCACACACACACACACACACACATGCGTAAGAAAGATCAATACTCCAAGTGTTTGACGTCTTGTGCTCGTAGGTGAACTTTGCCTTCTTGGTGTGGAGGAGCTTCCCTGAGCGGATCGTGGGCTACCCTCCCAGGAGCCACTTCTGGGATCCCCTGAAGCGAGCCTGGGGCTACACCTCTAAATGGACCAACGACTACTCCATCGTCCTGACTGGAGCTGCCTTCTACCACAGGTAGCCTACACCAACACCCATGAAGTCATTTCCACCCTTTTAAGATCCTTCACAAATGTTCACACTTAAAGGGATAGTTCAACATTTTGGCAAATTGGCCCATTGCCATAATCGCTATAGTCATAGCAGTAGGTTTGTTACCTTTATTTGTCGGTGTAAGCTATTTTTAGAACGGAGGAGCGGAGCGGCAGGCTGTTCAGAGCTACACTATGGAGGCTCATGGAATTTCTTGGTTTCCCTCATCAAACTCATCAAATACAAAATCCCAAAACTCCAAAACGCTTTCGTGGACAAGTTGTGACCTGCACAATCACCACGCTATGAGATAATAATGGAACGTTACGAAACGGAGCCGTTTTCGAGGTAAATACAGAGTCTGCTTGCTGAAAAACTGTCCCTGAACGCAACGCGCATCAGCGGTTTTGCATGAATTTACCTCTAAAACAACTCTGTCTCGTAACGTTCTATTATTATCTCATAGCGTGGTGATTGTGCAGCTCACAACTTGTCCACGAAAGCGTTTTGGAGTTTTGGGATTTTGTATTTGATGAGTTTGATGAGGGAAACCAAGAAATTCCATTAGCCTCCATAGTGTAGCTCTGAACAGCCTGCCGCTCCGCTCCTCCGTTCTAAAAATAGCTTACACCGACAAATAAAGGTAACGAACCTACTGCTATGACTATAAGGATTATGGCAATGGGCCAATTTGCCAAAATGTTGAACTATCCCTTTAACAAACAGTGGACTATAGGGTTTCATATTCTGCCTCTCATACACTTTGATTATTTACTTCTAACAAGAGCGCATGCATACACTGTACTGTGCGCCTAAATTTAGACGCAGGGGTTCTCCACTGATTAAACACCTCAGATCAAAACAGATTGGCTTTCAGAGAGCTTTGCGGGGCGCGTAATGACATAGATATCAACCTGAGGAGCAATAAGGAATCAGAAATAAATAGGTTTGATGATAATTATATGAGAGAGAAAAGCAGGTGGTGAATAACTTCGGTTACGCAGACAGGGCGCTTTAAAAGCTGTGGCATTTCAAGACAATGTGGTCATTTTCTGTTCAGCACTTTGAACCAAAACACATTTCTTCCATGCTAATTTGAATCTGCACAGCTCATTGGTCAGGCCCAATCATGTATTTTTTTAGGACTCATTCTGCATTACCTCAAATGCCCATTTTCACCACTTAAGCCGAGAAATAACAATGAGCAGTCGAGCGAATTAAAATGGACCTCGCTCATTGCATTTGGTCCTTTCCACGCAAAATTAACAATGTCATGTGACAGCTCACCAAATGGCTTTTTTCCCCAGTGGGGCTACTTTGCAAGAGAAAATATTACAAAATCACCAGCTTAATAGAAAGCACTGCACTAAAACCTCCAAGTCTTAACAAACTGACAGAATAGAAACCTATGCATCGTACCACAGAGGTCTGATTTCCTCTGCACTATAAATACCAAATCCCACTGGCGGTGAAATGGTTAAAATGTCCCAGATACATATCATCAACATACATCACACCATCTACTCTACTTCCTGGAGACATTAGCATGCCTGTTGCCATGAAGGTGCTGGGTACCTGACCTCCACCTGTGATGAATTATGTCCAGGTCCTTTTATTCTCCATGAGAGGTGTTTTTATTTTTAGGTGTTATAACAGATGTGCTTGTCTGAAGTGATTTATTTTACTGTCAGCACAAGTGCACGAACCTTAATTTGCAATTAAACTCTAATAATAGTCAGACAGAACATCGGGTTTTGCTCACAGGCGGCAGATGTGACAAAATAATCCTGCAAAAGAAATAATAGCATCATGTGTCATGGAGAGAAAATGGGCGGCAAGGTGAGAAAACAGCAGTTTATGAATTTATCAAGGCTGTTTTTTGTTTTACACATTTTTAGTTATCACTCTGTTTAATATTGACATAAGGATGGGCTGATAAGACAGAGGATTGTTGGCTGAACTCTCCTGTGACGCTGTGGGTCATTGATTTTTAAATCGGTGCCAAGAAACCTTTTCTAAATTAAATGTGACTGATAACATGTATTGATTTTAGATGCCAGTGTGCCACCTTTTTTAAAAAGTGTATCAGCTTTAAAGGGGGCTAGAGCACGGGTATATAATGGACAACAGTTTAACCTTTGACAGTCGACATGGTTTTAAAAAGCATCTTTTGTGTCTGAGAAAGCTGAAAGTTTCAGGGTCTTGATGTCACTGGCAAACCTTCATAGTAAGTGCTTGGATTTTCTTTTATCGGTTGGTTTTTCTTTTCCTGCCGTTGCACAGGAAAATGTATTAAAAGGTTGGTAAATGTCTGCTGCAAAAAAATCAATGATCCTCCATTCAACAGAAAAGTCTGTTTGTTGTGTATAATAAGCATTCATCAGGCCGGCGGCAAAATTTCAATTTTACCTATAATTTCACTGTTGCCTTTGACATCAGCGCTGTGGGAACTGAACCTGTGATCTCGTTTTTTTGTTTTATCCAACAGGTACTACCACTACCTGTTCTCACACTACCTGCCCCAGTCTCTGCGGACTCTGGTGGACCGCACCTCCAACTGCGAGGACATCCTGATGAACTTCCTGGTCTCCGCCGTCACTCACCTGCCGCCAATCAAAGTGGCTCAGAGGAAGCAGTACAAAGAGCTGCCCAGTCCACAGGTACAGTAGGACGCTTGTTTGTCTTCTTCACTTCAGCCCGTGTGGGAGCTGTTTACAGAGAGGTGAGGACACGACCGGATGTTTAATTAAGGCGTCTTTGTTTTCTCACTCCCAGGGCACGAAGAGCGTCCCCTGGGCCAACCCCGAGCACTTCAACCAGCGGCAGGAGTGCGTCAACACCTTCACCAGCTGGTTTGGCTACATGCCTCTGGTTCACTCTCAGTTCCGCTTGGACCCGGTGCTCTTCAAAGATCAAGTGTCCGTCCTCCGCAAGAAGTACAAAGACCTGGAGAGGGCGTGAACTTGAAGGTCTAGTGGCCTTTTTGGACAGATAACTGGACCAATCACTGCTGGACAAAGTCAGTTTGCTTTATGGACAAAGTACAATCATCAGACAGACCCTGGTGGACTGTTCTGGACAATATACATATAAATATGGAGAGAAATGTTTAAAGGGAGCTTTAAATGATTCTCCCACCTCCACAAGTCTGGCAGGACAACGGAGGAGGAAATTCAGGGGCCTTGAACGAGTCCCTGCAGTTGGGCCTCGCACCGAGGAAGGACAATCTCTGTGGGACAGCAAACAAAGGGGCGCGTGTGAACACCTCTGATGTCAGTGCTATTGTCGTGGGGAAAAAGACGAGAATAGCCATTTCATGCCAGAAGCACCCAAGGGACTGGTATCAGTGCCATGCACTCCGGGCTGACAATATGTGTCAACGCGCAGGGACTGTTGCCAAGGAAACAGATCATTTCACATCAAAATGCTAACTGTAAAACCAATAAAATGATTTGTAAATGCAAACTCTGGCATGTTGCTGCACACCATTCAAGTTGTCCCCCCTTTACTTGGCACATAACAGCAGAAATATCAGCAGACACAGGGGAAACAAGGTAAACACACCAGTGAGGCCAATAGTTATTAGCCATATTTGTAAACACCACATATAAAAGAAAGGCAGCGGGGAATAGTCTCAAACCTGTTCCTATGACATCCTGGTTACACTGCTCAGAATGAGATGATGAAGAAGAAGAGGTGGAAAAAAAGAACAGTACTACAGCTCACAATTAATTTCCATCCATTTCCTCATTATTCAATCAATTATTATTCCATGACATGTCAGAAAATGGTGAAAAATGGCCATCGCCACCACCACAGCAAACCACCAAAAGTCCCATCTGAGAAACGAGTCTGGTTTCTCGATTCTGGATTTTTAAGCAATTTGTTCAAAAACTGACTTAAACAACAAGAATAATAGTTTAAATTTTACTCAACCGAGTGCTCTACTGCTTCATATTTCCACAGTTCATCAGCAATTAACCCGAGCCCGGTTCATATAGTGTAAACACATGCAGCTGAGACAAGCACATTTTCCTATCCGATGGGTACACTGATAATTTGAACCATGGAGCCTAACCTTACTTGCACTTATTTTAAAATACTCTTTTTTTTCCCCAGCAGCAATTTAAATGCAGAAACCTTCCTGGGCAGAATGAATTATACTAACTATAATTACAGCGATCCAAAGTGCTCGATTACATGTAAGCTGTGTTTTTGTGACTCTGGGATTCTCTGGGTTTTTGATGCTTTGTTGTAGAGTAGGAGCACTACACAGATAAGCTGCTGGTGTGAAAAGAAAGATGAATACAAAGGGTCAGGGTCAGAATATGCATCATTATGTGTAGGTGGATACGCCTTGATGTACTTATGCATCATCTCAATTGTGAGGGAGAACATGCATTCCCACATCAGCCCTCAGGGTTGGAATTACCACAATGAAGCACATCCTGTATGACAGCCCTGCATCTAGAAGCAGGAGTTTTTAAAGTACATATAGTATATATTTATATACACTGTATATTCAGAAATGTAGCATAAAAAAGTTTATTTTATACAAAACAACACGGACCCGGTAGGCCTCCCTCTTGTCCCACAGTTTACAAAAATAAATTCACAGGCAAGCAAGCCTCAACACCCTCGGGGTAAACAGGTGTGCTGTCTCGCACTCAAGAAGCTAATCTCATTAAGCACATGCGCGCACACACACATACACACACTTATGTACAAAGCACCTGAGATACAATAGCTGCCATGGGGCTAATTTGAATTCTGAACCATAGTGTCTTTACAACTGGCAGAGTATAATAGGGGCAATTGTTCCTATTGTAAACACAGTTGTCAGATCAGCTTCTGTGCTTTCTGTGAGAATTACCTGCAGTGAATTCAAGTCTGTCTGGTGTCGAGTTAGCACCCGGGGGCGAAACACCATCAAATGTAGTGTTTTAAGGGAACTTTTTTTTGTTTTGTTTTTACCTGAGGCGATACAGGTTTCAGCTCATTATTTAAAAAAGTATGAAAACAAAGGTCCATAAATTATTACAATAGACATGACATGACAAACTAACAGTTACGGAGCACTTGGAAATCACAAATCTGCTGTTAGCTGCCCTGTTCAATAACAAAAAGAAAGAAATGTTGGGAGTTTATAACACGTTGGAACAAGCCGATCAATTTTGTAGCATTAATTTAAGCCTCGCCCTATCTCATTAATAGTTTCCCCTTCAACAGCTTCAGTGGAACAGAAGATCAGCCAAAGAAGATGCTGGATCAAGTTGTGAGTGATGTGTCAAGTCTCAGTGACGGAGGGTTGCTCCAAAGTGGAAAGTCCCACATTGAAAATCCAACAAAAAATATTCCCTTATTTCACTTGGTGGTTGCTGTTATGCAGTCTGCAGGCCTGTGGAGGGATTTGTCTCTTTAAAAAAAAAAAACAAGTGCAGCGAATCCAATGATGTGGTCATTTCCTGAGCGTCAGCATGGCGTTGACGTCCCACAGCAGGTTCCTCATCTGATCCATCAGAACCTTCATCTCCTGGTTCTTCTGACGCACCTTCTGCAGGAGAACCACAAGACGGGAGACTCTGATTAGTCAAACTCTCCAGAACACAGAGCCGTAGCTTTACCATTTTACCATCAATGCAATCATAATCAGTCAGGACAGAATCTACTTTACTCACTGGGAACAAAGTTTTTCCTAATAATCAATAACTGAGACTTGATAGGATTTTCACAAGTATTATGTCTGCTTGACTTTCTGATGATGTTGGTAAAACAAACACAACTCAGGTTGAAGGTGCCTTATAACACCTTCCAAACTTGCCTGAAACCTTGGTCCTTGCAGAATACTGAGTCTGATGTTTACACAGACAAAAGGAGAAAAGCAAGCGAACGACATCCTGCTCTGGAAAATTTACTTAACCTGCAAATAAAGTAGGATGTTTGTATTTCTCTCACAACACAGAGCAGCCACTCAGGCCTATGTCAGTACTGCCACCTAGAGGCCTCTGCAGGAGATTGTTTTTCTTGCTCATCAGTACTGTTTACTATCACTGCTCCCTTATCCATTTTCAGTCTTGTTTTTTTCTGCAAAGCTCATTTTACAATGTAATATCAAAACAGCTGAAAAATAATAATAAAAAAAACCTGATCTTAATCTAGATTAATCTGACAAGAGCAAATAAGTGTTCCTCCACCTCCAATTGTAACTTCAGGCAGAAAGCAAATAGAAACTCACCTCCAGAACCTCTTTTCTCTCCTGGACGACAGCAGAGCTGCAGGGCTCCACTCTGACAGAAACCAGCTCCTCTCCTACGTATGGCACAATCTAGAGGGAGAGAGAGAGAACACACACAGAGGTTTTAAAAGGCTACTCTCTTCTCCCTTTGCAAGAATGCAGCAGGTTTCTCAGCAGGAGTTCAGAGCGTTGTCCCTACCTCTGCAGGCCCTTCCTGTAGGTCTGAGGTCATCTCCACACAGCGTTCGTACAGGAGCCGAAGCTTTCGGAAGAGCAGTGCAAGCTGCCGTAGGTGTTCCTGGAGTTTCCCGAAGCGGTCCTGGTACATGGCCTGGCTCTGAGTCACGCCGTTAGGAAGCTACACCGAAGACACACACACAATGCCTCTCATCAGTTAAAGCGTTACATTTTTGGTTCAGATGGTTATGCAATAAAGCAGAGAAGTTGTTAGTGAAATATTTTTAATATGGAGATAAGATTAATTCTGTCACTGAGTAGTTTTAATTAAATTCAACATGTGTAATGTAGAAAAAACATGCCGGATGTGGGGGCAGCACAATCACGTGCCAAAGGAGTCACACAACGTCACTTTCATTGATTGAAAATGAAATGTAGGTCAAGCTGAAACAAGCGAATAATTGATCAACCGTCTGGTGAGGATGACAGAGTTCACCGCAGAGAGAGAGAGACTTCCACTTCACCACTCAGAGCAGTTCTTTAAAAATGCAGTTTGGAGATACATCTTTTGGTTAAAAGACGGAAACTAAATGAATGCAAACTGAAAGCTACAGTTAGCCACACCTAATGAGAAGACTCAAAATTGTATGCACAAATGAGCATCTATACAACTTAGTTATGTCTCTCATTGTGTTGGTTTGCCCTCATATGAACAGAAAATCCAAAAACACACTGCACATGTTTCCTCTCATGTACACTCTAGTGTAAAAAAAATTGATACTAAACACCGTCTAGGATTCACTTCTTGTTTTTTGCAGCATTTTAGATTTAAACATGTAGGTGATGATGCCTATCCATAATGAGTTAAAGGTAATTCAACAAGACCACAGTCCTGATGCAGCTCATTTCTCTGAGTTTTTAGCTCAGGAAAAAAAAAACTATGGACAAGGACGAGCTGGAGGAGGTCAGTGATGAACTGAGAAACACAATATGAGACAATTATAGAGACACGAGTCAGGTGAAAGTGGAAGGATGAGTAAGACATATACTGGCGAGTGTGCCAAGCAGATACAGGAAGGAAAGACAAATGCAGGGTAGAGGAGCCCTATAAGCTCTAAAAGCATCAGCTATTCAGTTCATGTCCACACACACACCCGACAAGAGACGAGATGTCAGAAAACAAATTCAGACATTTTGTAAACAAAAACTGATCCATCATGAGAGTGAAGAACTTGTATGAAATCTTAATACTCTTGCCTGCTCATCTGAGTAGAAAGACATGGACAAAACGAGTGTAAACTAGTTAGTCAAATAAGGCTCCAGTTTCTCTTGTAGAATACACTTTTTTTTTAAACTTAAATCTAGAAAAAAGTGGTTTGAACATGAATATTTCCAAGTAAACGCAGTGATCAGTGAGTATCATGTTACACAGGGAAAGCTTCAGACCAGCACATTAAGTATCTACAGGTATCTGACAGATGGCAATGTCCATTACTTGCGTGGCTCGTGTGATCTGGAAGATCTCCATGGTGCGAGTAACAATGTCCTGGACGGTCTCCTGTCCAATCCTACAGAGGAACACCGGGGAGATCTCTCTCAGGGCTCCCTGGGGGGGCATGGGCTGCTGACCCTGGGCTGAAGCAGCACCGGGGGGCAGGTGGGTCTGCTGCTGTGGAGGCATCCCTGCCATACCCGGCTTCTGAGGCAAGGAGGCTGCCATCATTACTCAAATCTGTGGGAGAGGGGTGTGAATGAGTACGTGACATGTTAATGGAGAGCATAGCATCATTATAACTGCACAGACAATCTGTTAACTTAACAACACTAAAGAAAATACAAACGTACAAGACAGCAACTTCTTAGATACAGTATTTTCGATTTGCATCCCATTAAATTCCCCATCACTTCTCCCAAAGTGGCATCTTTACAATGAGCGCTACGAAAAAAAAATCTATTTCATTTTGATACATTTTAGGGAAAATATTCACATTCAAGAAACTGGGTATATGGAAACAAATTAGTCAAACTGTAGTGGGTTGAATATATACAAATGTTTCTCTCTGAAATGTGGTGGGGTTACATGAAGTAAGTAACGTTAACGTACATTCAGCAACTGACAACCACGTTAGCCACTCAAGTTACAGACCATAACATATACGTCATTAAAACTGTACCTGTAAACAATCCGAATAAGTCCAAAACTTTCATTCGTGCACGGCTGCACACACTAAACTTTAGGTACAGCCTTTTGAATGACTGAGACGGGAGCTAATCCTCGAAGCTAACCAGGCTAGCGTAAACAATGGGGACGCAAGCTAGCTAGTTAGCCACTAGCTAACTAACTCCGTGGCGACGACGAGCGCCGAAAACCGCTTACCTAATTTGAACAACGTCCTTCGACTGGGTACTCTCCTGATGTCTCCGGCTTGTTTGAATGGTGGGGATGAATAACGTTTCCTTATCTATTATTTTAAATTAGACATAATAGGATCTTTTTCAACTGATGTGTTTTCATTGAGCACCGCGCGCCATTGTTGTCGTCATGACGTCACTTCCTGGCTAGAGTCCATTTCTCACCACCAGGGGGAGATGATAGTGTTTTTGTGACTCATAATACATCCATGCTCATAATAGATTCAATTTAAGTATGTTCAATATAGTGTACTTAAATACAGGATATTTCAAGATTGTTTTATTAATATTACCCATGAACCTAAAAGGTGTAGCTAAATGTTACATATTGGAACAAAAACCTGCAGCCACACAGCCGTTTGTAGGAGAGTTTTCCCATGCCTCCACCAGAGAGTCCAGACAGATAAGCCAAGGAACAAGTTACAGGTGGTCAAAAATTAAATCTAAACATTCAAACAATCTTCAGGTTTCAAAGTACCATATCTCAATCAGGTCCTAGAATGCACTCATAAGCAGCCATCATGTTGTAGGAAGGAAGTCTCATACATAGGCTACATGGCTCAATGACAAATAGGGGTTGGCAAGATGAGCAATTCATGAATTTTCTTTAAAAAATGTTTTAAAAGCTTGCATCAAATTTGTTAAAATGTACATTTTTTAGTCATGTTGGTTTTATGTCTTTTGAAATTACATTTGAACCTGAACAAAAGACTGAGGTTATGCAGGTTACCTTGAGTAACCCCTAGCAAACTAAGTCAATATTGCACTAAAAATTTACATTTACAATGGTAAAATGAAAAGTACACTAAAGCAATATTGCACTAAAATGCAAATCCAACAACAAACTTACAACATACATGTCTTAAAGGTCAAATGTTGATAGGCATCTTTTTGTTTTTGCTTTGCTTTGTTCTACATGTTTTTGATAGCCTATGTAAAATAGTCACACTAACATGTGACTATTTTACTTATATACTAATGTGATCAAGCACGCAACTATCTTTTGCTGGCACTGGTAACAGTAAAACAAAACAAAAAAAAGTTCTGTATTGCAGCCCAGTTAAAAGTGGGCTGGAATATAAGAAATTTGATAGCTATAATGGATAAGTAAAATTAGTATAGCCTATATAGGCCTACATATTATCCCACCGGTCACAATTGTGGCCGACTATAAAACACTTTTTCACCTATTTTTCCATAAAATTAAAAAAAAAAATAATGATTGATTATTTCAAAGGATTACTAATGGCACATGATTTGGATATTTTCATGTCTGGGAAAAATTTGGGATTAAGGGGCAACAATACCTGTAGACTAATATTCTCAGCAATCAAGATGTGCCCCTAAAGTTTAAGTTAATGTCAGTATTATAGTGTACATACAAAGCAACATTGAACATGGCAACAATTGGTCATGAGAGTGATGTAATTCTGTTTGTTCAGTGTATTGGGTGCAAGCCTGTGACACACAAGCAGACAGTGCAGATTTGCATTAAGCAAACAGTTCAAAAATAACAGCTCTATTGTGGCATTTCACACAGAGCTTCCGAACTGATATAATAGAGCTCTTGGAGTTAAATGAGGGTTGTATGAGTGAGAATGAGTGAGACTTGTTTGACTTTCGGCCAAGCCAGACCAATTAGATCTGCTGATGGAAAATGATTCGTCAGTTATGTGTTCAGCTGCTTATTTTTTATTTGTTAAATCAATGTAGTTGGCTTTGTCTGTCGTTTACATAAGATCGTTTTTTGTTTTGTTTTTTTATGTGGTGTGCTTTAGCGTTTAAAAGGCTCTTTGTCGACCTTAACAATGCACACCTTTATCCGGGCAAAATATGAATTTGATTTTGTTCCTATGCAACCAATGACATCCCCATCAACCTATGCCAGAGCTAACTATGGTTGTGAAGATGGGGACTATATGCTAAACACTTCCATTGTTAGTATTAAACACAACCTGCCAATACTAAAAGACTATTTAGTCCTGTTATGTTTTATACTGCAGAATAAAAAAACTTGTTCTCATAAGCAGCACACACACAATTTGAGGTAAATCGCTCATGACTTGAGTATTTCATGCTTTAATTTACATATTTCATGCGTCATTGTGTGCTCAGTGTTGTAATCATTGACTCCAAAGTTAGCTCATTTTGGACCATGATTATCTTCTGAGCATCAAATGAAATGTTTATAAGCTCCTCCCTCCCTCTTCTTACAGCATTCTCTCGTCTTTATAGATGAATTTACACGCATCTGCCCAAGGCCGTAAAACATTACTTAATGCAATCAGTGAGTCCCATCGGGTGAAATATGTCAAACAAAAAGGCACCACAACACAAGGAAGAGAGCAACATGTTTAAGCTTTAATTATTGACTTTCAGGTATTAATCAACGGGCACAGTAAGCCTGCATCTAATACAGTAGCACTGATGACACAGAGCGCTGGCTGGGTTATCTAAAAGAGACATTAAAATGCCAGATACCAGGAAATATTCAGCTCTGTGATAACACTGCTGATAAAGCACCACAAAGGACTGGCTGTGATCTTGCAGCAACCTGTGCAACCTGTTAAAGGAACAGGAACAAGTTTGCTTCCCTCTCTGTCCTTGAGCTTGGCTGATGATGATGAGTGTAAACTGAACGCATCTGTGTAATGGCTTATGATTGAATCATTTAATCTAATATATATGTTCACACGTCTTACTGTGTATTTTATGGGTTGTACAGTATCTGTCAACTGCAATATCAATTTTAACTTTGAGATGTGGTCAGAGTTGTGCAACGTTTCACTTAAGGCGTCCTGACACACCCTTACCTCCGTTGTCTTCAACCTAATAAAATGAAAATGAGAAGGAGAGTCTGTTTACTGTTACTTAAAAACACTCAAGTCAGAGTTTTATGTGGAAATGAACTGAACCTAATAAAGGTACAAGCTGCAATATATTTCTTTCGAAAGTGAAACACTGCTAGGCTTAAAACTACTGTAGAAAACACAAGAAATGTCTTGTACACTTGTATCCAAAAGTATTTATTTATGGCGGCACCAGAAAGGTGACATTTTCATAGAAAGTGATAAGATTCTGGTATTTAAACTTGGTATCAAAAGTTAAATATCAAAGGTGCACATTCCTTTCTGCTTGCCTCAGTTGCGCAAGTCAACAGACAAGCTGAAATCAAATGTGGCTCATTCACCAAAATGTTCACCACAGTTAATCCTCATCTGAGTTGGAAAAATATGAAAGTAAATGCAGCAGGATTCTTGTGTTATCAAAATAACCCCTGGAAGTCTCTAATGATGTGTTCCTGTGGTTACGTTCCATTTTTCGGCAAATTTTATTATCAGGTCACATCAGTTTTCCTTCAGCTGACTCTCTGCTGTGTTTCCTACTTCTATATCAGTGCTCGGTCGAAAGTGAAAAGCTGAATATAAAGAAGATACAAATTAACTTCCTGTTTCCATTGAAATGCTGTAGGCAAACATCAGCTCGGATTTCAAGTTGTTAGATCAGGGAAATTTAAATGAGCAATATTGAAAAATGATAATAATGGGGATAATTAACTGCCAGATTCTAATGTACTGTAGGTTAGAGGCAGTTATAATCACACATCATGGCTCAAGTTTGACCAATAGAGGTCAAATCACAGTGCACTGGAACTAAGCTGCGAACACCACTGGCATATCATCATCTTTTCAGGTGATATGGCAAGGCTGTAATTAAATATTTGCCTATTTGCCTGTTTACACATTCAGCAAGGCCTAAGCAACATAAAAAGTTATTTCGAGTCATGTTTCCTGGAAAATGAAAATGCAATATTCAGTCTCCTCATAGTCCTGTTGTGGTGGAGAAAAACATCTGGCAAATAAGTAAATGCTTCACTAATGTTAGTCGCTTACATTGCCCCTGATGTTTGGTGGAAGGTGGGCATTTAGTGTAAGGCAAAAATGTATAAGAACAAAAAAGACAACAAGGCAGTTTAACGGTCAACGAAAAAAAAAGAAAAGTCACTGCTGGAAAACAAACCAATTCGACTCACTGAGATGTTATGTGGAGACGCAGCTCCGTGATAATTCTCTATGGGTTCATACACCCCTAGTCAGTGATTCATTGTATGAGCAACAATATTTTAGCATAATGTTCAGGTCAGGTTACATATTTTTAGTCAAAGTTGCATTGTATTTCATTGTAACAAAATGCTGCAGAAAAACAGCCAGATTTTGACAGTAACATAATACTATACTGTAGAAAACAATGCATTCTGGGCAATATAAGAAGGCAACATAATCTTTGCTGTTTCCAATAAAATACTGCAATATGCTGTCAACAGCATTGCATTCTGGGAGTGATGTTTGAATAAAGGGCGGTGAGGCTGTTGATGCTGAAGTGGACTTTCTTTTTGAGGATTATCCATCTGAATCCTGCATTTTGTGAGAATCACAGTTAGGTAAGTTGCAAATTTTAACTAATCAGTAAACATAGGAGCACGTAGAACTTTCATGATGTTGTGTCAACTTGCTGTGACTGGACGGTCACGGAACAGCAGTTAACATAGTTAGTCTTTTTTTTTTGTTAGGTTTGTTTGTGGCTACGTACAGTAAGCATTTTTGTGTTTCTGTTCTGGTGATTTTGGAGTCTCAGTTCTGTGCATTATCAAATGAATGGGTACTCGTAATACCATCTAATCATTACAATATCAATACCAGCTCCAGAAGCAGACTTTATTTCTGTCCAATCTCTAATCTCAGACTACTGCTTTTCAGGTGTTTCATTGGAATTAACCCAGAAAGGGGGACCAAGGCCAGCCATGGTAAAATTGTCTCTTGTTGTCTTCCTATGAACCTCATGGACTTAATTAGACCGACTTGAATTAATGTTCATATACGTAGGTCAGTGAGGGCTCTGTACCCTGGCACCTCATGTCAATGTGTCCACATTTATTTCTCATGTTTTGTCTGTTTTGAAAAATAATGCAAATTATGTATTCTGTTCTTGTTATCCTGTTTGCTAAACCTGCTATATTCAACTTCAAACATGTGGGTAGAGCACTGCAGAAAAAGTGCTGATTATGTACACAAGAAGGGAATATGTTCACTTGTCCCAGGACCGGAGTGCTAGATTAACCTTTTAAGATTAGGCTACTGTGTTTCGAGTTTACTGTAGCCTACATTCAGCAGAATCTGGACAGATCCCTGATCAGAGGACTCAGTACCTTTACTTTACGTTAGGGATAGCATACCTGTTTGAGTTAATTTAAAAACATTTGCCTTCACCCAGCCCTGTTTGAAGGGATGATGTATGTATGTATGTATGTATTGATAATGAAGTTGTTGCTGCCTTGTTTTTAATAAATGTTGGGTTTGATCTTGTTTTAACTAAGTCTCTTCTTTTCCATAGAATTATAACCATAATAACTACCCTGTTGATGTAAACTCAAACAATCAGGGATAAATAAAATAGGTGTGGTAATATAACAACCTGTATCCTGTAATATGACACTGTGAAACAGGATTTGGATCTGGTCAAGAATGTCAAAATCCTTGAGCATATATATGCTCGTTTATCATGATAAGAAAAACAAAGTTTTTAGGATTAGCTCAGACATTCAGTTTGACATAAGTACACTTGTATTTTAAATATTGTCTTTCAGCATTGTAAACACAGGTCTTTTTGGACGTGCTCCACAGGACAGTATGTGGTATGTTTTTTTTTTCCCAGCTCTGTGTGACGACTCACATCATTATCAGCATCAGCGTTATGGTGAGCCAGCAGGTATAAAAGCACCAGCAGAGAGGTGGGGGCAGCCATAAAGCTCGAGGGGAATAACTGAAAACCAAGATGAAGAAAACAGGGATGTTTGCCCTCTGTGTGTGTTTGGCCTTCATGTTACCGGGCAGCATTGAGGTAAGAGACACTTTTAGAAACCTGGTGGGAAAACAGAGGAGGCTATAGGACAAAAGACCCAAGTTTGTGTCCACATTCAGAGGACTGTGATAGGACACTGACGGCCAAAACAGTTCATCCTCTCTGAGCTTGGTGGAAACCTGCACGATTTTGAACACAAATCTCGGCTGCCATTTGTTTTTCACTTTTAAATGTTGGTTGCATTCAAATTATCCACACAGGTAAACACAGCATTTAAATACTTCTCCAAGTGTAGGCAAATGCAATTTTTTTTTTTTTTTTTTTTTTTACATTTGGACTGAGTTTGCTACTTAATCCAGCTGTTGTGAAGAGTTCCTAAGAGTTAAATCATGAAGGAGCACAAAATGATGTTATTAATGAAGTTGTTCTCTTAAAAACAGTATAGTGACCACAAGGTCCACTTGATTTTATATCTCATCATCTTTCCTTTCACTCTTGACTTCAGTAATGACAAATTAAATATAGAAATTCATTTTGGACCATTTGCACCGTGAGGTGTATAACAAGACTGGACCATTTTCTCTGAACTTGTCAATCATTAACAATCATTATTTTTTGTGCTGTCTCATATGCACATTTCAATGATCAGGAAATGTATTTATAGTTCCCGCACTGCCACAATCCAGTGAAAGTATATTAGACCTACTTTACTTCGTTAGCTGTCACTAATCGTTTCTTATGCCAGTGAGAGCCGCACTGTGTCGGCCATGGAAGCGTTCCCTTCTCAGGCTTAGACTGACCGGCCAGATAAAATACAGCAAAGACACAGATGCGGACACTGTGCAGGAGGTCAATTCTATTTCTAATTGCAGCACAGATAGTGAGTGGCAAACAGGTAAAGCAGGCCTCTATCAAAAACACCAATATGCAAATTTGGGTTAATGACCTCATAAGCCTTGTATTCAGCACCTGACCTTTGCATGATTAGTCAGAGACACACTGTGCTGCAGGAAGGCTTTATCGGTGGCATAGATTGAAAGTGTGATACAGGGAGGAAATGCAGACAGTATAAGCAGGTGTTGAGTGAGGGAGAGAACAGAGCAATGTGATAAGTATTACAGAAAAATATAATTGTAGTCTGTTTTGAGTGCAATTTTATCTTCTTTTTACTGTTATGATATTAGTATAGTTAGTGATCACCTGTTTCTTAGATTTTTACATCATTTACTACTTTATTTTTGTCTTTTAAAGGGTCCAATGATTCACAACATAATTCTGGGTGAAGTATATGTCTGTGATTTATACTGCCCTCATTTTGTGAGCTCATATCAAGAAACCTACATAGTTAAAGTAATAGTTTTACAGAGGATCCACTTGCCTTGTGAGGGTGAAACTACATGTTATCCATAGAAAAGACTGAAAACCAGGATAATAGCTAGATTAAAATAGCCCACACACACATTATGTCCTGTTTATTTAACTCATCCATACACAGAGGGTGTAAAGTAAACGGCATGCTTGACAGGTGAACATTGACAGGTGTGGCAACTTGTTATTCATGAAGAAATAGCTCTATCATGTACTGTAACTATCTTTGAAATCATAAAAACCTATCTTTTCACATTTTCGTTCATGCTATTCGGAAAAAAATCATGCATGAGAAGGTTTCGCTTGTTACAAACTTTGGAGAGAGAATGTGGCTGTTTCACCCCAGCCTTCAATCTACAAGCTGAAATATCTAGTTGTCCTTTAACATACAGTGAGTTGGAACTGGTTTCTGCTTGGATCACCCAGAGGAGCTGGATATTGAGATATTGCAGCTGAAAAAACATGATGCTGTTTTGTTGTTATCTATATGTTTTTCTCTTGCTGAGAGAGGGGCCGGTATTAAAACCATTATCTGTTTGTATGTTTTGTGGTTATGAACTTCTATCACATCTCATCTTCAATGCAGGGACAGGGGGGCGCAACTGTACCACCAACAACCACTACCACAGCCACGACGACAGCTACCACCCAATCTTCCACAACGTCCGACAGCACCACCACTGCTTCGGTGACCTCCAGCGGTACTACTGCGGCCCCTCCCACCACCACCTCCAGCTCCACCACTACCTCTAACCCCAGCTCCGCCTCCACCACCACCACCGCTGCCACCACCTCCTTATCCACCACCCACCCCGCCTCCTCCTCCTCCTCTGCCTCCTCCTCCTCCTCCAGCACTACCACCTCAGCCGTCACCTCTAACTCCCCAGCCTCCACTGTGGAATCAACGCAGGCCGCAACGTCAACTGGACAAGGCACCACAACCCCAGCAGCCACCACACAGCACACTGGGACTGGGTCGGCTGGGAGCACTGGCACTGCAACAACAGCTGGAACAACAGCTGGGTCTGCTGCTCTGTCCGTGTGCTACATTCATCTGCTGGTGCCTGTCATCTCCATCCTGGTCTACAGTGTAGAGGGCTGAGAGTGTACAACCTCCACCTGAGGGACTTTTCTCCTTTATATTAAACCCATAAATCATCTTATGTTAAAGGAAAAGGTCACAGATTCACCTCTCCTCAATATAAATGTTTGATTTTTGACTCTTGGAGCCTCTTATGTAACGGCTCATGCTATGACTGTCATCCATTTAATATACTATTGTTATGAAGTGCTTTTGTTTGCACTGAGCTTCCCCCCCTCACACTTTTCTACATGGTCCTATAAATAAAAGTTGTATGTTAACTATATTTCATAAAAATGCTGAATGTGAACATTTTTTGTGGGAAATAAAATGGTAATTTAACTGGTATTGGAGTCTAATATTCTTCAAATTAAAAAAACACATACTGACTGAGAATATCAATAGAACTGGATTCATCCGAAACTTTACTAAAACTGATGGTAAATGTTTGAATCAAAGCTGCCCCCTCATTTGCATTTTTTTTTTTTTTTTTCATTTTGGAGCATCTAGCAGTGTGTTTTTCTGAAGTTTGGTTTGAGTTTCTCTTATGGCCTCGGGGGCATTTCACACCTGACTTAAATATATTTGTATTACTTGTACTGTATGTGGGTTATAGTTAGAATAAGGAAATTGTTTAGGTAAATATGTGGTTTTCAGCTGGTTGTGTTATATACGATTGGAATTTGGAATTATTGGATTTCAAACAACAGGGGAATCGCAGTGCTGGAAGTAGAAAGGTGTGGTTAGAGACAGAAGGATAAATCAGAGCACAGTTTCAGGACCCACATTTGACTGTATTTCCATCTGATTTAACTGAGTAATCCTGAAATCGAAGGCGAGGCTGCTTCAAGAAAAGCCAAGGAATACTGTTGTTTGTTTGTTTTTAGCACACCTCACTCAATAAAATGAGGTATTGAGGAATGATCTTAATCTTACTTTCATGAGATGATAAAAATAGCTGCAGTTACAGTAAGCAGTTGGAGGAGCCTTTGCTGAACAAATACTGCAGGGACGAGGTATCTCTTACATCTCATTGCTGGATTGATTTCACTTGGCTTAGTTAAGGGTTTTGCATTTGTGATTCATCACTGGGGTGGAGACTGAGGCAAGACTTCCTGAAAGAAAACAGGTATCAGGTGAATAATCTCAGTACCTTATAAAAGGCCAGCCTGTGGAAAAAACCACATATTTTGCAAAACTGGGACTCACAGGTGTATGTCACCATCCTGAGCCTTAAAGAGATTTTAACAAGCTCCAAAAAATAATCTCTTGCTCTCTGTTTTTTCCTGAAGAGGAAATCATTTTTCATCTAATATGAAATCCAGTGTCCTGGGGCTGTTTTCACTGGCTCTGCTGGGATTTGTCTGCGCACAGGTAAAGCTCATGCTCTGTAGTTACAGAGGGAGACACCCATAAAGTCGGAGCACTAAAGGATCTTTGTCTATATCTGATTTTACGGTTAGGATTATTTATAGTCATACTGTGATGTAAAGGCCAATGAGGCAAAATAGGAACCTTTAACCTTGTTCTGATATCTTAAATGAATGTATAAAATTACTCAAAACACATTAATCACAGTAAAATGTATTTAAACACATTTTAATATTTTTGCACTTACTGTATATTATTCATCAGTGATGTTGATTTAACAGTATTTTCTAAATTGTATTCTGAGATACGCTCTCTGAATCATCAAGTTATATCATGTAGTCAATGTATTTTTCTGTCTCCTCTCACTCT
This sequence comes from Trachurus trachurus, assembly GCF_905171665.1. Lineage (NCBI taxonomy): Eukaryota > Metazoa > Chordata > Actinopteri > Carangiformes > Carangidae > Trachurus > Trachurus trachurus. The sequence goes on along the minus strand of NC_139904.1, from coordinate 13,082,687 downwards.
TCCTCTGCATCCCTATCTCACAGAATGTCTCAGAGGAGTCCTCGACCACTGCTGCCGTTGATAATCCCAGGACCAAGACCAGGACCACCAGGGAGACCGAAGACAGCAACAGTGGCAATGGCAATGGCAATGCCAACAGCGACTCCCCCAGTTCCAGCCCAGCAGTCAACACCAACATGACCAACACTACGCTTGGGCCCAAACCCACAGTGATGACGGGCGGCCTGAAGCCGGAGGCATCGAAGGGCGGACAGGGCCACATATTCACCTCTGTCAGCCTACTGCTGGGTTCTCTTGTTCTTCTAGCACTGTGGCAGTGAGTGCCCTCTGGAGGCTCAGAGCTGGAGTGAGTCTGTCACTACACTGTCCTGCTATGCAAATCTGATGTCACTGTAGAGCGTTTGCTGTAGAAAAAATATATTCTCAGTTTCCTGTTAAACAAAACTGTGAGTTTATGAAATGAATCATAATGAGTTTAGTTGAGGATGACATGTCCTACACTTTATCAACACTCTGTTCAGACACTGAGCCTGTTAATTTTCTAATGTGCAATTATTTATTTAATCAAATATTTTATGAACAGACTGCTTTTTATCTTTAGAAGTGGTGCACTGTATAGTAGTTATCTTGACTTTTGATGCAATACATCTTTTTGTGTGTATGTGTGTTAGTATGATAATCTGTTTCATAAAATCATGTACCTGCTTTATATTGGTATATTAAAAAAACAAAAAACAAAACATAAATACTGAATAAACAGAGTGTATATGTGTTATATAATCTTTTCTCTATTATCAAAACATAATATTTGTTTTTGATCATATCAATCCATCAAAATGAAAAACTGCGCTGAGGAGACACAATCCAAAATAGAGATTAGCTCAAACAGACAATAAGAATGACGGATATGCTAACACAGGTTTCCTTTATTGGCACGACACACTACGGACAGGGCTTAGTCACAGTGTGGTATTGTGTGGTGAAATAATGGTTGAAGAACGAGGGCAGAGAGATAGTGCTTATTCAAGAGGGAAGCTTTTGTTGTGCCTCAGTATGAGGTAGATTTGACATTAATACTGAGCCAACACCCAAATGGTGGACTATATCTTTAACATGACAACTTTTCTCATACTTCCTTTAAAATGTGAACTTTGACTCATATTCTTCAGCTCATGACATGAAAATTTTCATTATCAGCTCATATAACAGATTTAAATAGCATAACCACACACTGCACGGTAGAATGACCACAATAGAACAAGGATTTAAAAAAAAAAGAGTAAACAAGCACAATGACCTTTCAGTGAGTCTGCAGGTGCAGTGAGACAGATAATATGACTAAAAAGTGCCCTTCATGTGATAGGATGATGTGGAGATTTTTAAAAAACAAACAAACAAAAAAAAAGCATTACATAAACTAGAAAATGTCATTTCTTGAACAGATAGCAGGATTCTGCACAAGCTGACGGTAAACTGATGTTACACTATGCTGCTTGAATTTAAAAAGAATAAATAAATTGAAGTACGGGAGCTTGATAATCAACTGGGTCAGTTTGCTGTTTGATTATTACAAAAACGATGCTCACAATGGGAAAACAGTAGTTGGAAGGAAAGAAAAAATATGAATGAGAAAGTCCAGTGTTACAAAGCCCTATTTGCACGGGATTAGTATTACCTGGGGACCTCTGGTAATTGCGGAGGACGTCTGTGATCTTAATCCCGTGCGAATGCTCCATGTCAGTAAAAAAGTAAGTAAAAATTCCCCCGCAAATTACCTACTATATTTCACCAAAGACCGACGTCCCGTGGTAAAACTAGTCCCATGCGAATCTGCATCTCAGTAATTGAGGGTCATTTTTTGTTGTATCTGTGTTTTTAAGAGCCAAGTCACCACCACACACACCTTCACTGCTGCCGATAAAATAAAAACTGTCACTGAGTGCTGCATTTCGATTTGAATTCCTGAGTCTATCAAGTGCATTGTTTATCAAAAGGTCATGCGTGAGTGTCTGAGGCGTATCAGGAAGCGAGCTCAGCCCGGGGTTACTCTCAGCCTATCCAGCTGAACCTATCCCCAACATTGTCACTCCGGATCAGCGGTACCACGACGCTGGTTATCAACTCGGTAACTCAACCCCGGCTTGTCTTGCTGTGAATCTGTGAACGCGCACGTAGCCTATAAAGGGCGGATTCAAGGCAGCAGATAAATCACAACCAGAGCACCGCAGAGAGAAGCGAGGTGAGCGCAGCGCACGCCTTATTTCTCCTGTGATGAAGAAAAAAAGAAGAAGCCTGCGGTCCCGAGTTATTGAATGTTTACATTTATTTAGAAGAAGTTTAATTGGTGCTGATTAAACTTGTAAATGATGCTGCTCTGGATACAATTCTTTCCTTATATTCTGACTCTTTTAAACAGTGGCCAAACAACAGAACCATTTTATTATATTAGACTAGCCTATATTTTCCATCTTTGCTGAGCATAAGGTTTGTTCTAAATTAAATAAAAGCCTGTCCCATATAGACGCGTGTCTCTCTAGTCTAGACGGGTCCACTCGGCGCACACACACACACCCTCCAAAAAAAAAAAAAAAAAAAAAAACTATTGGTAGAAGTCCGGGCTGTGAGAACTGGCAGCCTACCTCTGGTATGGATGATCGTGATGATCCAATGGATCGATCCGGAAAATCTGTTGTTGTGATAGACTCATGTGTTTTCATAATGTTTCATAAACTGGATACAATCACCGCAACTCTGTCCGGAGCTTCGCTACTTTTATTTCCGTATCCTTGGTAACAATAACCCCGGTACAAGGACGTCCCCATACTAATCCCGTGCGAATAGGGCATTAGAAATAGTTGTAACAGTTGTATAAATTTCATTGATCAACACAGGGATACTTATCAAATAAACATTAAACTGAGTAGATTTTTTTTTTTTTTACCCATTTCATAACACACTGTTCACATAGAGCGCCAACTCAAATGAGCTTAACTAGCCTATGTACAGTATGTTATTTTTTAAAATGAAATATTTTAATTTTAATGTAGGCTCTATTGATTTCTATTGTAAAAGAAGTTAGGTTTTGTTATAATATTTGTTAACCAAAACTTTTGTTGGAAATCTATGTTATGGAAAGTGAACACATGTTTTTCATTTGACATTGACTCTGAGTTTCTAAAACAAATGTCAGGGGACTAATTAGGTGACAAAAAAGGAAGTGGAAGAAAAATGATAAACAAAATGACCTTTGAGTTGAACATTAAGAAAAACAATCAAGAAGAAAACCCGACATCTGTCACTTCCTTGTCACCGCTGCCCTCTGGAGCCTCACACGGTCCAAAACAAAGACGGTCATGAGGAAGCCAATGAGACAAACCAAGGTCATTCTTCCTTTGAACTTTTGAACATTCACCCACTGTGGGGTGTTGATTAGATTTTATTGGCATTATCAGATTAATAACAGGTAATAGTGAGCCAGTGAATTATCAGTTGAGTTTAAAATAACCTTATGAGGAAATAACATCTTATTTCTGTACCAGTTTAATTATCAACCTGGAAGAACAAGGTTAAATATAAGTTTCTCCATATGATTAATCTAACTGCCTCAGTTCATAACTTGGCAGTTGTCCCTCACTAATAGATCACTCATTTTTTAATTTAGCTCCAGGAAGTTTGAGACAAGGCCAAATACATTTATTGAGGTTAAAAATTAATTAAACCTCAACACCATGGTTAGGCAGAGGTATATTTTCCATTATTGTTTCAGCTGTAAAAATGTGATTTTTTTTTTTTTTGTAATTGAAGGTGTTCTGAAATGCAGAGGTACTTTGTGAAAGGTGAGCAGTCACTGAGGGGTTAGTTAAGGAGAGAGTTCAGTTGTAATGATTTAAGAATTTTTTTTTCTTGCACTTATGACTCACCAGTGACATAGACACTTTGAAGGTACTTGTGTATTTGTTAACTTTAATTATCTATATTTTCAGGAACAGGAAGTGTGAAGTGTGAGCAATTGCAAGTACAAAGGTGAAAGTTTTGGAAAACGTCAGATAGCAAGATGCCTTCATACATCCATTGTTTTTTATCATGTCATAAATGAACACCTACCCCTCCCCCTGTGCTTATAGTTTCATATAAAAGAAAAACTGTTCCTGCTCAGTCTCACATACAGGAAAGTGGACTGGACTATAGTAGTGGGATTTCCACATCAGCTGTGCTTCTGTCCAGGACATTTTCAGTAACATCTCTGCCTCCTCCAAACCGCCCACCATGAAGATTCTGGCTCTAGGGTTTTGCACACTGGCTCTGCTGACATTAGCGCAGGTAACTAGCCCACTTGTCACCTTTTAAATGACCATACTGTAGACGGCAATGTCACTGTGGTTGAGTTAGCCTGCTGACTTGTCCCATTGCCCTGAAAAGGTCAGATGAGTGTCTAATAAAATTCAAAAGGTCTTGAACCAATGTTTAAGTTGTAGTATTACAGTATAATTATGTTGTAATGGATAAATAGAAAACATGTTTATTGCAACTTTTGCATACATTGTTAAAGTTTTTCAGCAAATGAATAAATAACAACAAAGGCTTTGGTCTCTGTGATGTACATGTATGTAACAACATTTTTTGGTCACACCATTTGATGTTTGGTTTTGCCATTTATAAGTGCATAGTGTTGAGTGTGATGCCAAATACCTACTGAAAAATGTTGAATTTCATCATTTTGTATTTTGTGCTCTGATGTTCTAAATTCTGATACATGAAAATGTCCACAGGGACATTTTGTACTACTTTGTGCACTGACTGAAATGATTTTCACTATTCCTAAGCAGATACATGGAGCAACAACTGCAGAAAGTAATGCCACTATAGCAACAACCACTGCCCCAAGCTCCACGACAACTGGTATGACCACCAATGTGACAACAAATACATCTACTCCAACACCTGATGCAACAACCATCAGGACAACTGTGACTCCAACCAATACAACAACTGTGACTCCAACCAATACAACAACTGTGACTCCAACCAATACAACAACGGTGAGTTCAACCAATACAACAACTGTGACTCCAACCACTACAACTGTGACTTCAACCAATACAACAATGGTGACTCCATCCATTACAACTGTGAATTCAACCAATACGGTGACTCCATCCATTACAACTGTGAGTTCAACCAATACAACAACGGTGACTCCTTCCATTACAACTGTGAATTCAACCAATACAACAACTGTGACTCCATCCACTACAACTGTGAATTCAACCAATACAACAACGGTGACTCCATCCATTACAACTGTGAATTCAACCAATACAACAACGGTGACTCCATCCATTACAACTGTGAATTCAACCAATACAACAACGGTGACTCCATCCATTACAACTGTGAATTCAACCAATACAACAACGGTGACTCCATCCACTACAACTGTGAATTCAACCAATACGGTGACTCCATCCATTACAACTGTGACTCCAACCACAACAACAACCGTTGAGGGAACTACTACAACTGTGATTCCAACCACAACAATAACTGTGACTCCAACCACAACAACAACTGTGACTCCAACCACAACAACCACTACTGAGGGAACCACTACTACAACTGTGACTCCAACCACAACAACCACTACTGAGGGAACCACTACTACAACTGTGACTCCAACCACTACAACAACCGTGGCTCCAATCACTACAATCACCACAAGCACCACGCACAACAGAGGCTCAGGGGTCAGTGCTTCGCTGCAGTTTTCTTTAGTGCCACTGTTGTTCTACAAGCTCTGCTGCTGAGCTGTAAGTATAAAACACAAATAATACATCTAATCAATGATAAGTCTTTGTGATAAACATAAATCTTTGTAAAAAATCTTCAGGTAGAAAGAAACACATTACTGTGTAATCTGATGGGTCTTAAATGTGACATTAGAAATAATTGGAAAAGTGTGATTTAAGATAGCCTGAGTCAGCTCAGACTAAAATGTACATTTTTTAATTGTAGTTGTAATAGTCTTTGTATAAACATTATATTTTGACATAAATGAAAAGGACTATTGATATTATAATATAATTTAACGTAAAATTATGAACAGAAGGGGCACTATTGTTTTCAGTATAAATGTACCACTATATATAACATCAGGATGGAGAAATATTGCCTCTAAATATTAAAATTAATAAACCAAGAGATACATAAATTGCACTCATAAAATATCCTAAATAACTACTTTTGTTAAATTCAGTTGCATGTATTTGTACAAGTCTTTAAAACGCATAAACAGAGCAATTAAATGAGATTCCACAAAATATGAAACGTAGCAATAGAGTTTATTTTTGACGATGTAAATCTGTCGTGTTTAATCTTCAGATCGACAGACAGCCAGCAGAGCCTGTAAATGATCTCCTTTGAAGTGTTTCTGTTGGAAAAAGATTATGTTTACATGGGAGAGTGTCTATGCTTTTCCTTTGAAAGAATGAAAACAATATGTGGATGTTGTAGTTATGACAGCATTATGCGGTTAACCCACCTGTAGAGTAGTGTAGAGAGAAGTGCCTGTTAACTTAATGAAGGCAGCTCGGATACACAGCAGATCTTCTTCAGAGTGAGACACCATAATCCCCTGCACTAATGGTGTCTGTAAGGGTGAAATGTTGTGTGTGAACAGTGATGCATTAAACAAGCTCTGAGATGAGAAGGTCCCAGTGGGAGCTGCCTTCTGCCAGTTCTTAAATGACACATGATACTGTACATTGTAAAGACAAAATTGTAGCACCCAGAGACAAAGATGATTTGTTAAAACTATTTATTTACCGTTATTATTATCATTATTATTATTGGAAACAAACTATTATATACTGTTATATTTTATTCAGATTACCCTACTTACTTACTTCATATTTATTTTTCATACATTTTGTTTTTCATTTTGTATTTCATGTCTGACTCTTCTATTGCACCATAATTGTCACTCATTGTTTGTTAATCTGCATAGATGACGTATAAACTAAAAGAAAGAAAAGAATGTCAATCAATAAATTGATCCATTCATGACCGTGTCATACTTTAATGATCAATCAACAGATAAAAAAACACAACTGATGATGACAGCATCTTACCTTCATGGTAGCTATTCTTTTAGCGAGGTAAACATCCGGGCTTTGAATGCACTGCACTGTCGGGGCACACACATGAAGAAACGTCAACGTTTATAGTGTGTGTGCTCATCACTGTGTGGGCTCTATCAATACTATAACATCATTTACCTAAGACTTTCAAACCCAGTCGGATGTCTCCTGAAAATCTCTTCTCCACAATCTCTTCCACCATCTGTCCGCTCTCCAGCTCCACTCCCATCAGCACTGTCAGTGACATGTGAGACCAGAGGAGCATGGGTTTAGTCAGATTTAAGCATACAAAATAACTATGCAAGAAAAATATATATATTCAGCCCAACCTTTGTCGAGATGGTTCGAGTCTCTGGAGGTCAGTATATCGATCCATGGTCCTGCTTCGGCTTTTTTCCCTTTTAGTGACACCAAGAGACTCTAGAAGAGCAAAATAAGAAAACACAGTCAGGCAGGGGTTCAATTTCACTCAGCTCTGAATCACACCTGCTGCACATGCTCCACCATGCAAAGGCTGCATGTCTATTCTGCCAAATTTCTCCCTCCGTAGGACAAATTTGTACAAAGAGGTTTCCTTGGGAAGAGTCCAATTTTGGGAATCACACAATAATCACAGAGAGCAAAGAGCTAATGTGACACAAATTACAGTATATCCTCTTTAGAAATGAAATAGCAGCGTTTCCACTTTTTTTTCCTACAGTGCCCTTATTCTAGCAAATTTTAGAAAACAGATCCCCATATTATATCCCACATTTATCATTCTGATATTGACAATGCATAATAAATGGGACATGGTAATGAATGAATGAATGAATGAATGAATGAATGAATGAATGAATGAATGAATGAATGAATGAATGAATGAATGAATGAATGAATAAATGAATAATTGGAAATATGTTTTCTTCAAAGTTATATTGCTTCTCCAACAATTGATTGTATCCATAATGCCTTGTTAGCACACAGTGATTGTATTGCTTTGCAATAGTGATTGAAGTATACATCTATAAAGCAGAACGTAATACCTCAATATCTCTTTGAACCCCGCTAGTTACATTTTCTTTCTGTTTGGAGAGAGGAGAGAAAATAAATATCACTGCATATTTCAAGGTCATATCAACACAAAGCATGGAAAATTATGCTGTTGTCTGTGTTACAAGGGTCACAAACATATCAAAGGTAAAGTGTAATGGATAGAGGAAGGAAATACTCCAGTTACATTTAGCAATGCCACAACAAGCTTAGCAAAGTCTCCACTGGTTTCTCCTTTCATTTCCTTCTCCAGGTCCTTCTTGTACACTGTAAAGGTACAAACACAAATTTCAGGACACAAGAGATAATTGATTTAAAATGTCTACATGATTAATCAAGAAGTTTGAGGAGAGTCAAATAAAGCTCTGTGATTTACATTGTTTGTATGCAGCACAGATTTCTTGAAGCTGCTTTCCGGCTCGTGTGCACAGGATCTCCAGTAGAGTTTCTTCATCAGTGCCTAAACCCTGCACACACACAAACACACAAGCACACATACACATACAGTACTGTGTCATGGGATGTGATTGACAGGTGGGGTAATGTAAACAAACACACAAACAGCCACTCACTGCCATGGCCTGCTGCAGGCGTTGAGCCTCATACTGCACAGGAGGCATCAGCAGATCCAGCAGCAGAGCCTCCAGATCTCCAGACAGAGCTTTCTTCAAAGAACCTGCCAGGTCCTGGGATAACACACAGTCAGAGGTTTTGATATTGTGTCTTTACACAGATAAAGCAGCTTCAGACAAAAACCTCTGTCTGATTTAAAACACACTGTAGCTACTTCATGGATCAACAATATGTCTCTATCAACCAGGATAGAAGACAACTCAAACACAGTACTATTGTGAATCAGTGCAAAACCTGCAGGTAACATTACAATAGGCTACATGCTCCATGCTACGTGCTAACTGTCAACATTAACATTCAAGCTATATAGACATTTGGAGTTGTGTCATTTGCCTATAGTTTGGGTTTAATCACTTTTTTTTATTACTTCGCCATCATAGACACTTTATTTATCCCCTAGGGGAGAGTCACAAATCATGTGAATATTGTTAAAATCCAACATTCAACAATATACACTTAAGCTTATGTAAACGTCCACATCAACAATGGCTATTTAAACATCTGCTAAGTCGCTACAAAGGCATTGTATTGAAATGGAATTGATTTCAATGAAACAATATCTAAAACAATGTGTGAGAAAAACTCCGTGGGCGTGGCCAATTTAACTGAGTCACTGTTGCGTTATAAAAGTGTATACTGTTAGACTCCTTCTCTCCACAAAGGTGTGTTCAAACCCTTTTTACATATTTGATCAGTAAACACTTGGAAGGTCTGTATGAGCAAACAGACAGATGTCACGGTATAATCAGTACAACTCTGCATTTTTGTTGTATTGCATAACTTGTGTGTATCTTTATAAATTCTTCAAGTTTCTCCTGTTTCTAACCTTGTGTGTTAGCTCTTCAAAGGTGCTGGCGATCACTTGTCTCTGATCGTTGCTGCGATTGGCCAGGATTGTCACCAGGGTCACAGTATCTGAACCGGGGACACAATGTTTGCATTTCAATTATGACATAATGCAGAGCACTTGAGGATGGGGCGAGGAAAGGAAAGATGTGAAACTGTGCACACATTCAACACATTTGTCTGATGTCAAACACTCCAAACCAGCTTTACTCAACATGCAGCAGGTTAGGTACCTTTCTTATCCAGTGCTGCCTGGATCTCCATTGCATCTCTGTCAGGGTGGAAATTAGAGAAGGGTCGCACTGTCCCGAGTGTTCCCCAGCACATGTCCTACAGAAAAACCAATAAATAAAACAAGGCAAACTCAGGTCCTGTCTGATTGTATCAAAAGTATGATAAATGAGTAGCAAGAAACAAGTGGAATGTGTAACAGGACTATAAGTGACTTGATAATGCACCAGACATACCATGAATGTGACAACAGAAGATGAGCAAAGATACAAGTCAGTTTTCACCATGCTTGAATTTAAAGAATGTGAAATATCCCCTACTTCTGCACAGACTAGATGGGAGGTGGTGGGTGAGGTTAGTTGGGAATGCAGGTTGAGAAAGAAAAGGACGGAATATTTTCACCAGGAGGAGAAACGTAATCCTTACTGATATTATTATTGATAAATAACCATTGCACCACTGGGTATTACTATAATTCTTCATTGTAACAGTCAATAGTATATTCAGCTGCCTCCCACCACCACCCCTACCCCACCCTGAGGCTTCTGCTACCCCAAACCAATTATTGGTGCTATACAAATAAAATTGAACTGAACCATCAGGCAGAACAGGACTGAGGAGTGTTTAGTTGATTGCATCAAACTCATAAAGAAAGCATGGCATCACAGTGCAGGTCTGAAGGCTTCAGGTTTACAGATAAAGGGTTAGGAGGCATTCAGATAATCACAGTGCAGGATATCTGTTTTTGTTATCTACAAACATGGAGTCTTAGTCAACAGAGCAATAACAGAATGGCAGAGGGAGGACAGGGCGGAGGAGGTCTACTCACATAAGAGGTGAAGTAATCAGGGTCCATGGTTTTGTTTTACCTGCAATAAAGAATGAAGAAACACAGAAAAATGGTTTATACTATTCTTTTCTATTAGCACAGATGTATTGTGAATTAGGTGGTGTAGACAGTATGAAAAAAAGAAGTTAACTTGGATTTCTGTTCAATTAATCATTCAATGACATGAAACCAGCAGTTATAATATGATAACTGCTGGTTTCATGTTGTAACACAAAGCAAACACATGACAAAATGACATGACAGTGAGACATTTCCTTACATTCTTTTTAAATTAATGCTTCTTTTTCTTACCTGTAACAGAAAGCTGTGGCAGCTGTAGTAAGGTGTGCACTGTGCAGGTAGTGTAGTGTAGAGTTTTTCCTTCTCTTTTACAACTTCCTATAATCAACACTGTATCTCAGTCCCACCCACAATGCGCCACACCTGCTCCCACTACACACACCTGACTGTCTGTCAAACTCCTGACCAATCAGTGACAGACAGCCCACTTGTAAAATACTGACATTCCTCACAGAGCAGGAATCCAGACAGTCGGGTTTGTTTACAGGTGACCTTTGCTGTGAAGTGACCACAGAGCTGCAGATTCAGAGGCTGATTTAGTCAAAGGAATAAAAGATGTGTGGGGAGTTGCTGCTCTCTCAGGTCTGAGGTCTGAAAATGTATCCTCTAATCATTAGGATTGTTCAGTGCTGAGGTTCTTATGTTACAGCTTTGTCATTTCACAGCTTTACATCAGCATGGGGCAGATATCTGATAAACAAACCCACCAGGCAACATGCCAGCCACCTTTGTCACTAAGGGAGGGCGGAGATTTTGGTTTTGGGGATGCCACTGAAGCATCTTGTTGTGTGCTCCTGTATAACCTGATGGTCTTTAGGCCCCGACAAGTTTCTGTCTCAAGCGTGAACAAAAGGCCCTTGTCAGCTTGAAAATTTGCGACTGATACTCTTAAAAGCATAGACAGAGAGGAGAGAAAAGTCTACGCAGCGCAAAACATCTGTTTATAAAATGATTTTGGACAGAAAAGACAGAACTAACTGAGCATGGCAAAACCACTGAACAAATACGTTCCTGCTCAGCTGCTACCTGCCATTCACCTGCAGAGCTCAGAGAAATATGACACTTGTGTTGTTAATACAAACAAAGTTGATCTGCGGCTTTTAGCTCATGGTCATATTAACCAAAGGTGTGCTCAACAAAATCATTTTTAACCAGAAAAGGAAACAACATGCGTGTTGCAGCCAAATCACAAATGCAAAAATAAGCAAGCAGCCATAAAAGTGCTAAAAGTGTAGCTTTAAATGAATGAGGATAAAAAGAGGAAGTGGTGTGTGATATCAGGGAAGCATCAGTGTAGAGTGAGAAATGAAGCTGTGAAGCAGCAAAGACTGCAGAAAAAACAGTTAAGATGATTTAAATATTCTTTAACTAAGAGAAGCATGGGATGATGGGAAGTCCAGAGTGTGGTGGTGACAAAATAAAAGAGGAATAAAAGTCAAGTGTCAGCTGATAATGTCAGAGGTGAAAGTGCCTAAAATAAAAGTGTAAGTGATGAAAGCAGCTGTGATTTCATCGGGAGTGGAAGTTAATGAGGCAGATGAATTTCAGTGAGTGATGGTGTCGCCCACTCTGAGCCTGAACATCCAAATACAGCAGCACAGTACACATGGACATGAGAATCTGACAAATACTGAAAGGATAAAACGAATAAAATAAATAAAATTGACGATAAATAATAAATGGAGTACAATAAAACTCAATTTTACCACGATTACAGAAGAATAGATAAATAAGAGAACAGAGAGAGAGTGGTTGTTATCCCATAATGACTGGCGTGTCCTTATTGGCTCAGAGACACTATAAAGAAACATACAAAACAGTCATGAATCTGAATGGATGAGAGTATGGATGGATGAATGCAGTTAGGAGAGATATGAATGAAAGAAAACCTGTGTAAATTTTTACACAAATGAGTGAATAAAACAATCAATATAAGCCAGAAGGAAATAAACACTGATCCACTGACAGATACACAGCTGTGTTTCAGCACTAAGAGGAAACATGTGATCAGTGCTGTATTAAAAACCAAGAGAAAAGAGCCAAACCTTTGATTATAGCATCTAATAAATAAATAAATAAAATAAATCAGGAAAAATGTTTGCACCAAGTTAGATTTTAAACAATTGAGCCAGGGTGTATCTCCATAATGATTAAAAAAAATAGGGTATGATTCTTCTGCAATTAATTAGTCAGCTTTGTTTTCATTGAATAACAATTTATTTTAGTTTTCGGTACATTTAAAACCAAAACCACTCCCTTTTACATCACATAGAACATTATATCTTCAAATATTAAACATGTAGCTGATGCAGGTTAACAGATTCTAACAACAGAAGTACAACAGGAGGAGACTAATGTGACAGAAACTGGACACATACAACCCGTTTATATACTGTTATACTGCAACATTTCCCATAAAACAAACACTGATATTTATATATATATATATACTGTATGTAAAAAACATCATTTAAAAATAAACATAATGCATTTTAGCTGTCTACACATTATTTTGGCCTCGTTCGTCCACTGTCTTTATAAAGCATTGCTGGTCACGTCCGTGTTCACTCCAGGAAGCAATTCAAAACTTGATTTCCTCCATTGTAAACAAAGCTCTTAAACTACGGCTGCCTCTACAGTCGGGGGAATTTGCATGAGCCTGGAATCATTCAAACAGGGAAACTCGTGTCCTAACACCCAAGTTGTTGACAGAGGATCTGATAAAAAAAAAGGTTGAAGTCAAAGCTGTGGAGTAGGGCAAACCATCCCCTCCTTGGCTGGATATGAGAGCAAGGGTCTGTCCATGCATGGTGTGTGCACACAGTAGAGTCAGAGTGTAGCATCTAATCTTGCTTGTGATTCCACTCATGTGACAACACCAGTCTCTGCAGCAGGTCAAAGCACTTACTACAGTAGTGCTCTTTCCTTGTGTACAGAAAGTCATTATCTCAAACTAACAGAAGCTTGCAGCTTTCCCGGCGTCGCATTCTCACAATGTCGCACACATTCTCACTAGGCACAAAAAGCTCAAGTAGTTGAGAGTAAAAAATATACAGTATGTATATCACAGGCACTGGAATAAGTTACATCATAAGGCAGTGGCAGCAGCTGGTTCCCAGAGTGCAAAGAGAATGTTATTACTGCTATGGAAAGCTGAGTAAAGAAGAGGATGAGTGTTGTTCTTTCATTTTTATAACAACTCTAACTCCCACTCTTGGCTTGGCCTCTCCTCATCCTCCGGCATTATGACCACATGATCCTTGTCGTAACTTTTGCCACCTAAAGAAAAAAAAAAACTTGTTGAAAGAGTTGTAGCGATTGTGGTAACACTGTAGTGATCATCAATAAAGTAAAAGTAATATAATAATATAAAACCATATTATTCTAGGAAATTGAGGCTATAACAGCTCAAAAGAATAAAGGGAATCTATGATGAGGAGCTAAGCAAGAGGAATCCCATCAAACACCAACTCTTATTCTGAAGGGAACTTGTTGCAAAACTTTGCTTTCACTTTTTTAGGAAAATGTAAAATCAAATTCATCAAGGTTCTTCATACCTTTGACGTCCAGGACCATGCCAGGGAATGTAAGGCTCGTGATGAGACCTCTCATCTTAGCTGTCCAGGTCTGGATCGGCTGCCGGGTCTCTGTCCACATAACCACCTTGGCAGCTGGCTCGATGTTGCCCATCACTTGAAGACACATGGTTTGGGACAACTACAGAGGACACACAGGGTATGGTCAGAACTGCTTGGAAAACTTTGAAAGATTCAGTTCAAGTTTACGTTATGAATAATGATCCACAGGTCATCATAAGCTTTTAATGATGTGTTACCTTGTTCTTAAGGAGGCCGTCCTGATAGAACCAGATGTCGCTCATCTGCTCCACCTCCGCTGTCGCCACCACTCGCCCTGACTTCATCTCCTCCAGGCCGCCCTGGATGGACACGTAGAACCCGCTTGCTTTGTTCTTGATGCGGAAGAAGTGACGCTTCTGCAAGAGGCAAAGTAACAACAATGTGACATTGTGATACTCAGTTGTTTTGCTGTCTATAATTAAGGCGACAAATTAGGTTTTTCTACTAATGAATGAAAGGATTTGGCCTTTTGTGTCTGTAAATCAAGGCTTGTATTCTGCCCATGAAAGGTTTAGGAGCAGTAGTCCAGTCTTACGCCCTTAATTTTTTTTTTTTCTCAGGAATAAAACATGTCCTACAATTTAAATGAATGACAGAACTTCATATCTACCCCAGATGACAAGACAAAGGTTAAGTATTTAGTAGGGTAGCAGTGGAAGTTGTGAAGACGACTTGTGAACAAACCTGTCTGACTGGATATATTGAGCCAATACTGTTTAGTGAGCTGAACTTTGGCCAGTTGGTAATCTCAATGGTATCCAGTAGGAACTGGCGCCCCCTGTAGTGGCTGTTTTCACATAACACCCAGCTGTAAAAGAGGAGAGACATAAATCAGACCTGAGTGTTTTGAGGCTCGGCCATCACAAAGCATAGAAAGGTAGACAAAGTAAGTACTGTAAGCAGTGTTTCTTTTTGATTTAGCTGACATTTCAGATGTTTTTAACTGGTTCTTCACAAACTGTCCCGGCCATGTTTGTTTGAACTCCCTGACTCTGATAAAAACATGAGAAGCTGCCGCGGTGCTTTGTGTCATGTGTCAGTGCAAACACACTTGTGCAAATGCAAACACGCAAACAGCACATGGACAAACAAACTCCCCAAAACACGCAAACACAGAGAGACAAACACCAACCTGCCGCTGTTGACTCTGACAGACAGGATGTGGTTGTTGAAACCCTCCTCGGCCATGTTGATGATCTCCGTCTCTGTGGTGATCTCTCTCCCCTCCAGACCCTCGAGGCCAAACATGGAGATGGAGGGAACTGAGAAAGTCTGGAGGAGGAGGAGAAGGAGGAGAAGGGGAGATTAAGGTTTAGAGCAAAACAAAGAAGAGAATGCAGAGAGCAGTTTCTGAAGTGTAAGAGAGGTTTCTCACCATTGGTGCGACCTTGACAGAACGGACAGTGTAGTTGGTGGGGCATCCCATGCTGGTTAAATTGGGGTATTCTCCCTCAGATAAGACATACATGTCCCCTGAGTGCTGTTTATTCATGTAGACCACCCAGCTGCAACACAGGAGATCATATTAATACCATTATTTCCTATTGAATGGCTTGTGTATTCCAGACTTGTTTTCCCTATTATCTTCCTGTGTGGATAATGGCTCCTTACTTTCCTCCCACCACTCGGCAGGACTTTGTGAGGAATTTTTCTGGTACTTCTTCCTGGTTGCGGTCAAAGACCTGGCACTCGCCAAGAAAATCTGGCTCGGAGTAAAGTATTATCTGACGGAGAGAAGGAAAGAAAGAAAGAAAGAAAGAAGGTGAGAGATAAATTCTTCTATTCTGTCTTTTTACTGCAGCCTTGTAATTGCTATCTATTTGATTAGTTATATAAAAAAATGTATTCATTTAATAGTTAATTCATTCATTTATTTTTTTTTATTTTTTTTTTAGAATTTATTACAATCTCTTATTTAATGTGCAAGATTTAACAAAATAAGGATATACAGTATGTAAGTATATAGCCTAGGGCATTCTGGGAGGAAATAATAAATCTATTCTTGTTCCTTATGACATGTTCCGTGTGATAAAAGGGGTTTCCCTGTCATGGAGGAAAAAATGTAGATGAATCAGCTTGTGCCAAAAGTTTCACGTTCAACATTTTCATCTGAAGCCTTTTGGACATTAGGAGCTGTGTGTGTGTGTGTCCATCTGTCTTTTATTCCTGTTAATTCCTATCACTTTTTTCTCTGAACTCAGTAGCAAGCCCAGCACACCAAATATCTTATCTTGCAGTGAAATAAAACTGTGATAAGTGAAACTGTATATGATACACTTCATATGAGATAAACAGGTGTCACAGCCAAATTGACCTGTTGTGTTTGTACTAGATGACAAAACAAAGACAATAAATATTCACCTCATTCCTGGACCTCGAGTTGTCGCTTGGAGCCTAAAAACAAACACAAACAAAGACGTGAAACACTCATCAGATCACGTTGATAGGGTCGTGCCCCCCCTCCTCACAGCGGTCCTCACCAGCAGGATGGGCTGCACTGAGCAGATGCGATTGTCCGCAGAGCCCCAGTCGGCACAGTTATTGTAGAACCCTTTCTCCAAGATGTACTGGTTCCCGGAGAAGTCCACATGAGAGTAGGCTATCCATCTGGAAGCAACGTGGACAATGAGCCGTTACAGCGCTGATCAAATTAGTAACGTTTAAAGCAGAGGTGAATGTAGTTTCCATCAACTTACGCTCCGCTGAGTACGTGGATGGAGCGCGTGGAGGTTTTGTACTCGAACAGCTCCACGTCAGGAATGGCCTCGGTCACCTCGAAGGTGTTCTCCTCCATGCTTTCCTCCATGCTTTCGTCATCCAGCTGCTCAAACATCACCATCATGGGGTCTGTCAGGTCCTGCAGAGGAGTAGGAGGGCGGGTGAGTTTACACAAGAATCACACTAAAGCCCAGTGTGGAGAAAATGTTTTTCTCTCTACGTGCTAGTCATCCTTACATCATCACTGCATTATCTAACATTTTAATGGTCCTGAATTGATGGAACAAATCAGAACTAGACATGTCCTGCGGCCATTGTGATCTCATCCAGAGAGATATCTGCTGTTTGCATCGACCATCAGAATTACAAAAGCCATTCATCAGAGAAGAGTGCAAAGTCACTTTGTCGATAAGATAAGACTAAGAATGGACATAGAGTATATTATGTAACAGCTTATTAAAGGCCCCAGATATTACATTTATGTTACATTTTTCTGGGGTTTTAGGTTTTGATCCAACATCCATATAGTTTTATATCTTCTTTCCCAGGTGCTGATTCTCTCTTCTGATTGGCTGACTGTTTTCTGCCTGCATGGGTGAGTTGGGTTTGGGGGTGTAGCTGAAAAACCGCTTTCGCCGTGACATCACAAAGTCACACAGATGACAGCTCGTTTTAAGGCTCAGCCTCTGAATACAGGGCATATGCATTTTGATACCTTCACAGTATTGATATACTGTAGAACCTAGACCTACTTTGTAATCAGAGAGACTCACAACATTTATACAACATGGCACCTTTAAAGGTCAGACTACAGTTTAACAGTATTGTATAACTAAGCAGCAGTGCACAAGCTCACAAAATACAAGAGATTCTTAACTGGGCTGTGGGTAACATTAAATGACATGTCCTTGTACTTACAGGCAGATCAGAGGTCCGACTAAAAATAATGTGATGCGCATGACCAAATTCAAGTTGGCAACCTGCCATAGTAACAGTGATGTTAATGTTTTGGTTAAGGTTGGAGAGTTCCTGGTTCAGCCTCCTTTCACTCAGACGATTAATTCTGCAGTTTGGAGGCCACATTGTCCTTTTTGTTTAATGGACCCTTCAAAATGATTTGATTAGTACTTGTTAACAAACTTACCGCTTTTATCACTCTGACGGAGCGCAGATCAGAGGTGCAGCCTCCCCACACCCTCCAGTCGTGGTACTCTCCCTCCTCCAGCAGGTACTGGTGTCCTCTGAAGCCCTCCTTCTCGTAGCCAACCCAGCTGCACAGAAGCAGGCGAAGGGTTAATAAGCACTCCTATCTAAGCCTGTTGTTGGTTGTTGGTTTTCTGTCACATCTATTAACCTCCTCAGTGAATCGTGCAGCAGTGCTATCAATGACCGAACTCGTTAATGATCGCCAAAGTGGACACAAACATTAGAAAGCAGCACTTACATTCCTCCCGTTACTTTAATGGAACCGACGCTATACATGAAGGCACTCTGCTGCCTGTCTATTCTGGTCATGAAGTCCCTCATGTTCGTGGTTATGGTCCTGGATTTGCCAGAGAAGTACGCCCTCTCGAAGATCACAATCTGCAGACACAGTGGCAATTACGGTAAAATCTGTACGCACTGAACTTTTTTCAGCTTCAGCAATCAAAAGGTGTCATTCATATCACGGCTCCAAGGTAAGCAAGTGAAAACATATACTGTGTTGTAGTAGTGTAGGCTACTCTCTTACCTTTGGTTCGCTCACGTGTTCCACCCTTGGTTCTGCCTATGGTAAAAAAAAAATAAATAAATAAATATATGGATGTCCATTCACATAGACACATGAAAGAACAGAGGTATCAACAGTCATTGCAGTGTGCTGTGCCACTTACTATTTTGAGTGGATGCAATGACCCCACATAGGGTTGTTCCACCCCCCAGGCGGCAGGGTTGGAGTATCCCCCTACCTCCAGGACACGGGGCACACCCTGGAAGAAGGGCTGTGCATACACAAGCCATCTGAGAGGTAGAAACATTTATATGTGAGTGAAAACAATAAAATAAAGCACCTATGACAAAGTCTGTGTTTTGCAACTCACAGCCCGGCGTTAATGATGATTGAAGTGGCCTTAATGGGGAAGCCAAAAATCCTAGCATCATCAGAAGTGTCCCTGAAGATGACCTTCTTCCCCTCGGCATTTGCCTCTGGGAAAAGACTGATTTCTGGAACACTGTAGTCCTGAGGGAGGATGGAGAGCATCCATTAATGTCATGTGGTGGAGGAGATAACAGGCTGTAATGCTACTGTCCTCAGGGAGCTGAGAAAACAAGTCCCACAGCTGCCTGTGAGCAAACTATACACCTGGGTAAATGTGAACTAAAAGGATCCTGTCACCATCAAGAGACAGTAATTGTATACCTCCAGTTTAATTTCCAGAGGCTGGAAAACACAGCATTGAAATATTTCTCTAAATCTAATTATGTTAAATAAGATGTTTTTTCTTCCCTTCATTCCAGCCTCAGTCAGAAATGAACTCTAACAGGTTTTAAACTACCTTATATATTAATTCTGCATTGTATTAATATAATTGATCTGCCATTCATGTTTTAGTTAATTAACTCATTTAGATTATTCCTGAAAATAATTCATATTCATATGCAGTGGGAGGGGAACAGCCTGTCTTACTTATTTGAGACACTAGATGGAGCTATTGAGTGGAGGAGCAGACAGCCACTGAAAGGCTGCAATACAAACATGTAAGAGAACTACCGGTATTTCTCCTTTCATCATCCAACAACAATGAAAAAGGAGATAACAAAGGAGTTCCACTGCATTTTATCGTCAGCATCAACAATTTGGGACAACAGCCAAAACCAACAGAAATGAGTGAAGTGGTCTTACTCTGACAGCTCTCCGTATAGATCCGATGATGAACTTCCGAGCTGGTTTGTTCTCTGTCTGTGCATCACCTGTCTCTGCATCACCCGCTTTTTCATCCTTCTGTCCGTTCTGCTGCGGCTCCTCTGCAGGGCCGAAGGGGTTGGTGAGCTCTATGTCTCCCTCATCCAGTGCGATCTTCTCCCCCTTGAAGTTGGGTTTCTCATACAGCACCCATCTAAGAGAAGAGAGGAGGAGGGAGAGAGAGAGAGAGAAGAAGAGAGGAAGGGAGAAGAGAGGGTCATGGGTTTATAAATGGGGTAAGAAAGAGGAGAATTTGTTCTTTGCATTTGTCTTTTGGACTCTCTTTTCATTTCTAACATGGGAACTTACAACTTCATGAGGTGTGAGCTAACATAATTGCCTCCCTATTAAAAATGACAAGTAAAATTAATAAGTAATAAAACAACGTTCATTATTATGTAACTGGCATTAGCAAGTTGAGACTTTGTGACTCTACTCTGAATGTTTTATTAACCCACAACTGTGATTTGGCCCTGGGCAAAGTGGCTGCTGTTCAGCAAAGTTTTATCTAAGCCATTATCAGTGTTCAGAGAAACTGGTAACAATTTATAAACATCCGAAACATGACTTGGTGCCAACTAAACAATTATTTTTATATATATACATAGGATACTTAAGAAAAAATAATTCTATTCTATTTTGATAATGCTTCCTATTCTATAAGTTTATCCATTGTTTTGTATGTAAAATTTTAACCTATAAGCCAACTAAAGCTGGCAAATAACCATGGAAGAATAAAAAGGACAATATGTAATTCTGAACTGTAGCAGAGTAGAAAAAGCACAAAATGGAAACGGCCACAAGAAGCACAAGTACCTTTAAACTATTCTTTGGACTTGTTGCACTACTTAACCAAGGTAATCTCACAGAAAAAGAAAGTAGGTCTTAGTTTAAATCATGGATTAATGGGGCACAACTGGCACTTGCATAACACATTAATTACAGCATTAGCTAAGGTTTGGGCCGTGGCTCAGTTCTTGATGCTTGAGTTGACAGTATAATTATCCCATTGTGGCATGTGGAGCCTGCTGAGTGTACAGGTCAGAGCAATGCCATCACCGTCTCTGCAGGTTCACCTCTTTGACTGCGCTCGAATAAAACATTCCACATCTGAGTGCCACTGTGTGTGTGTATAAGTTTGGGTGTGGGTGTGTACAGCTGTCTGTGGCATTTGCATGCCCACGCTGTATCAATGGCAGTTTTGTTTTCGCAACTTACAAGCACATCCACAGAGAGAGAGGTTTTAAACACAGCGTTTAATTACAGTACACACGTCACTTCTCCAGGAGAGAATCGTCTGTCTGCTTTTGCAAAGGTGACAATTTTAGGAGGTCTTGGGTTTAATGTGGCGCCAAGAATGTGTCAGGGTTGTAAAAATCAAACCTGTTTGTTAACTGCTATAACTGGCAAGTGGCTGGCCTATATATGATCAGCAGAAAGTGACAAACAAGGAAAATACTTACAACCTGGATGCATCTGGTTATGTGATCATTAGCAATTTATGACTTTCACTGCTGTTGCTGCTGCTGCACTCATTACAAAGTGATAATTGCAGATTGTGGTTGTAGATCATAAATGCAGCACACTTCTTTCTGCTGCACTTAAACATTTACTACTAAATCTAAGCAGGTTTTAAGTGTCATGGTTTTCGAATAAAGGGAAAAATTAAAGTAGCACCCGACTCAAAACAGCCACTAAAACTAAAAGAGAAAAAACTGTGGTGGTGAAAAAGTATGAGCTTCTTTTATTAAAGACTAAGTTGAAAGAAGAAACAGGACTTGTTGAGGGGTCCATGTTTAGTTCAAACACTCACCCTCCCCTGACAACCCTGATAGAGATGGTTTCCTGCAGATCCCATGGTGTAGCATCAATGACATCACTGCGCACCTCGATCCTTTGGCCGCACATTCCTGGTCGGTCAAAAATGTACATCTAGACAGAAAAAGGGGTGGGTGTCAGAATACATTTAAATATATATGTGGGAAGACATTTCTCCCTTTTTTCTTTTTTTTTTTAGGTGACGGGGCATCAGATCTAAAGCTTTACAAAAAGGGAGATCCAGTTTTTATGACATAAAATATGTTGATTGGGAAGTCAGTTCTGTGTTCTGAGAGGCTAATTACATGGATGGTTAGACTGATACTATAGCAGATCTGTCAAAAATGAAA
Source organism: Trachurus trachurus (assembly GCF_905171665.1). Lineage (NCBI taxonomy): Eukaryota > Metazoa > Chordata > Actinopteri > Carangiformes > Carangidae > Trachurus > Trachurus trachurus. The sequence goes on along the minus strand of NC_139904.1, from coordinate 13,060,431 downwards.
GTGATGACAAAGAATTAAGAGCTACACATATGCTACTGAAAAGTGATGTATAGGAAATTAAGGCATGGATAAAGCACAAAGTACACAGCAACAGGATTATGACAAGATTGCACACAAACAAAAGAAAAAGAAAAAGGATCGTATTTTAATATTTAATCTGAGTACACTAGCCTCTTTAAAAAAAAAAAGAAAAACCTGTTCACACACAGAGAACAGACATGTTTCGGCTGTTCAGGTGTAAGGCCCTGCAGCATGGAATAATACCCGCTCACTAAACCTAAATGTCAACTCCACCTCCTGTGCTCCATATCCTTCAAGGACAACGTCAGTAAGAAAATGAAGAGCTCCTCGGCTGCATGCAGGAGCAGGCCTGACATTTAAATGTTAATACTTCATGCAGCCTCCCTCGCAACAGATAAAGGAGGCAGGTATGCTGTTTGACTGGCATCACTCCCAACCTGAAATCACAATGGAGACCTACATGCTCGTTTATTTGGTGGGAAACAAATGGTTTAACGGCCCATGGTCTACTATTTCATAAGCATTTGGCATCGTTACACAAGAAAGAGGTTACGGATCAACCAAAAGAAAAGCTCTGTCGCTCTGGGATTGACTTGATTTATTAACAGGGGGTTGAGCTTAATTATAACGTAAGGTGCCATATTTTACACTTTTTTGGCGTTTTATTATGAGTGTTAATCCAAAATTAGACATAATAATAGACCATCTCAAGGCAGTTTTACATGTGTTTTCTCAGGTCTCTCAAGTACAACAGATCATTGAACCAATCAGAGAAGAGTTTTTGAGCCTCCCTTCTAAGTGACTGAATAAAAATATAGCAGAATTTAGGTAAACACTCAGAGGCAGAGACATGCAAATCTCACTTTAGTTATACAATATGGGACCTTTAAATGAATGTGCTCTGTGGCATGTGAAAATAACAGTGACTGTTTCGCAGCAAATTCCACAGTAATGTGACCTCCATGGTGATGATATTACTGCTCTGACTGAAGGTAATCCGTGAAAGCAGCTGTACAGCAGCTTTGAATGTGAACTAGTACATATACTGTATCTCAGCAGCACATTGTTTCATGTAGACTTACCTTTCCAGGACGAGGATTGAGTTTCCCATGTTCCTTCTCTTTAGTGAGCTGTGCAAAGAGAAAACAGCATTTTTAGCATTTTAATAAACACAACTATATACAATATTTGGCAAAGCATGCTCTTTCTTATCACCCTGAAACAAATAATTATACAGTAAAAAGGTCAAGATAAAAGCCAATTCATATATCATATAAGAGGAATACTGATATCAATATTATCTTATAAATGTGAAAGTGCAGTGTGTCATTCACATGCAGTCAGAAGAATTAGGTATAGGAATATAATTACACAGTAAACCCAGCAATCATATAGATTACACCCAGTTTCTACCAAGCAAATTTACACATGCTGTGCAATCCCAACATTGTTTACGTTATGTTGATGTCACCCTGTCCAACAGGTTGTAGGGGCGTCAAGGAGGAGTGAGGAGAGAGGACATCATTTGTGACAGAAAAGTGGTTCTTTCACATTCCTCCCATGTACCTTTTCAACCAGATGCACCTTCATACAGCATGAGCTCACCTGAAGTTGGTTCTACAACTGTTCTACAAAAATTACCCACTCACTGTCTCTCTTCCTGAGAGCAATGAGCAATATTTCCTGCTTTACAAATCATAGTTTAGATAATAGGAGTAATTTTGGCCTATTTACCCATCAGACGTGGAATGTGGGGGCAGGTGCACTTTGCATATTGATGCACTAGAGAGACTGGTGTGTATGGGAGTGTGTGTGTGTGTTTGGTCTCAGGTGTCCCTTGGCCTCTCTGAGAGCCCCATCGGAAACAGGTTATCATCCGGATCATGTTACCCACCAAAGAGGTCCTGCTACTGAAGCTATTATTCCAGCAGGCCTCTCTGCTCTAATTCACATTGAAAAACTTTTTTTGAATAGATACATATAACCACTGTCTGGATCTAGATGTATAACATATCAGTCAGAATAGCATATGTGCTTTTTTTTTTTAACTAACAGAAAATACCTTTTAACATTTTGAGTGAAAGTGAGCCATGCAGCTGTAAGACCCTCTGGTGCCTTTTCAGCACTGACCTAGTAAATAAAAGAGTGACTCATTACATAGCACAAAAACAAAAACTGCCTCCTACCACAAGAACAAACGCTTGACCTCGCTTCCATCGGCCAAGTTCCTGCATTTTGCTTTTGCTTTTTTGTATTCTAAGGCCTGGAGCTTTAACTTTGTGGAGATATAAAGCACTTTCTTCACATGGAAAACATTTACTTTACTTATTTGACTATAAACAACACATTATGTCTGAACTACTAACAGTCTCCACACAGTGAAATCATGTGTCTTTGTTTTCTTATGTGACCACGGGTGGAAATGTTTGAAACAATGTTGCCGTATTGCATAATCAACAAAGTCAACATGTCATAGCAATGTGTATAGTCTATGTAGAGAGAAAAGCCTTATCTAAACTGGTGACTGACACGAGTTGTGTATTGGCATTGTAACGTAACCTGATTGCAACACCTGAGGAAGCTCACAGCTGATAGAGTGGCCTTAGAAGTTCTAACAAAAAGACAAAGAGCCTTTTATGAGACATTAAAAGCAAATAAAGACATCCAAACAGTAATGATAGATATTAAACATTAGGCTAAAAGATTAAACCATTGCTGTCTTTAAAAGTTTGAATAAACACAACACTTTTATCCACCAAATATAATCACATATTAATCCAATGTCTATATGAATAGAGATACAATGAAGCTAATGTAGGGCACTTGATATGAGCCAATTTTCCAGTAGAATCACAGGCCATGGTTAGCAAGTTAGCATGCTACCTTCAGCAGAAGAAAAAACATGAAGACAGAGTTAATGTTGTATTTGCCACTTGTGAAATAAAGTTTGATGCTGAACTTGCCACATTTCCCCCAGACTAGTACGTAAAGAACTGTTAATGATAATGACTATAGCAATAACACATATTTCTGCACCACAGAGGTTTGAGCAAAACTTAATGCTAACAAGTGAAATCAGTGGTGCCTGGCTTTACATTAGACTCTTACAGTACATCTAGCTGTTTGAAAACAGACTATTTTCATGTTTTAAAAAAAAACAACCAATGAATTATTCAGACCAGCCTAAATATTCTGCTTTCATATTTCGGTTCTTTCTTTACTTCTCTTTGCCTTTACTTGTCAACTCAAACCAAGGTGAAACACCTGCATCATTCATGAGGAGTGATGCGTTCACAGCCTCCGTTTCTTTCCCTTCCGGGCTGCATCAGTACAAGATCTGCTCTCCCATAAAATCGGGTAGCCTGCAGGAGATGGAATGTGCAGTCGCAGCAAATCGCATCTTCAGAATTTGCATGGACACGAGGTAGCTACAGGAAACTCATAGACAGCACAATTAAATGCACAGAAGGAGATAGATAATTAAGCGTGTCAATTCCTTCTGTCGTCTCCGCTTCATCACATATAAGCAAACAGAAATATGAGGATAGACACAAAGGGCGAGGTGTGGCCGTGTCTCTGCAGGAACAAACAGATAACTTGGATGGGTGTGGAGCCCAGTTGAGACTTCAGAGAGAGAAAAAAACCGAGAAAGAAGCAGACAATGTTCTGCCAAGATTAAATGATTGAGAGGCCTCACGCCCACCTGCTGACACAAGTGTCACTGGTGGTTTGACTGCATGAAGGAGTTTACCACAAGTAATCCTATTAACACTCTGACAAACACATGCACACATCAGTCCTGAAGCGTGTTCACAGTCATGTATGTTTGTTCCAGTTTTTGCTCATCTACATTTGCATTCTTTTTCTTCTTTCAGTTTACTGAAGCCAACCAGGATAACGTTGTAAAATACGTCCCTGTACACGCCCACGTCATAACAGCACATGTGCAAACTACTTTTCACTGATAAAAGTCAGCTCTTGGCTTGACTCCTTTGGCAGTTTATACAAAGATATACGTAATATGAATATAATAGTATAGAGTATATAAAATCTTTATTTTTATAGACTGTTGTGTACAGTCTGTTTTTATGGTGTGAAAAAAATCTACATTACAGCACACTATTAGCAAAAAACTCCCTGCCACAAAGCTAGTGTGCCTTTTAAGTCTCCCTCGTTTGAACATTTAGTTCAAACAAACTGTGTGCAGGTGGCTACCTGTAGGAGTAATAACAGGCAGGAATGTAACTTAAGGATTCTACCACATGTAGTCCAGCAACACCTGATGACATTCATTTCAGATTTGCATATACCTGCACATGAATAACACCATTACCTTGTGCTATACATGGAGAAAAATGATATACTTCACAGCAGAGAACAGCATCATTCATGGTGTCAGACTGTGACGAGCTGGTTCTACTGCTTTTCACACAACACCCCAACTTTCCCCGCAGGGGTCACTTCTGTCTGTGCCATCTCTTGGCAGATACAACTGTAAGATATAATACTTAGCTGTAATGCTGAGTGAATAAATAAAGTGTTCTTTGTTTCTTTGCAGAGGTGTGAAACAGGAAGAACAACTGAAAAGTATTGGCGCGACCATAATTAGGTTTTGTTTGTTGACTAACAGACAACAAACATGGACACGTGAGAGAGGGAGAGGGACAGAGGGTGTGTGCACTACATTTGAAGAGGTAATTTGCCAACAAAAATAATTTTAGACATGTCCTAAACAGTTTTTTCCATCTGAGTGCACATGTGGACACTTGCATGCAGGAACAAGTACATACATGCATAAACGTAAGTCTTGATACCCGCCCTTTCCTATCTGATTTAATGATGCTGAGTGGAAATAACATGAACCTGACAGGTGCCATTACTGGATTTGATCCAATTTACTTCCACTTTCTGCTGATGTAAGATTTCTGCAGGAACCAGTTTAAAATACAATGATGATGCACTGGCTGTTAATGGAACCATCAACCACCACTTTCAGCTTTTAATATTGGATGCTGCCCTATTACAGACACCTGTATTAACAAGCCCCATGAAAAGAGTATGCTGCAGAATGTGAAGGTACGCAGACATGAACAAAAGCTAACAAATAGCAACAGGGCCATTTCCCATGTGCACAACAAACCACATATTAAGTCATACCTATTGTAAACTGATCTGTTGTTTGTCTTTTTTTACAACAGTGAGGGGGGGATGGATCTGAGAGTGAGGCTGAGAGCTGCCTAGACAATGAGTAAACACAGATACTGTACAAAGTATTAATATAGATGTGGCTACCGTTCACTTGGCTTTCCACAGCCAAACCCAAGTTAAACAAAGTGTGAAATAAAAAGAAAACTTCTTCGTTCATGGTTGTACTCTCACACTTACCTTTGCCTTGGACAACAGGGAAATGCATTATTCATACACAGTCTGCTGAGTTGTCCCTGACCTGAGGCCTGCTTCTTCATAAATTACTGTTTACCAAAAGGTGGAATGCAAGTCTACATGGTACATGTAACATCCTAATTTTCCTCAGCAGTATTATGCTTCTGTGACTCATGTAGGTAACATATTAGTATATAGTAGTAGTGATACTTACATAAGCATCAGGGAAGGCTCTGTATTTGCACAGTATATTCTTGTCAGGCTCAGGTTCTTTGCTCTGCAGCGGGGACCCTCCTTGCACGTTGTTGCTGTTGAACAATGAAGTCTGCTGGACCCCCATGGTGCCCTCAGAGCTGAAGCCCCTCTGCAGGATGGGAGTGCCCTGTGTCCCAGTTCCTAAAGCCATTCCTTTCACCTGCGTCTGGCTAAACAAAGATAAGGGGGAGTCTGTGGTGGCAAGAGACCTGTGGATGTCCATGGAGCCGGTCGGGCTGAGGTGGCGGCTGGGGCTGAGGTTGGAGGGTGGTGAAGTGAGGCCAAGTGATGGAGGCCGACTTATACGAGCGTTGGAGGGGTCTTCGGCCCCAGTCAGGGAGCCTGAGCCAGAGGATGAGGAATTCAAAAAGAAGGAGAAGCGCTCAAAGCGGGAGGTCACTGCATTATTCGCGTGGCTTTGGTCACCGAGCTGCTTAAGTCCAGTGCTCATGCGATCATTAGATAGCCCTGTTTCTGGTAGCGAGCCGGCACGGAAAAGTGGGCGCTGGACCATTCCATTTTCCACTGTCTGATCGAGGGATGGCGGCTTGAGGCCTCCAAAGATGACACTTGTGTCGAGGCGAGAGCCTGTGTGGTTGGACTGCAGTAGTCCATTTCCATTGACCATTGGGGATTTTGTGTCCTGGGAGGAAGAGTCAGTGGATGTTCTCATCATACCAATATTGTTGGTAGTCGACACTCTAGAAGCGAAGTTCATGCTTCTCCCAGGCACGTCCTGTTGGTGATTGAACACATGCATTAAACACAGCAGTGGGTTACAAGGCTGGTTCACCCAGGTTACAAAAAGTTAAGCTGTTATGTCCATGATATCGATTCATGCACAGTGTTCTGATTGTGCTCATTGAGGAATTATGGATCAGGCCTGAAGTGCTTGCAACCAGACTGAACATGAAGATGGCTAGCAGAGTAAACTATAGGGGATGAATCAGAACACTAAATGTAATCAGCATTTTTATTTATCTTATTATGTTTGCTAGCTTGTTAGCTAACTGGCAAAGTGGTTGCGCTAATGTTTCAGGTTTCTTTTGCCCCTCCCCAGCAGGTTGACGGTGATTGGTTCCTTACATTTGTGACGTAAGAAACTCCAGCTGCCTGTATTACCATTACCTTGGATTTGACAGCTTAAGTATCATGTACGAAAAAGGTTAAAACTTTGACTTGAGGGGATCTTTAAAAAACTATTTTCTGGATCAGTCAAGTTGCCACAGAGGTGAACTATACCTATTTGTGATCTGGGTGAACCTTTAAAGTCAAATATGTTACTTATATAGGCTAATAGAATAATATCATTTTAAAAATAAGATGTCACTGTTGCTTTCTGAAAACAATGGACTCTTATTTATGTCACATATTTAAACACGTTCAAAGTGATGGATATGAGGTTCAACAAACAAAGCAAAGACAATGCATCAATGCACTGCTGTGTACCTGCTGGTTCATCTTCATCAGTTCCAGTGGTGAACGTGTGTCTCTGGTGGTGCTCCTCTTCAGGCCCAGGTCAGCAGGCAGCAGGGAACCTCCGTTGATGAGCCCAGTCTTCATGGGACTGGTGAGGGAGGCAGGGCCGTCGGTGGAGACAGGGCTGTGAGCATCCTCCACGATGGGAGGCAGGGCGGACATAAGATTCTGGGGCGGCATACGTTGGCCCATGCCCCTGGGTCTCATGGCAGGTCCCATGTTCTTCAGGGTATCCACCAGGTTATCCATTTCGGACCGGTTGATGGGGTCTGTGACAGGGGAGGCTGGTGGAGAGGAGTGAGCAGCTCCAGAGTCCAGCTCCACAAATGTGGCCTTGAACAATCCTGTAAATCTATCTGAATCGTCTTCGCGTTTTTCTTCTTGGAAACCGTCAGCGCGGCTGGTTTCAATCACAGAAGAGTGGCCGGACACAGGGAGCTGGTCTGACTCCCAGTGTGACTTTATCCTCTCTGACTCTGCCTCTCCCTCGCTCTCACCTGCAGGTGCAGCAGGCTCCTCCTGCAGCAGCCGGCTCCTCCTCCACACATACTTTGGCTCTTCCTCTTGCTCGCTCTCCTGGTTCAGGTAACCTGTGGTCCTCTCACTCAGCCTGCTGCTAAGCCCAGAGTCTTCCTCTGAAGCGGGGGAGGAGAAGGAGGAGGAAAACGTGCTGCTGTGGGGTTTGTATGTTGTGGTCTCTGGCAGGGCAGAGGAGTAGGTATCAGACAATGTGTAACTCTTAGAGTCAGACAAAGAGGAATACTCTGGTTGCTGTGATATATACGAGGAAACATCTTCAAATCTATTCTTCCACCTGTACTCTGAGTCAAGATCTTCTCCATTTGACTCAGTCACAGTGGTTGTTTTGGTTAACTCCGCCGTATCCTGGCTGAGGCCGTCTCCCTCAGCGATCAGAGATACTTTACGGAATCGATTTCTGGATTCATCCTCTTTAGGAGGAGACAAGGTCTTTATGGTCAGTTTGGTGCTCAGGCTGCTGTAGCCTGAACTCATTTTGTCAACCGATCCCTGGTCGGCCTCTGTCTCCTGACTCTCTGAAGCAAGGACCTCTGAGGCTGCCGCGTTTGTCCCTGAAGCTGTCGGGAAGCTGGACAATCAGAGAGAAAGAGAAAAAAAAGGATGTTTGTCAAAAACAGACAAAGCTGAAGTATCTCACAGGTGTGGTTTTCCTGTAATGCCAACTATGCAAACTATATAGAGCTACTTTACATATTTTAACTCACATACAACACAATCAATGTAATACAGTAGTAACAATACAGAGGTTTGCAACAGTATTTTTATTATTATTATTATTATTTTTATCTGGTTTGCCAACATTATGATAGTTGAAAGAAAAAGAAATGTTCTAATGGAAAATAGAGTCAGCTACATTCTACAGACAAACACATAGTAGCATCACTTTTCTACTGGAAGGGTCAAGTGCAGCATAAACAAAACACTGTCAGCTGACAACTGAAGTTACGCAAAGTCAACATGGGAGGCCAGTTCCACTGTGTTGCACATCCTGCAACAACTTAGCTCCACAAAACCCAGTAATGTTGTGGAGCGGCTGTTTGATACTGATATTCGGTGATGATAAAAGTGTTTCAGTAAACCGATTCATTAATTAGTTATGTCTCCAGTGAAGATAAAGAAGGTCGTTATAAATATCAACTTTGTTGACTCAACCAAGCTTTAAACCGTCAGGAAATATTTAATAAATGACAAGCATTGAATCCAGCTTCTCTCTCAGTGAATCATTTGACCTTTACCAACTCTTTGAATCTCCATACGTTGAAGGAGGAGTTTCACACATTCCGTTGACTCAAATGGCAAATGGTTTCGACTAACTATCATTGCCTCTGTGACTACCAGTACACGGTGGGAAGTCTTAAAGCTAGACAAAAGAATTTACATCGTGACTCAACTTCATCAAAGCTGTCAACTATTTGGCACAGAGGACGATATCGCCAGTGCTCTTTACAGTTTCACAGTGACACATGAACATGAACAGGCCCGGGGAGGAATATCTAAAGGTCAAAAATAATTGCCTCAGCGAATTATTTCACTAAAGGTCTCGATGTGCTGCAATTGTGAATGCCGTTGCCACAGGTTCAAAGATTCCATTATTGGGCAATGCCGATTAACATAATTGATCCCAGTATCTATACATAGAATATCAAAGCCTGCCAACACGTGGCTAGAATACCAGTTATTTAGTAAAAGTATGTTAGGTAGGTCAAATATTTCATTCACAAATATATTCCCCCTCTACACACACAAACACACACACACACACACACACAAAAGAAGTGAAGTACCTACAAGAAGCAAAGAGCATTAGCTCCCAGTTACAGTACATAGCAATGTGAAACGTCATTACTGTACGTGAATGGCTGCAAACAATTTGAGTATCAGTGTCCCTGACCAGACTCAACCCGACACACTGACCACACAGGATGAGTCACTCTTTAACTGTTGCGTCTGCAAAAGCTCATGAATAGACAGTAAGATGAACATGGCCACCCACTTTCTCTAGCTGCAACGACCCACATATCAGATAACAGCTAAACCACACAACTAGAATTTAGCTCCTTTTTATTGTTTTTTTTTTTCATAGTAGTTTTTTTCTACTCCCCCAGACTGAAATCTTATCAGATACAAATCTGGATCTCACACTGGCAGACAGCATTATTTTTCTCTCAGTCTGTTTCAAGTTTATTTACTTTTTTTTGCCAAGCATAAAATCTCCTGGGACATTACGAGTACGCCACACAGTCTAAACCTCAGAGCTACACCCTGGCCCAAAGGCACCCACAAAATTCTGGCGCTAATCCCCAACCTTGTCTGAGATTTGATTGTACCATTCAAATCACGTTTGACACAGCAAACCAACGCTCACACACACGTACATGTATACGTTGCAGGTTTCGACATCAAGCCAGCGCACATGTGCTTAAACATCTCAGCCTAAACTGGGACATCCAGTCCTTAAGCATCTGAACACAGTGACACAGTGTTCGGGGGAATGTGTCACATGAAAAGAAAAACGCGCCATACAATTATATAGATCCATGATATAATTTGTAGCTCCATGTTATTTCTTTGCAAAGATTCAACCAGTTTTAACAGTAAATTATTTTCTCTCTGCAGTTCATAACATCCATAAACCACTCTCCTGTTGATAATTATAATAATTTGGACAGCACAGTGGACCAAGCCCAACATCCAAAACAATGCTGAAAAGCATTCCTTTTAAAAAGGAATCCACTGTAGGACTGAGAATGACAACCATGTGGACCATGTACACCTGCATATTTCTGATGTTTTACTCTTTCCTAGGAAAAAAAAACCTTCAGACACATTGTTGCAGATTCAAAGCGGAGGATTTTACCATAAACCACACAACTCTGAACAGTGCATCCAGGGTGGAGCCTTTTTTTGTAATATTGATTTTGAGTGTTTGCTTAAACTCTGTGCAAACATACAGAGCTCACATGAGCAGCCAACAGGCGCAACGTGATTTAAGGACTAAAGAAAAAGAAACTTTTCACATCGGGTTGAGTGTCAATTGAAACCTGCATGATTTGTATGGAAATCTAAAATGAGTGGAGGGGAAAGTACCTGTGTATCCCACCACCATGTTGCTGTTGTTTAGCGTCCCTTCTCGCTACAGTATACACCTCTGCCGGGGATTAAAGGATGGTTTAGTGAGTGTACACAAGTGTTACTGCTGAGCACTTTGCAAAGAGCTGCCTCCATCTGTCTCACTGTCAAACGCCAGTGAGTCCTGAAGCTTCAGCTCAGTGTTACGCACCATCAATCACCTTGTTAAAGGGAACTGCAGATCGAAAAAGAAACATCACAACAATTCAGTTGTTGTTGTTCTGACTGGCAATTATTCCCAATTCCAGCACCCTGTGTTTAACCTCATTATGGACTACCACTCACATGTTTTCTGTCATGCCATCAGTGCTCAGCAATGTCAAGGCTGTCATACAAGATCCTATACAAAAGCATTTGATCAAGTCACAAGAGATAAAATAACAATAACACAATGGGAGAGCAAACATTCTTAGTACTTGTTGGTCATACTAGTCCTATATCTAGACTGACTATTTTTAATGGAGTCACTGTGTCAGGAACAAATATAATCAAATGTTGAGACTCCTCCAACAGCCTAAATCTGATTCTGATGTGAGACTGGAACATGTCTGTCTAACAAAGTGTTAAACGAAGTATTTAACACTATAAACATAAATGGCCACCTCAAAAGACTCTTGACCTATGACCTTGGTCTGTAAACGGAGTCAGGTAAAGGTGTGGTCTGAATTCCCTTTACATGTCCTGCAGATAGGAGGCCATTTACAACAGTCTGGAATTCTGTACAAGTTTGTCATTCCTCTTGTGTCTCTGGTGAGCTATCAGGCAACAGCCAGTCCTTCACACTTGAAAGAAAGACAAAAGGACAAAGCTCAAGTTCTGACTATAGATCAACAAGTAGCTCAACTGGCTTCAGACATAATCCAACCAGAAATGTCTCTATAAACCCGTCCCTCTCTCTGTTTTCTTTTTTTCTTTTTTTTTGCCAGTTTAGAGACTTGATGAACATTTTACACTTTCATAAACCAATGAAGAGCAAAAATTAAACATGTAACTGATATTACGAGCATCTTCATAGTGGAAAAAGGTAGATTTTAATGACTTTACTAAGCCTTGCTGTGTTATCTGTCTCTTCAGCCACAATTTGTGTTGGCAGCGTTGGAGGCAATGACTTGTTCCTGGCAGGTTATGGAAAAAAACTGAGTTGGAGCCATAAATGATGGGCATTTTAAAAACACATGCACACGCACAGTGTTGGAAAAGCTGCACTAATAAAACAACTAATTCTTCACTGCCAATCATTCTGAGACTATTTGGCAAGATCTAACCAGATCATTTCAGTTCATCACCTTGACTCAACATGTACACAAATCCAATTTTTTTTTATTCTAATTTTACCAAAGGCGACAAGAGATCTGCAAAATTAAAATTAAAAAAGTAATTAAAAAGGGGGGGAAATCAGGTCATATCTTGAAAAACAACATTGGCTCCTTCTGTAATCTAATTAATACATATGTATAGGATTGTTTGTTACACCAAATATAGAACGGCTGCATGTTTCTCCCATATGTGATGAGCTTTCCTCATCTCTTGCTCCTCAGTGACATCTACTGGCCATCTTCCGCCACTCAACCAAAAAACAGGTCTTTTCTGCCATCTTGTGGTTTTACAAAGGAGCAAACTGAACAATAATCTGCCACAGCGACTAAATAAATGAGTCATACGGACCACCAACAGTTAAGCGATAACATCAAAACCACCTGTGGCCAAAATATGCCATTTTGTTATGAATACAGCAAAGCAGATTAAAGTTTTGCCTTTATATTGTTACAACATGAGGATTTTCACACGTTACCTAATGGAGGTATGTTGTTTACCTGTCACTACACTGTGTCCAGAAAAATCTTGTCCTCCAGGGAAAAAGAATCAACCTTGCCTCTCTTTAAAAAAAAAAAAAGGAAAAAGATATGGAGATGTCTGCAAATGCTGAGACTTTAAAACCGAAACAGTCACATAGAAGGATATCCACATATACTGCTGTGCCTAAGAGTGCACTCTTATACTGTAAGTCATATGGTCAAGGTGTGGTCATGTCCTCAAAACTGTCATGCTCATCTTTTCAGCCTCATTCGTTCCTGTGAATTTAAATTCTTGATCAGGAGCCAGCGTCACATGAAGCCTAACAACGATGCTGCACTACCAGAACATATCTGTGCAATACAAACATTATCTGTGACGAGATGCAAATTAGCGTTCTGGTATGAGACCCGGTTCGACAGGTGAGAGGACAGCTTGTGGAACCAGAATAGATCATGATCTTGTGAGTAGGGACAAGTTTCAACCAATTAATGCAACAATAGGGCTGCAACTAATGATTATTCTCATTGGTGGTTCATCTCGGAGTCATGTTTCACGGTCAGTCATTATTGTTTCGTCCAAGAGACATTGGATAATTGTCATCAGCACGTGTTGTTGTATATAACCAACACTCAAAGATATTCAATACACAATCATCTAAAACGCCTCACACATGAAGAGCTGCCACCCTAAAATATCTCATTCACAAACCACCTTAAGGATTATTAGTTCATCAAAATGATAAACAATTAGTTATGTACACATATTTGAGTTGTGGGGTGTGGTTTTGCTGCTGACGCTCCTGGACAGAGTGTCATCACAAAACTGTTGAGCACAAAACTAAATTTGATCAAAAGAGGAGGCTCAGGAGCTACAGACAGTCATGTACTGTAGCATCAATGTTATATAAAGACTGTAGGGACTGCTCATCTACTTTAAAGTGACATTCCACGCCAAATTTGTATTTCAGTCTCAAATACTGACCATTCAGGTCAGTGTCTCCTGCAGCTCTGTTTGTTTCTTTGCTGTGCAGCAGCTAAACACACATCATTACACATGTTCAAGGAAGACAATTGTGCAACACAGTGTATCTATTCAAGACATCATGACTTAAGCTTAAAGAATATACTGATAAATCAGCAGTTCTTTTCCGTTAAGTAATAGCTTTGATAATTGATTAAAACATTAATCTTCAGAATCTGCCAAACATCTGTTTCAACATCTGCTTCAACATTTGCTGTTTTCCTTTGTTTTGTGTGATTGCACAACATATGCCTGTGTTTTCAGCTGTTATTCAGACAGAGCAAGAAACATTACGTTTTCATATAAATACTGTCATTGCAGTATTATTTTTAATATTAGCAAAATAAACAATCAATTAGTTAAATTAAAACATCTGGAAATGATCATTAGTTGAAGCCCTAATTGAGACAAGACGTTTCAAGATGATCTGGCTTATTTTATTTTTGTTTTTAAAGATTACATTTATTGCATTTACAGATATTAAGGTAAGGAACCATTTACTATCACTATTTCTTCAGACTGGAATTTAAAATATCTGGTGAGTATCCAGTTGTGGACTATGTGTATGTGTACTGAGCCAACACATGAACTCACTGTGTCCTTACACCCCCATAAATCAATGCTGCACCCTCATTGTAATGAGTGATAGCTCAGAGTTGTCCATAGTGGACCTGTATGCTGGTCCACTATGATTTCACTCTGGCCACATCAACACTGTACATGGATTTTTTTTTTATTTCTTTTGTTGCTGTTGTTTTTTAATAGATGATAAATGCTCCTTGGACCGATCAAACCGATCTGTCATGAGGATCAAAGTTTTGGTGACATATTTAACACTTAACATACTGAGAATTCAACCGGGTGTGTTTAAAGTGACACAGGTATGCGGACAGGTGTGTTTGTAAACAGCAGCTAATCCACCTCTGACTTCTCGACCAGAGGGAATGTTTAGCCATCACACACACACACACATACACATACTGCAGGGTCCTATCAGATGGTAAGGTGAGAACGGCAAGGTTACCCAATACCCATACAATACTGTCACATGTGTATCACTTTGTGCTAACGACACTATTTCATACATCTACATTTAACATCACCCTTAGGCTACATATTGTATATGCCAGCACAGCAGCTACACAGGCTGCAATTTCCAAAATGACAACAACGTTCACTCACTTTCTCTTGATGCTGCTTGAACTTTAAAAAGACAAAATTACCCGTTACTTACACACCTGACAATTATTTCCCATACCTGTTCGCTCACATGCTTCATCTATGTAATATCCAGTACACCTAAAGCCCTGGACTCATTTGCAAACTCACATTTCTTTTCTCATCAATGTCCAACTTGTAACTTACCCCTGGTTCAGGTCGGACTGGGCCGCTGCTGGATGCTCAGGTCTCTCTGAAATCGCCTCTGCGGGTTCGGTATCAGGACAGCGTGTGTCTGTGTTCGAGTCTGACAGCTCGACTGCCACCTGTTCTTGCACCTTCCCCTTTCTGTTTGTGTACTGTGGAATTGTATCCGCCCACTCACAACTCTGTGGAGCCCTATTGTGTTTAGTCTCTGTGGCGACTGATGGCAGCTCGGTGCAGTGTGTCAAAACGCCCGTGACAACCTCTGCTCCAGTGGAAGCGTGCACGACTGCACTTGTTGCAGCGATGCTATTGGTTTCTTCTCCTCTCTGCTCCGTGCTCAGTGAAACTTGCTCCTCTGTCTCTCTAGCTGTGGGTGTGATCACATCTTCCCAGCTTGTGTTACTGGAAGTGGCATCTGTGCATTCAGCGCTGCTGCCGTCTTTGTACGCCGGGTATCAGATCTCCCGGTCTGGGAGTTTCCTCTCTCCATTAAGGTGGTCTTCTGTTTCCAAGTCCCCCGTCCAGTTTCCCTCTGACCACTCCCCCTGCACATGCGGCCCACTGGAGGGTGGAGAAACCTTGCATACCATCAGTGTGTTCACCTGCTGAACCGGTGCGGCCAGTAACTCCTCTTCTCTCACCCCCTCCTCCTCCTCCTCCTCCTCCTCCTCCTCCTCCTCCTCCTCCTCCTCCTCCTCCTCCTCCTCCTCCTCCTCCTCCTCCTCCTCGTCTTTCATCTGTGGCAGTGCTGTGGCGGCTATTTCTTCCTCCTGAATCTCTGCATCACTGCTTGCAAGAAACTCAGCTGTACCTGCTTCTACCCTCGGATCTCTCAGGTGTTGCCGCACTTCTAACTCTTCTTCATTTCTCACATTCACCTCCACCATCAAATCTCTCTCATCTCTCTTGCTTCCTCCTCTTTCTTCCATCTCCCCCCGCTCCATCTCTTTCGCACCATCCACCACGTAAGTTTCTTCTATCGTGTACATCTCTTCTTCCACGCTCTCCTCTACATTGTCCTCTTCAGCGCTGTAGTAGATCTCCACAGCACTGCTATCATCCGATCCCACGCTCAGGTACACTGGGCTGGCAAGATCCGTCGATCCAGAACCAAACGCAGCATGAAAACCTTTGCTCGCCTCGATGTCTAACTCCAGATTCTTACCTGCGCTCATTTTATCGGGCACAGGAGAGGGACAGCCAGAGTCAGGGCTCGCTTCGTCAGACACTGACTCTTTGACCAGGATCACTCTCCGTTTAGAGGCGGTAACCTGAGTATCTCTCCCTTGGGATGTTGCATAGTCAGAAGCGGGAGGGGCAGAGTTTTGAAGCACGGGAACTGACCCGACTGTGTCATGAATGGAGCTGGAACTGTCTGATTTTAACTCTGAATGGGAGCGAGTCAGCTCTGAGTAGGGAAAGTTTTTACCAGCTGCTTCAGAAGCTGAACTGAGCGAGGACGGGAGACACCCGTGTTGGGTCTGGTCTGTATCAGCTTGAAGATCAGTCGCAGTAAAAGTTTGATAAGAGGTTAATCTCTCATTTCTTGGAGCGACCTTGATGTTGTCACATGTGTTGCTGTAACCACTGTCTGCACCATCCAATCCATGAGCATGTGAGGACGGCAGACGGGAGTATGTGATGGTAGTTTCTGTGTGATGTTCGTCTAAGGTTTTAACCATGATGGGCTCAGGTTTGGAGCTCACATGTATCACCTCGGTGTGGATTTGTGGTGGAAGCGCAGAGAGAGATGACATAACCTCAGAGGTAAAACTCTCCGGGAAAAGTGACTCATACAGCGCTTCGTGAACTGCATCCTCGCTGCGAGGAGTTCTCTTTTCACCGCTAACAGCCGAGGTTGTTGTGACACTGTCGGCAGCTTCAGGAACAGATCTCTCTACATGAGAATCTGAGACTCCTTCAGTGACGCCGCGGGCAGAGATGTCACTGTTATTGCGAGGGATTGGTGCCGAGTCTGTAGTTGTGGCATCAGGTCTGGAGTCGGCACTTGTCAGGGAGGGTTCATCGCTTGGCGCTGCACCGTCAGCCATGTCAGGGGCATCAGGTTGATGATGTGATAATGTATCATCGGTGGTGAGAGAGATCTCTGTTTTTATGTACGGCTGCTGCGGGGTGTCATCATCACAGTGGTCGACCGCTGCTGCTGCTGCTGCTGCTCTCTGATCCGAGGTGTCAGGTGCGACTGGAGGCTGGTTGGCTGGAACGCACGGTGCAGGCTGGCGATCGACAACAGAGATGCTTTCTGTGCGAGTCACAGGAGCAGGAGATTTGGCAGCGCTGCCAGATGAGCTATGATGAACGGGAGCGTTCAGTTCCTCGTCATCCAGCTGGAACTCTTCTATGGAAGCGATGGGTGCCTTCAGGGTTTCCCCGTGGGCATCTGAAATCGCGGAGTTGTTGATCAGCGGCTCCTTTGATTCTGGCTGGGTGTTTACGGAGACAAATGACTGTGGTGGGTAGGGAGGGAGGGTGAAAGAAGATCCTGATGGGTTTTTGCCCACAGCGGGTGGAGAAGGGATGTCAAATGTATCACTGGTGTCGAGCTCCGGTTGAGACATACTGAATGCTATCTTTGTCTTGGACTGATCCAGCTCCACCTGACTGAAGTCCAGGTTGGTCTAAAAGAAGACAATTTACTGTTTAACTCATGAAATAATGGAAAACATGCATATTAAAACATGAAAGGAAGCAACGAGTCACCTCCTGTGCCCAGCATTTGTTATCATTTATGTTATTCTAAAAGATAAATCTTTGCTAGAAACTGTTTTCCCAAAATTTTCCATTTCTTCTATCAATTTGGTCTATTCATCAAAATAAAATGGTTTCAAACTCTTCCCCAAGTTATATTATTCTATTCTATTAACTATTAAAATACAAAAATAAGCCGAAAGCCAAAAGTATAAAGATGGATATCTTACTAAGCATGTAAATGTGAAATAATGATAACATTATTAGGCCGTGGATGAAATAAAACAATACCGCTAAATGTGGGCAGTTGACAATGGACCGTGGACAGAGTTACAAAAATATATCATTTTTATTAGACATGAATTGAAAACACCCCTCAGTGAAGGATGTTACCTCCTGGTGCTCTCCGATGCCCGGGCTGTGAAGGCCGAACGTGCTCTTGGAGAGATTGTCTTCATCCCTCCTCTTCCTCTTCTTCAGACCAAAGGAAAAAGTTGCAAAGCGTTTGGGTTTACGGAGGTCCATCTCTGAGTAGCTGAACTCTTTGCCCTGAGAGGGAGAGGGAATGATGGAAGGAGAGAATATATAAATTATTACATTTCAAGGTAGCTACTTGATAGTTTTTTATTTGTGTATTTTGTATTTCTTATTTGTGACCTGCCTTGGCACTACACATTTTAATTAGCATTATTGCTACAGTCCAGTTGTGTATTTTGCACTCTTGTCAAATAAACAAATACAAACGTTACAACAAGTGAGATAATAAGTTGTAAACTTGTTACTAAAAATATACAGGAATGCATGTGGCTTGCTGTTTATACTGAATCTCTGATACCTACAAACATAAGATGTAACTTTTTTTTATCTGTCTCGAAATATTCAAACGCTCCTTACGCTGCTTGGTAAGAATGAGGATATTGCACATCTAAGAATAATTCCACAACAAACATGATGAATTCTTGGACATGTAATCATGAATAGTGTTGACACCCTAACTTCATTCCAAACTTTAAAAGCTGCTCCACCCTAAGAAAAATGAAAGACTAGTAGAACACGATCTACTAAACCTGATGGCTGCTGTCTCAGACACTGTGATTTGGAGTTCCGGTTCAATAGTCCTGCTTTGAACTACTGTACAGTAGAGGCTTCATCTGAACCTTCTTACTTTTAAAAATTCTTATGAAAACTGATTACATTTTTGTCAAAGGTTAGATTTTTCTTTCTAAATACAGTTTTTTTCTATTTCCTCCTGAATAAGCATGCACCTTTAAAAAAAACTGATCTATTCCACTGTTTTCCCCTGAACTATCAACTTTATTCTTCAAGAACTGCTTGGTCCCATGGTAGCTGCACTACAGGGGCATCCAACTGGGTTTCATTTAGAAAGATTAAAAATAAAAAGTTATACGGTTCCCTTGTGAGAAAAGCTGAATCTTAAAACAGCATGCTAAATTTGATGATTGCACTGTTCTTCCTTTTATAAAACACTTTTCAGCAGCTGGGTCACATGTTTGAGGACAAACCATTGTAGACCAATATCAATTGTCATTGTCATTGTCCTGTTTAGCCAAACCTCTACAGTCACTTGACACTGGATTGTAAACTCAAGGACTCAATTTTTCACCATGAACTCTTGTCATGAGCCAACATCACTGATTTAGACAATGACTGCTTCATTAAGGTGATTTTATTGATTTAATCAACCCGGATTAACATTGAAAAGGATGTCAAAGTATCTTTGGACAGTCAGTCCATCACATTCCTCCCAAAATATTTTAAACAGACACCGAAGTGTATTGTTGATGATTGACAAGATAAGAGGTGATGCTGCTCTGTTGATTATGTATGTATGAGTGTGTTTGTGTGCTTTGTTAAACTATGATGACAAAGGGGAATGGCACACAAAGCTGTCACTGCCATCTGCCAGATTTTAAACTGGGTGTGTCTTAACAAATACCTCTTCCTCTGATGGATAGTTTGGAAAGTATGTACATAAAGGCAAAGACAACAACCAGAGTGGAGCGAGCGCTGGGGGTGGACGGGGCAACTCCACTGTGTGTGACACATCCACTAAAGCAGCTTTGATTTCAGCATTCAACTACTGTATGTATATGATGCATGTGTGCACACAATATAAAACCAACCAATTAAACCACATCATGGTCGGTTAGTTAGCATTGAAAATAAATGACTCTTTGTGGGCAGCTAGGCACAGGACGGTGGCCAAGAAAGAAACCACAAATCATCAAAACATTTCTGAATTCTGGTAACTGGTGTCCTAACATACTTTGCTGGTGTTAAACAGAGCCATCAGACCTCAGTTCTTTGTGTGTCTGATTGCTGATCGTGCCTTTACAGCTGATTTCATCTGACTTCCTTCATGTGCATCCTTAATGCGTTGGTCTGGAAACTTGGAAGAGAGGACTGTCTCCCTGGAAAGGGCTCGACTCTGTGCATCTTAAATGATGATGTGTCTGTTGACCGCGGTCTGGCCGCACATTGCAAAATTTTGAAAAGCTATCCACTAATAGCACTTAAACCTGCCCTGCTGACATGAACTATCATGTCCTTTTTAACAGATAACACCTGTTCACTGACGCAAAGCAAGGGATTTAATCCTCTGAGCACTTTACATCATTTAAGTATCACTTTCATTTGGAAAGCTGGTATGGTCTATACACGTACAAACATGGTTGTGTATATCTTCTCAAAAACTTTATTGATTAATCTCTTCCAAACATATCACTGTGAAAATTTAACCACAATAAACCTTTATAATAGGAATAAAAAGAGGAATGTGTCTGAAAACAAAGCCATTTCAACTTTGTTTACACACACAGCAACTGCATCTTGTACATTAACCTGTGGAATTTCAATTTACTTTTAGTTTAAGATGTAAAACATTTAAGTGGGTTTACATTTCTCCCTATGTCATTTGACCCACAGCAGGTCACAGCTACAGGTTCTGATCATAACCAGTGGAAACTTTATCACATCAGAGCTCAGTGAAGCTCTGGTGCCCTCTACTGGAGGGACTATGAAGTATTTAGTGTAGTTCACCTGCTTCCTTGAATCTCTTATATCTACTACAGTCAGGCCTAGGAAGCACAGCCGTGGCAAAACAGATACAAATAGTAATACAACTGTAGTAGCATTGTAGATATATAGACACAACAATTCAGGTGACTTGAATAGACTTAAAATGTTGCATGTGCTGCATTTTGTGCTATGGCGCCCTCTAGAGATGACAGCTAAAACATGAAATAAAAATGTAGCAGCATTGTAGACATAAAGAAAGGTCACATAACTGTACAGGTGTATGTCTGTGAATGCAACTGAGTAGAGCTTGAAATAATGAGAATGTTGTTCAGTGATAACAAGGGATAAATATGACTCTGTTTCTTTATATGGCACATATTGTACATATAAGATCATTTGTACCTACAGCCATCAGGCGTTTCAGTTCTTCTGCAAATGGTAGATGAGCTGTCAGACAAATTATTTTCCCTTTAGGGATTAATTAATACTTATCTTAGAGCTATCTATGACTTGTACTTGTGAATCACATACAATTGTATATGTGGGCCCCTGAGGGAGAGTCTTCAATCTACAGCTGGAATGCAGCGACAGTTGGAGAGGGAGTCACACGGTCAGCTGAGAGAGAGTAGGTGGGGTTCATCTTCCCCAATAATATACATCCAACTGGAATATTCTTGTTAAGACGAGTTATTTTCACAGGGCTGGGAAAAAAACAGCTGTAGGTAAATGCGGTAATACATGTATAGAGGACACTGTGATAAATTCATGTGCATTTCAGATTAAGGGATGATGGAATAGGACAACATTAGTTCTCTCTTAATTCACCAGTATAACATACTGTACATGATATCTGTTATTCCATTCATATAATTTCATGGGATGTTAAACAACAACAAATGTATCGTGAAATAATGCACAAAATATGATCTGGTAGTACAGAGGGGATAATTACAGAATGTTTTGGAACTGATTACCAATGATTACCAATCATCCCTCACCTTTTGATTGCTGGTTGACAGAATAGCTGCCATATTTTCATTGCATATAATTGCTGGGATAATGGTTGCATGTAATTAAAGCTCATATTTTATTACCAACTGATGACTGATGTTCTGTTTTTATTTGGAAGCTGCAGTTTATTCTCTCTCTTTGTCACATACAGTAGAGATAACAGTGACAGTCTAACTGTAGAATCAGGAGCCTGATTTGCAGGATTCTTACAGACATGGTGCAACATGAATGGATTTGGACATTTTTTTAAGCTTTCTTTTACTGTTTATTCTGTATTCTGTTTATTAATCTGTTTGGTACCACTGTTTGGCTGTGGTACCACTGTTTGACTCGTGCACTACATGTTACATCTTATCGCTGCACATACAAAACCGTTCTTGATTTATGTTACACAACTGTTTTAATGAATGTTCAATTCCTTTCGATCTCTGTTATTGACAGTTCTTCTTACCAACAGCTGCCTTTTTTTTTCTTTTACCATTTTTTTGTTAATTCAGATTCTTTTTCTCATGAGTTTTCCTTGTTTATAACTTAGGAAAGCTGTGACATATATACAATCTTCTGAGACAAGGACAAGTTATATCATCTGTGCAAATAAACTCTCCTCCAAACACATGCTGTAGACAGTGTATTTCCAACAGGGGGGGGTAACACTCTAATTCATAAAGGAAAATCAAATACTGAATTGAACAGTGATGTGTTCAGATTCATGTCTGTAGCACACATTGAAAGCTTTTTGTACACGCACAATCTTTACTGTCCTTGCAGTAAAAGTTTCTAATAAAGAATAGTCAGGAAAATTTGTCTAAAACTAAACGTGACATTGTTTAAATTGACCAAATTGTTCGCCGTACAGAACATGACAGGGATGAGTGAAATGCTGAGTCCACATGTGACTGTAAAACGGTGTTTCATGCTGCTGCTTTTTTCTGTTCTGATACTTTTAAAGCCTTATGTCAGTGCTTGAAAACAAAATACAAAAAACAAAAATAAAATATGTTATTATTCATATCAGATTCCTAGTGGGCATGTAGATCTCTGAAACACACACAGTTTGAACACACTCATCCTTCGGCATGATGCAGCCCCAAATCTCTCCTGGTTGTCTGAGCTGTCTGAAAGGCTTAAAAGCTGGAAAAAGCTGGACACTCCCTAATTCTTGGTAAGTACCTGTGAAAAGAGGTTAACAGTGAAGAGAACTAAACTGACCTTTGACCTGGGTGCAGTGCTGTAGTGAGCAGACTTCTTGCCGGCAGCCCAGGCTTCTCCATCCTCTCCAGCAGAGTTACTGGGCTCAGCAGCGCTTAAGGGGGGGAACAGAGGTAGAAATGCTCCGTTAAAACTAAATTTTTCAACATTTCCCACAGTTAACAACATGCAAATAATCTGATGGTGGTCCAATTGCCAACAACTGACCTTTTCTCTATTACTTAATGAGTTAATGTGCAGTGTGAGTACAAATGCTTGTTGACATTAATATCAGATGTTCATAGGCCCGTGTTCAGTGCAGTATGCTGCTGTAAGATGTCGCTATGTCTATCACATCCTGTCTGGTAACTTTAAAATGAAATGGGAAAACATGCTGCTTGGCAAAATAAAGCAGTGAATCACTGTGGAGGGAATGCTGAATGGAACCGGCTAAACAGAGACTAAGTTTGTCTAAGGACATCCCAAAGAAAATATGTATCATCATCATCATAATAAAATGCAACACTGTCACCTACAAAAAAATAAACTACCCTATTGTTTTCATAAAGTTAAAATATAAACTTTGTCTTTGTTCAGTCTTCACAGTTATTTCCGACTTGTGCCCTGGGATGTGGGCGCCATGTGTGCGGCGGAGCAGGGTCTTCAAAGTCAACGGAGAGGCTTAATTAATAATCAAAAGCTGTCATCACATCAAACAAATGGTACAAAGGTCTCTTTATACACACACACATACACACTCACAGGCTGTTTACCTCCGTGCACCTGGATGGAACAGGAAGCCAAGTGACGAGCAAACATTGATCACAACGGCACAATTTATAGCGTTATGGTGCGAATTGAACGACAATTCATATTCATGGATTTGCACAGCAAACACACACATAATTTCAGCTGCTGCTGTTGTGCAGGTAGTCGCTTCACCTTTCCTCACTCATCAAGGTGACAAGTGTCCTGGTGTGTATCCTGTATAATCCCAAAAGACTCACATGGAGACACACATGCAGCACAAATAAATACAGATGCACACTCACACATACACTGTCACCTACAACAAGAAAATTATGTGTGTACTCGAATGTGACACAAATAAGCTGTGCTTTTGGTTGGGTGAGTAGTGCGTAATGTCCTTTTTCTGGGATACTGTGTCTTTACATGTAAACACACAGCAGCTATAGGGGCACGTTCAAGGTTGTTCACTGTGTGAAGTTGAGCTTCCAACACCTGACACCCTGGAGAAAAAAATAGAATCTGCATTATTAGCATTTTGATATGAATCAAGTCAAACAGGATGTCACTGAGAGACAACCGGCCCTTCTCGCACTTTCTCTATCTGAGCATGTGAGAGTGCTTGTTTAGATTAGAACAAGACTGGCAGACAGACAGCTGCAGAGAGAGAGGGAACTGAAGTGAGGCCTACTTCAGTGAAATGTGTTCATTTGAATAGTATCTACAACCATTTGCTACAGCCACACCACATATCCTCTATATGCAAATGGAATAAAATGGGCACCTGGGACCTTTTGAAAGGTTTAGTCACCATTTCCTCTGCACAAACCACTTGTTGGCTTGTACGTGTTAGCTCATTGAGGTATGTGAGATGTATTTCATGGTCATGATCAACTAGAGTATGTATGTCCTACATACAGAGGTAAAGTTTCTCAAAAAGACAACTGCAAAGATGTCTTTCTCAGCCTTTTAGACCAATTTAATGATATCTTTTCAGCATCACTATGTCATTTTTACTTTGTGGAAGCACCATTGTCAAAGAAGCGATAATGAGGTTAATGTTTTACCATTTTCATTCTTCAGAACACACAGCTGTCACTTTATGAGCAACAACTGCTCGAGCTTCGGTGGTGTACTCCACTTTCAATGCAGATACAACACAAAGGTAGGAAGAAGCTGCTTTCACCTGCAGGATGTCCAGTTGAGTTATGTCTTTGGCACATAAGTGAACAGAGAAATTCAGTTCAATCGAATATTATGCCAATAAATTACTTCTATATTGTGTTTGCAGAGACAGTTCAGCGATCCCTCCCTTGAGAAAGGGATTATCTATATCTTGTGTCAGACTGATACTTCACATTGTCCACTCAAAAATTCTTTAAGCTGTGGTATTATTTGGAATCAATAACCCTGTTTAACCAAGATGAATGGACTGAGCAGAGCATATATAAATTAACTCGACAGCAGTGTCAAGAGATTTACCTCTTAAAGCCCACCATTGATTTTACTGACAAAGCCATGTTTAACTTCGCTGAATCCTGCCTTTATGAATTTCTCCGGCCCAGTCCGTCAATAGAGCCAGACAATGTTGAGGAATAGAAAAATGCCACTTGAAGACAAAGTCCAAAATAAACATAGGACAGAGCCTGTTTATCATTAACAGTGGTCCTGTAGGGTCTGCTTGGGTTTTATTACAAGATATCAGCAGGTTGTTTATACTGTGGTCCACTCTGATATGTATAATCTTAGTGCAGCAACTGATGATTATTCAAATTATTGGATATTCTAGCTATCCTTTATATTTTGATTAATATCCAGCCCATAAACCAAAACAAGAGCAAAAAAAAGTGTATCTATTGTTATATCAGTCAATATAAGCTTGTTGAAGATATACAAGTATTGGCGCATGTTCATACAGGCTGTTCAACACAAACTCAAATTTAATTATTTAGGTTTTGCAGCAATATTTACATTTAAAATAATCCATGTGGACAGCATAGAACATCGCAAACACAGGCCAATTATGCAACTTGATCAGTCAGTCAGTCAGTGACATTCACACTTACAGAGCCAGCCTCACTATAATGACCAAACCAAAATACCCATTACTGCATATCACAAGATTACAACTTTACAGTTGTCTTTTTGTCCAACCAAAACTACAAATCCAAATATATATACATATATATTCATTCTTCAGGTTTTGTGGAAGGGTACATATTTCTACTTGACACTGCAGCAAGATGAGTACAGTGTTAATTGCACAAATGCAACAGGTTCCACCATACTGTACAGTGATTCATTAACACTCAATTGTTCTGAATAATGACAGATATTTCAGCACAAGATGAGACATCTGTGACTGTATCCTTAGGCACAATGATGATAAGTGTGTGTGTATTTGGTCTTTCCATAGCAATGCAACAGGCATGTGGGGCTGCAGGTTTCTCTACAGTACTTCTATTAATCCACAGCTCCAGTCCAGAGCCAGACAACATACATGCTGAAAACTCTGGGTGTGTTTGACTTCTTTGAAAAGGAGACTTGAGTCTTTCCTCAGGAATTTCCTACAGCAGGATTTAAGTGTCGAGATCCAGCGTGACTTTGACATCACCTTGAACTGTATGAAATGCTACAAAGTCAAAACAAACTAAATAACTTGAAGATTTATTTCCAAGACCATGAAATCCCTTTAAATCTTGGTCAGATAAAACCCTGGACATGGATTAAAACTAAATCCAAGCACCACCAACAAAAACAGATTTAGTCTCTACATGGACTCTTGGAGGATCTAGGACACTCAGCTAAAACACTGAAAATCAAGTTAATGCTAATAGAATACAGCTGATTAATGCTTCTAGAAAGTGACAGTGCCTGACAAAGAGTATGACCTATCATTCTTTTATCCTGTTTTTGTCATTGTACTTCTGTCCTATAGAGAACATATACATCAGTGGAGGTTTGTTTATCATTTCAAACTGAGCGTGTCCCCTCCATACCCTTTTAAACTTTACCCTTGTGCTCTTGTGTACAAAGGCGGTTCTCCTGGTGTCAGCTCCATCATTTATTTGTCTCTCTGCGCAAACACAGGGTGTCACTCAGTCTGGTCTACAACCACATGGACACAACATGATGACATAGTCATGTGATTCGTGGCTCAACCGCCGCCTCACTTGTGTATCTACAAACACCCACCTTCACTTGTATATTGTGTGAGGCTTAAACAGAGCACCGTGCAGTTCTTGCCCTAAAATGTCTGATGTGTAGGTTATTCCGTTCAACGCCAGCGTCCAGAGTTACAGTAAGTTGCACTTGACTTTGGTCCACATTAACTCAAACCTTTTCAACTAAAAGTGGTGGAAATGTAAAGGCCACATTGTAAAGTGTGCAACACATTGTTGACATATTACCCTGTTTGATGTCTTAGTCCATTTGTCCCCAGACTCCCCACTCTAGACCAGACGTGTGTGTGTGTGTCAATCCACTGATAGCAGTATTGATATCACCCCAACAGCACTTAGGATTTCTACATTAGTTTGCACTAATGATCATCACCATTAGTTCTCATCAGTGCTGCACAGAGGTCAATATTGCCTTATCGCAAATGGACTGCTTGCAATTTAGAAACACTGATCCTTGTTTAAGGATCATAATCTTAAATTGATTATTACATTGACTGTCGAGCAGACTTCGCTGTTTACAAATGAGCAATTTACCAGATGGTGGTAGCAGCTCTGTTCAGAGTAATGCGTTTATTGCTTCACTGGAAAACATTCTGCCTTGCATCTCTTGTCCCTCTCCTTGTGCAATGTCATCACTCTCTGTTGTGCCATTTTGTTTAGAATTCCATTAAATCGTTAACATTATCTATGCTAATGATGAGGCAAAACTTTCCTCAATGCATCACCGAGTTGTTTGGGCTTTAAAAAGTCTGTACTTGTCCAACACAGTTACCAAAAACCAAAGTGGAAACAATAATCAATGTTTGTATTGAAGGGGCAGATAACTGAGAACCCAGCTGTTAATAGATTGTGGTTGCCCAATCAATTGCCTCCTCTTGGGGTAACAGTAACTTTTTGCTGGCCCCCTCAAAATAATTTCAACCAGGCATTTTTAAAACTAAATATACATGTTTATGCCAGGTATATGGCTATAGATTTAGTCCCAGGTATATGCAGGGAATACATCTCTTGTTGATGCTGGTACGGTCTGTCAATCAAAGATTCTGCAGTACATAACAGAATCAAAATATTTAATGTCACAATTCATTTGCTCTTTCACACAGTTACATAACAACTCAAAGAATTGACTGGATTTCATGGGTTTCACAGTCCTCCTCATTTCAACAGTCTTACAGGGTCAGGGTCAATCTGTTGAGACTGATGAAATGTGGGGCTGAAAACAGTTATTTTCCTCTGTCAAACTCCAACTGAAGAGAAACTTTTCTTTTCAGTCTCTTCACTGGCTGATGAATTCTCTGTTGTATGATGAGCTGCTCTGATTTAACATGACACTAATTAGTGAGTGGGCTTGGAGGCTCAGCTGATAAAAAGTCAAGTCACACAAGTTCAAAACTTCCCATAAAATACAAAGACCTACAATCTGGGTGGAACTGTTGTAGAGCAATGAAGACTACTAGACTAGCCTACTGGTTTGGAGCAAACTAGATAAACACTGGAGACTTCTGCTCCATAATGAACTATAGGACACATGCACAGGCAGGAAGATTGACTCCTGATCCAACATCTTGGCATTTTTAAACATACCTGAGCACCTGCTGGCTCCCATGGCCTGCCTTCTCGGGGGAAGAGCCCTTCTTCGACTTGATCTTCAGCTTGAAGAACTTAAACTTCTTCTTCTCCCCCTCATTTTTCGCATCCTTCTCCACCGACTCGTCCAAGTTGGCCTCGCTCCTGGAGAACAAACTTTTCAGGGACTTTTTGGATAAACTCTTCTTCGCCATCTTCCCCGGGCGATTGTGTCACCGAGGGCGGAGAGAGGTCTTTAATATGGGGTCACGTCTTCTTCAGCGCGGAGGATCCGGTCATTAGAGGCTGTGGAGGAAACCGCCTGATAACAGATGACAAGTCTGCTGCTGCTTCATGTCTGTGTGCGGCGCGCAGAGCGCAGGTGTAACGGCGGCACGCCCCCAAGCAGCTACACCCAAACCCCGGCATCCGCCATGTGACAACGCCTTTAGATGACTGATGGTCCCACTCCACATCATACACAGATAGAGGAAAATATTATTATTGTGATTTATTATAAAGCCTTACGATATTTGGAGTTTATAATGTGAACTCTCTCATTATCACAACTTTATTTAGATGTTATAATATATATATTTTTTAAGTTTTAAGTTCAATATTATTTAGGTCAGACACTCAATACCTGCCTCCATAGATGTCAACAATATGTATAACCTGTATTAGGTCTCCTGCCCCCGAAGGGCAATTAAAAAAAAAAAAAAAAAAAAAAAAACAGTAGAGCAGCAAGCTTAAGTTAAGATGAAAATACAAACATAAATATTTAAATAAATATATAGCCTAAATACATTATCATCAATGCACCAGTAATTTAGGTTACTAGACTAAACACACAAATTCTCATATAATGTAACCACTTCCTTTTAATAGAGGCCTCATAAAGTATCCATCAATAGTCATAATATTGTATGCTACAGATTACATACATACACTGAAATACCTCTATGTGCAACGTCACTGGATCGACGGCGACATCTCGTGGTGTCTGTGAAGTTTGCATCCCGGTCACACTAATCTGATTTAAAGGCGCAGAAGCACTCGTACTCTGTTTACGGTTTACATGCATGTCGTTTACTCTACCACATGATGGCGCTACCAATCCAGTGTTTCATGTAGTGATAGACAGACAGCCACTGCGTGACAAACAGGGGGAGTTGGTGCTACTGGTTGTAGTGCCAGAGTGAAAGTAGGAGTGAATGCTGTGGTCAGAATACTTAGATACATAAATGATACCATTATTATATCATAATATTAAAAATTCTAATTTCATTCAAAAGCTGCCATATTCATTTCACAATCATTGCAAAGTAGGCTATTATGCAGATAAATCTGACCCCTTATTACAGTAAATATGACAAAATAATACCATTCCTTTTTTTTCCTTTCTTTTTTATTTTTTTTTTTATTTTTCTTACAAATTATTTTTTCTAAATGAAAACCGCACACAATGGTTAAGCACAGTGTATATCTAAAGAATAATGTATTTAGGTCATTTGAAAAGTAAAAGTAGCCTACATGTTATTTTTGGCTTAGGTGTATATGGATTTATGGTATAATTGCAATGTAATTACAGTACAGTCTGTACTTATCTGCACCACCCATACTTGTTATATAAGGAAAAAAAAAAAGAAAGATAAGAGACCGAAAATGAATCTTAAATGATTTTATTTCTATATGGGTGTAATTACAATAACAGTGCATATCTGTCATTTTGCTATGCTGCTACCATCAGCCACCTGTTTTATAAGGCGATGAATCCATGCCAGGAACTGGGCCTCTAATCTATATCCCCCTCTGTGCATATCATTCAACAATATACCATATTCCCACGTTTGCTGTGTGGTAATTGTATTACAGGCAGGAGAAGTATTTAGATCTAATATGTTCTAATAATAGATTTTAACAGCAGGTTTCAATGGGAAGTAATAATGCAGGGCTCATCATAAATAATTAGTAGTTTGGAGGGAAAAAAATCAAGGCATAGAAATAACTATCTTTACTGTCACATCATGTATCAAACTGTTCTGAGTAGTTCCTTTATTGTAGCTATTGCATCAGCTGATGTAATAGTTGCATTGGTGGTACCTACCATTTTCCAAGACAAAATTACAAATGATCTATTTTTTATAAGTGATTCAGGCCTTGTCAGTAATACAAGCTGGTGGCTAAGATTGAAGTTCCCTGACATCATTTTACTGTAACAGCAGCCGGTGATATGTTTTAATGGTGCTTGATATGGGTTTCACAAAGATTTTAGTAAAACATGTTTTCTTCTCTTCTGTCCTCAACTAGTAACACAAGACAATAGTCCTGATGGTGGCGTCACAGTACGCATCTAAATTTCAAAACTTTGAAAATAAATTCGTAACAGATCAACCATATGTGCTATGGCATTACAACTTTCACTTTAAAATTGCCTAATTTTGCCTATTTAAAAAATTGAACATTGCTATCAATACATTCATTGCTTTAAAGCAGAAGTAAGCGATCCGGTCGTTTTGGCTAACTTCTTCTCAGCCCCCGCCCTCGTCATGGATCTATTGATCCTCGTCCCTACGTCACCACATTCACGCGCATCCCTTGGCTGCACACACAGCCCTTCATGCCGTTCTCTCTCCTCATTGGATAAAGGTTGTAGGATACAAGGAAAGTTTTCTCCTCGGCTTACAGCAGAGCAGAGTGACTGAGAGACCCATGTTTCAGACCAAACACTCTATATAAGTGATTGCCGTCGGAAGATATAACTATTTAAGACTTATATTACACACAAACATTCCGCTTACTTCTGCTTTAATTCTACTTGACACTGCAGCAAGATGACTACTGCACAAATACAACAAGTTCCACCATACAGTGATTGATTAATACTCAATTGCTATGAATAATGGCAGATATTTCAGCACAAGATGAGACTGTATCCCTATAGGCCGGTGCATATTCTCATTTGTCCAGGTCATAGTATTTCAAAGGAGGTTAAATCGAAAGCAACTGGACTTAGTTATTTGTCTAGGAAAAGACAAATAACTAAGTCCAGTTGCTTTCGATTTAACCTCCTTTGAAAAAAAGTATCCCTATACTGTAGGCACAATGATGGTAAGTGTGTGTGTGTGTGTGTGTGTGTGTGTGTGTGTGTGTGTGTGTGTGTGTGTGTGTGTGTGTGTGTGTGTGTGTGTGTGTGTGTGTGTGTGTGTGTGTGTGTGTGTGTGTGTGTGTGTGTGTGTGTGCGTGTGTGTGTGTGTGTGTGATTACTTGTCTGTGAAGTGATCAGTGTTGTTTATTAGCCTCTTTACTGAACTACACTCACATGGTGAGGTAAACCACCTTTTTTTATCTTTATGCATTAAACCTTTAGACCCATTTAGCTGTTTGCTGCAGCGTCACAACCTCGTGTTATTACTCAGTGCTCCACACCCATGTATATTGCCTTAAGTTCTGACTAAAAATAACAGAAACTGCAAGTCAAACCAACAGGGACCCATGATTTAGGAATAAACACCAATGAAATGACAACCACGTCACTGCCTTTCAGGGATTTCAAACTGAAACGGAACATTTGCAGTGGAGCAAAGTTCAGTTTTTTTTGTTGTTACTTTTTGGCACTGATTATCCTCCAAATCTTTCTGTTGAATTAAAAGAGAAAGCCATGTGATGTTCGTGTGTAGTTCGTAAAGTGAAACACAATCAAGATACTTGGTAGTTGGCCAAAGCCAGCTTCTTCCAAGTAAGGGCTAGGTCAAAGGGGTAGGTAGGCTTGGCTACAGATCAAAACACTGCCTCATGTGTCACATTTTTATTTTCTTGATTTTTGGAGACGGATAATGCAGGTGATCATAAACAGAACATTTACCCATTCAAAACAAGCGTCACTTATTATTTATGTTTATCTTCCTTGTCTATTCAAATGTCTTTTAGATTGTTATCTGTTGTGAAGTTTTAAGTTTGCGACACAAACACTTAACAATTAAGCCAGATGCTAATTTTGTATGGTAATCTACACACAGCTCAGAGCAAGGTGACTTTGAAATAATATGCCATAGTCTGCCTGAATTCTGAAAAGTCTGTAATCCACAGTCTTAAATCTGTGATCGATCATTGATCTCCAAAACATATCGATCGAGCCACTGTTTGTTCAGGCTTAGGAAATTATCTTTTTTGGTTTAAAATAACCACTCCCTCAAGGTGTCATAGGTCTCGTTAATGCCCCAAAAATGTATAGTGTGCATACATGTGATTGCAGGTAGCCTTTGCCACGATGGTCAAAATATGCTCAGATTGTAATGTTCAAGACACATCCTGTGGTCGTGGAGAAGATGTTAATCTGTTTCAGAAGGGTCAAATTATTGGCATCAAGCAAATAAAACATCTAAGGAGATTTCTGAGACTAAAATTGGGTTAAGAACTGTCCAACGCATTATTAAAAGCTGGAAGAGAGGAACCATCATCTTCAAGGAAGAAATGTGGTCCAATGTGACCACAGAGTCAATTAAAAAAATGAATGCAACTCTGGATGGAAATAAATGTGACATTGCAGAAGCTTATCGAAACAACATCACAGCAAATGTGTGCCGTAACCAAAGCTAATGGTGGTCCATTTAAGTATTAGAGTGTGTGACTTTTTTGGGACGAGCAGTGTACAGTATATACAATCAACATTGTAATTGTCACCACGACCAGAACTGGCACTCAGGCTGTTAACAGTGAATTCCCTGAGCATTAGCTAGATTACTTCATTCTTTGTTGTTCCCTCTTTTCTCTCCTCCCCTCACCTCCCTGCTCTCTCATACACTGAATCACTATGGTGTTATCACTATTCTAGGAAAACAGGACAGGGTATGTCTGATATGAACAGGGGTCAACACTAATTTTGTCCAGGCCGCATATGTGATGTTGCCTTTAGCGTAATCGTCTTGACACACTGAATGCCGAGAATTTGTGAGCATGAAAGTGAAATTCAGTTTGATTAAAAGAAGCCCATGTGGGAATGATGGCATTTTGTGATGTAAAAACATTACTGATTAATCTTAAGATCAAATGTCAACCTTATGACCACAGTTTTCTCCCTTGTGATTCTCTTTCTTAACAATATTGTAATCCAAGGAAATGACGCCAGTCGAATACTGAATTTCATTGTGCTATCAAGCAATGGTTCCTGTAAGGACCACCCAGTGACAAATAGTGACAGAAACTGCATCCATTTCCTCCTGGAAGTCGAAACTAGCTGGTTTTCCAGAAAAGGAACTGCAGAGGAAGTTAATCTGTGTAAGTTAGATGTATTAAGCAACCTGAAACAAATAAACAACTTCCCTGAAAATTTCTATCGCCACTCAGTGATGTAGAGTGAAGAGTGGGTCCTTGTGAAGAGTACAGTACATGGCAAGCTGGGTTATTGGTTGATGCATGCAAACATTCATGTCGCACATCTAGTGACCTGACCATGAACTCTTTAAGGGATGTCTTGGATCATGTTCGTTTTAATGTCTAAAAAGATTCTTGCAGTCCAACACTACTGTGTTTTACAAATCTTGTGTTGAGTCAGGAGATTAAATTCTCTCTCTCTCTCTCTCTCTCTCTCTCTCTCTCTCTCTCTCTCTCTCTCTCTTTCTCTCTCTCTCTCTCTCTCTCATTTGAATGAGTTTAAAGATGGTTAGTCTGGTCTAGGGGCCAGTTTTATGAGTTATTCATAACTGTAGCTGTTTAGCTATGGAAGTGACACTGATTTAAAACAGACTGTGCACTGTACTAGTTATGTCTGTTTGTCTTTCTGTTCCTGAACATACCACCCAGAGTGAAGAGTAAAAAAGTACCGGCTTGGGTCGGCATAACCAGATATCTATTATGAGAGACATTGTGATGATAGCTTGTGATGATACAATTCCTGTTTTCATAATTATTTGTTTTTGATTGGAAAAAGCGTTCTGTAACAACCACTTTGACCAGATAAGAACTTTTTAATTGATAGATTCAAAAATAGCTGCAGATGATGATTTAATGAAGGACGGATTAACATTGTAAAATGTCCTGGTTTCTGTGCACTTCAGGGCTGCATATGCATGCACTGTGTGTTTCGAAGGATGTGGTATATAGAGTGCCCTGCAGTTTTTTTCTTTTTATCAGAACAACACACATGTATGTAATTTTTTCTCTTAAATATGTGGCCGCTTCTTCTTACTCTTAATAACACAATAGGATAAACACAGCGTCTGGCAGCCTGGCAGAACTAGAGGATTTCCTGTCACGGGTTTGCACTTTTAAAGGTCTGAGGTGTTTTTATTCTGGTCAGTGGTGTGTAGGTGTTTAGATCACAAGAGGAAATACTACAGAATGAGGAGTCATTGCACAGCAGAAAGAAAAAGAATGTGGTTAAGAGACAGAAAGATTGAGAAACAGAGAAACAGAGAAAGAAAAAGAGTCTCAGAGAGAATTACTGTAAAGAGCAAGCCATGCTTACAGTAACTTTACCATATGTTTTGTCGGATGAAAGTATGCCTCACTGCCATGGGGCAAAAAATGATCAAGGTAAAGGTTTCATGTTCAATTACGTATATGCCTGCCAGCATACACCACACAGTTGTTATCTTTCTAAAGCAGAGGAAGTCTTGTCTTGTTTGAAAAGTGCTGCAAAAATGGGAGACTCTGACCTTAAATAAAATGTCTGGCCTTAATGGTCTTCCAATGAATTAAATTGAATCTGAAACAGCTGCAGTGTTTCATGATGTAGGCTAATTGCAGCTAGCGCTGGCTTAATCACACCCCTTTCATTCCTTTTACACTCTGCAATGGTATTTGACAATAGTAATCTAAGAAAAAGATTTCTAAGAAAATGAACTAATCAGGGCTTGAAACTTCCTAGAGATTAGCTATTACAAGCACAAGTGGAGAGGGGGGGACAGGATGTTGCAAAGGCGTAAGCCTGTGTTCCTGTCTACAATGTCATGACTCTGTCATGACTTTTAGTTAAAAAAAAAAAATTTAAAAAAAAAAAGACTTTTAGATATTGAAAAACTTGACAAGAAGAAGAATCAAAGTTTTTTTTTACAAGTTGTAACACAAGTGAGAATTAACAGCCTTATAATAAACAATCCAGGAGGAAATAAAAGCTGGTCTGACTTTCTTTTTCATCTGAGAGGATGAGCTTTGATAAACTGTCAACTGAAGACAACATAGTGGCCATACTTTAAGTGTCAGATCACAGTAATGAAAGTTGATCACACCTATACGGACTTAATGTAACCTGAGGAGTTGTTACATCTGCAAAGAAGTTAAGGAGTTATGTTTCCACCCATCTGTGTTTTTGCAAAAAGTAGCCTAACAAACTTGATAGAACAATGACAATGGGACATGGGTAAGAGAGGAACTGGGGCAGATCTTGGCTACTTACTGTACCATTGTTATACCCGTTTTGTTGTTGTTTTTTACTTTGGAGCCCCCCCTCCGATCACTGTTACCTTTTCAGAGCAGGTTGGTTGCTACAACAGTGAGTTGATGTCGAACAAGGATGGACCAGGGTTAGCTGGTTAGCATGCTAACTTCAGTAGAAGTTATGGATGTACTTGAAACAAGGGATGAAGTTTAAAGCTGAATTTAAAACGTTTCTTCTAGACTGGTAAGTAAAGAGCTGTTGATGCTAACATAGGCTATAGCTAATTGGCTTAGTAGCCTAGTAGCCTGTCTGATAACCAAACTTGTCCTGTTTCACGAAACCCAACAAAGTCATTTTTGTTCTTAAAACTAAATCATATCCATAGTGTGTCACATTAAGAAAAAAATAGGCTACCTTTTTAAATTTTTACTAGCCAAAGTTTTTTTTTCTTATTTCCATGAGCGGTAGGCTTCTGGTTATCATGCAAAATTACTCATGCTTATGATATAATTTTAGGATGACATTGGTCAACTGCCAGAAATACAGCATTTTTGCTGTATTGTCCACCATTAAAATCTACAAAAAATGAACACAAAACAGCAGATGTATAGAAACAATATTCTTTAATGTGCTACATCATGTAAATATAAAAGTATCATCAAAATATTCTCTCACATATAAATTCTGGACATCTCATTAAAACCTGTTTCGAAAAATAAACTACGTATCGAAACACATCAAAGAAAAGGAAGAGAAACTACAACATGATAAAAAAGACATCAGGCTACTGACTCAGTAGTAAAATTCTCAAGAACAGTTCCCGCCCGCCTTTTTGTTTAAGGTAACACCAAAAGCACACCGATCTGCAATTTCATTTCAGTGATAAAACAGAAATGTTAACAATGCTGGAAAACAGGGCTCCTGTTTTGTTTTCGCTTTTTTGTTGATCTCCAGCGCTGCACATGAGGTACAAACATCTGAATTAAGATTTGGATAAAGCTTGACTCACAGACATTCACAGCAAAGTTTCGTACTTTATGTGAGAAATGGCTAAAACACCTGATTCTGGCAAAAAGCTAGATAGCAATACATGTTAGGATGCAGAATTGTCTTTCAAAGAAGATAAGCTATGTAAGTATTGTGTTGCGATAATGTGATCACATTGCATCTACAGTATTTTTCTTTTGGTGTTATTTGGTTTTATGAGCAATTTACTGGATAACAAAGAAATTATGTGAATACCACTTTATTCCTAATATTAAAACCAGTTAAATAAGGATCCAAAAATGTTGCTACACATACATGTTATTTAATTGTAAGTTTGGCAATTGCTTATTAACATAGCTTCAAAATACCTGATTTTTTTCCCTTTTAATCATCAATAAATAAAACAGTTTAGGAGCAGGAAGGTAGTTTGTGCTATCAGTGTCTTTCATATATACACTTCCACTCATATTGTACACATGCACCCAAAAGCTCAAACACACTGTCACACAACAAGTCAAACAATACACAATCAAACAAGTGAAGACTTATCCACAGGTTCATGCCATGTCATTGTATCTGAGTCCTTTTGTGGTTTTCCTAAGAGATCGAATCTCTTTGGAAACATCAACATAGAAAAAAAACACTAACAGCAAAGACAAAACTATGAGGAAACTAAATAAATATAGATGATCTCAAATTACAAAAA
This sequence comes from Trachurus trachurus, assembly GCF_905171665.1. Lineage (NCBI taxonomy): Eukaryota > Metazoa > Chordata > Actinopteri > Carangiformes > Carangidae > Trachurus > Trachurus trachurus. The sequence goes on along the minus strand of NC_139904.1, from coordinate 13,022,930 downwards.
AAATAATAAGTTAAAGCACAAAAAGCAAACACTTCTCTACCTGAGTGAAAAGAGTTTTAAATACTTCACAGCTTAACGCCTTCCTCGCTTAACTTTCTAAACTGAGTTTTGGGAGGAAGTACAATCACTGAATACCCTCGCCCAGTCTTTGGAATGCTCTTCTTTTGGTGTTGCGCTCAGTGGATTTTGACAGTACATATTCCCTGTTTTTGCCTCTCATGGACAATACAGGGAGTTTTATTTGGCGACATCTGTTTTCTTTGTTGATGATATGCTGTATGTTCATCTTTATATTTTCTCACTGTCCCTCTGTCTTCACTGTTGACCGTTTGTGGAGATGGACAACACTGGCTCTCTCCTGATAGGCTGATGGAGGGCTGAGATGTGATGCAGGTACCGCTGGTTGGGCCATGGGCATTGCTGGTGCATTAATGGCCGCTGTAAGGGCCTTCAGGAGTATGGTTGCCTCCCTCTGATCCTCCTTCCCCTCGCCCTCCAGGGTACGTGCCAACCAGCGCTCGACAGCCTCCTCCATCTGCGGCGCGGATGCCGTTTCTGTGAGCGTGTCGGCCTCTTGGCTCGCGTCGAACCGCTCCAACATCTCTTTCATGTGCACGTTGACATGGGCGTTGGAGTTGGCCAGGCAGCAGCTGCGTTGGTGGATACGGAGGGAGAAGCGGTGGAAGAAGGCCTGCGTGCAGAGCTGGCAGCGGTAGGGACGGTCGCGGCTGCTGTGGAGGCGGCGGTGCAGTTTGAGGTGAATGTATTGGGTGAACTTGGTGTTGCACAGTTTGCACTGGTATGGTTTTTCCCCGGAGTGGAGTCGAAGGTGTGTTTTCAAGTTGCTGGTGCTGCTGAAGCGTTTGTGACACACCTGGAAAACACCAAGTGAAATGTTATGACTTCTGATAATGACTAAATGGTTAACACCTAAAGGAGAAAAGACTGTGTTTAAGGTCATTATGGAAAAACTGAGCACTGATGACCTGTTGTCATCCTGATGTTATTAATAGTGTAGTATCAGGGTTGACCATGTTATTCCTGTTCCATGTGGCACTTATATAAAACAAGAGCGATTACTTTTCTTTCTTTGTGAGACTAGTTCGATCAAACACAACTGAAAACACACACGCCCATACAGTCACATCATAAAACAAAAGATACAATACGTATGTTCTTACTTAACAAGATGGGTAGCGTCTCATTGAAAAGCAAATTACCAGAAAGGTATGTGAGTCAGTGACTCATTGATGTGCACTGTTACAGTATAAACTTTGTTTTTGTTTTTGTGTGCGTGTGTGTGTTTCGCACTCTTGATTTTACATCAACTTCAAAGTGAGGAAGCTTGTAAAGAGGAACAAAAACAAGATTATCAACATACCTGGCATTCATGTGGTTTCTCCCCTGTGTGGACGAGGTGATGTTTCTGGAGATGGGCCAGCTGAGTGAAGCTCTTCTTACACAGGTTACACTGGAACGGTCTCTCACCACTGTGCACTCGGAGATGGACCTATACAATTGTGCATGAAGTACAGAGAAATTTGATGAGTATTGGTGTTGAATGGCAAATGATGAGTAGAATATTTAGTAAAGAGACTACATTAATAGCAAATCAAAATGAAAACTGAATGTTACCTTGAGATTCGACAGCTGTCCGAAGGTCTTTGAGCAGATGTTACATTCGTACTTGATCTTTCCATTCTGCTTCTTAAGGGGGTAGGGCAGGGATTTGTGGCCTGGGCCGTTGCGAGGCGCTGTGCTGCTTTTGGTGGTGGCCAGGCTCAGGTTCATGGCCTCCTCGCAGCCAGAGGGAGACTGCTCGGGAGACTGATGCTGGCTGATGGGCTTCGGGAGAGGGGAGAGCTCCGGGGTGGCCGGGGCGCCTCGCGGTGGTGATACATTTGGCGTTAGTTCTTTCAGACCTCCTTGTGGAGACGGAGGGAAGGGGAGGGAAACTGGAAGCAGGTTAGGTGAGCCGATAGGCGGGTACGGGAGTCCGTCTGTGCCCAGGTAGCCGTTGTATCGGAGGGATCCTCTGGAAGGCAGCATCCCGGGAAAGGGAGGGGAGTACGAGGGGAGGAGGAAGCGAGGATAGTGTGGGTTGTAGGGGGGAAGAAGCTGGTATGGGGGCTGGAGGGGTCTGGACTGTGGGTAGAGAGGGTAAGATGACACCAGCCCTTCCCTGTGCCCGTAGAGGCCGTGGAGATGAAGGGGGAGGTTTCTGTGTGGGAGTGCCGGGTGGTGATCGGCCAAATATTGGTGATTCAAGCCCAGGCTGGGTTCTCTGTGCTGCGGCTGAGGGGAGGGAATGATCCCCCGGCCCTCTGGATCCCGGTCACACCTCTCCTCCTTCTCCACCTTTTTGCTGAAGTCCATGATCTGCTCGTCCGGCGTGTCCGGCGGAGTGTCTCTCTCCAGCATCTCCACGTCGATCTTCTCCTCTCCTTCCTCCTCCTTCTCTTCTTTCATGTCGTCCTTTGTTCTGTCTTTGAGCCACGTCTGCTGAGGTAGGTGCTTGGGGTATTCTGGCTCGTGGTCTTCATCAGCACTCTTGTATTCTGCGAGGGAGAAAATAAAAATGTATTGAGTATTGTCACATATTTTAAAGGGTATACCTCATAATGGCATCAAATGAGGGTGAGTATGGTTTCCTATATTTCTGTAGAAAAGCTTTATAGTGCGCTATGTATTTGGACATCTGTTCAGAAAGTTAAACAGACAGTCAGACATCCGCCTACAGAGGAAGGCACTCCCTCTTATGGTAAATGATAGTAGTTTCAGTTTTGACATGACACGTAAATCATACAGTGCAGGTTTCTATTTGTCAATCATAGTAGTGATTTTGGTGTGGGAGAATGTGCTGGTGGTGTGTGTGGGCGTCCATGTGTCATGTCATGTATGAGCACTTGAACAGCAAGATTCTGAGTTTCGTTTGGTTGAAACTTTTCTGAGTATTACAGCCTTACCGTATATTAACCACAAAAAAAATGTGAAACATCTCTTCCCTTTTTCCTCCTCTTTCTCTGTTTGAGAAAGCCTCTGCTCGACCGTCTGTCACTAAAGTGCTGCGTGACAACTGAGCTACATATAAAGCCATAGTCTAACCCCTAACCGTAACCCGTATAGGTGCCAACTCTTTTCCCTTGCCATTCATTTTGATATTCTTTGTCAAAGTCACATCCTGGTTGGATTGATGCATTTGAAAGCACAAAGTGACTCAAAACATCCTCTGGGTTTGTGTGTTCAAGCGCTGCCACTAAGCCTCAATAACCAACACCTAGATTGCATTCAAAATATATCAGAAAATCAAGCCTGAGGACAAACAATGAGCATACTTGGACTTTGACATAAAAGGACGTGAATGTCTGCATGATCCTTTACGTTGATAAAACAATGTAATGATACCGCCTTAGCATTAGTCACCCAGATGAATGACGGTGCAGTGCATCTGGTGTATCCAGTTAGTATGAATCATCAGACTTAGTGGCAACAGACAATCATTTGGGATGATGAGGGTATGACTTGTAACTGAACAAACGCAAGTGACTCACAAAGATACAGTACTTTGACCACCCATTAGTCCTCGGCTCTCGTTAAAACCCTCACGTTATTTACCCCATCTCATGTGATACTGAGATTTGTTTGGTCTATTTGTGGTGTGTGCATTCCACATTATCTTACATAAATATTTGTCTCTCTCTGGTGAGCCAGACAGGAAGAAAGAGCATCAGACCCACTATGTTTACTGTTAGCAAAAGATAACATCATGTCTTCTTCACGACATAATGTGCTTTTATACACTCTTGAAATGAAAGAATTTGGTTGATACTATCTTCCACCTTGTGTGACGCAGACCTGTGTTTAGTCACAGCACAGATGTGAATCTGTCATTTTATCAGTTCTAGTAAGTAAGCACTGACAATTACTTATTTCTATTTTTGTGTGTGTCATTGTTCTGCCTCCACATCAAAACAACTCTCAATCAGCTGTCTTTCACTCCTTCCCGCCAACTCATTATTTAGCAAGAGTAATGCAACATCACAGGGGGGGAGTCACGATCACACATGATTCTTGTTTTGGTTGGTTGTGGGAAAGTAAATCTGTACTGAACAGGCCATGGCTCTCTAGGCTACTCTCCATTCAACAACCATCACATTACAAATAACGAAACAAGAGCTGTGTCCACTCCACTGCCCTGGAAAGATACCAACAATACAACATAACATCTCCAATCACAAATAGGGAAAGCTGCACTCACTCTGTTTGATGTCATCCTGTTGGCTGCAGAGCCTCTGGGCGAACTCCCGGCTGTACCAGACCAGCAGCTCCTGTTTGGGCTCCACCGGCCGGATGGTGTAGAAGTAGATGTCTCGGCCGTTCTGGCACGCCACCAGGTTCTGTTCGGACAGCGAGCGAGCTGGGTTGACATAACGCATCCAGTTGCTCCTGTGGACGTCATAGCCATCAAGGAAGTTTTGAAGCTGGCCACCGCTATAAATCTGTAAAAAAAAAAAAAAAAAAAATTAAAAAAAAAGGTTAGATAAGACAAATGTAGACTCACTTTTTTTGTAGCAGCTGAAGCAGCTGATTTGTGTGTAAATTGTATCCATCTACACATTATATAATTTGACCATCCACTGCATTTAATGTTATTACCACTCCAATTTGAAAGAATCAAATTCTGATTAAAATCTACACAAATCAATTAGAATAAAACAGAAAAAAATAAATAAATAAAAAGAAAAGAGTCAAAAATATTCACCTCTGCCATGTACACTTAAATATTCTCTATTCTCTTCAGTTACACTGCTCTGCTCCTGTAGTCTGTGCCCTACAGCTGTGCTCTTTGCGCCCTGAGAGTTTAAGTCTTGTGTGTGTTTGTGTGTGTTCACCACTCCTTTTGAGGCAGGGAGGCGTGGCCCACTTCGTCTCTCACTCTCCCTCTCTCTCTTTTCCTCTCATTTTCTCTTCCTCTGAAGTCGCTGCTATTGTTATTATTGCCTAATATTTCATTTCATGGTTAAGACACACGCTTAGTGATGATAACTAATAAGCCAAAATGTATGCCTTGGCTTGTGGAATCAAACAAAATGAAAGGGAAATGTGACTGTTGGCAGAGTGTCAGCACAGGTGCTGGCAGACAGCCAAGTGCACGCACATGCAGGCATGCCTCTGGCAGCACGTCCGCTCTGAGTTCACCTGTAATGCGGTTGATAAGATAATGACTCCAAGTAAACGTCAGACTTTCACTACTGTAGGAACACCCATTTGCACAGGTTTACAGGAAATAAAGCCGGAAGGAAAATACGTGGGCTGACAGCAAAAAGTCCTTTTGGGAATTGACTCAGCAGAAAATAAAAAAATCCTGAATGACACAAGCAAAGTGTGGATGTGAGAGAGAAAAGAAACTCGGCGGACAATAAGGGGGCGGAAAAACAAGGATTGTTTGAGAGTATGTGTGTGTTTATTGAACAATAGCCCCTTCCTTTGTGTATGTGACATAAGTGGAGTGCTGAGTGCCGGTAAAGCTCTGATGACTGTGTGAGAGTGAATCCACGGTTACGTGCCACCAGCCTATGCTAACTTCCTCTAAAATTTTGACCAAAAAGCCCTGTGCACCAGTTCATTTTTGTTTCCTTATTGACGTACAGACGCAGGCTGCGTGTGAAACTTCTGTATCTCAGCAACTAATGTCTCTTTTTCTTCATGGTAAACAAAGGTTCGCAATCTCCTCTTTTCTTTTCTTTTTACTATCCTCAGAGTCATTTTCTCACATCTAGCTTTTAAACTTCCCCTGATTTAGATGCCTAGATTTTAATTTATAGAAAGTGCATGTGCATGTATTGTGTATTTATGTAGATCTGTACATTTGTATAATTGTTTCTCTTACCCTCCAGAAGTATTTTCTGTTGGCCTGTTTTGGTACGTTGTCTTTGGTGTAGATGTCTCCTTGCAGGGGGCCAAACCGAGTCCCCTGTGGGATGTACTCTTTGCTGAACACACCTGTCACCTGGAAAACAGGACAAATACGCAATATTGTTAGGTTTCTATTCCACATTGACTTGTTCTTTTATTGTATTATTAACTCTTTAAATGTAAAAGAACACACAGTTGCTTTCAAGTGAAGTGCTGCTTAAGCAATTATCCACACACCGGCCCCACCATTTTTAGATCTACACATTTAAAATAGTTGTAAAGCCTGTGTTTGCCGGCCTCATTCGTGGAGTCATGGCAGCTTTGTTATGTTGACCCAGACAGACTCTAGAGTCACATTTAAACCCACAAGGTGACCCACTTTCTACACTAATGAGTTAAACGAATGAAGAGAATTACACTTTCTCTGACTTACTCCACTGACCTGTTGGCCGCATAACCCTCCCCACCCCCCATCCCCCCACACACAGACACAGTGAGTGGGAGAGAGGAAGCGATGTCACCTGTTGTTTGTCTTGTGTCTTGTGCTATGCTCTTGTAAAATAAATAGAGGAAAACGCTAGATGTTTGATTTAAGTGACTAACATAATTTAGAATGCGCTTGCTCATTAGGAAGGTCTTTGTTTCTCTTTTTTTTTTAGAACCGGATTTGCCCATGGAAGTGGAAATGAGTAGGCTACAACTGGATTCCATGGAAGAGGTGCTTCAAATCCTGTCCAAACATATACACTACATATAGTTTGTATTGCAAAACTGAAACGTGCTGGGGACTTTTTTTTCTCCCGTGTGAATATTTTGCCTGGGGACATACAGTAATGTATGTGGTAATGTGTATGGTATGCCACATGCTGTTATTCATACAACATGTTCAACACTGTGGGGTAAGTTTCTTTTTGCAAGAGCTGGGAAGACAGTATTGGTAAAGATAAGAAGATAAGTTAATATCCTCTTTTTCGGCAACTTTATCATTCACACTTGACAGAGTGAGCAGGCTTATGGTCAACACTCCTTTAAAAAAAAAAAAAAAACCCAAGCGCACGCACACACCATCGGGCAGCAGCATCTGCGGCGCACACGCGGCCTCGCTTTCTCGAGAAGCTTTGTGTTCAATCCTTGAATAACCCCCCACCCCCAGCCCACCCTTACTCCTCGCCCTTTGCCCCCCAAACATAAACACACACTCTCTCTTCCTGCCAGTGAGGAATTTAATTTCAAGCTAAACTAACCCTTTAAAAGGATTTTCTACGGCACTCAAACCTTAAGAGACAAAAACAAGGTGACAAACACCTTGAGCACTTTGGCATTATCTATTACAATATAAAGGGTGGAGCCAGTTTTCTGAAAATGTTGTATAAGCAGTTAATTAAAGGAACAACAGGTCACTGAGGGCGGCATGGATGTGTGTGTGTGTGTGTGTGTGTGTGAGGAGCAGCCGTCCACGCCGCGGCGAGGTGATTCCTGGATGTGATGAACCAGTGTGACAGGGACATTGTGCTTCGCTGGCGTTGCGTGACTAACGAATCGCTGTGGCTGCTGCTGCTACTTAACCGCTCAGTCCAGCCAGGTTGGGAGGGAGGGAGGGAAGGGTGTTGAGGAACGGAAGAAAAGGAGGGTGGGTGTTCTTAAGTGTGCAACCCACGCTATCACACTCCCGAACGCCCTCCTTTTCTCTCCCTGTCACGTCACCACCCCCCTCCGTCCCTTTTCTTCCCTCCCTGTTCCTCTATGCTCCCTTGTCTTTTCTGGATCCTCTAGAAATAGCTCGTGTGCCCGCCAGGTTGAAGCCTGATGCCTGGCTGCTTGCCTGGCTGGCTGCCTGTCCCTGATGAAAGTTAATCATCTGGTTTTAACCTAAATCCCTCCCCCACCGCCACCCCTTCAACACTCAAACACACACACACACCCTCTTTCCCCCCCCAGCTTCTGCCTCCCTCCCTCCCCACCCGTCCCCTCACTAGCACCCGTTGCTGACGCCCCATCTGCCACGTGCCCCCTCCACCCTTCGTTCGCCTTCACCCGGCACGCTTCGGGATAGAAATGGCAAATTGGGAGTCTTATCCAAACAGGTGCTGGACATGTACGGAGCAATATGTTGATCCGCATGATGATACGTATGAAGCCCAGTGAGCTGACTCCATTTTCCATTGTATTTATCCACTTTTGGTCTGACCGTATCTGCCATACACACACCTGGGGGGGAAAAATCCCTTCCTTCCTGACAATTGTGTGAGCTGTGTCACACACATCCCACAAAAGCCACACTGAGGAGCAGCTGTGTTTCATGTTCGTCAAGGCCAAGGGAAATGAATTTCCCAGCTTTGGCGACAGTGAGTCAAGGAGAGAGATTCACATGACACCATCTTTAGGAAGGGAAACCACTCAATGGACAGGAGCTTGATCAAAGCCGATTACTGGCAAACATGTGAGCGTGTGCTTGTTTCTATGTTTCCATGTTTCTTTTTGTTTTTATGCGATATCTTTCCATCTCACAAACAGAACGTACACTGACCGCAAAGAAGCAGAAGAAGCTTGTTGTTGGAGATATGAGATGCAGTTGCATTATAAATATCAACTTTATTGGTCAAGTAAACACTGCTGCATGTGAGTACAAGCAAACTGCAAAATCAAGTTTGGCTGCCTTAAGTGTGAGTGTGTGAAGTATTTGTAAGATGTGTTAGCTGGCGAGAAAGGACTATAGGGATTTGAAATTAGTCCTGAGCGAGATTTTATCACCAGGGTTTGCATACTTTTCTTATCCTGCAGCATTTAATGCTGCAGATGCAGGAGGAAGAGAGGCGACTGAGAGCAGAAGAAGAGGAACAAAGAACGCAGAAAGTGTTGCCTAGGTCAGGGCAGAAAGAGGAAGGGGACAGCAATGGCAACCACAAGCATCAGTGTTAAAATGATGAGCTACAAAAGAAGTGAGTGTGAGATCGCTTTCTCTCTTCCTTTTAAGGCAATCATTCTGTCTTGAACTACACCACAAATGACTTCTCAAAACTTGGTTGCAGTAGTGTGCAGTTGGAGACATGTCTGGGCAGATCCATAATTTCCTTGCACTGCGGGATCAGCTGACTGATAGAAAAGTAGCAGGATGATATTGCGTATGCTCTTCCTGCGAGGGCACGGCAGGTAAAGTTCACAGGCACGGTTGTAAAGAAGGAAGACAAAAAAAATAAACACCAGGGGAAAGTCTTGATATAATTACACTACCATGGAAGCCAAGCTGATCCCTGATATCTTACTCTGCGTGCATGTGTGTGTGTGTGTGTGTGTGTGTGTTTATGTCCTGAATAACATAACACCTCCATGCCTTATTACATGCCATGCATGTACAAACAGATATGAAGAAGCTGTACAATGTCTAAAACACGTGAGTGACATAATAGAAGTTAAGGTGGCCAGAGGACATAAAAAGACCTGACCTCAAGCTGCCAGTGACCTCATGTCCACTGTCCCACATTACACACACACACACACACACGCCCTGTGCGATCTACTGCATTTGTGAAGAACTCATTAGTCAGCAGATCTTTTGTTCAGAGTAACCCAATGCAGATGGCCCAACAGAACGTTATGTAACCGAGAGTGATTATTTTGAAGCATAAAGCTCTAATCTCAGAAAACTGGCTTAGATGATGTGTTGTGTTTATGATGTGTTGTTGTTAGTCAATTTAATAGTGAGACATTCAAAACAATCTGAAGCAAGTGAGTCGCTCTTACCTCGTTGTCTGTGCCGTATTCAAAGGTGAGGTTGCGTGGGATGGAGGTCATGGCTTTGGGCAGGCTGAAGCTGGGGTCCGACACTTGGTCCGGCACGATGTAGGTGCAGTTGAGGGCGAAGTCCATCTCCCTCCACCCGCTCATGTCTCCTGGTGTGCTATCCAGCTTCATCTTGACAATGTAGAGTTGACTGTAGGCAATGGACTTTAAGACCTTTAAGTTTTGGTTTCGCTCTGTTTGGTTTTCTTTGCTTTGGTATGCGAGCACTTTGGTTTAGTTGGGATAAGTCCCTTGTCTTAGGTATGTTGACTGAAGCTCAAGATCTGAAAAAGCAAAAGAGAGAAAGGAACATCAATAATCATAGCCTGTTATTATCAGATAGCGTTGAGCTATTCTAAACATATTTCAGGAGGAAGTAAACAGTCGGAAAGATTTGCCCTTTTTTCAAGTGGCAGCCTAACATGAAATCTTTATCCACTTGAAACTGGCAATACAATTTGACCTGATGTTCAATACAAGTGTATCCACAACAACGTATGTCCCTGTGTGTGGTTCAAAAATTCTCAAGGCTGTTTCCAAGATTCGCTTTCAGTTTCTTAATTAAGACCTCCTGGCAGTCATTCATTATTCAATAAGACACATGAAGAACCAAAGTTCAATGACACCGTTCTTGGCAACCATCCCCATTGGCTACTCAGTTTAACCAGGCATTTCTTCAAAGGCCACAAGGTCAGTCAGTCCTTTTTCTTCTCATTCTATATCATTTCACATCGTCTTTTAAATGATCCAAAGTTGTTCTTGCAAGCAAAGAAGAAATAATAGAGGACTTACTTTCTCACATTCATTCAGCTGTAGGATCCTCATGTCTTTCGTTATGTCATCCTTAAGTTGTCCTCCTTTTCCTTTATTTTTGCTTTTCTATGTCCAAGGTTTCTTCAGGGATTCCTCTCAGTTAGATCCTTTGGGTATCCGCTCTTGCTGTGGCCACTCTGTCACCGTCACCAAGAACTCATGAGGCTGGATTGCGCCAAGCTTTTTTAGCTTAACGCCCTGGCCAATCACAGGCTGCTGTGGTCATGTGACTGAGCCATCTGACACACAACTGTTGGTTTTGGACAACAACATCAGTGACGTTGTGCACTTGGCCAGCGTGTGCTGTTGTGATGAATGCTTACACATATACATACACACGTCCGGGCACACACAAAGAAGACATGTTAATGAATGAATAAAGGAGGAGCAGATGGCTGGCCTGTTGCCACTGAAAAACACACTCATAGACTTTTGCTTGGTTTGGCACTTAATGAGCAATCTGCTGCCACTGTATCTCCTTGACCTACATCTCACTGTAGAACGTCTTTAACTAAGACCCCTAAGACCCCGCTCACACACAAACACACCAACAAACCCTTGAACCATTCTAATACACACAAACACTTAAAAAAAATTTTTTTATTAAAAAGAAAATCTTTAACACACATCTATAACACATACGGTGTATAAATGATATATATAAGTATGTATATATTACCTTTATTTCAAATACACAGATACACATACATAACGCTTTGTGCCAATGGGTGATCATTCAGAGATACCGATGTAGGACAGGTCATCCCAGCACGCAGGAGAGCGACTTAGACACCTGTCTGGTGAGCGTCCCCTTTACTTTCAGACATACACGCACGCACGTGCACACACACACACACACAGCAGAGCAAAATGGAGCTCTGGGTCACCTCACCTGGTTCACATAAAAATAGACACAACAAGAGAGAGCGAAAAAAAAAACATATGGAGGGCAAAAAAAGAGAATGTGACTGAATGTGACCAACAGAAAAAAACACCTGAGAAATATAGGTTTTCATTTGTAAGTCGTATAAACAAACCTATGTAATGAGTCAGATTTTTTTTACATGAAATTTTTTTTCCCTCACATTAAAAATAAATAAAAGTTCATGACATGTGATGTCTTATATTTCACAATTGACTGGATTGTATCATGTGGTTATTTTGTCAGTGGTGACAGACATGTCTGTGAAGAAAATGACTAATTTCTGCTCCTTGTTTTGATTACTGTAACTTGCAGCATTCATCTTTACACAGATTTTCCAAATGTTACATTATTGCTGCAGGCTGAATGACAAGGGTACCACAGGACTCAGTTCCTAAATTCCTTGTTCTTAAAAGTGTGCTTGACTTTTCTTAAATTGTTATGTTTGTCATGCTTTTATTTATAACACAGGAGCCACAAAAAGAAGAATTTGGAGTATGTTAACAATGATGAACCATAGCAGGGTTCACATTGTAGTTAAAGATCAGCATACATTGAAGTATACAAATACAACTATATTTGTGTCTGTGTTAGCCCCCCACCCCCACCCCCACCCCCACCCATCCCCAGCCTTTTCTTCCTTGACATGGCTGGTGAAATAGTAAATTGGTTGCCATATGGTAAGACTGCTATTCCAAGAGTGGAGCTTTACTGCCCAGTGTGGCGTGGGGGTTATTGGTGGTGGTAGAAAGAGTGTGTATGTGTATGTGTGTGTGTGTGTGTGTGGAGGAAGGGAGAGGGAGGGGAAGTTGGGGATTTGGGCTCTTTCACTGGCCTGCGCCCGCCATGGGCTAATTTCTCTAATTTGCAGACAGTCTGGACTCAGGCTCAGGACTCAGAGGCTCAAGACTCGGCACTCCAGGATAGCAGGCTAGCCGACTCATCTCACCCCTGGACACACATCACATCCGGGACATTAGATGCTCCAGACATAACTCTTTTCAGGGAGGGAAACCTCACTCGCGGGGCAACTGAGCCTTTGCACAAGGAGGGAGGGCAGCAGGGCACCAGACAAGACGACAAGGATAAGTGGAGGAAAGACATGGGGTCAGCTATATTGAAGCTGTCTGAGACGGAGAAAATCAGACAAAGTGATTTGATGTGACCCAAGACGTGATAATGATGGTACCTGGGTGTTTTGTAATAGTCTGGTCTAAATGAACACCTGTTGCCATGCACCATTTAATTCTGCACTGCTCTAGTGTCAGTAACAGTGCAGAGAAAGCTGCCACCTGCTCGACCAAATGTTGATTTTAGAAGTGAGACGTACAACATCCTTTGTTGCAACTACAGCTAAAAAAAGACTCTCTACTCTACTCTAACCCTAGTTCACACATCAGTCATTTCCATAGTGATGCTCATCCCACACAGTTGATTAGCATAAAGTGAACCTGAACTCTCTAATAAACATAGCTACCATGGGAAAGTAGTGAATCAGAAGCAAAGTAAAACAAAGAAGTTACAGGGGCATTTAGGATGTGGTGCATCTGTTCCCTTAAGCCTCAAGAAAACAAATAGGGCAATTAGGAGTATAAAGTAAATAATCCTATTGTTTACCCATCAATAACCACTGATTCCACTAACTTGCATCACCACAAGCTGTACCCACCACCACAATATGCGCCCCAACCAAAGAGCAATAATTGGGTAACTAACTTGTGTTGTGCTTTTGCCTGTTTGATGTAATTTTGAACACTATTTAAGACAATTATATAATGCAATTTAATATTATTTTTCTAATGGAATATAATATAAAGAATATAATCTAATTGGATACAAATGAAAATTAAGTAATTCTTACCCCTGTGTTACACATAGAAATACTTGGTTCAATTATGGATGTGTCTCACACAGATATTAAAGAGACAAAGGAGTGGTCTACAGACAGTAGGCCTACTAGCTTGCACAAATGTTGCTATTCTGTGAAATTACTTGAATATGACATATTTCTTGTAAGGACTTTCACACTCACACCCACACTGGTGGCTACTAAATGAACTTACCACAGCACCGCCCACCCTTAAATCGAACCACTGAGAGTTCTTACAGAGGAATTGATGCTAAAAAAAACATTAAAAAAAACATATATTTTTACTGTGTTTTTAATCTTACTTTAACCACTGACAAAGCAGCCAGGCATAGCCTTACAAAATGAGTAACCCTATAGCCTACATTGTTCAGACCTAATTTCTCGCATAGAAAATAATGCTGTGACTTACTGCACTGCCTGAAACTGAGTCCTTTTTAATTCCATATCCTATCCAAAGTAAGAACACCCTGGGGGATTTTGGTTATTTTTAGGGAATTACAACATGAATCACCTTGGTCCTCTCTTGAACAGGCTGTTTGTGAGGTAATTTGTGCCAGTAGAAGGTGTGGCCTTTAAGTGCAACCTACGCAGCAGGGTGCCTTCAGCAATGGAAGAAAGGAGCCAGCATGCCTTCCTTTGTCAGTGTGAGCAATAGCCTATGTAGGCTACTGTCGGGAATCTTATGGCATTTCGAACTTGTGCAACGTGATGGGAATGTTTACGGTGACTGTCACCTGACCCGTTTCATGTCTATAAATCAGATGTGTTGCTGGGAGAGTGTTAGAAAGGCAAGTTCAGTTTCACGGTGGATTTAGTTCTGTGAGTCATCAGGAGAGTCATTCAGGGGACTTCTATTTGCTCGTAGGGTTGTTCAAATTTTATTCTTGGTCACCTGACAGTTAATGCATGACTAATGTCAAATAAAGATACAGCTGCCATTATTGACAAACTGCTTCATGGGTACTGTGAGGTCGTGGACTTAGACACAATGGTGCCGTGAATTACATGCTAACATCAGTACGCTATAAGAGTGTTTGTTAGTAGCACTGTGAGGATGTGTTGCTGTGAAGAAGACGCTAATATCAATATGCTAATCAAGAGGGTACAGCTATGCTAGTGACTCCATGAGGCCATACAACGACAGAACAACGCCGCGAGGTAAATGCTAAAATTGGTATGCTAATATGAACGGTGGCAAAGCTTAGGCCTGCCCTACATCCTGATTTTTAGTATAAAATGTTAGCAATAAACACAGTACAGCTGACAGGAGGGTCATTAGTTTGGCTTGTATATCACAAAGGTATGACAACTGGTCCAAAGGTGAACGAGTATAGGCTACTGCATGCAGCCTACCGAATTCAACAGTTGATGTTTCACACAAAACAGATATTATAAGATATTATATTATTGAGATACAGTATTTCAACACTAGCATTGCTATGTATACATAAAAAAAAGGAAATGCAGCAAAAATCATGTATTGTACGTAGGCTACTATAGCTGCAGATAAAATTATGACGTGTCATGTTAAGGGCCTATAGAAAAATGAAATGTCATTGTTGATCATTAGTCATCCTATTTACTTTTGATTTTACGTCAGGTGATTCACAGATCACACAAGACGTCTCCTTTTACACTCAACACAAAAAACAGGCCAGGGGACTTTTAGTTGGCAGTATCATGCTTCCCCCCTCAATATTTTACGAGAGCAACATCCATCATAACAAAGTCTCTTGGGTGACTTCTTAGTCAAAAGACCTTTGTTCGTGGTCCACTACCAGGAAATTATAATTTATTCCAATCCGCCATAAGAAAACAAAGGTATCAAAAAGGTGCCACAATAAAAACTGATCGGAAAATGGTCAGATGCAGGGTTTAGTATTTTTCTTTCACTGAAAATGAAACTAGAAGTTATCCTGTCATGGAAAAATGTGGCAGCTCACAATGTTTACAGCTGCCTGATCACACACCAGAAACTGAGGGCAATGTCCTTTTCCAAACAGAAACATCCCACACCCTGATATTTATGATACCTTAGGAATGAGTGATGTCAGTGTTTACATCTCTCGATCTGTCTTTCTAAATTCCTGGTTGTCCCTGTTCTTATGACTCTATGAGCAATCCCCCTCCCTTGGTGTTTTTCCAGTTCTGCTGTGATAAACAGTAAACAGCTGAGCAGCAGATCTTCAGGGGGAAAAAGAGGATTATTTGTCTGATAATGCATCGTGGTACTGCGCTTGCCATCTATACAGCCTATGGGAAGTATTCAGAGAAACGTCACTTTTTGGGGGGCTTGTTGTTTACTCAGCTGGGGCCGGCTTAACTTTACATCAGATCTCTTTAACCAGGAGGATTATCCCTGGTAGCTGAACCTTAAATATGTAAGATTACATTATTGCATTTTATCACTGACATGCATTGGCAATTGTTTTCCAGGAAGCATCTTTGTTTGGTGAGGCTTACTCCAAATGGCTGGAGATCTGCAGGGGTTGGAAGCCCCTTTGTTGTCAGAGAGTGTGTGGGAAATCCAAATGTCAGAGTTTGTCTCTGTTGTTGGTTTTGTTTTTACAAATCATTCGTCATCACTTTTCTTTGACATAATTGTGCCACCGGATGATCATGTGTGTTTGATCAACAGCTACTGTAGATGAAATGCATCTCCTCACAGTTATACACACATGATTATACAGCATGCATGGCTAGGCAAACATCCGTCTATGCACAAATAAGTGTGAACTAGTTTGACCAGCTGAGTTCCCTATAATAGTGAAAAATTCACTGGAAGAGGCCTTGTGTGTGTTTTGAGGAAGACTGACTGACAAGATAAGAACTGTTTCTAAGCTTAAGGAAGCAATCATCAAAATCATTTCAACAACCATTTACATATGGGAGTTAAATGAAATCTTATATGGTCCCTATAGGTCAACGGAATCAACATATATAATCCAGGTGTGATTTGAAACACAAAAGCGTAATATTAATCTTTATGTTTAATCTTTGTCAATCCATGAAATTAGACAACTCCGGTGACCTAAGATGTGTTGCTAAGTGTTTTTAAGCATATGAGGTCAAATGAAAATAACTTCAATCCTCTTTTTCTCCATCTGTTTCAAGATCGATGCAATATGTTGGTGATTTTTTTTCCCCCTCTTTCACTGGATTTCACCACCCCCTCTCTGCCATTGTCCTTTATTATTTATTTATTTAGCACTATGTTTTTGTCAGGCGTATTTGTTCCACAGAGCTTCGTCCAATTCCTTGGAAACATGGCAGAACCTCAAATGAAAAGATTACAATTCTAAGGAGGGGCAGTAATCTCAGCCTGCCGGTGACATTCACTCTTTCCTGATACAGATCAAAACTTAGAGGAAGATTAAAACAAGAGAGGGGTTCAAACTTAATTTCAGAAAAGGTTATACATTAACAGAACCCCGATAAACACCCGGATTCATGAGAAAACTCCTACAGTGCATTAATATAATCTGCAATTTCATTTTCTCTGCCAGGGTAAATAAAGGCAAGGACACTGGTGTGAACAGCACTTAACAAAATGCAAAAACATATCTGTGGCCTTGAAATGACTCAAAGAATTTATCTTATGTTAAATCTATACATAATTTATCACAGAATTCATCAGAATGGAAAAGCTACAAGTAAAATCTATCCTGAAGGTGAAGCATGACTATTATTAGATAACCATTACATCATCCTCTTGCACACACTGTGCTGCAAAATGAGTTGCTGGCCCTGCATGTATACAGTACATGCATTGTTTGCTGTCTGTGTCTTTCTGTGTTTTATTTTTTTGCAAAGCAGTTCATTAATGATTCAAAGCTGCAATGGAAACTGAAAATTCAAAACAGTAATACATTTACTGCAACTGCATGACACTCTGTCTGCCTTTGTAGAAACAGTAATCAATACGGGTTTAAATATGGTGCCTTGGTATGGCCATTCTCTAAACAAATCTGACACCTTTTCTGGCACATGAATGTCTGAATATCTTACAAGGTTAACACTAAGTGAGAGCTCACACTTTCGCACCAGCATCTGTAGCAGAAGCCAGAGTTTCTCAGACACCGACTGTGACGGACCAAAATAACCTCCTGTCATTTTCACACCTTTGGGTCGCATGCCATCACAGAAGAGGAAGGCGGAAGATGGCCAAGCCAGAAGCCAACAAGCAAACAACCTTATCTGCATCATCATCATCACTCTGTTTACCACGTATGCATTGACTTTGAACCTTATGAGAACTCATGCAGAGTTTTTTTACACCTGAGAGGCAAGCATGCATGACATTTTCCATAATGGTTTCTATTAACGTTACAGTATCCATTAGCTGACTTCTTTGTCTCTAAAAAAGAACATATAAGTATTTGTTCCTCAAGTGGCTGCACAAGAACTCTTTTACTGTTTTATTGTCTCTTTTCACGGTAATGACACAGTGAGAAAAAACACTTTCCTCATTCCGATGCTAATAAGAACACATTGTGCTTGTGACCGTCAAGTCAGCTTCACTACCACAAAATTTGCGTCTTATTTTTTCTGAGAATTTACACTGATATGACTGTTACCAGCAACTCCTCTTCTTCTTCTTTCTCTATCACACACACACACACACACACACACACAAACATGAAAAACTTTTTAGCGCTCATCTTTCTAGAAATTCATAGACATATTTGTGGTTAAAGTTGGCTTAATCTGAGGGTATATGTGAGATCTATCTCTGAACTGATGCTGTGATTCTCGCAGTTTAGACATGTGAATGTTCACACTCAGTGCATCGCAACACATGGATGGTGCAGTGCAGCTGGGGATATTTGCATACTGTTTATGGTTATTTCTCACTGTTAACTATTTCATTTGAAGCATAAATTATACATTGTGCTTTAAATGACTGTGTACAGAATTTTATATCACACATACACTTATTTGGATTACATAAGTGCAATTATGCAGGATATTTCATCACTTGATGTGCAGTGCTGAACATGCAGGTGTGCAACAACACGGGTCACATTACAGTAACATGTAATGAAATCCTGTTATCTGATTCATCATCAGACTGAGAAATGAAAGTTCCACAACCTGTTCAACCTGCGGGACTTTGACGGCAAAACCTGGTCTTCTTGAAACAAAACTGATCTGATGAACCATTTGATGTTATCCGCATGGCACAATGTTCCTTTGAACAGTTTGTACAGTTTCAGAATGAAACCTAAAGCTTGCAGCAATAATTAAAAGTTAAAACATTACTACAAAAAGTCCATACAAGCACAATGCAGATGGTAAGTATCATCAGATAAATTTACTTTTATGGCCTTGAACATCATGGAAACCCATCTGAGGGGTTTAGAGGTGAAGTGTCTTTTTAATGGAAACAACTCAAACATTTTAAACGTGGCACTGTTTTTTTTTGTAAAAATCTAGACGTCTAAAAAATGGTGAACGACTACAGTAGTTTATTCTTCACCAATACACTATCTGCTTTTCTTAACATAAAACTTTATTCTGAAAAGTTACTAACACTTATCAAATAAATGCAGTGGAATGAAAATGCTTCTCTCTGACTCGTGGTATAGTGAAAAGTAAAGTACCTATGTGTTATAAAATTGTTTTATTCTGAACAGAAACGACAGCCTACAGGAGCAACAAGCACCAGCAGATGTTAGTTTATTAGCTACTGTGTGAGGGCTAATTTATAGTTAATAATACTTCCATAATCTTTTCCTACCACTCAATTATCAGGGGGTGTTTATCTCAATCCCCCTCTTCCTGAACTAATGAGAGTCCACCGGCCTAAAACCCTAATTATTCCCCCTCAACACAGGCAATTAATATCTAGCAGGCCCAGATCACATGAGGTCCTTAAGTCTTAAAGATGGTGTTATGGGGAGAATAGGAATAAGCAGGGGCGCAGCAAAGTCTGCACGCTTTTGGCTTGTGGTCAACAGGTGCCGTCGCCCCCTCCCCAATCTTTCAGACCACCAGCTAAAGAGAGGGACTTTAGTCCAAGATCTGTCTGGTAGACAGAGAAGGGGATTTCAGCACCAAATCCAGCGGATCAATAAAAATGTCTGCTAATTAGGCTGCATGGCCAGAGAAGGGGGGAGGGATGGGGATGCGGTGGGGGAGCGTGAGGGTGGTGGTGGTGGTGGGGGAGCAACGGGATGAGAGTGAGACAGAGAGAGGGAAGACAGAAAAGAAAAACATCACAATAGCCAGTGCTGATTCAGAAGTCTAGACAGATAAGGAAAATCCCTAGACAGGCGTGCCTAATGTGGAAATCAGGTGAAGTACACTAGGTGACACCCCACCTTGCTGTTTCGGGTTAATCCAATGTAGTCATGCCAGGAATCAGGCCCTCTCTCTCTCCCTCCCTCCCCCCCTCCCTCCTTCTATCACTCTCTTCCCCAGGCCGGAGCACCCTCTCACACTACAGCGATCAGTTTCCCTGACCCCAATCCTTCCTCTTCCTCCTCCTCCTCCTTCTCCTCCTCCCACCTTTTCTTTGCCCTCCTCCTTTTTATCTGCCCCTCCTCCTCCTCCCTTGCGCTGGACATCACCACTTTGACCTAAATCTCCTCATTTAATCTTCTTCTTCTTCTCGTCTTTTGGATAACAATCAACCCCCTAATTGTCTTAATCTCACTGGTCTTTTATTGTCCCCGGGGCGTCATGCGTACTGCAGAACAAAAACATTAGCCACAGATCAATACTTGGCATCAGGCTGCAACTACCACCATGGTCTTCATCGATTATCTCTAATTTAAAGTTGGGCTACACTACTTATGGGTTTAATTGATATAAAAAGAGGGTGGGGTACGTCGGTTTTAGAAGACATATGATAAGAGTTGTTTTGTCTGTGAAAGAGGTAATGAGAAAAAAGAGAGAAATTGTCAAAGTATTATTCATAAATGAAATAGAAAAAAAACGATGCAGTACCATGCTATTTGTAAAGATGGATATGTTTGACAGCTGAAAACTAACAATAATTAAAAAAAAAAAAATCATAAATTTGTGCATCTGTGGATTAAAATCAACTAAATAGCAGCAGCAGAAGCCAGAAATTGTAAACACCTTCTTCTCCCCCCCAAGCCTCTCTGCAGAAAATAAATCTCTACAATTTCTAAAATGAGAAGCTTAGCACTCTCAGTTATATTACAATACGGCTTTGGGCCCTGAGCCAACGATATTAGCTTCAGAGCAGCAGTAAGCCCAGGATCAAGCTAAGGTTATGTGATTTGTGTATGATTTTGAAATGACAACCCGGGACAATAATCAAAATATTCAGAACAATAACAGATTATCTGTTTCATTGGCCGCGCTCTGCACCATCTGTTGAGGGCTGAGGTTATGGGGATGAATAATGTTGTTCACTTGTGTGTGTATTTGTTTATGTGTTTATGTTTAAATATTATGGAATAGCGTATAGGCTTAGTGAATTTCTTTTACCCATGATATGTTTTCTTCTCACCCCCAGGGAGGTTTTTCATTTTTATTTCCACAATCTTTAATGTTATTTTCATTATTATTATTTCCATCGCTCCCTCTGTTTTCCGTGTTACAACATCAACATCTCCGCCCCTCCCTCCTCCTTTCCTCTCCCCTCTCTCTCTCTCCCTCTCAGTGGGTGAGTCTGGAGCTTTTCATGGCAGTCAGATGACGCTGTCTGACTCGGCTCTGCTGTAATCTGACATGGCTAATCTAATCTTTCTGTCTTCACAGATTGGCAAACTACCTGGGTCCCTCCAGCCAATTAGGTATCCATCTGCACAGCACGCCATGCAGGCCTGGCCGAAGCCAGCCTCCGTACAGAGGCCTAGCCAGCAAAGTCGGGCCGCTGCACGGCTCAGAGATGGCTCAGGCTGTCTGGGGCCCCGCATATCTGCTGTAACAGCCCATCTGCCTTTGGCTTGGCCTGGTCCACTTTCATCCCCAACGGCCCCAAAGATTAGGGATCCCTCTGCAGGCTTTACTGCCAATTAAAGCACTTGTTGCCATACAGTTGTTAGGTAATCGGCAAAGCTGTGATTCATCACTGGGCAAAAATGGCTATTTAGCATCAAATGTTTCTGCAATCAAGATAGTATGAATTATGCAGTTTGTTAGATATTTTAAATAAAACAGATGATACAAACAGATAAACCAAGAGTAGCCTATCAGAGATAAATAAAGAAATTGAGCCGCATAATGATGTAATCATGAATTAGGTGTGACAACACTAAATATATATTTTATTGTCAGCTTTTAAACTGCAATATCACATGGTGACAATGATTCATCTTGTTTTGAAGACTATAGGGAAGCTATCTTTGTTGTTAATGAGGTACAAGTCACAAAACTGTTTATATTTTCTCACTTAGAAATAGATTTTATAATAGAAAATATATCCCCTTTGTTTGTATCTTTGAAATCATTACGCACACATACGACCACTAGTCAGAGGTAAATACACTGAAACAAGGTCAGAGGCCTTCTAACAGCTTATTTTCTCATCAAGCCAGTCTCACTTAATCACCTTAGCTAAATTAGTTTGAAATTAGCCCTCTTTCTAACTCCCTGTCCTTCATCTTTCCCCTCCTCTCCTCCCTCCTTTCATCCCCAGTCGTTTTCACAGCTTTGTGGATTAGACAGATTATGCGTCTGAAACTCTGTTTTTCTTCTCTCTCTCTTTCTGTCTCAGAACCGTTCTACCATCTTCAGGGGGGCGTTAATCCGGGAGGTGTAATGTCTCAACATGTTGTTTTACATCTGTTCCAGTCAAATTCATGAACAACAAATTGGGTGCAGTTTAAGTGATGTAATGACGTGGGTTGTGTTGCCTAATAATATTTACATTTAGACTGACTGGAACTGCTTCATGTCTCTTGGGGAAAAAGTGAGGCACAAATACGTAAACACAAAATCACTCCGTGAGATCTGAAACTATAGGCTACTGTGTTTATAGTTGTGACTCGTATCTATACTTATTTTTATTTCCAATAAAATCATCATCATCTTGTTTGTTTGATTTTGGTCTGGAGATTAGGCTATGCTATTTTTTTCCACACCCAGGTGCACCACATGCTTCTGGTTTCAGTGTTGTAGTGTGTGTTATTGCGTGTCTGATTGCCATAGGGGCCTATTGCACAATGCCAGTGTTCATTTACAGTAAAAAAAAAAATGCAACCTTGTGCAAAGTGTACAAAAAA
Source organism: Trachurus trachurus (assembly GCF_905171665.1). Taxonomy (NCBI): domain Eukaryota; kingdom Metazoa; phylum Chordata; class Actinopteri; order Carangiformes; family Carangidae; genus Trachurus; species Trachurus trachurus. Next base: position 13,000,429 of record NC_139904.1, on the reverse strand, counting down.
AGTAGGAGCAGAGCAATGAATGAGGTTCGTCAGTTTGTTTACCTTTAATCTTGTAGATGTGGAGGAAAAAAAACACTACCACTGTGTTCACTCCAAAGAACGAATAAGTACATTTGCATTGCTTTTTTATTTTAATACACTGATTCAGTAGCTGCATACTGACTCCACACCATCAGTGCTTATATAATGAAATTAAAAAATGATTTTACTCATCACACATTTGATCAACAAACGACCATGAAAGTAGCCTAATGATGGCAAATGCTGCAAATGTATTTGGTTTCTTTGTGCAGGTACGTCACTATTTTTCCACGGGTAATGATTTGGTAGGGTAGGGTGTTTTTTGAAATTGTGCAAAATGTCGTTTTAATTTGGCAAATGCGCCACAGCACGTACGACGGCTGTGCCCCTGAACGCCACATCATTTCCTGTGTGCTGCTGCTGCACGAGCCCGGGCTGTTCGTGCAAACGTACACGTGTGTGTATGTGTGTGCGTGCGTGCACGCGTAGGGAGAATGTTTTCACTTTCACTTCGAGCCTCCATTGATTTACTCGAGGCGCTGCATTGAGAACGATAAGCACAAATAAAAAAGAGCAAGTAGTAAGAGAAAAGCTAAGCAGAGGAGCACGTTAGGAAAACCCCGTCATGGCGTTTAAGTACCCGGCTGCCCGAAGAGATGAGAGTAAGGTCAGTGTCGAAGAGTTTTGTTATCTCTGTCCGTTTGTCGGTGTGATTTAATAGCAGGAAAAGCGAGACCAGGAAGAGAGGGAAAGAGAGCTAGAGAAGAGCCATAAAGGGAGGGGGAGTTACGGAGGCGAATGGCGATAACATGACGGAACAAAAAACAAAACTTTTAAGAGCGAGTGAAAAAGTTCATTCAAGTGGTGTAACCAGAGACGTAACACGCGAAGAAGTAGCGACAAGTGTTGAAACCATAAGCGTCGCACTTCCGCGCGGTCCAGGTGAAGTAAAACAAACACCCCGCGTCATGACGTCAACGTGAATCAGCATCTTCTTCCTTACGCTCTTTTTTTTTTGTTCGTTTGACAGTTGCCTTGCCTCAGGATCCTGTGGACCACCCTGTGTTTTGTGTGTGCAGGGCCTCAGCCATGATTTTAATGATACCGAGTCTTAGCCCCCCCCACCCCCCCATAAACAAATTATTGATTAGAGACACACTGAGATAGAAAACACTGTTTTTAATTGAGTCTCAGGCTAATGTCCTGCCTGGTGCATGGTGGTATAAAACAGGTTTCCAGGCCTTCACCACACTTGAAAATATTAATCTACTTATTTTAACTCTATAGAAAGAGTTGCAGAGAGTTTATCTGCTGGAATTATAATACTTGATCTGCATCATCAATAAAACAATGATTGTTTCCTTAAAGAGATTAAAGCAAGGTCACTCAGTATCAAAGAGAGTTTGTCAGTGAAATTCAGGGAGGAGACGGTGCACTGTGATGAGGGTGGAAGAAAAACAAAACTTTCAAGGCCTAGTGTAAAAGTCATTCATGTGTTACACACCGCAGCATTTGCATTTCACGCATTTGCCGCTCAGTCCGGATCAAGTAAAACTAACAGTCTGTAAAACAACGTCACAGTGATATCAGCAGCTTCTCCACACTCATGCGATTGGCTGACGGTGTGTATTGTTCCAGGGGCCTTTCATGACCAGAGTCATCGCTCCTCCAGCGTCGCCACACACCCCTTAAAGAAATTTTAGATCCCTTGATTAACGATGAATAACTGACTGACGTTATCAACAAGATAATAATTGTTACCCTTAACACTACTCATCTGCAGCTTCATTCTAAGTAAATATGCTCATTATTTTCTCAATCAATTAATCAATAAAATACCTGACAATAGTGAATTACAAAGGTATTAAACATACTAACACGGATATTGACAAAGAGAATAAAAAATTATAACTAAACTAACTAATGACATTGTTTCAATTTCATTTTCTGTTAATCAATTTACTGTAGCAATACATTAATCTTATTTAAAGAATTATTATCTTCTGTGTGTCCCAGAAAGAATAAAGACTTCTTCACTTCTAGGTATGGAGATGTGTGCACGTTGTAGTGCACAGTTGTGTTTGTCACTAACATGGCATCACAATTTTAACAGCCGAGCTCTCAGATTACAACATAGTAAACAAAAAGGATTGCCTGAGTTGCTGGCAAGACGCGACAAAGTTACGCAACAAAACAAAGGGAAATGTTTCAAAAGAGGAGAGTTGCCTTGGAGCAGGTAAATTAGGGACCTCACTAACAGGATAGTGCATGTATCAAGTCTCAGATAACGCAACGGAAGAATGACAGCATGTATTAATAGTTACTGATTTATTAAAGCAGGTTGTAGGATACAAGGAAAGTTTTCTCCTCGGCTTACAGCAGAGCAGAGTGACTGACAGACCCGTGTTTCGGACCAAACACTCTATATAAGTGATTGCTGTTGGAAGATATAACTATTTAAGACTTATATTAACACAAACATTCCGCTTACTTCTGCTTTAAGCTTTTATGGAGTCTTTTTTATATGACCATTAGAGGAATGAAAAAACACTTCTTGAAAGTTAGGTGTGAATGAATACAGGAGCAGGATTAACAACCCTGATCCAAACTTATATGTTTAACCCTGCAACCTCATACGTATATGAATGGGAATAAAAAGAGACACGTTCGGACACAAACTCAGGTATATGGTCTTCTGACTAGCACATAGTATGTTGTAATCTCCGGAGGTTTGCTTCCAGAAATGTGTGGGTTTTCAACCAACCATCAGTCAGTGTAGGACTTGTTTTTTCTGTGAATCCCACTCCCTTGTTTCTTGAGAATCAGTGCATGTGAGTGAGACTTCCATCCTGTCCTCAGGGTCAATAGCAATTCATGATCTCAACTATTTGGCAATACTGTGTTCTCTTTCAATATTAAATGGGTCCTACCAACAGCAAAATGCCCATGTAGATAAGCAATGAATACTTTGCCTTTCTGAAACCACTTTCACTCAATTTTTTATTAAAACTGGAGACATACAGACAGAGAACTTGCTAACCAAAAACCATAAAAGTGGGTGTGTACAGGTTTGGTTTTCTTTTTTTAAGTATATTTTTTGGCGTTTTTGCCTTTATTTGATAGCACACAGTGAGATAGACAGGAAAGGGGGAGGCAGAGAGAGGGGGAATGACATGCAGGAAAGGTCTGCCCGACGCGGGATTCGAACTGGGGACGCCTGCGTTGAGGACTGTAGCCTCTACATGGGGCGGCGGCCGGCGGCCTTAACCACTGCGCCACGCACCGCCCCAGGTTTGATTTTCTTTGATTGATGCCAAACTGAAGTTTTGTATTCTCAGGAATACTGATGAAGTGATTCTCAGGAAATTGGCTGCAGTTCTGGCAAAATCAATTAAAATGTCTTTATTCATCTGTGCAGACATCTGCTTCCGTCACTGCAAATCATGTGAATTCGGCTGCTTGCTGCAGGGAAAATATAACAAGAAAGACTATAATTAATTAGTTAACTTAACACTAGGTGGATTTACGGGGCATGTACTGTAAGTGCCAACAAACCACAGGTTGACGCCACTGTTGACAGTTAGAAATGCTGATGCCAACTCTGTCAAGAGAAGCCAGAGATCAAACCCACTTGTTTTGATTGTGCCTGTATCATTTTGTACTTTGTTCCTGTTTAACCTGTGTGCCTGATCAACAGGTGGATGACTACCATGGAACTAAGATCAGTGATCCGTACGCCTGGCTGGAGGATCCTGATAGTGCTGAAACAATGGTATGTTATGATCTCGGGCAGAAAACTAAAGCTTCCTCTGAACGTAGACACTCCAAATGTCATCCTTCTGCACTCTCCCTCTGTATTTCAGGCCTTTGTTGAGGAGCAGAACAAATTGACCATGCCGTATCTGGAGGGATGTGCTGTCCGAGCTCAGTTCCACCAACGCCTCACTGATCTCTATGACTATCCCAAATACAGTTGCCCTTACAAAAGAGGGCAGAGGTAAGAGATAAGCGCTGCACAGATTGAAAAAACACTGCACTTATGACTAATGACTAAATAAACAAAGTGCGGGCGTGATATTGACTCAGTTTCTTGTTTTTTTTCAGATATTTCTACTTTCACAACAAAGGCCTCCAGAACCAGGATGTGCTCTATGTGCAGGACTCCCTGGATGCACCTGCCACTGTCTTCTTCGACCCAAACAAACTCTCTGAAGATGGCACTGTGGCACTGAAGAGTGAGCCCCACACACACACACACACACACACACACACACACACACACACACACACAGACACACAGATTTACAGTGCTGACGGCTTTCCTTTAACCCTCTGTCCCTCTCTCTCCATCCAGTGGGTCGTCTCTCGGAGGAGTGTGAATATTTTGCATATGGTCTGAGTAGCAGTGGCTCAGACTGGGTGACAGTGCGTTTCATGAAGGCTGACGACCTCAGCGCTCTGCCTGATGTACTGGAGAGGGTGAAGTTCAGCTGTCTGGCCTGGACTCACGATGCAAAGGGCATCTTTTACAACTCCTACCCGCGTCAGGAAGGAAAAACAGATGGTAGGATGGGATAGGAATAGAATAATGCACCAACACAGAAAGACTAATACAAATAATATGTGATATGTAAATGAATATTTAACCCCTCTGTATTTCACTAAAGGCACAGAAACAACCTGCAACATCAATCAGAAGCTCTACTATCACGTCATCGGTACCAAGCAGTCAGAGGACATTCTGGTCGCTGAGTTCCCCGACCATCCAAAGTGGCACAGCTCAGTCACTGTAAGTCCCCAATGATGAGTAAATGACTTGATATTAAAATCAAGACCATTAGAGCTAAAATTTTCTACCTATTTTATTTTTTTTCTCTTCGGCTCAGATATCAGATGATGGTAGATATGCGGTCCTGTCCATCACTGAGGGCTGTGAGCCTGTCAACCAGCTGTGGTACTGTGACCTGCAGCAGCTGCCTAATGGCATCACAGGTCTGTATTCCTGATGTAAACTCAACTTACAGTTCGTGTGTGTGTGTGTGTGTGTTTTTGTAGAAAACATGTACTGATTAAAACTTCCGGTCTGCTTTGATGTACTATTTATTCACCCGCACCCAGAATAAATTATATTAAATTGATGTAACACAAAAATAAACCCCATTAAGGTTGATTTGAAGAAGAGTGAATCAACAAGCACTGAAGCCCAAAGTGATCCAAAAGGGTGTCGGACAGCTACCTCTATAAAATAAAGCAATTCATGAGAAGGAAATGTCTTTTTATTATGAAGGTTTCGCATCTGCAAATCATTATTATTTCTTAGTTGACTATACTGGCCATGTTTGGTGGTGTCTTCATATCTTGATTTGTTCGTAAAAGTTCAAAACACTAACATATTCATTATCATGAAATCATAGAAATGATAATAAAATAAAATGGTAGAGGGACAAAGAAATACAGTAAATCCTGTTTTTTTGAGAAGCTTGGAGCAGATAAGGTTCCTTACATCCGTTTTCAAAATCGTAATTTCTGTTTCAACAGTAATTATTAGTGGCACAGGAGCTTCACTATGAGAACATGAGCTGTCAAGTTTCAGTCTTGTCAGTCTGATATTGCTTTGTGGGCACATGTAGTGTACTCTATGAGTAGAAATATGTTTAATCTCTGACAACGCCAGCTTTTCCATAGACCGTGGGCAGCCATAGATGTTATCTCCATAGCTGAATCAAACACGGTGACGTGCTTTATCAGCAGAAGAGCAGTTGAAACCAGTGGCAGTGACTCAACTGTTACTTCACCAGATGAGGAGATTTCCAAATTCATTTTGGTTTGACTTTTGCTGTGAAAAATGTCTCTCGCCCCCCAAACAGGGATTTTGAAACTTTCAGTGTAAGAGAGTTGCATAGTAAATTTCTGAATATAATGCCACCGAGAGAAAAGCCATAAAAAAAGTGGAATTTCCAATGGTCAGTGTTGGTAATGCCATTTTGTTCACTCCTCTCCTCCAGGGCTTCTTCCGTGGGTGAAACTTGTGGACAACTTCGAAGCCCAGTACTCTTATATCACCAACGAGGGAACTGTATTCACCTTCCGCTCCAACCTGGATGCCCCTCGATACTGTCTCATCAACATAGACATCCAGAAGCCAGACAGGCAGCACTGGACCACCCTCTTACCACAGCATGACAAGGATGTCCTGGGTGAGACTTAATGCAAATTACATTAGAACATGAAGTCAGACAGAGGGCCTGCTTTGTGGTTCACTTGTGCAGTTTCGGGTCACTACAGACGAAATTTGATAAGTCTGAGACTTCATAAAGCAATTTTGTGGTTGGCTTGTAAAACAGGCCTTTGTGGGCATGACAGCTCTGGGCTTGTCTTGTTGTGTGTGAAAACTCCACCAAGCCTGAGAAGCACGTAAAGGGCGACTACGTGGAATCGTAGTTCCACTATTTAGCCCTTGAAATCTTGCAAAACGCTGTTTCACTGAATTCTGTCCTGATGACAGTGCAGTCATCGCAACTGGAAGTTCTTGTTTCTGTGGTCGCGACCTTCGTCAGGGGGGAACTCTTCTGAAAAAGTGAAATCTGGTCTAACAGCACATTGTCTTTTTTTTTTTTTTTTTTTTGGCTATGCGTCATTCAGATGATGGTAAGAGTCCCTGGAGATCAATGAAACATGCAGAAGTGAATATCCACGCTTCCTGTGGGAAATATAGACACACACACACACGCAGACACACACACGTCAGTACTAATGTCAAAATAAGGAATGCAAACGGAACCAAAAACGAAAATATATTAAAAAAAAATAATTTAAATGAATGGACAGTTTTACAGTATTTCCAGGATATGAATTGTATAAATGCTGTCCAACAATAATAATAAACTAAACTAAACTAATGTGTATCCAGATAAGTGGTTTATTAACACACTTGTCTTTGTCTAAACCTACACCTGTGGGTGGTGAAAGCTGTTTTTTAAACGGATAAATGTAAAACAAAGTTGTAATAATATAAAACATGAATGTATGGAAGTATTGAAATTTGATAAGCATGTTACATGTTAGTTTGCACTTAATTTTGTGTATCTGCACGTCCCATAGCAGTACAGTCAGTCACTGTGAGCAATGAAATCCACACTTGAAAGCTGGCACTTAGATCCAATAATATGATGTTATTCTATGTTTAATATGTCCAAGTAATACTTTTGAAGATGCATGGCCAGTGAATGGCTCCATATATAATTAATTGATAAAAATGCCTTGTATGTAAATAATTCTCCTATAATGGCCATGTAAGATAAGATAAGATAAGATAATACTTTATTGTCAGATCACTCTGAAATTTGTCTTGCGTCCCATGACGTCCAAGTTTCACACAAATAATAACAAAATACAAAAACACTGTAACAGGTCCAACCTAATTTCTCTGATAATGCCCAGCAACATCACTGATGTACACCAAAACTTTGTCCTTGGTGGTTGTGGGTATCAGAATTTCACTGATTCATCACTTTTACCTGTGTTGTCGTCGTCTTCACACTAACCACACTCAAAGCGATATGCCTTATATGGAGTTCTGTTTACTGTGTCACTGACGGTAACCAGGAGAAGTCAGCTGCTGTATCACCACTGCCACCAACTGAGCTAAGTCCTGCACTTACAGTACAAGGAGCTGACAGCATGTTTGTCTGCCCTCTGCTGGTTGTTGGTGGGAAAGGGTTTCCAGCAAAAGTCTGTACCTGCATCAAGGCTGTGCTGAATATCTACAGTAACATTTTAAGAGACTTTAAGAGGTATATTGCCTTCATCCCTAGTTCACGAGATGAATCAATAAAGTAAATTAGTAGTACATACCTCTGTAGATGTGCAGCGCAGAGAAGGAAGACAGAGAACAAGGAACAGTCTCCTTTAGTTTGCACCATAACATACATGCAACATACTGTCTGTTCACTGTTTACCACTTCCTCTTTGTATCCCTCTGCAGGCTTCGTCTCCTGTCTAAACCAACACCACCTGCTGGTCAACTACGTCCACGACGTGAAAGACATCCTGCAGGTGTACGAGCTGTCCACAGGCAAAGTGGTCAGGGACCTGCCACTGGACGTTGGCACAGTGGCCGGTGTGAGCTGCAAGAAGAAACACTCTGAGTTCTTCTACAAGTTCACCTCCTTCACCACACCAGGTTATTCAGTCATTTGATACATCTGTCTATTATTCTGCACTATTCCCATATGAAATATACTGTAATGAACATCTGTATATGGGAAATCTCTTTAGAGCGCACTAAAGCAAGACAACAGGACAGTCACATCTCAAAATCATGAGCCAGTGAATTACAGAAGTGCTGCAGTTAAATTTTCTCCTGATCGACTAATAGGTTTATCAATAAGTTTCAGCTCCACCTTTAAAGTCGGTGCTGTACTGCTACTGTAATGGCAGCCGTTACTTCTAATGCTGCTTTTAAAAGTTACATCACGTGTAAGAAAATATACAGAATGTTTAAAGGGATGGTTCAACATTTTGGCAAATTGACCTATTGCCATAATCCCTATAGTTTTAGCAGTAGGTTTGTTACCTTTAGTTGTCGGTGCAAGCTATTTTCAGAATGGCGGAGCAGAGCCACGAGCTGCTCAAAGCTACGCTACGGGGGCTAATGGATTTCTTGGTTTCCCTCATCAAACTCATCAAATTCACAATCCAACAACTCCAAAACGCTCTGGTGGACAAGTTGTGACCTGTACATTCACCACGCTATGAGATAATAACGGAATGTTACCAGACAGAGTTGTTTTCAAGGCAAATGCAGAAGCTGCTTGCCGAAAAACATGCATCATCGGTTTTGCATGAATTTACCTCGAAAACAACTCAGTCTCGTAACATTCCGTTATTATCTCAGCGTGGTGAATGTGCAGGTCACAGCTTGTCCATGAGAGCGTTTTGGAGTTGTTGGATTTGATTAGTTTGATGAGGGAAACCAAAAAATTCCATGAGCCTCCATTTGCCAAAATGTTGAACTATCCCTTTAAATCCTCTTACTAAATGTGAACAACCAGTTATATGTTGTTGCTGTTTAACTAGTTTAACTTGCAGTAGCCTCTAACCTGTGTGTCTAACCTGGTTCTGTGGTCCCCAGGTATCATTTACCACTGTGACCTGAGTGAGCCCATCCCAGAGCCCAAAGTGTTCAGGGAGGTGGAGGTAAAAGGCATCAAGCAAGAGGACTACCAGACCACCCAGGTAACGACCCCCCTGTTTTTATCTTCTCTACATGTTTCTGTAGTGCAGACCTCACACTTGCTCATTTGCTCTGTGCAGAAAGACGATAAACATCCTCTTTCTGCACGTTTGTGTGACAATATCAATTTCCACCAAACTGCACACTTACTATGTTTGAGGAAGTGGTTAATGGTCTGTATGTGTGAACAGTTCATTGTAAACAAGAAAAACTGACAAAAGGAGATCAGATAAAAAATATAACACCAACCTCCCCTTTAAGAGTTTTCTAAAACCTAATCTCTAATTTCTTCTCAGGTCTTTTATCCCAGTAAAGATGGAACCAAGATCCCCATGTTCTTAGTCCATGCCAAGGGTCTGAAGAAGGATGGATCTCATCCTGTTTTCCTTTATGGATATGGAGGCTTTGAGAACTCCATACAACCGTACTACAAGTAAGTGCAAAGTCATTTTACCCAGAATCTCTCAACTACACTTTCTACTAAATGTCACTTAAAAACTGTTGGAGATGTGGTAACTGATCTTGTCCCCAGAAATACAGACTGTTGTGAGCAATGGGAGTTTTTGTGTAAAACATGAAACAGCAGTAGAAATGTTGTAGAAAACCAACATTTCATCTGACCCTCCACAACATAAATTATGCACAATCAGTGTAAAATCACACATCATCAGTGTTACATAACACATTTCTGATTGAAAAGCACACGAGAGTTGGGCTGATGGCTCGTACTCGCCTCTGTTGTAAACAAAGCAGCCGTCTCTGCAGATACTTCAGAAGCAAGGACAGAAACACGAGGGTCTGGTTGGAGTCTGATTGCACAGTTAACGATCAGCTAATGATGCAAATATATGTCGGTGCTTGAGAAAAACTAGACTGTGTGCACACTGCCCCACTGATAAAGAGCTGCGTGTTCTTTTGTGTACCCTATGTGATATAAATGTAAATATAACGTAGTGATGGGATTTTTAAAGTAAATGAATTCTGAGTAGAATACTCAAGCTACATTTGCCATTTCAATTCATAAAAATATATTTCTGTGATTCTTTCATTCATAATTGTATCTTTCTTGTGTGTTTTTCCTATTTTATACTTGTTTGCACTGACTGTTCCTGCCTCTGTCTGTTGTCTCTGTCAGTGTTGCTTACCTGCTGTTCGTGAGACACCTGGGAGGGATACTGGCGGTGGCCAACATCAGAGGGGGCGGAGAGTACGGCCTCACCTGGCACAAAGGTGCATGGAGGAGAGATCTGACCTCCTGACGTCAGAGAGATAGAAAGTGTTAACACAGAAAACATGAAAAGTGAGTTTTCTATTATTTAAATCTGAAGTGAAACAACTGTTGTGCTTTTGAAGGTGGAACGCTGGCGAACAAGCAGAACTGCTTTGATGACTTCCAGTGTGCAGCAGAGTATCTGATCCAGGAAAAGTACACCACAGCCAGTCGCATCGCTATCAACGGAGCCTCTAATGGAGGGCTGCTAGTGGGTAAGTGCAGGATGAGCTCTGTCTGAGTGTGTGTGTGTGTGCATTATGTATGTTTTTATGTACTGGGAAATTAAGCGATAAAGCCAAAGGGTTAGAGAGAGCAAGAGAAAGTGAAAAGGGTTTAAAGGTATATAACTATTCTGCATTGTTGCACTCAGGAGCCGAGAGTGTGTGTGTGGGAGCCCTGCACTTTATTTTTTATAGCTGGACTCTGGTCATGGAGCTTTACTTTGACTTCTTCTCAATTTAACAGCCCAGCTCCCACAGTTTAACCCATGAGGTTACTAACGGCACACAGAGTCAACCCCCCATAACCTCCAACTCCCACACTGCAAAAATAATAAATAAATAAAAAAAACCCGAAGCTAAGATTACTGTTGTGTTGTAAGTCCCAGCTTCATTGATCACTGTTTTTTTCTTTTTGCTTATTTTAGTGCATTTTTTTGTCATAATTGCTAATGTCAAATTCTTCTAACAGCAGTTAGCTGCTTAGCTTCAATTAATTAAGCAATTAAACAGAACATTAAACAGTGATTAGTCACATCATTTACCAAAGAGCGACTGCCATATGGCATCGCACAAACCCAAATAATGTCTTCTTCTGTGTTGTGTAAGTGGCCATTTAGGAGTGATTGTGTCCTGCAGTGTGAAGTAAAGCGGACGAAAATATGTGCGTGTATGTGCATTCATAAGAAAATTAAATCTATAACCAAAAATTTTAAATACACAGCGGCCTGCGTGAACCAGCGTCCAGACCTGTACGGCTGTGCTGTGGCAGAGGTCGGGGTCATGGATATGCTCAAGTTCCACAAATTCACCATCGGCCATGCCTGGACAACCGACTACGGCTGCTCTGAGGAACCGGAGCAGTTCAAGTGGCTCAGCAAGTATGAACACACACACACACACACACACACAAAATCATAACCACAAACACACTTTTGCATGAGAATACATTAAAGAGATGGTTCAGTCTTTTTGAAGTGGTGTTGTATGAGGTACAAATGGCTACAAAGTATACACCGGCGCACTGCGCTGCACCGAGACACAGGCAATGAATGAGGGACAGTTAATCTGTGTAGTTTCGCCGCCTACGAGAAGTCCCATCTCAAAATAATACACCAGTTCAAGAGAACGATATAAAGTAAAAATCTACAATACATCAGCTAGTCGGAAAAAATCTGGAACTAACCAACTCTCATTCACAGCAGTGTATTGCTGGTGTTTCTCAGTGGGGGGTGGGGGGCACTGCAGATATTATACTTAGTGGCCATTTGTAGCTCATACAACCCCACTTCAAAAAAACTTTGGGAATCAAATATTAAGTGTGTGGATTTTATCCTCTACACTCTGGTCAAGTCATTGCTGTTGATCAGCTTTAATTGTTGGTGTTTTATCACATTCCCCCTCCACCTACTCTCTCTCTCTCACCCCCTCTTCAGATATTCTCCTCTCCATAACCTGCCCCAGCCTCCGTACTCTGGCACTCCCTACCCCGCCGTCCTGCTTCTGACAGCAGATCATGATGATCGTGTGGTGCCTCTGCACACCTTCAAGTACTGTGCCACCCTGCAGCACGGCGTTGGCAGCAGCCCCCTGCAGCGTCAGCCCCTGATGGTCAGGGTGGACACCCGGAGTGGTCACGGTGCAGGGAAACCCACCGCCAAAGCCATCCTCGAGGACGCTCACATCTTCTCCTTCATCGCTGAGACCCTGGGCCTCAGCTGGAAGGAGTGAGGAGAGGGAGGTAACCGCTACAGATGGGAAAACGTTTATCAAGGGATGATGATAACTCTTTAAACTTGTTTTATTATTGTTTTCATTAAAACTACAGAAATAAGATCCATAAACTAGAGGATCAATATCCAGGGACAAAGGAAGAGTTTAAATGAAAAGAGATGGATAATTACAGTTAACGATTAAACTAAGATAAAGATAAAAAAAAGCTAATGATAATAACTAACGGTGACAGTATGATACCAACCTGACAACTCATCGTAACACTGCTTCTTAACAGCTTTTAAATGTCGACGACTTTAACCTTTGATTAATGCACTAGAATGACATTTTTTTTAAACCTACCCATTGTAAAATTGAAATTGAATTTGAAAAGCTTCAATAAAACCTTTATTTGCACTATGAGCATTGTCCCATCGTATTATATAATCTGTAGTATCCCAAATGTCAAGAGCCCCTCCAAGTCCATCTAACTACATCTGTGCAGCACGTGGGTGAGAGATTTAGTCATTAACAGAAAATCACCTGTATTATCATTATTATTATTATTATTATTATTATTATTATTATTATTATTATTATTATTAATGACAACAGTTTTAATAATTGTAATTTTTTCAACAAAAAAAAAAAAAACTACTCTCCCCTCTAAAATATATTATTACTGTACTGGTACATTAAAATAAGCAGAATTTATTTTATTGTTGCAGATTATCAGATGAATTGTACATAAAATTTTAACATGCTGAGTATCAGAATAAAATATGAAACATCGCGGAGGAAAAATATAAAACTGTAAAAAGTGCATGTAAGTTATTATGTCAGGTATTAAGCCTTTATTTTGATAGGACAGTGGAGGTAGACAGGAAAGTCAAGGGATGACAAGCAGCAAAAAGCCACCGGTCAGATTCAAACCCACAGCCGCTGCGATCAGCACCAGGCCCAACATGGCACATGCTACTACCAGGTGAACCACTGTGGTGCTCCTTTGTTGTATGATGTCCTTGCATCCACCACCAAGTGGCAGTGTGGGGCTGCAGAAACCCCCGCTGTAAACTCAACACCTCCAGGTCAAAGGCTTGATGTCAGTTTAGGGTCATTCTGCTCGGCTGCTTCATTGGGAGGGATTGTGGATTAAAAAAAAAACACACAAACAGCAGGAGGCCACTCTGCTAAATCCCTTATTGTTTATCTACTGGCCTATCTGCATGTGGTAGTGGTGGAAGGAGGGGGATGGGGGGTTAAATCATCTGTATAAAACACAGGACAAAGAGAGAGGAGTTGTATATATGAGGAGTGGACGTGTGGAGCTGTGAAGTTTCAAAGTGTGGGGAGAGGTGGAAAGATCTGAAGAGTATATACAGAGATGTTGAGAGAGGGAGAGAGCGATGATAGACGGCAGATATATGGTGAGACAGAGACAGGCAACAAGCAGACAAGCCGTGAGAGACTTAAAGTGCACTTATGGAGAGCCTCGAGAGGCGGCCAGACAGACGAGTGTTTAAACTGTCAAAAAGAGAGATGGAAACTCCTTCCCAGCCAAACCACGGGGAAGTGAGAGAAGTTGTCCGTTCGGTCACTCAGAGTTTAATCTGGGCTCAGCGGGAAGTTCTGATTTCGTCAGACTGAACCCCAGGCCTTATCTAAGCAGCACCTCTCAGTGGAGAGATAGGATGGGAAAAGGAGAGCGGGAAGGCAGAGAAGAGAAGGAGGAGGATTTGCAGACAATGACTCTTTGCCACGGGGGAAAACGTGGTTGAATGAAGCCACGGAAAGACAAAGCCAGTAATAAGCTGGACATATGAGAGACAGAGAGAAGGGGCTTTGAGATCATGCAGCAAAAAGGCTGTGACGCTCTTCACCCAGGAGTGTCCCGCAGGATTGCTCGGGCTCGTGCTGCTTCATTTCCTCCTTCCACCCGCCCGTCACCTCTTGAGCTCCTTCTCCCTCCTCTCATGTAGAAGCACACACGGCCTTCACATCTCTCTTTCTCTCCGGAATACCGCGAGCTTTTCACCTACAAAGCCCTCACCGTCTCACGGCTCCTCTCCTTTCCTCCCCCAGTTGTCTCACGCTCCCAGGTCCCCATCCTGTCCTCCCGTTTGTTTACTTTACTCTCTCCATAATGCAGGGATTAATTTCTAAAAGCCGATTTGAGCTGCGGCACGCTTTGGCAAAGAGCGGAGAGCAGAACTTTTGTGCTGGAGGAAGTTTCCCCTTCACAGTAGCTTAGAGGTGGACCGCTCTCTCCCCTTTATGCCGCTCACTTTAATCTTCACACGGAGCAAAGGGAGCAGGGGATAGAGGGAGGACGAGAAGGAGAGAGAGGGGGGGGGGGGGGGGGGGGGGGGCTCTCAACACACAGCTGGGAATCACTAATGTCTTTACAGAGGTGTCATCTGCTTCCCTGTGCGCCTTTGTATCCGTTCTCCTCTTCCTCTGCCTCTCTGCTGTTTCTTCCTCTCACACTTCAGGTCTCAAGTTTTTGTTATTCAACTGTAAAATCTTCTTTACTTTATTTTTTATAAGGTTTGATCTTAGGGATAAAGCTTTGAAGATGAAGATATAAAACAGGGCAGAAGCTGGAACCTGTAAGTTCAGGCCAAAATTAATCATTATTTTCATTAATACATCTGTTTATTATGTATTTAATAGATTTCTTAGGTTCTAAAAATTAACAAATAGTAAATCAAAAGCCATTCACTGAGCTCTAGGTGACGTCTTACAGTAAAATGTCTGATCAACAGCTAAAAAAACAGAATAATTTAGTTTACAGTGATATAACAGAATAAATTATGTTAATGACTCAAAACTTGAATCAAACATTTATATCTCACACTCACTTATTTATCAAGTGACCGTTTTGGCTCTAAGGTTATTATCACATGTAGCGTTTTGTAATTTCCTCTAAATTATTCAAAGGCCTTACACATGTCTTTTGAGTGCTGGCCTGATTTCACTGTGATTTCTCAGGTATTCCAGTCTCGTATTTTTTGCATTTTGAAACAGGGATTTCCTTCCCTTCAGTCTCTCAGAAGAGCCCCCCCACTCCCCACTCTGAACCCTACCCATCCTCCGTCCCAGTCTCATTTACAGTGAATAAATAGGCAAAGCTGATTGGAGATTTACGCTTCAACCGTGAGAAGCCTAATAAAACACCAACTAACGTGGAACCTGCCACGTCGCCGAGGAGGGTTACTGTGGGATGTGCTGTTTGCATACTAAGACATCAAACTCAAACCAAGAGCAATTATTATATCACACCACAGGGAGATAGGAGGCCGTGGCAGCTGATTAGGCGCGCTCCTCGGTTCGTTTAGCATGTGTGCAGCTGCTGAGGTGGCTTGTGACCTGCAGCAGGCAGGAGTCAAGTGTCAAGGCTGTTGGATTTCATCATTTATATGATGTAGATCAGATGTTTTTTAATGTGTTTATTTTATACCGTTTTCATTTTTGTCTTCATCCAACTGAAACACTTGCAGTGCATCATTCAAAAGACAAAAATAAGACCTGTAAATAATCTTTTTTTGTGTTTTTTTTTCCTCATCAGATTACATCATGAGTACAAGCTAGTGTCAGTCCACAATAAGCCTCCGATAATGATTTATCCAAGTCCGGTGTTACTGCAGCACGAGTTCAGATGCTGCTCAGCGAGGGTCTGCTAAGCAGCGTCTGAGAGAGGTGATGTTTGATTGCGTGGGAGGTTCAGAAAGCAGCATCCAGCGATGGCTCCGAGATGAAACTCATTAAGTCTCAAACTCCAATCCTCAACTTCAATAAGACTGTAATATAAAAAGTATGGATTGCTGCAGCAACTGTATGAGATAAATAAAAAGATCTGATACTCAGATGTATGCCCGTGCACTGGCAACACACTTCCAGTACATTTGCACATAGTTTTATACACACACACACACACGACCCATGTTGAACAGGCACAGAAGTGCGTACCAGTGCGCCCACTTCTGCACACCCACACAGTTGCCCACAGCAATCCCACGCAAAGTTAATTTGCATTTACAATAATTTCCCATATGCTCGCTGCTGGTGCAAAAGGTGGGCGTTGCGTAATAAAGCAGTAAGTAATATAACCCCAGTCCTGCACAGAGAGAGGGAAATAATAAGTTCACATGGTGGAGTGGAGAGAGAAAGAGAGAGAGAAGCCTGGTGGAGCTCACAGAAGTAGGCTGGGAGAGGTAACTGAAAGCTGAATGCTGGTATAAAGTGGATCCAGGGCATTAACCTGGAAACACAGAGATAAGTACAAGAGGCTCAGGCGGCCTTTAGGTTAGAGAAGAGAGAGTGGCCGTCGGTTCATTTCTTAGCACCAGAAGTGAAGTTAAAAGTGCGATGACCCTGTTCCCTCAGGCCTCACACTGAAACCAGCAGAGCTTCACTGTGAAATGCGGCCGCCCTGTAGGTTTTTGTTGCGTTTGAGGAGGTTCTCAGATACATAAGAGGCTTGGCTCCATTTAACATGATGACAGTGAATAGAAGTTTCACATTTTCACTTAAAATTAAGCATTACAGCAAATAACAGTTGATATGTGGGCGAGTGTTTAAACAGATGTGTTTCCTGTGTCTTAGTTCATGCTACAAACAAAATCTCAAAAAACAGATATTCATGCTTGATTTTCTTATATTCTGTGCAACAATAGAAAACATTAGACATTAATTATTTATATATTAACATTTGCTATAAGCTTCTCTCTGCACATGTGTTAGATATAATACTGTGTATAATGTGCCATCAGTGCACACACAGCACAGTAGGGAAGGCTTCATACAGTATATTCACTCTTGTTAATAGTTGTCTTTGAGCTCCTGTGGTGCTGGTTCTATGTTATCTCTCCTGGCGTTGAAACAGTAATTAACCTTGATTCATGTCCCAGATTATGCTGTGTTGGGTCCTTGAATTTAAGAGAATTTGGGCCGGGGAAGTTTTTTTTTAAGTCCTTGAATTGCAAGTTTGAGAAGATGGGAACCTTTAATGTGCAATAGGCAAAAAGCTGTTTTTATTTAAGAAAAATCATGGTCTTCTCAACAACTCTGTGTAGCATGTAACTGGTTGTTCTGTATACTGTACATGTATTTAGCTGGACATTTGTGCACAGATTGGGAAAAAAAAGATCTAACTGTGATGCTGAAAGCTGTCATTCAGAACAAATCTACTATATTGAGTTAGAGTTACAGTAGTACATACTATACATAGTTAGTTTCAGAATTTCGTTCTGTCACTGTACACTCAAATGTTGAGAGATAGATTTAGAAATCAAACAGTGGATGTGCAACCAGTGAGATCCAAATCTTTCAGAAGCCAGTAAGTCAATAAACTGAGCTGTTGGAAATTACCTGTTCTATTGTCATAGAATTCATTAGTTTAAAAAATTGTTATATTTTTAAACAAATGTAATTTTATTATTAGTTGAAGATTGTTTTCAGATATGTGTTTCAGAAATAGAAGTCAGGGACGACGAGTGTTTTCTCATATTGGAGATTTTTTAATAACACATTTCAATATTGCAACAGCCATCAGATTTTCTTCTAACAGGTAAAAATCATCAAAAACTAACAACAAAAAAAAAGAAACTTTTTTTTTCAGTTTTATATTCCAAACACCAGTGTTTCTCAGCTATGGCCCTAAATTCAGACAAATAAAACCCTTACACAGTGAGCAGATATTATATTCAACACATTGTTCTTCAAACAAATTATAAAAATAGATTTAGCATTTTCAAATACATATTTACAGTATTAAACATATCATAATGGTCACAGTAACAGAGAGGTGGGCGGGGGGAGGGGAGACAATTTGAGTTTCATTCATCGTGGTGGCGAGGTCCAGTTTGTTGTTTGTTGTTTGTGACTGTGTGTGTGTGCATCTTAGTCTGTCTTTGTGTGTGTATGTATGTGTGTGTGTTAAGGACCATCGGAGTGTTTCTCCAGATATGTCAACATGTGCGTGAGAACATCTATAAGGACAGATGACTTTATTTTAATTTGACAGAACAGTTACATTGAGAGAAGAAGGAGAGTACAAGAAAAAAAGAAAGAAAAGAAACTCATCTTGTACCAAATACAAACCTCTTACAATATCCTGGTCAAAAATGCTATGAACCCTCGATTGTGACGCTGTATGAGGTTGAAATAATGCCCCAAAAAACTCCTTTCTTCAACTATCGTGTGTGTGTGTGTATGTAAAATAGGAAAACAGAAAAGGCAAGGGGCAGATCACTGTACAGGATTCTGGGAAAAGAGTGCAACCACGTCGTATCATATGGCAGGGCTTGATATTAACAGCAACGTAAAAGCAAAAAACATGAGAATCTGACGGCTACAAAGAAAAACAAACATCTTTTCCTTCTTTTCGAGACATTCTGTAATAATGTACTGTAACACACACACACACTGTAATGTAGACGGCAAATCCAATGATAATGGACCTGAAATGAACTGTAGTGTTGAGTGTCGTGTTGGAGAATACACAGATACTGTGTGCTGACAGTAAAAAAAAAAAAAAAAAAAAACCTCCAGTGTTCCTTTCACTTCCTGTCGAAACAACTATCATCTGCTCAGGTGTGAGCTCACAGTCATAGAACAAAAATCAACAACAAATCAAAACGGAAACAAAACAAGAAGAGACAACTGCTTTGCTTAACATTTCTTTTTTTTTAAATACTATAAGTTAAATAAACCTTCCTAACCCACCCCACCCCCCCAACCCCCTCTCCTCCCTTGTTTCTGGAGAGGTTTGTGTTACAGTCTGTAAACATAAATAAATATGGATAAATAAGTGAGTCAGGCCATCTTCCAGAGTTGGCCTGAGTCCTATACAGAGTATTAAACATGGTAGTGAGAGAGCCTTTGGAGAAGGAGGATTATGGTACCGAGATGATGCCCAGCAGGCTAGCAGGGAGGAGGGGGGTGTGAGGGTGGGTGGGTGGGGGCCGGAATTAGACTCTGTAAATGTGCAAAGAAAAACAAGTGGAGAGCACGGACTGAGGGAGAAAAGAAACGATGGTGGAGAGAAGCGAAACGAACAGTGGCGTACGACAAGATGAGCGAACAATCGACTTCGAACCCTTTTGTGTCCCGCAGCGCTTGTTTCACTGTCAGAGGCCCCAAAAAAAAACAAAAAACAAAAAAAAGAACAGAAAAAGGAAAAACAGAAGAAGTGGGCTGATGTTCCTGAAAGTACAGAACATCATCGCACACCCCTCTCTGTAGCTCACACTTCATATACCGTATGTAGGGCTATACAGTACGCTAGACCCGTTCCACTGTTTGACATGGGACAGCACAGTCTTCTTAAGCTGCTGCTCTGACGCCACAGGTTTTACATTCCAGCCAGGTTTGACCTTCAGAGATGTTCCTTCACCGTCTCACACCAGATCAGCTCTGATGTACAACGACATGGTTCTGTGTCCGACTCCTCGTAGTAAAGAAGTTCCAGTTCCAGTTTGATGTGAAATCAGCGGAGCCAGTTCTGAGGAAAGCGTTACTTGATCCAAGGCCGGTGAAATAGTTCCCGCCTCTGAAAGTACTTTGTTTTGTTTTTTATTTAAGTGAATTGATGTTGTGGTAAAGGGAAATTCCACCCAAATATGTAAATGTTTCTTTGAGCACTGGTTCATAACTGTGTGTGAGTGTTTGTGTATGTGCGTGTGTTTTTGCAGTGCAGTGTATCTCATCTCCCGGCGGCCTCAGACAGAGTTTAGAGACTTTTTTAACACACTGATCTGGAACCAGCGAGATGGAGCTAACACAGTTACTGAAGGTCAAAGTGCAGATAGAGGTCACACAAAAAAAGAAACAAGTCACATGACATCACTCCTCTGCTGCCCCCCCCACCCCCCACCCCCCACCCCCCCCCCCCCCCCCCCCGATCACAACAGGAACACTTGCTCGTCTCCGAGAGGCGGGGCCGGGGGAGAAGGGGGGCGGGGGACTCGTAGAAAAAAAGGAAGGAAGGGATCAAGGAAGGCATGAGGAAGTGTGGGAAGGAGGAGTAAATAGAGGAGTGCGGTTTACCGAAAGATCTGCTCATCTTTCCTTAAGTCTGGAAGAGCTCTCTCTTTCTCTCTCTCTCTCTCTCTTTCTCTCTCCCTCCTCTTCTCCACCCCATCATCTGTCTGCAGCAGCAGCAGCAGCAGCAGCAGTGCCAGACTCGGCGTGCGCGTGGACAGTCCGTTATACCTGCACACCGCGCCCGTGCATTTGGATGACCTGGGCTCTGAGGGTCTGGATGGCCGCCAGTATGAGCTTCTGGTGCTCCAGGGAAGTGATGCCAAGGCTCAGTACGTCTCTGTGGGAGCACACACAAGATCCAGAGTTACAAAGATTAGTTGGAAAGATGTGAAATTTATTGGAGTCTATATCAGAGGCTCGAGTCGCTGACTTCTAATTATTTTACGCTCAGATTTACAGGTTCATTTATAAACAGTTAATCAGTCAGAAAAAAAACCGTAGCTCTGTGGCTGTGTAAAATCGCTTTGATAAAACTTGGATGAAAGTGGATCAGCTACATGAGCAGAGTCTGTCGCTAAACACACGCCACGTCACTGGTGGGTGTGCTCTGTTTGCACCTGTAGACTCAGTGATGTCACAGTGTAGACACACCCCTAAGAACGCAGCCAAGGGGAGGAGTTAAATCACTGTTTGAAACAGATGTGTCAAATAAATTGTAATTGTATGGAGACTGTATCTAGCTCATGTAAAAAAAAACACAGATATTGACTTTTTTTATTTTAATTAAAACAAATTGCTTCCAAGAACTTTAACATTTAAGATTTAATGTTTGCCTGCCTTATACATTTACCTTATTATATAACCAATCATTTTCATTGCCAATTATTCAATTTAAAACATTTAAAAAATAATAATAATTGGACTTCAAAAATCCTATGTTTATGTTAGTCTTTAAAGCCAAAAAAATATTTGGAAAAATCAGGAAAAATCCTCACAATGGAGAAACTAGAATAATTGAACATTTGGGGGTTTGCTTTAAAAAATGAATTATGATTAACTGCTCATTAAAATAGCTGGCAGATATTTTTTGTTGTGTGGCTAATTCAACATTTGTTTTATTTATCACAGCTTTTGAATAAACAGAATAAAGACTATCCACAGAATGATTTTTTTAGTTCATGCAGTAACTGTATCGCCTCAGTATCTGGTCCACACACTTGACTACCCTCTTGGAAACAGGAAGTCAAAGGTTACAGCGAATACTCACTGTACAGTCATTCGCGCCACAGACTCCAAGTAGCAGTATCCTGCAGCGGTGAAGTTGTCCTTGTATCGGCCCATGTCCACTGCGTCCAGCCACTCTCCCACTGAGTTAAAGGACGGGAAGGAGGGGAGGGGCCGTTCTGCTAGAGTGATGGATGAACTCAGGGTCCTTAAGGAGGAGGAGAAGACGAAAAAGAAGAAGCAGGGCTGATCTACACTGATTGGAAATGTACAGAAGTGAATGTTTATAGCCCTCTCTTCACTGAGCCTGTAGTAGATCACCTGACCGTACCTGCGTGCCAGCGTGGAGGAGCCGATGCCGTCGGGCGAGCGAATGCTCTTGCTGAGGGCCGAGTGGATCTGGCTGAAGCTGGGCCTCTCTGTCCTCTCCTTCTGCCAGCAATCCAGCATCAGCTGGTGGAGATGTGGAGGGCAGTTAACGGGAGCCGGCAGCCTGAAGCCGTCCTCGATGGCCTTTATCACCTACACGCACAAACAGGAAATCAATATCAGCTCTGACATCTTAGAATTAGTACTGTGATTTTCTTCAGTGCGAATAATACTATAAATGGATAAATCCCCCACATGCATGTTTGTGACTGGTCAGGCCAGGTGGAGTGGGGGGGCGGGTGAAGAGATATGAGGAAAAGTTGTGTCCTACTTTTTAAAAAAGTTGAGTAAGGTACTTAAAACATTTTTTTTCTTTAGTTGCTTAGATGCCAAGAATAGAATCCTTTGGACAGTCCAGGTCCTAGATAAATAAGAGCAGGAAAGTGCTGGGCTTTCATTTTCTCCTGTCACTAATTGCACCACCTACAATGTTCCAGTGCGTTGCTCTGCTTTTTGTAATTTCTTACTTATATTAAGGCGGCACCTGATGAGATGTTGCTTTCCCCAACAATATGAACTGAATACTAATCTGTCGACCGCATTCACAATAAACCACAGAGCAAAAATAGGCAGCTATTATCACAGAGAGAGGAGAGGAAGGTTAAAAAGGTCTCTTTGCAGGATATTCAGTGTCACTCCACAGGATATTTGATTGAGTATCACAATAGTTGGGTCCTGAGAGCAGAAAACTGTGCCATTAGTATTTAATTTTCTAGGATATAACACACCGCGAACCTGTAAATTAAAAACAACAGTCACCACAGGTCTAAATTAGAAACGATGTTACAGAGATGTCACAGTGAAAGTATTTTCATCTCTGCTCCTATCATATCTGCCCCCTCTCAGAGATACGTCACTGGATACTTAGGGAGTGATTCATCTCTGCTCAGCAGTTTTCATCTACTCTCATGAAGCCTCACAGTCTTCAAATGTCAGCGCTTGAAAGCAGCACCACCACCTGCCCCTCCTCCTCCCAGACTTCCTCTGTGTTCCTCCATCAAACTAATGTTGCCCCACACCACCACCACCACCACCACCCTTCTCCCAGTATATCCAGAGACATACAATCTGCCCCCCACCCCCCTCAGAATCACTCTTAAGGAATACAATCTCCTGAAAGGAGGAAATAACGGTGGAGCGAACAACGTCCATCAGCAGCATAATTTCCTAAAACACGATCTCTTCTCTCTTCCTGCGCACTCACCCGGTGCCCCACTCCACCGTCCTCTCAGCCCCTTAAGCTCCTATCTCACTAAAGAGCATTCATAAAATGCTTTTCAGCATTTGACATTTTCCATTTAATCAAAGCTGGTAGGTAAAGGGCACGACGGATCACAGGTGGACAGGCCGAGCAACAATTCCGTTATGATATAATGTATCAATTTAAAGTGGATTAATATCCCCGGCGCTCTACAAGCTTGACCTTTGCCCCTTCAATTGGAAAGTTTGATAACATGAATGAGGCTGAGAGGAAACTTTCTTCTGCTCTGTGAAAGGGCACCGGAGGAAAAAAGAAGAAAAGCCGGCTATTCACGTGCCCTCCTGAATAACTCATGCATATTAATTTTGGACATTCAAAAGTGGAACATGCTAATAATCCGTTGCTTTTTAACTATGCTCCTGTCCGCATAGAGTGCACACATTATTATCCGATGACATTAATTGGAGAGGGGCATCGGCATGCTGCAGCTTTTGGACCCGATGAGCGATGGTTACCTTTAAAGTGATGACGACGAGCTGTGGTGATATTTAATTCCCGGTGTGTTGTTGGCTTCAGTAACAAGAAAATCTACTCTCATCTCTTTCTTGCATCATGCTTTCGTCTACGCTTTAGAGGCGTGATGTCCTTCAAAATGCAGAATGAAAACTTTATATTGTGTTCTTTTTGAAGGGCAAAGAGGGAAACCCCCCCCCCAAAAAAAACACCCACACTGACTTGGAAATAATAGGGTGCAAGTGACGAGTGGCAGGGTCCAATCGACTGAAAGATCTCTTCAACCCCTCAAATAGCGAATGCTTTACATTTCCTGAAAGAAGGCTGAATTTTTCCAGAGGGATTTTCAACACTTTTAAGAGCAGGATGGGGGACAGGCGGAGGCCACTGGAAGGGGGTCAACACGTCCTTAGGAGAAAACAGGATTGGTCATGGAGCTGATGCAGACTTAAAGAGGGGGGACTTATGCCCTGCAAAAGCTTTCAGAGGTACTGTGGCTTCTTGGCTTTCTTTTAATAAGATCCGAGCTGGGCACGGATACAGAGTTCATTGATAAAGAGAAGCAGAGGGAGGTGAAAGAGAGAGGGAGGCTGGTAAAGTGCAGATATTCACATGAAAAATGAAGGGGAGGGGGGGTATAGAGTATAAAGTGGAGAGAATAATCTCTCTCTCTACTTACATCCTGGTTGCCCATATCCCAGTAGGGTCTCTCTCCATAGGACATGACCTCCCACATGACGATGCCAAAGCTCCAGACATCTGAGGCTGAGGAGAAGCGGTGGTACTGGATGGCCTCGGGAGCGGTCCACAGCACCACGCTCTTCCCTCCGTGCTGCCGGACAGAGCAGGTGGAGGTAAAACACAGCAGAGCCAGAATAAAATATTTTTAAAAAAGGGTGTGGAGAGTTCACAAAACATAAAGCTTTAATATTCTCTTTGAAAAGCTTTGAACGCATTTTCAATAGATCAAAAGAATCTTTAGAGGAGTGGGTTCACCTTGAGAGGAACCCAAAAATATCCAGGGAAAAAAAGGCACTCATATCTTTTTCTTTTTTTTTGTGAAAGCTTAATTATAAGACTTCAACCTGAACCTGACATGACACGTGTTAACTCTCACTTGGTCCAAGGCTCATTAAAAATATCAGCTCTACATATGTGAACTTCACACCAACAGACTTTCCAGCACTTTGAGCTTCATTAAATGGGAAATTATAAAGTAAAATATCCAGTGATGGTAACACCCTGGCTGCAGCACACACAGACACACACACACACACACACACACTGATCTCTGCTTTATGATGCTCTTTCTCTTACCAGTGTGGTGTAGATAGCCTCTATCTTGTCCTCCTGCAGGGGTCTGAAGCCAGACACCTTGCAGCCCAGGTTGGAGTTCACCAGCACCTGAGAAAACAAACTGGTTCAGATTTGGAGGGGAAAGGATCTCAGTGTGAGAGCAAACCGACCCCCCGTGAGTGAAGCTCTTATCGCACCAAGGAATATTGATTGTTTACAAGAGCTAATTGTCTTGTTGTCCCGTTTTCCAGGACGTGACCACTGTTTGACAGACGGGCTCTTATAACAAAAGAAACACCCGGTGTAAGTGAAATTTTGAGGTGACAAGCAGATTTCGACAGTATCATCTCATCATTTTCATCCTCACACGCTCCTCAAATAAAAAGCTACAGCTGAGTGATTGTCAAAAGATGTTTGCCGACAAGGACAAATTGTATTGCGCAGCCCACCTGCCAAAACATGCAGTGGCCCGAGATATACATCACCCTCCCTACAGCCTCTCCTCCATCATCTCCTCCCACCTGCTACCTCACCTTGTGCGCGGCCAGCCGTTTGTGGACGAAGCCCATTTCGGTGAGGTACTTCATCCCCGACGCCACTCCGGTCAGTATATCCATCAGCTGCATTACGCTCAGCTGGCCCTCGTGTTTCTGGGGAAAGGGGGATAGGGAAAAGAAAGAAAAGGAGTTGAATGTACAGAATATAGTGATCCAAAAAAAAACACAAAAAAAAGAGCAAACACATCTGTTACTACAGTGCAATGTTGTGCTCACTGAGCTGAATCCTTTTAGTTGTAGAATAAACACAAACAGGCCATTAATTCATATCATTATAAAGCACGCTGCAGTAGCAGAGGGGCACAATAACCGTTTACACAAGCTTACAGCATCTTTGAGCTGAAACACTCCATTTGTGCTGTTAATTATGGTACATTTTCCTTATTACCGCAATAAGCACAAGTATTGCTGCCCCAGGACTGCGCCGTAACAGTGGTGAATTCAGGATTATTAGAACAAAATGCCTTGTTTGTGAAAGCAGAAGATAATAATAATGAGGCTTTAGTTTGTGATTAGACAACAAGCATACGCGTCTGCAAATACATTTATGATAAATGCACAAATACTCTGAAGAAGAAAAAAAAGCGTACCCTAAGGAAGGAGTCTAAGGCTCCGTTAGACATGCTCTCCACAACGATCATCATGGTGTTACCTGGAAGAAAAAAAAAAGAAGAGCAAGACAGCAGAGCGTGAACAAGTGAAACTGGGGTAAAAATTGTGGGAATCAGAAGGAAAAACAAGAGCGAGAGAGGTAATAGAGACGGAGACACAGAGGGAGGGAGTGGGAGGGGGGGGGGGGGGGGGGGCAGGAGGGAAGGAAGGAGAGAACACAGTGAGTCTAGTCCACTTGGCAGCAGGGCAGACATTGTGCAAAGCCATTCTTCACTCAGTGAACTGTGGTGAAGCCTGGAGAACCTGTGTGCTGCCCTGGCTGTCTCAGCAAGTTTAACGACCCTCAAACACTCTCTCTCTCTCTCACACACACACACACACATACACACACACAGAGAGTCCGTGCACGACAATACACAAATGCTCGCATACACTATAGACATGTGCACATACACACATACACCCTGTGTGCCCAGGCACAGATGGCAGAGATCCAGCAGTGCTATGGAGTGCACAGAGGAGGATAATAAGACTGCAGCAGTTAGAAGGAAGAGGGAGCAAGGAGAGAGGAGGAGGAGGAGGAGGAGGAGGAAGAGTGGAATATGGGAAGTTGATAGAGTCTGGGTAAAGCTCGATACATATGTAAACAACTTGCTATCTGAAAATAAATATGCTGGGATAGGATGCTACTGTGCAGTCATGTTACAAAAAAGAAAAGAAAAGATAATTGTGTTGTAATATTCACCATGGTCTATGGTCTGTCAGTGGTGCTGGGTTTTCAGGAAGCTGTTTCTAACAGTAACCAACAACACTGGGGAACCGTGAGTCAGCACGGAGACGCTGCCACACAATACACCAGCCGTCATGTAATTAATGTGAGCTGCAGGGCTGAATCACTGTGTGTTGGTGACTTGTGCAGGGTGACAGATAACAAACAAGGGCCTGGTTACAGGAATTCTAACACATGTGTCACCTGCTACAAATACATCCTGTTATATAGAAGACAGAAGTTTGCAAATCCTGAGGGAAATGTAGAAGGAGGAGGAGGAGGAGGAAGAGGAGGAGGAGAAACTGGGTGTTTACACTAAGTGCTGTCTGCTGCCTCAGACAAATAAGATTCACACTTGCATGTCTTTTCAATAAAAGTGAATCCTTGAACTGAACTGTGCTCTGCCGCTTCAAACTGTGGCACAGCTGCATCTGTCTATAGACTCAATCAGATTTGTGGAGGAACTAAATGGAATATGAAACATCTCTTTGTTGAGAGGGGGAAAAAAATACCGCATCCACTGGTAGAAACAGAAAGAAAGTGTTACAGCCAGTTACACAGAGCATAAGAGCATAAACAAAAAGGCCGACACTCAGGTTTGGTTCTCATAACAAAATGTGATAAAGGAGAGAGACAGTGACAGTGCGATGTCAGGGATGTTACAGTAGCCTCTGATGTATATTTGAGCTATTTCAGCCTCTCCACTCACAGACCAGTGCAGGTCAGTGCTGACTCACACTGATTCTCTTTACATTATTGTCAATTATCTGATCTGTTCTGAGGTTATTTCCTCCTGAACTGAGCTGACAGTTGTGCCGTAGGAACATATCTCCATCTCTCATGAATAAAATACGAGAGTTCAGTTCGGTTCATGTCAGTCCAACTCTGTGTTGCAGTCCTCCAGCTGCAGCTTCGTCTCCCTGTTAGTCTCTCAACAGAAGCACGAGGGCACTTTACCTCTGCTATGAAGTCACTGAGGCCACCATGAGATATGAAGACTGAATGAAACAGGGGCAAGGATGATACAGAAACTGAAACACTAGTTCTCATCACATTTGTGTTTTTGAGGAGGGTAACATAGCGCATGCAATTTACTATGTATGCTAATTCGAGGCTGAAAAATAAAGCTAACGCTGCAGTACCAGACCTACAGTTCCTTGTATGGCCACTAGAGGCTGACCCCTAAAGTGAGTCAACACCCACAGACTCCTGTGTTAAAACACCCAACTTTACAGCAGGAATAAACATGTTTACAGCATATTTGCACTGACTCAGTAAAATTGTATTATGGCTTAAGGTTTTGCATAATTGAGGGAGTGTCACTTTGCGTGAGTTGGGTGAGTGTATCCCTGTCATAAGCCAGAATGTACTGAAGTCTAGAGTAGCCAGGGGTTCAGCAGAGTCAGGTACTGCTGAGAGAGTGATGTCAGAGCAGAGAGCACTGAACTTCAAGACTATGATGCTAGTATACACTGTGTAATGGATCCACGATAAAAATTTAGGCAACCCCTTAGTTTTCAGGCTGTTAATTACGTGATAATGTCAAGAAATAGCCAAGAAATAACAATTAGCTGTCAAGAAACAGCCTAGAAATAATGGTCAATTTCATAGTGAAGTCATGTTTTTCATGAAGGCAAAAGATTACACATGCTTTTCATGCTTTGAATTTTAGGAAAGGTCAGAATTTTTCTCCACCAAGTCCTTGCAATTGACAGTTAATTCTGGGCTATTTCTATGCAATCGATCGTAATTTCTTGGCTATATTTCTTGACATTACTATGAAATTGACCGGTATGTTTAGGCTTTTTCTTGACATTATGACGCAATTAATTGTTATTTCTTGGCTATTTCTTGACATTATCACATAATTAACGGCCTGTAAATTAAAGGGTTAACAAAATGTACTTACAGTGTAGTAATCAAAACCTAGAATCTATTACAGTAAAGATGTACTGTAATATTTTTATGTTTGCCTTTTCTTGGACAGGACAGTGGTGTGAGAGAGAGGGGATGGCACACAACAAAGGGCCACAGGCTGGACTGGAACCCATGGCAACTGTGACCAGGACCAAGCCCACATGCTACAGTAGGTGCTCCAGTAGGCTGAGCCACCAGGCTGCTCCTCTGTGATATTCTCGCACTCAAACAGTCCTGAGGAACTTTTCCTCCTGCTGTTGATATCAGAAAATAAAAGCTAGAAACCCTCAGAGGCGTTGTCACCGTCCTCCATTCATTTTCTATGACAAGTAGTGAAAAGTGAGGAGTGTGAAGCAGTCACCAGTCACGCCTCAGATCCGATTTATGCAGCACGTTGTAAATAAACACAATTTGGAGCTGCTTCTTCTGTATTTACTGATCGGATCAAACGTAGCTCCTGCACTGATGTTTATCACTGAGCTCTCAAACAGCAGCCGCAGCAGAAAACTTCATTTACTGTAGCAGCCTCGCTAGTTGCTGTGTGTTTCTACCCCGAGGTGGAAATACTTCCTGAAATCATATTCTCGGGGCCGGTAACAAATCACCACATTGCCTTTCCCATAATCCCCTTTTCCTGTCACGGTGGTACTGCCGGTAAGAAGGTGGAGCATGGGGCTGGTCAGGACTGATAGAAAGGAGGAGGTAGAAGGAGGAGGAGGAGGAGGAGGACGAAGCTTTGCAGGCTGAATGGGACACACCCGTGTTTCCATGTGGCTTTGAATTAAAGTTAATAGATGGAGGAGGTGGAGGGGGGTTTGCAGGTGGGCTAGGTGTGTGTGTGGAGGGACGGCAGGGGGCTGAGTGGGGATCTGGCTGGGGGGGGGTAAGTGATGTAAAGCAGCTGATTTGTAGTCTAACAGTATGTGGGTGGTTGTGTGTGTGTTTACTGTTTGTGTGCATGGATGTGTGATTTCATGCCAAGTGAGGAGACAAGCAGGCAGGTGTGTGTGTGTGTGTGTCAATGATAGTGAAAGAGAAGTGAACATATGGGACCGCTTGTGTGTGTGTGTGTGTGTGTGTGTGTGTGTGTGTGTGTGTGTGTGTGTGTGTGTGTGTGTGTGTGTGTGTGTGTGTGTGTGTGTGTGTGTGTGTGTGTGTATAGACGATGGTTGGAGAGATTGGAGTGGATCTCGGGGCCCCGCTGGGTCTCTAGCACCAATTACTGTACCCTGCACATCTGCTGCCATCCTACTGAGCACAGAGTGTGTTCGGGCACTGTGCCCTCTCACACATTCACACACACACACACACAAATATCACACTGAGCATCACTGCAGCAGCAACAAAAACTTCACAAACTCTTTAAAGCTTCTCCCTTCACCTGCCATTCCCATTAACCTCTACCTCAACTTCTGTGTCTCTCATGTCTCTTTTCTACGTCTCCTCCCATCAACTTCTCTCTGTCTCTCTCTCCATCCTGTTTGCACTCTAGGACCTCAATCGCTATCTGTCAGTGGAAAATGGGCCCTGATGTAGCTTGGCTGCCACTAGCATGCAGCATCCACCACCCAGCCACCCGCTCTCTGGGCCTCGACCTTTCCTTCCTCCCGTCCTGCCTTCTCCTCTGTGAGCACTGACCCCCTCCACGTGTGTGATATTAAAGTGGTCGGAGAATCCCAGAGCTTTTCGCAGTCCTTCCTCCTCCTGTCCATCGCTGTTTTCCTCCCATCTCCGTCTGTGCTTTCAAAAGAGACATGATGACCCCCCTCTGTACAAGTGATACTGTAATGTTTTTTCTTCCAGTCTTTCCTCCAGCATCACTTCCTTTGGTAATGGAGGGGATGAACTCCACTTTATGATGCTGCAGCTGGTCAAACTGTTCCATTCCCCCTTTGATCCTCAAAAAGCAACATTTTTCCCCCCCTTCTGTGCTTCCTTTCATCTTCACCTGCTCTCTTTTTGTGTTCCCATTCTTTTCCCTGTGGTATCACCTCCCTCCCAATCTGTCTGTCACTTGTGCTGCTTTCTGCTTGGTCTCCCTCCCTTCTTACCGGTGGTGATGACGCCCTCCAGTCGGATGATATTGGAGTGGTCGAACTGCCCCAGGATGCCAGCCTCGCTGAGGAAGGAGCGACGCTGTTTGTCAGAGCAGCCGGCCCTTAATGTCTTTATGGCCACTGGCAGCTCTCTCTTACTGGGCAACTTCAGGCAGCCGCGACACACCTCGCCAAAGTCGCCTGTAGGGGGAGATAAAGAAACAGAGGTCATGGTCTTTATTGATTGAGAAAGAACCAAAGAGAGCGTGAGGGAAAAAAAAGAGGTCAGGCTGCTGATATCAAAAGAAAGCGAGTAGACATGAACAGGGGGTTAGACAGAGGTGGGAATGTGGAGAGAGTCGGGGGAAGGTTTGAGCAGAATGAGATGGTGAAATACAAACATAGTGGGGAGGGAAAGAGATGACGCAAATGAACAGACACTGTTGGGAGAGAACTACGAAACACAAAGGGATCAAAGAGATCAAAGTGGGGGGGGTGTGGTTCAGGTGAACTAGTGAAACATCAAGCACAGACGGGTCAAATATAACAGCCAGCTCAATTTTGGCGATGATTAGTAAGTTGCCGGACTCATTGAACCGGTCTTCTGCAGTTTGTCTCGGGGCAGGTTGTGGGAAAGTTCAAAAACACCTCAAGTTGGCTCAGCGCTACAGCTGTGGAGAGTAGCTGCTCAGTTTGCTTGCCTTTGTTCATAGTGATAATGGAAATGGTAGCAATGTTCAGAATTCCTCTGCTAAAATAAAACAACACATTTGATAATTTCTACTGTGCCATTAACTCCTGTGAAAACAGGTGTAGAACATCTGCTGTGATGGGAACTTCTGAATCTGAAAAATAACCTTGATGATGTCCTTTCTGAACAGGAACCCTACATTATTAACTTGGATGGGATGTGGAGACTGAAACATGCGGGTAGGGAGGGTCCCACAAAAAAACGCATTCTGAGAAATCCTGTATTTTAGGAGCTTGAGCCATATTTTTATATATCTCTTTTCATTTTTACTTTTTCTGTTTTTTCAATCCATTTCTCAAAAGACGAGTACTGAACTGCCAAGTAGTGCAACTACTGTACAACAACAAACTAATACATCTAGTTTGATATGAATTAAGTTCACAGTGGGACCTACTGCCTCCAGGAAAGAGTCGTATGCCTTCACTCCACATCCAGCACTGACAGCTGAGCTGTCAGTCTATATAAATCGAAGCACTACAATCTTAACTGTGTTACCAACCCACTTGAGTACAAACCATCAACTACTTCCCACAGGTGTCTGAGACTCAGTCAGGAGAAGAGGCTGACAATATCTCAGGAATCCTGTGGGTCACTGAATTCCCTTGGGAATCCAGCAGGAGTCAATGTCACTATTCATCAAGGGATTGGGACGGGACAAGAAAAACAGTCAGCGGGAGGGGGCGGGACATGAATCATAATTATTCTCTGTGTGTGACAGGAATTGTAATGATTCTCTATATATGCAGTTCTAATATAAATGAATGGAATTTGATTATCCTAAACATTATGCCAGCCTTTATGTTGTCTCCTCTCCTGCCTGCTGATGGGCTTGTGCTGTCAGTTATCTGCCTTTACAAATGTCAAGAGATGTTTGGCTTGTTTTCACATGAATGTACAAGGAGAGGTAGTTGCTGCACTTTAGTTACATCAGACAGTTTTCAGTGCCTGTTATGGTTGGTTTCTTTTTCTTGTATCTTGATTTCTCTTGGTTGCTCTTGTGGCCAGAGGGGTATGCAACACCTGGGATGTGCAGAGATATAAACCGTATTGCTGAAGTACCCTTTGTTTTTTTTCTTCAACTCTTTTTATTGATTTTCCTCATTTTGAACATAAAACAGATGGTAATAGAGACACCCTTTGGTATTTAATAGATTATCAGCTGTTGTGTAATCCTGTACCTGTGTGCACGATTCTCTCTATTTTGATGCTGGAGTTGTCCAGTTCCTTGGCAAAGGCGTGGACGGCCTGCAGCAGGTCGTCACAGGTCTCTGGATCAATGTAGGTCCTCCGCGTTGGGATCTTAACTGGAATGGAAACAAACCCACAAAAACACACAGACACATGAGACAGGGAGACTTGTCTTATAATTTATGGTCCTCTATGTTTGTACAAAGAAACATGCTACAAGCCTGGAGTCCCCAGTATCCACATGATACCAAACAAATAGATAAAACCGCTCTAAATTTCAGATATCATTAAACTGTACGGGCAAATAAATACAGCTAACAACTGTTTTGTGTATGTCTGTGGCCCCGGCGGTACCCTCTCTCAGCACAAAGCCAAACATTCTTCATGTCTGCTCGGTTTTGTGCTCCACTGAGGCTGCAGTCAGTGGAGAAATTGGTACGTCTGCCTCCTTCAACAAAGACTTTCTCTTCCTCCGTCTCTTCCTCTCTGTGATTATTCAACATAAGACCAAAATGTTGTGTCTAGGAAGAAGCCTTTGCTCTTTGATCCACAGACTGAAATCAATACCCGACTTTTACCATTGATGTTGGAGATAGCCGAAACATTTTCTGCCATCAGACTCCACTAAGGAAATATCTCAGTTTGAAATCTTTAGTTATCTGTGGTTATAACAACCCAACATAGCCATAAAACTACTGATTCACATTCAAACTGCCCAGTATGAGTTTTTTTTTTTGGACACAAAATGCCAGAGTTTATGTATTCATAACTTGTCTAATTCTCCGGTTGTGTTTATTTGACCTTGCGAACTCCAAAGACAGAGAGGCGAACCCAGATCAAAGGCTCCGACTTCTCAAATCCGACTTTGGGTTTCCTCCACAAGGCTTTAGTTAGATCACAAGGCTCTTGCACCAGGGTTTTTGTCTTGCCTCAAAATGTTATCTCACTAACACACACACACATACACATGCATATATGCAAAATAACAGACACAGACACACACACACACACACACACACACACACAAACACAATATAGTCCTCAGTCAGAAACTGGGGCAGGACATAATAGACAGTAAAATGCTGAGGCAGAGGAACCTTAAAGTGCCACTGCACTTGTAGTTGGCTTGCTGCTTTGATGTTAGTGTTAGTTTGGGTTGCAGGCAGCCACGCGGAAAAGTGACAGCTTTAAAACCTCAGCGAGAAAAAAAAATCTAAAAATAAAAGGATTCTATGTCCTCGAATCACAACGTGACGGTTGATAAATAACCTACAGTATTAAGTCTAAAAGTGATATACCGTGAGCTACACAGCTTGTTAGCGAACAGCAGCTGTGTGTTTAATATCAGAGAAAATGGTGTTCAGTCATAATAGATGATAGATAGATTTTATTTTTGCTCTGTTCAGTCTACAAATCAAAAAAAGGTTGTAATTACCTTCCCTCATTTCTTTAAAGGACCTCTACAAATCACTACTGTGACATTAATGAGACACAACAATTGGAAATTGACGCTGACATTTAGATCTGCAAGTGGTATTGACCCTGACTGTTTGACTGTGCACAGCAAAACAAAAACACTACACAGCCTCTCAGCGCGCCTCCTGTTTTCTTTATCAACTGCCTGTTGTATTTACCGAGCACTAACAACTAGCAAATAAACTAGCCAGCAGATAGCCAATAACTATTAACCAATCGGGTTTAGTTTTCAATTACATGACCTTTGACCCTTGTTACAACATGGCCACGGCTGATCTTCCTGGAAAATGCTTGGTGGTTTTTCCCAAAAGCTGGGCCCAGGCTCTGAAATGTGATTACAGCTCCAGATCGACCTCAAGGATCCTATACTGGCTGCCTCATAACGGCTTATTGATCCAACACACACACACACACACACACACACACACACACACACACACACACACACACACACACACACACACACACACACACACACACACACATTTGCTTGAGTGTACAAAAACGCACTGTTTGTGCACACACACATACACACACACATAGACAAATAAAGCCAAAAGTCCAATTATGAAGCAAATGAAACCTTTTCTATTCAAGGCCAGGCCTGAGTGGAGGATCGAAGACTCTTTTCTGTCAGATAGGGTTTTCAAACTCACCGTTGTAGCTTAAAAACCAGCTGTACAGTACACACACACACACACGCACAAGAAGGAGCGTTCACATGCCACATAAAATGAACAATATGGGCTGAAAATGGCTGCAAAACGTACGACACACAGGCGTGTTCTCGCTCCATCGGCTCTGTGGCTGATTGCTTTCAGGGTTAACTGTGTCGCGGCCATGAGCGATTGAGGGGAAACTGAAGCATGTTCTCACTTGGCTGCATAATCTTCAGCGGACCACAGAGCGAGCAGCCCCGGCCCCAGATATGTTCATCCAAGACAAAGGGCCACAAACTCTGCATCATCCTTTTTATTTTATTTTTTTTTATCTTTTCCTCCGTTCATTTCCCCGGACACCTCCTCTCTTTGTCTGTCTCCTACATGCAATCAGCCTCTGGATGTTATCTAGAACTGGTCAATTAATGGAGGCTGTAGATGAGTCTTGATCCTCTCCTCCACCCCCCATTTGCATGTTTCTAGGTCACATACTCTGACATAAAACTAATGTCCTGAGCAGTGTCACTTACGATGAGTCTCTCTGTCTCCGCCAGCTCACCACCACCCTTCACACCCTCCTTTTTTTCCCCTTTACTTTATTACTCACACACTCATTTATTCACTTATTCTGTCTCTTCACTTGTCCTCCTTTTTTTTTTTTTTTTTTTTGTCCTCCTGTGTTAATAGAAGGATGGGGAATGTGTGTGAAGAGTTTGGTGGTTGAACAGATGGGAGGAGGGGGGGGGGGGGGGGGGGGGGGGGGGAATCAAAACTGGGCTTATATGACACTCTCTACCTCACACACTTCCTGTTCCTGGACAAAGGCGGACCTGCAGCACAATGAGAGCTGGGTCCGCAGAACAGAACAGGAAGTGGACTCAAGAGAGCATGTGTTGATAGAGAGAACACAAACAGGCGTCTTTGTGCCTGTTTATATGAGTGTCCATGCTCTACTGAGAAAGGTGTGTGTGTTTGAAAAGAAGGCCAAAAATGAGTGTATGTGTGTGTGTTGCGTGCCTGTCATCTGTTGGCATGTCTTTGTTTGGGCAGATTTAATTCCCAGCCGCATGGCTTCGGCTCATTATTCATCAGGCATAGTGCTCCAAACCTCTCCAGAGGGCTCAGCATGCTGGGAGATTAAACAACGCAAATGAGCACGCACACGCGCGTACCCACCCCTCCCACGCACAACAACAAACACACACACACACTCACACACTCACACACTCACAAGCAAGGATACATGGACACATACACGCATGCACACACACAAGGAAATGCGAAAAAAAACCCACATGCATCCACCATATTAGCAAAGCGTTGGCACACTCTCTCGCACAAACGGGGAGAGTTATGTCAAACTACTTCCATTCTGTCACTGCCAAACAAAAAGCCTATTGAGAGCTTTTGCGGGCAGAGTTTAAAAAAAGCTGCATTTACAACCTTGTACGACATCGTACGCAACAACAACAACGTTTAACGCCCTGTTTTGGGAGCGTAATCAGCCGCCGCCGCTGCCTGCCTGTCTTGTTCTGGAGCTCTTACCACCCTCCCCTCTTCCTCCTCCTCCTCCTCCTCCTCCTCCTCCCCTCACGGCTCTGGGTCTTTATCTTTCCCCTCCTCCTGATTTCAATCTCTCCCCATCAAACTCAGCCGCACACACACCACCTAATGGAGTGTGTCAGTGTGCTTGGAGTTGGCTAAGCATGCACTCAGAATTAAGAATTAATGCCGTGGCACTACCTAATGCCTCAGAAGTAATCTGTAATGCACAGGCATGTGTGTGTTCACATGCATTCCAGCACACACTGAATGGGAAAGACAAAGCATTTAGGGATGGTCCCATCCTTGTCTGCAAAGTTTGAACATAACCACACATACACACGTACACACCCCTGTGGTAAAAATAGAGCGATGACCGTTGTCACACTTACACTGGAAGTAAAGTTCCTCGTCTCCCTCTTGAGAAGCTTTGCTGTAGCCGCATTGTCTGCAAAGGGAAACAAAGAGCGGCATCAGACAGTGTTTTTTATCCCAGCTGGCAGTCACAAACAAATACAAGCATCAGACGCTGTTTACGGTTGCAATGTAATAGATTGTATAGTGTGTGAGTGTGCAATAACTGTGAGATGAGAGCGGGGCGAAGGCAAGGAGTATTGATAGTGGAAATGGAAGGGAGACGGAGAGGAGGAATTCACAGAGACCCCTGATGGGATGGCGCTGATGAGCATCAGAAAGATCTGAGGATGAATGAGCAGAAATCCTGCCTGATTTGACTGCGCGAGTCGCAGACACACACTGATCAGCCTGGAATGATACGCTATTGTTGTTTCACCCTGATAGAGTTTTTTTCCCTTTTTTTTCGTGAAAGCTATGAGCGCACATACACACACAAGCACACATACACACAGGCGACTGGACTTTCCACACGTATGTGCACACACGGTTATCTCTCATCCCTCGCCACTGCAGGGGGTCTGGAGAGGAAAGAGCTCTCTATGATCTGACTGCTGATGGCTTTTCGGCTTAGAGGGGAAACTTGGCTCTTTACACTCACACTCGCGCAATCCACAAAACACACACAAACACGCACACACACACTGTAAGTGACAGATTAACAAGTGATGAACAGGCATTCTGGCTGGCCAGCAGCGTGCTGACTTGGATTAGAAACAGGGAGAAAAAAGAAAACAAGAGGGACACGACCAAGGAACCGAACAAAGTATTGATGTTTGAATGGACACTATATCAGAGTTTCTCCTAACAAACAGTTGGAAAATATATTCTGCATACAACCAAGATGTAAAGTATTGTTTAAATTAAACAAGCTCTTAGCGTGTGGGGTTTAACACCTGTAGGATGCACATGTGTTTGTTATTTGTAAGTATGATAATCACAAATGGTCATGGAGCCTAATTACAGTGGCTGGTTGTCATGCTTTCAACATGAATAGACATGGCCAGTCTGCCAAAGAAGCTACAATTGCAGCTTGTCACATTACTTGAGGACTAACAAACTCAAGTTGAACAATTCTGTACATTGAAAAGCAATCATGGAGGTATCTATAGACCTGGGCGTGTGTGTGTGTGTGTGTGTGTATATGAGTGAAATATATCTGCTTAGGGAGCCGTGTGTTAATGTGAATGTCAGAACACATCAGCACTTCACACAGAACCAGCAGAAACAGCTGTGAGGGGGTTCACACACAGAGAGCCTGCCAGACTCCACGTTCCAGGTGTGTGCGTTCGCTTCTTTACATGTACAGTATGCACGGCTGAATATTTATGTGTGGCATTTGACGGCGCGTGTATGCATTGAAGGGACTCGCGTGCGTGCGCCTGTCCCCTCGAGTGTTTGCGTGAGGGGGAACGTAACAGAGGGTGCGGACTGACACATCCCTCAGCCCATGTAGCAGCAGGGTCTGAGACAAGGTCAGGGCCCTGTCTGTCAAAACACACCAGCAGACACATGCAGCAACAGCTCCTAAGGGCAGGAGATACCAGACAGGGGAGAGGAGACAAGAATTAATAGATAAGGGAGCAGAGCGGAAAGGGGAGCGAGGGAGAGGGAGGTGTGTGGACGGAGGGCATGATGGTACCAAAAGAAACAAGATGCAAGAGACGTGGAGGGGGGAAAGGAGAGGCAAGGGAGCAAATGGGCGACATGGAGAGGGGCTGAGGGCAAAGTGGGAGATAAATCACTGAAGAGAAAATGTAAAGGAAGCCAGGAGATGCAGAGGCAGAGGAAGTGACAAGAAAATAAGAGGTTACGGGTAAGAGGATAATTGGGCAGAAGGGTATGCAAGGAAGGAGAAACGGTGGAAGTGGCAAACAGAGCGCAGCCCATAAAGTACATGGTTAGGGGCAGAGGAAGAAGCAAGGGTGGGAGCCAAGGAGTGCCAGATGAGAACGGATGCGACAGATTACAGAAGCAAGGCAGTGATGGAAATCTGCAGCTGAGACGTGGTACCACAGGATGAGTTAAGGGACTGACAAGAGGCAAATGAGCAAAACAGCAAGCAGATGCACAGATGTAACAGATTTAAGGGGGGCGAGTGGAGTGATATGAAGGAAGCAAGGAGACGAGGGGGTAACCAAGCTTTGGAGAAAGGGAATACAGCAGGGGAAGAGGAGGGATAATTGGCAGGGCTGCATGAAGCCAAAGTCCCATGACTTGATACCATTTCCATTACCACTTTTGAAATGTCACAGAAAAATGAAATAGCAGATGCAAAGTAGTTCTTTTTGGTGAATGACTTCTGTTCGAGTATGAGTTCAGCAGCACCGGTCTCCATCACATTTTAAGTTCATTTGGTATCATGGCAGAGTGAAGCACTGAGGGTATAAAATGGAATTGGGCCAAACAGCTTGACAAGAATGGAAGAGGAAAAAAAAAAGGGAGAAAGGGTTTTTGGCTTATTATCATTCTCTCGGTATGAGAGAAACTGAGGAAGGAGAAAAGAAACTACAGAAGGAGGGAGGAGATGGCAGGACCACTGGGGAAATGAAAAACGAAAGAAATAAAAAATAAAGATGAAGCAGGGCCATGGAGGAGGAGGAGGAGGAGGAAGAGGGAGGGGAGGAGGAGGAAGGGAGGGAGGGAGGAGTGCAGACATGCCAGTGTACCTGGGCATCAGCTGTGTGAAGGGAGGAAGAGGAGAGAGAAGAGGAGGAGGAGGAGGAAGAGTGGAGAAGGAGGTCGAGAGCAGCACCACACTAGCAGGAGTTACATTGGAGGAGCTCGAGCAGACACTGCTGGGAAGAAAACAAAGGAGGGGAGGGAGGGGAGGGAGGGGAGGGAGGGGGAGGAAGGGGGGATGCCAATGTCAATCCTCACTCCTTGTTTTTATTTCTTTAAAAGATGGTCAATCAACACAAAGTTTGATCTTTCTCTCACTGGAATATGTTGGACGCTGCCAAAAACATTCAAATAAATAAAAATGAAATGAAAGACATAGGTGATGGATTCGGAAAAGAAAAAAACAAATCTGCCTTCACCACAAAACATCGGTTCCAATTTCGTAGTTTTGACTAGAATTTTGGACCAAATGGTAAATTTCACACTTCTGAGGGAACCAGATGGCAGAAGGGAGCGTGTGGATGTCAAAACACTGACGATGGTGGCCAAATTCTGTCACTTTCAACTGGGTCTCAGCAAATGTTGATTTTGGCACAAATAGTTTCTTAGTTTTGTCATAAACCGATTTTTCAGAAGCAATGAATGTATAAAAAAAAAGTTCTTCTCCATTGCTTTCTCCATAGCAGCTGTCTTGTTGCTGAAGTTAAAGGACAAATAAATATATAGAATATTACCAACCGTTTCCTTTGAACTGTCATTGGGTATTTTAAGTACATATCTATGTAGCATCAGTACAGTTTCATTTATGTATCATAATCTTTGATAATTGTGTTTCCTTGGTCTGTCAGTGGCTAAATGCTGTCTAAGCTTGGAAAAGTATTGAAATAAATATTTTGTGTTATGTTTGCTATGGCAGTCATCTTTAAATGAGACCATGGAAGGTTAGATAATATCCTGTCAATGTGTAAAATGTTGCCACTGATTTGTACATGAATTCATTGCAGCTCACAATGAAATAAAGATTTTAAAGAATCAGCAATAGTAGAAACAGGCAGACAGAATTAGCATTACTCTACTCTCCTCTACTATAGTCATGTGCAGCACATTCACATTTTCGCCCCCTTGCTCGTGTTTTCAGGAGAGAACTTTTGAACAAAAAAAAGGGGCTGGATGTCATGTAAATGAAGCCTATTCACTGCAGACTCTATGCTCTCCATACCTGAATTCTCCTCTAAAATAAAGTGCAGTTATGGAAATAACATGAATAATGGGTGGGAGAGCAGGAAGAGGAGTACGACGGGTAAAGTGAGGCAGAAACAAATTAGGCCAGTGGAGATTTATGTAGGGGCCAAAATACATGGGAAATTAAGGAATTTCATAAAGCCACTTTCACTTTTATCCATAATAAGTTTTATCCATTAGCGTGACTCTCGTTTATAAGATTCATAAAAGTGATACATTTGTTTTCGAATGATTCCTGCTGACTACAGAGGCATATTCCCCTTGCAGCGGAGCAGCTATTCTATTTTTCTCTTTAATCTAAAACTACTTTTCTTGCACAAAGGTAAAATATTATGGCTTTAGGTTTAGGTTCAGAATATCAGCAGATTCACACCACCCGTTCACCTGTGACTGATGGAAAATAAATGGCAGCGTATTCCCCAAACTGATACCAGAGCCCTTTAGAATGGCAACTTTCACATTTAATATGGAGGATGGCTGCGTCTGATGGTGGGGGGGCCTTCAGAGACATGAAAGCACTGATCTGTACAAGACACAGGAAACTACACCACTGTGCTCGAGACCTTTTCTCCCGGCCTGCCCGTCTCTCCCTCCCCTCTCATTTTCTCCCCCCTCCTTTCGAATCCCACTCTCTGTCACTGTGTCGCCAAGAGTCAGTGGCCCTATGAAATGACCCTCTGCTTTAATTCCCGCCTCTTCCTTTCTCCTTGATCTCCTCTCCATCTCCTGCTCCGGATAACTTGTAACTCACTCACCACAGACATAGACACGCACGCACACGTACGCACACTCAATCATCGAGACACACACATGCATGCTGGTGTGGCCGGTGAAGGGTAAACAATCCCCGCTGCACTGACCAGTCAAGCCTGGGCTTCCTGGAGAATGTCTGGGCAATGCCCTGGAACTCTGGCTCTATCAAACTCTGTCAGGCACCAATGGACTCACGGTGTGTGTGTGTGTGTGTGTGTGTGTGTGTGTGTGTGTGTGTGTGTGTGTGTGTGTGTATGTGTGTGTGTGTGTGTGTGTGTGTGTGTGTGTGTGTGTGTGTGTGTGTGTGTGAGATACAGAGTCAAAATAAAGTTTAGGAAGATAGATGGATAGATAGAAAGGAAAATAGTATTCATCTCTTATTTTTGTCCCATAAGTGCATTTTATCCCCTACATCACTCCCACTTAAGACTTTTTTCAATTACAGTGCATCACTGTCATGTGTGGGTGACTCCTGTAGCATCACAAGCGCAACAGTATGGCACCTCAACAACAACAACAACACATAGCGTAAGGTATAATGCAACATGATGAATATTTAATATGGAATCCTGCAGTGGATGTTTAGGTGTTATTTCATCTAAGTCTCAAGAGGGAAATATGTTTTAATATCTCAGTAGTGCCGAGAGTGAACTGATTAACCATTGAGTCAATAGACAGGATACTAATCAGCTGAAATTTTGACAACTGATCAACTATTAAGTCGTTTCCAAGCAAAATTTGTTCAAATCTAAAGGATATTGCTTCATAAATGTTGAATTTTTAGCTGTTCTTTGATCATAAACTGAACATGTTTGGGTTTTGAACAGTCGGCCTGATCAAAGAAGACATTAAAAACATTACTTAGGACTCCGGTCTATAAAATGTCAGAGCCTCCAGGAGAAAAGACATCTCAGATGAGAGGGGGTGGGATGAGGCAGATGATGAAATGAACCCAAACGAGGGCACAAATTTGAAGCAAAACTGCTTCCAATAAAGACCCAATAATACTAGAAATTGGAACCTGTCGCATCCTGTTGCTGTGTGGGCTGGACAACACATGCTAATGCATCTCACTGTAAGCTGTGTGTGTGTTTGGCGACTTGAGTGCGACAGGAACCAAATGGGTTAAAATTTAAAAAAAAAAAAAGTTAAAACCAACCCACACCCACATTTTAGAGCTGCTGACACATACTTTACATTAAAAGTGAGAAATGGAGCCAAATTTTCCTGATGAAGTGGGCCTGAGGACTGCGCAGAGCATCCCAGAGCGTATCCATAAATGGAAATTCGTGCCTTAAGTGTGTGCGACCGCCCGCGTCCGTGCCTTCATGTGTGTGCATTGGGACTCATTTGCATGTGTCTGTGTGAGCAGGCATATCGATGTAACTGAGACCCTGCAGCCTGTAGCCCAGAGCTCGCTGCCTTTG
Source organism: Trachurus trachurus (assembly GCF_905171665.1). Lineage (NCBI taxonomy): Eukaryota > Metazoa > Chordata > Actinopteri > Carangiformes > Carangidae > Trachurus > Trachurus trachurus. The sequence continues at coordinate 12,957,355 of NC_139904.1, read as the reverse complement.
CAAACATGAGAGCATAGTAATTGAGGCATCAAGCCATTCTCTCTTTGTCTCTATGCAAAACATAAAGAGCAAGTTAATGGTCCGGCAGCGATGAACAATGGAGACCACTTGCAATGAACGCAGTGATGGAAATAAAGGAGGGAAAGATAAGCATAATTATTCACTACTGTGCACAAGGGGATGATGCTGCCTTTCCTCAAAGCAGGAATGCATTTAAATACTTATGTGTGTGTGTACATGCATGTGTGTGTTGTGAGAGCAACACATTTTTGCATATTCTGTGTTTTTCTGCTGCAGTGCTGCTGCCTAGACTGTGCTCATCTATTCCTATCTATCCCTTTATAGGTGACTGACTGACAGCAGCGGCTTGAGGAACTCATTGCTGACACCTGATTGGCTCCATCATTGCACTTGTTAGTGTGAATCTGAAATGTACACAGGTAGGGGCACTTGTGGAAAAGGAATGCTTTACTCTATGCAGCAGAAAGGTGGCGCCGATGTAGATCTGTGTGTGTGTATAAGGAAAGCAAGAACGGATGCACATAATCTATGCAAACAAATGCTTCCACACTGAATCTGAAAAGTCTCCCTGGATGGATATCCACTGAACACCAGCCAAATGAAATAGTTAAAAAAAACAATTGTGTTTCTGGCCATGTGTGCATGAGTGTTGATTGCGTGGGAGTAGATATTTGCTCCCGACTCGTTCGCCCGCATGTGCGATGCGGCGTATGGTATGAGTTGTGTGTGCATGTGAGTGGGCGTGTGAGGCGAGCTGGCAGAATATAGAACTGGACAGAAGTCAAAGAGCAAAGTGGTTGGAACAGTGAGCAGAAGTGCACCCCCTCTCCATCCCCCCAACCCACCACCTCGCATTTATCAGCTCGGCTGAATAAAACATCCCAGTAGGTAGGCTATGTGGAAAATTTACGGACAGTGCAACAAGCAGGACAATAAAACACCATTAAAACGCCTTTAAGTAGAAATACAGAGTGAACTGAGCAGTTGTTCAATTGATTCTTTGACTTTGCAGGACTTTGGTAGCTTAGCATCGTAAAACTTAAACCTACGTGATTCTTGCTGCATAAATAAAAGTGAAAATAGTCAAGCATTGCACTCATCATTTAGTATATTGTCTTTATTTGGACCACTGCCTGCACTGATTTCCTGCACGAGAGCCCAAGTGGTTAAACACGGCTAATGCTAATGCTATCATGTGGCTACCCAGCTGAAATCCTGTTGTCAGCCTACTGTACGCCGATTATAGTAATTCTCTAATTGCTGGAAAACATGCATCAATGTGCACTAATTGCCTGAGACTGTAAAAAAAACTATTTGATGGTTCAGTGATGGTTGCTAAAACCATTTGGAGCATCATTCATTCACTGTAGCAGATACTGGTTTGCTTAAATTAATTTGAAGGATTAAAGGCCACAGCACAATTCACGCACTTTGGTTTCACAATGACGCAGTGTTTTCATCAGGGTGAAGAGCCACTCTATTTGAAACAAAGCTTCTTGCAGCAGCCTGAATGCTCAGTTCATCCTAGTACAGAATTGTCTATATTGAACGGACAAGATTGATTTTTTCAATTTTAAAAGCACAGGTTAGAATAAAAAATGAGGTAAGAGCAGCAGTGCGGAGAGTCAGTGTGGTCACCTGTGAGTCTATCAATTTAACATCAACTATCCTTACTCACCTTTAGATCTTTACTGGAAAATGTGGCGTCATTATGAAGTTTCATTATTCACCCTTATTATATAAAGGATAAAAGACTGCTGTTTTACAATTCCCGCTTCTCCATGTGAAAACTAATTAAATAGCAAAGAACTATGAGCTCCCTTCCAAAATAAAAATGATCAAAGGAGGTTTTGACCCTGCTAAGGTTTTCCTCCGAGTGCAGACAGCACCATTATCAAGGCGGCTTCTTTATATGCTGGATATGAAATGATGTTTGGGGAGTGAAAGGTGATGGTGTAATTTCAACCATTAGCTCGCCATCATTGCACATTCCTTTCATCGAGGATCTCCTCCTATCACTGGATTACAGTAATCTGGATTAGAATGGAGCGGCGTGTCAGACGGCTGAGTTTGGTGATGGAGTATTTGTGCACATGAGCATGACAGCGTGTGTTTGTGCAGCAAGCTAAAGGTATTAAGACAGAATGAGCCACAGGAAGCAGTGAATCGATAATTTGCATGTGTGTTTGACATCTGTGTGTTCATATTTACCTCCTCCAGATGAGCAGACCCACTCCCATGGAGAGCAGCATGATGAGGGCGGCCACCGACACCACCACGATGATCACCACCGGGTTCTGTTCGCTGGACGCCAGGGCCACTGGAAATGACAAGACAGGCTCGTTACTACACACACACACAACGCAGTGCACATATCTTCAATTACAGTGTATTAAGTGTGAACAGAGATCTGGAGATGAGAGCAAATAACAAGGTGAGGGCCTCACAGGATGAATTAATTTGGTTTGAGAGGAGGATAAAGTGACATTTTCCTGTTTTATAAAGTCACAACCTTCACATCATTGATATTCTCACTTCAACCACCAGCATGAGGCTTAAAATCTTCTGCTTCACTAAACTGACTCGAATGAATAAAATAATACGTGCTTGTGCTGTTATAACGCACAATATATTTTTGTTGCTGCTGCTGTTGTTTTTGTTGTTGTAGTAAAACACAATTACAGTCATTGACAAAACCATCTCGCCTTAAGGTCCATTTAGTGGCTGCTGCTGTGGAGCTTTCAAAAATCAGTGATTGTTAGCTCAACAGGTATGAGCTGTAATCTTCAACAAAGAGCATAATTCTAGCAAACTTCCTGTACCTCTGCTGGACAGGTAGAAGGCTGCTAACTTCATTGCCCTCTTGCATCTAAATGTGTTGTGGCGGTTGGTTGTTTCCTCAGATTTACCATGAAAACAGGCGATGAGTGGCTCTGTCCACCGTCGCTAATAGTTTAGCCTGCTGATAACTGTAGCCAAGGCTCATAGTTGCAGCTCATGGCTTAATAGTAAGGTTGATCATAACGTGTTGTTGAGGTTTTTTCCTGCCTGCGTTTCGTACACGACCATTAGAGGTAGCTGTGGTGCTGCCATTTAAGAGCATCAGGTCATCTTGCTACTGTATCCTGCGGCAAATAGATAAGTGTAACAAAAAAACTGAATATGAATAGAAAACTATATAAATAAAAAATGTTAAAAAAAAAGTTACTGAGCAGCTAGACCTCTCACCCTCAAGCAAAAACAAAGAAGCGTGCAACCTCTGTCTGCTCTGAAAGAAAGAAAGAATCTGTGTTGGAGCTAGTGTTGGGCCGACTGTGGAAGTTAGTGGTTGTGCGGGTCAGCTCTCAGGTGAGCTTCTCTGTATAAACGCTGTAAAGATTATAAAATGCTCCGTAAATTCCTTTTTCTGTGTAAATAAAAAGTTCAAACCAAACAATTCGTGCCAGGTGCAAGGTACGAATCGCACAAAAAGACACACACAAAGAGTCCCACAACCAGGCCCTGAGGTGGCTCCAGGGACACAGTACAGTATCAAGATGCACAAAGAAGAACCGTTTCACAGTTTACTGGTAAAATCTGGAATCTTCACACATAATCTGAGACGCAGTCAAATCCCCCTCACTGTCTCTCCCTATCTCCCTCACACTAGCAACACGCCTTATTGTGTGGGCTGGCCAGGTGCCTGCACAAACCCCCCATCCCAATCTGCCCGGCGGTGCTGAGAGGAGGGGGTGAGGAGAAAGCAGGGAATGTGAGGAGGAGGAGACGGGGGGAAGGAGGAGGAGGAGGAGGAGGAGGCGTAAAACGGCTACTTACACTCGCCAAGTGTCTGCAGCTCCAGGGGAGCGCTGTACGCTCCATAGTCGATAGGCAGCGGCGAGGAAGATGAGGATGACGAAGAGGAGGAGGAGGACGAGGAGGAGGAGGTAGAGGAAGTGGAAGAAGAGGCAGAGGAGGATGAGAGCGGGGAGGAGGAGAGGGACGAGGAGGAGGCCGGCGTGGAGAAGGGGCGGATGAGGAAGACGTATGTGGTGCCAGGTTTGAGGTTGTTGACACTGATCCGCGTGGCGGCGGTCTTCACAGTGGAATAACTCTGATCCTTTTGTTCCTGCGGAGACAGAAAGTGAAGTGAGAGACAGAGAAAACAAAGACGGGGAGAGATCGCAGGAGGAGGAGTGAGACGAGTAGGTGGAATCCATTTGTGAGATGCCTTGTTCATTTCCCAGACACAGTTTATAATGCTGAGGGATGTGTGAGACTAATTTTTTTTTTTTTTTACAAAATCAAAAGCTTTTGGGGATGTTTTATTTATTAAAAGAGAGAGGAACGGTGCTTCCAAGAGTCACACAAAGTTTCCAGGCAAAGTTGAGGAGTTCAAAATCTTTCACCTGTTTTCAATAAATTACTCTCTCTCTCTCTCTCTCTCTCTCTCACTATGTGCTCTGGAAATCAATAATGAAAAATCCAGACTGTAATAAAAGCTCGGCTCTATTCATTAGAGAGGTCTTTAGAAAATAAATCACCTCTGTTTCTCCCCGTGAGAATGAGATACAGCCTGCACAAGTGGGCACGGTGGGAGCACCGAGCAGGTGACACACACATTACCATAATTACTCCTCTTGTTGTCTGTTTGTTTTTGCCAGTTCATCGCAATCAATTTCCCATCTCTACCCCCATCACCCCCTTTTTTTTCCAAGAATAGCCCTTTATCATATCTTAGCATATCTTAACCGTGCATGTCAATAAGATCGCTCCAATTAAAGCCGAGCTGCTTTTATCAGTAACCTGATCTACACGCAACGGTGCAAAGAGGTGATGGTGGTGGTCTGAACACACAGTTAGCCAATTAGCACGCCGATGTTAGAACACAGCCTTACAGAGATGACAGCGTGGGTTTTAACTCATGTTCAGAGTGCAGACTCTGACCCTTCTACTCTACTATATGCAAAAGAAAAGAATGGCATGAGATGGAAATAATGCAGAGACACAGAGAGACAGCTGCCCCTGTGTGACAGGAGAGACGAGGGGAGGAGGATGGAACAGGAACATGGAGCCTGGTGGGAGTGAAACAGCGGCATCATTCAGAGATGACATGCTCTAACGTCAAGTTATGAATAAACTGTGAATAAATCCTTATTAATCATCGCCATTATTAGTCATTATTATCATCAACAGTGTGCTGTTTGTTATCATCCAGATTTAAACACGTTTGATTGCCTCATATGTTCAAGTGTTATTGAAGGATTTTTTTTTTAATATCAGCTGGCGCTACAGCATGTGGGCCCGTTTCTGTAAAGGAGAGGGGAGAATATAATAAGCAAAGCTATATTTTATACTTTAATAGGCTCTTTGACAGAGTGTAGCTGTATTGCCTTTTCATTTCATGGCCTTTCAACAACTTGCGCAACTCAGTCTCAGTGATTATCCATCCAGCCCTCACCCTCTCCACGTTCACCTGCCTTTCTCCTGCACCTTGTCTCGCAAAGTAACTTCATTCATTTCTTTCTATCGCCGTTCTCTTGCGAGCATCTTATCATCGAGTCATCTTCCCTCATCTGTCCCTAATACCCTCTCTAACCTTCTCCCTCCCTCAGTTATCAGGCCGGCATCTCATTCTTTCGAAATGTGCTACACCTCTTGTTATCTTCAAGTCTTTCCTCACCCAGCCCTTTTTTCCCCCCTAAAGACGTGGGAGTAGAGCGGTAAGGAGCAGGGCTTTGTAAAATACAGTGTAGCATAGAGGAGAGAAGGAGGTGTGAAAATGGGTGAGAAAGTGACATAGCCAAATACAAAGACCTGGTGTTGGCAGAAATTGTGGTGTATGGAAATGGAGAAGCGTGAGCGTGACAGCTGTGGTTTACGTGCATGACAGATTTACTGTGAAGACTATGGCTGTTGACGGGGCGGCCACGATCTGACTAAGTGCTATATTAAATGAGCAAGATAAGCCTGGTGAAATTACAGTGTTTATCCATGAAAGCAGGGGAGAATATAGCAGTAATGTAGACTCAGGTTTATTCATCACAAGCCTTTGAAATGCACTAAAAACTAGACTTTTGAACAATATTTTGATACTTTAAAGTCCAAGGAAAGGATGTAAAATACAGTCAAGAAAACGGGCCTATATTGATGGTGATAGTTTAGTTAAAACAATCTAATTATCATTTCTTGGCTGTTAATTCTAATCTGAATAAACCCTTTTTAATTAGTCTATTAAAATATACATATGAAGCCAAGATTTACCTGAGAATGACTCAGCCTGTAATAGCAGTTGTATAATGCCTTTCTGATTATTAATAGAAGGTCTGCATCAAAGACGGAGGAGGCAGGGAGGGTCTAATGAAAGAAAATTTTAGTCTTTGAATTTTTCTGTATGAAAATGAAGCTTAATGTGCAGTAAACAGCCCAATGCTTTCAGCTTGCCATCCCTTTATAATTAATGTTCCTGTGTGGAAGCAAGTAAGAAAGTGAACCTGATGCTGGAGGCAAATGTTTCTCCATCTTAAGCTTATATTAAAACAGGGGCAGTTCTTATGTTTTATCAGTATTTTCAGGAATAAGACGGCCAGGAGGAAGGTTTGGTAGACAGATGTTATCAAAACTTTAAGATGGATTTGGTTGATGAAGACGTGAACACACTACAAACTCGAGATGAATATATGTTGAGGTCTGTGATGAAGATGTTACAGCGGATTTACCTTCTCATAATATTTGACCTCATACTCGGTGCGGCTGCTGTTGGGGTAGGCGGGCTCCCTCCACACCAGCGTTATGCTCTTCTGCTCGATCTTCTCTGCTCGCAGCTCGCTGATCAGAGATGGCACTATGGGGGAAGGAGACAGGGAGGAAGAAGAAGAGAAGGAGAACAAGGGATGAGTTCGGAGACTTCAGGATCATTCATTATTAATAAAACAGCTTCACAAGTTTTCTCAGGGACATCAGAAACTGTCTTCACTCTCCCTGATTTCCAGTTTTTGCACAGAGTTTGACTGCGCAGGCAAAGGTCAAGGGGGGAGGATATGATACAGCCAATTCTCTTATGAGGTGGATCAGAAAACAGGCAGTGGTATATATGTACACGGTATATCTCAGATGTGAAGAGAGCGAGCAAAAATAAATGTGTAAAAACAGATATTTGGAGAGAAGAGCAGGTAGGACAGAGGCAACAGATTAATTATTGAACCAGGCGTGTCAGAGAAAACAGCTTCATTGTGCTCAAACTCCCCATGAATGGAAACTCTGGGTAACGCTTCTTTGAGTGTGTGGCATTGAGCAGCGGCCGGGTCGGTACACTGGGACTGAGTTAGATCAATACAGATATGGATTGACTGACAAGTCGGTATCGACAGCAGACTAACGGATGGAGACGTTCGTAATCCGAGTCTCTCAATTAAAACAGACTCCTGAACTTTTTCTGACTCAATCCAGTGGAGCTGCAGTGAAATTCATCCTCACACATATTTCATCTGTTATCGATCACGGCAGACTAGAAAACCGAAGATGAATTATCTGCACGGAGCTTCATTTTCCCCCCCCCCCCACACAGTTTCAGAGGCAGTGTGACGGCAGTCAGTCGCTCACAAGCAAACAATTTCATTGCCGGGGAGAAACCGGTTCTTTGTTTCCTCTGTCAACAAATGACAGGCGACACGTATGATAATCAGCATGCACCACCCACTCTTGCTTAAGTGCTAATTATTCCACGGTTAACGAAGTCGCAGAAACGGGTTGTCACTCAGGAATAGGAAGGAAAATAAAGGGGTGCAGTTAGCTTAGTCAAAAGGGCTTTCTGTTTGGGAGGAGCGCTGCCATTAAGGCCATTAGGTTCAGGTTTAGTGGCACGCCATGTGGAAGGGGTGTTCACTGTCATCTTTCGTACTTGATAATTATTGCTGTTACTTCAACACCCTCCTTTCACACAGACACGAGGTCCCATTTCCAGGGTTTTTGGGAGTTTTTCCTCAGTCGATGTGAGAGTCTAAAGACAGAGGATGTTGTTATGATGCCATGTAAAGGCCTTTGAGACAAACTTGCCATGTTCACCCCACCTTCACTCACCACTCGTCAGCTGACCACTCCTCTTTCACTTCCTGCGCTCCTCCTTCCTGACCCCTAACCATCACTTCATCTCTCTCTGGGATGAAAGCAGTAAAACTGATGAAGATGTTCTGCCTGTCACATTGAACTGAAACTACGTGAGCACAAAAATGCTACACACACGCACACGTGCATAAAGCATCGGTGCAGCTCCTTCAGCCCTCCTCTCAAACAACAGGATAATAAAGTCATTTTAGGCAGCAGATCAAAGACAACGCTCCACACACACTGTCTGTACCTCTCTCTCTCTCTCTCTCTCTCTCTCTCTCTCTCTCTCTCTCTCTCTCTCTCTCTCACTGTCCATCTCCATCTGTCTGTTTTTTGAAGTCTGAAAACACAGGTATTATCCATTATTCATGGTGACTTCTGTGACTTTTTACATCATAGAGAAAAGATAGGTGTGTAGTTGCGTGAAGGTGTGTGTGTGTGTAATTATCTGACAGACTCTGTACAGTAGGAAAGTAAAATAATAATGTGAAATCTGACATTATTTTTGATTTAAAAATGTAATTTAAAAATTCAGTTTGTTGTCATTTCCATTTAGGCTCAGTGGGATTAAGGAAAGACACATGTAGCATTCAATAAATTCCCATAAATGATTATATAAAGTTAGCACATTAATAAAATTATCCATACAATATGAGTGGTTGCATAACTGTGAAACAACTACGAAAAACTTAAATGAACATTTGAAGTGTTTGGAAAACTGAAATGGTGCCAGTTAGTGGCACTTTAAAGGTACAGGTGCGTTGCTTTGAGGCATCAAATCCATTATGATGAATATTCCTACATCGTGTGAATGCAACATGATGTACAGATGCAGGCACAGTGGGGGAGAGTAGCTGTGCAAATGAAAGGCTCTGAAGAAGAAGGACAGACGCTAATGAAGAGTATACAGCAATGTAAACAAACAGGCAAGGGGGATTTTTCTTAATGATTAATGAATCTGTTCAGCCACATACTGTATATACATATGTAGAGGAAACAGACTGCAGTCTAGCTCATTAGAAAACAAAGTAATCACTCCCACAGCGCTTTGAGAGCAAGAAGAAAGTAAAGTGTGAGGTGTGCAGGTGAGACTGGCAGGTGGTTAAAGACAAACACCAACAAGCAAAAGGTGGAAAGAGTGAGACGACAGTTAGGAGTGAGAGGAACAGGTTGGAACAGACACGCCCCTTTTTTCTCAAAGCCCCTGCCGCCTTAACACAAAGAGAACCTCAGTCTAACGCAGTGTCAACCTGCTCTCACCCATCTACAACTGCAGGCTGTTGTTTGCTATTCTTTCCTTTCTTGTGTGCTGAATTATGCATAATACCAACGCCTGCCTGCGAACTCCGGATCACATCACAGCTCGAGCTGACACACAGAAGCAGGTGCGCGCCGTTTTCTCTACCAATACACACAGGGCTCTGATAGAAAAGTAAAAACAGTGGTCAAAGTGGTGCTTCCACCTCTGCAGCTGCAAAACAGTTGGCGCCAAACTTCGCAATAACTGAGTTATAGTTTCTACACCCTGTGTAACACCTGGAAGAGGCAGCCTCTTTCCTTTGTGGCTTTTAAAATATGTTTTAATGGGATGTGTTCACCGGAATTTGAATTTGCTGAGGTGCTGCTGCTGCTGCTGTTTGTGTTATAATATCTACTGTACCATCATCTAAATGTCTTCTATAGGAACAGAGAGTCACATGGAATTATTACCTTTAACCTTCCTCTTGTGTTCGGGTCACCAGTGACCCGTTTTCAGGTTTAAATGCATTAAAGTACCACATAAGAGTTAGAACTGAAATCATAAGTGCAACCAACCTTTTCATGGATAAGGAAACCTAACAACGCAACCAAGAGATGAGAAACAAATGGAATGATAAATAATTGCACAAGACTCCACACAAGAGATGGTAGCAGAAAACTGACAAGAGGAAGGTTAAATTGAAGATAAGGGGTATACTACTGACAAAAAAGACCCAGGGGCCCATACCAAAAAATATTAAAAACCAATGTTTTCATGGATAAGGAAGCTTAACAATGCAACCAAGAGAAGAAAAACAATTTTTTTAGTGTTGTCAAAACTGACCCTAACACCATAGATGGTAGCATGAAGCTAACACAAGATGAAGGTTAATCATTATCTTTAATTTTTCATCAGTTTTTTTTTTTTTTTTGCTACCCTTATACTTTTCTCTCACAGATTTTGCACTTCAACATTGTAAATTTCAATATCATTCATGCATCTGTATGCAGAATATGGAGCAATGGTTTGCTAAGCAAGTACAATAGTTTCCAAAACATATGTGAAGCTGCTCACGCTTGCAGGCATAAGTGCAGATACTGTACGCCTACCACCTCAACACACAAACACATGAGTGCATGGCAGCAAACAGTGGGTAGTGTTGGGTTTGGCTCTGTATTTGAGAGGAGGAAATCAATGCTGACAGCCATCTGAAATGGCTTTTGCACTCACACATGTGCACACACATACACACACAATTGCACAATGATTTTCACAAGTGATATAGAGGAGGTGATGGCCTTGTGGGCAATAAGCCTCTCCGGCTGTGCGCTGGAAGTACACAGCAGATGTTTTCAAAGCCTCATCATACAGCAGAAATCACACGGCGGACACACCGATAGGCACTCGTCACAGAGACATACATCTCAGGATAAGATCTCGAATGAAAGTTTTCGCAGCACACACACACCAATCACCGATACAGATAATGGTCTATAAAACTTCAAAGAGATACCATGATGAGAGCGAAAAGTGAGGTTTCATGAAGAGTAATAGATGGAGTTTGGCTCAAAATGGCAAACAGGCAGCACACAGCTGTTCCTCTGAGTGATTAAACTTCCATAGGTCGTGAGCACAAGCCTGCGCCCGTGTATCATTTAGGTTTCATAGATTCAGATTTCTCTCTCTGCTTATCAGTTTTGTTGAATCTGAGCTGTGCATGCATTTCAACCCGTGAGAAAAAAAAAGAATCAAGATAAGTAGGAAGAAATACACTTCTTTCATTTTTTTGTAGATTTAACTTGTCAGAACTTTTAGGTCGCAAGATAAAGAAATGCATAAATATTATTGTACAACGGGAGATTTCCGTATCTCTTTTTGGTTATAAAGCAGGTTTAGATTCTGCATTCATACTGTGAAAGTATCAAAGCTTCAGTCAAAAAATGCACACAGCATTGAGAAGATTTTTGGTTCTTCAAATACATCTTATCAATATCAATACTTCCAATAAAACAGTGGAAGGATGTAAAACATGGGAACTTCACGTGTTTCCTGTAACGGTTTGCTCTTCAAAGTCCTGGAGGCATTGCACCATATTGTAAACCCTGTACTTGTGCACCGGTGCATGAATAACTATACTGATGCAGACCGTAGCACAGGTGGTCTTCACTTGCCCTCAGCAACGAAAAGGCTGAGTTAAGCAGGTTTCTTAACAAATCTATAGGTACTTCTTATAAGTTCCAGTTCAGACCCGACTTTCTTGATGCGGCAGCTCCGCGCTCAGGTCTCTATGTCAGGTAGATCTATGAATAGATTTTGGCACAAAATGGCAGCCACTGCTGTAGGCGCTTGCATCCCTGTGTACAGAGGCAGCTGAGGTGCAACTGGCATCTCTGTTTCGTTATCAAAGGAGACAGGCAGAGGAGCTGCTCTCCCCGGGGGCGACAGCACAAGCATGGCTGAACATCCTACAGTCATTCTGACTTCTTTTTTCTCCTCCTCCACCTCCTCCTACTCCTCCTCCTCCTCTTCCTCACTTCCACGACTCTCTCTCTATCCTCTCAATCTCCTTATCTCTCCATTTCCCGACACAGCTCCGTCTCTCGGGGGAATCCACTGTTCCCCACAGGCCTGTTTGTGCCTCTGCTGAGATGACATCCATCTTGCCAGGAGGGGGGTTGTCATTGTTCTACTTCTTACCACGTGCGCAACTTTAGACGCTCCTGTGCTGTGTGCCTATGCATATTAAACCAGTGCGAGTGACTGAGTGTGTGTGTGTGTTCAGAATGAAAAGACGACGCGTAGCTATATGGTAACGGCAAATAAATGATCGAGAGATGGGGAGTATCTGTCAGGCCTGCTCATGTTCAAAGGGTTAACAGGAATCAAGTGCTCCGTTCCCTCTGGGCACAACACCCCCAGCTTCTACCTGGAGTTGAACTGATTTATGTGACTGACAGCAGAGGAGTGGGAACATTTAGTTTCCTCTGGTTTGGCTATTCCTGGGGCTTTTTACACACCTACTGCCACAAGCATTTCTGTCAATGGCTCCAAAATCCCAGAGGAGAATGTATTCAGATGTGCATGTCTATAATAAAGTCATTAAAGTTTCAAAGGGCAAGTAGGGTGGCGCTGGTTTTCACTTTAAAGTAACCTGTGTCTACAAGGTAAAAGCTTTGATCAGTGAAAAATATAAAAAGCTTATCAAAAGATGAATAATGTTCCAGTGAATTTACTGCAGTTTAACAATCCCTCCGACAGACACTTGACTGATTGAACCCAGAATTCGATGCTTGCACACTTTTCAAGTACTGTATCATTTGTGTGAAGAAACGGTGATGAATCAGACGCTGACCTTAAAGCAACGCATTCAGTGCGGTGACTAAATGAAAAGCAGACACGGAGCAGGTTTCGAGCAGCTCTTTGATGTAAGTAAAAATAAAAAGACACAACGCACATGCATCACAAGCTGCCGCAATGAAATCACTGACAATTGAAAGCAATCTCGCCTCAGATTTGACCAAGAAAACGAAATCTACCACACATTTAATGGAATAATGCAACATAATGGAGCGGACAATGGAGCAGAAATGGACTATTATAAGATAAGAAGGCATTTGATTACGGCTTTTTATAATATTTTTGCAGAAAAGCAGACACTGTTATCATTTAGCTATTAACACTAAATCGCTGTAAGATCTGAAAAACTCTGTGGTGGCTGAGCTGGCATGTTTAAAATACTTTATTTGACTACAGGTGATTGTTAAGTGCAGCCATGTGATTGTTTCTGAATCTAAGATGTTATTTTCAAACCAGGTCTCGCCATCTTGCAACAGGTATTTCTGATGTTCATTAGTGGCTTTTATCATCCATAGCAGTGGAGCGCTATCTGGCAACCTGCCCCCATCCTAGCAGCATCTAACCACCTGTATGCTTCATCCTAAAAACATAAACACAATTATGAAGCAAAGGAAAAAAACAACAGAGGGAGAGAACGAGAAGAAGAAATGATCAAAGATCCAGCCTTATAGAGACGAGGTGAGCAGATGCTGTCAGAGACAGGTATCATCTGTAATTGTTATCGTTCATATCAGTGTAGGAAGAAAAGGGGAGGAGTTGTCTTGTGTAACACACGTCCACAGTCACACACACACATTTGTATATTTTTGTCGGTGAGGGGGAGATGTGGTCCAAGGTAGACACCTGCTTAGGGCACATTTCAATCTAAAGTACAAAATGATACGTTACTTGATCCACCCAAGGGTGTGTTTGTCTGAGCATGTGTGTGTGTGTGTGTGTGTGTGTGTGTGTGTAAAACAGAAGAAAGTCTCAGTGAAGGCCTGATTAAATGTGTCAGCCAGTAGGTGGGTGGAGAGAAAAGGCCAGAACAGCGAGCGAGCAAGTGAGCAGGACAAAGAGAATCTCCCTGTACGGTGTTATTCACATGGTCCTGATCAAAAATATATATATAGCTGTGCACAAAACAAGAGCTGAACACAAGCCTGCAGTGAAACACTGAAGCATTTTCACACCCTAATGATGCAGAAACACATGCAACCTGTGCGTGCCTTTGATCTGATTACAAAATAATCTCAGGAAAACAGGAACACAAGGACCTGTTGTACAGTATATGTTAAAAAACAACCTCCCATTACCTCTTGGCTCAACCTTTACTGAGCTTACAAATCTGTCAAAACTGGCATCTCACACTCCCACCAGGGAAGAGCGACTGGGGCCGACTTGCTTAAACTGCTCTTGACAGCTGCACACTGACTGATTCTGAGCACTCTTTGGGCCCAGTGTGCTACGGCCTAAAGGCAGAGGGGATGGTCTGATCACGGCATGTCTCCTAAGCCAGACAGCCTCCAACACATAAAAACAAAAACAACGCACAGACACACACACACAAACGCACGGTGGCTGACCTCTGCTGTCTGCAGGTGAGGTTGGCTAAGAAGGTGAAGAAATCTCTCTCTCTCTCTCTCTCTGCTCTGACAGACTTGCAATGAGAGAAAATGCATGCACACACACACACTCACGTACTGTATACATCCACTTTCCTTTACTGCTGACACAGTTCAAGTGCAGTCAAAATGCTGAGAGAATGGGCCGATTGCATGGAGTGTTTACTGTAAGAGGGGATAAAGTAGAGGAGAGTAACGGTGTCAGTTTTATGTGTGTCTATACTTTATGTTTGTTTTTAAGGTAATTGTTTGAAAATTAGGTAAAAGGGGAACATTAAATAAAAAATGTGTGTGTGTTCTTTAAGAGATCGATACGCTGTAATCCAGACAGACTTCAGCATCTCTACCCAGCTCTCACTCTCTATCCCACACACACACACAGAATCACACAGCAGGGCCTCGCAAGCCTCCCCTCCTCTGCCCTCCCCTCCCCTCCAGCAGAAGAAGGAACAAAAAAAAAAACAAAGAAGGTGTGCACACACAAACACCAACCTCTATTTCTCAGATTCAGATTAGATGAAGAACTCTGTAGGTAAGGCGCAGAAAAGAACAATTTTTGAAGTTTAAACTTTGTGTTTCCACCTGTTTCTCTTCCCTCCTGAGGGGAGGCAAAATATGTGCATCAAAGACAATCCTCCCCCCCTAAGCCCTGTATAATACTCTGATTATGAGGATAACATTGTGTTTGCCACCAACCACCTCCACTCTTTGTTTTTGCTCCTAAGTGAACACTACAATTCCCCGCACAACAAGAAACAGCCTGTAAATCCACATACAGAGCACACACGCTAAAGACCCGGGAGTGCCTCTTCATAGACTCCAATTATAAGCCAAGAGGTAGGCAATTAAAATTTCCATCACAGGGTGACAAAGCGTCTTAAGTGGCTGGGCTATACTCCTGAAAAGTAGCTTGATGACTCTATTCATTTGGTGCCTGCTGAAGCCTCACCTTCCCATCACTTCTAATTAAGGAGGCAAAAAGGATCCAAACGCCTCCATGCAGAGGGCTGGAGGTGGGGACGAGTGCAGAGAAGGTGAAGAGGTGTGAAAGAAAAAAAATAGGCTATTGGAAACTAAATGACAAAGTGGTGGTTTTGTACTTTCACAGTTGAGAAGCACTCATTCAGTGATGGAGGAAAAAAACATCAGCCGACAGTTTTTCTGTCACAATGCAAGGTGGGGTGTGTGTGATCCCAAATTAATTCAGGCTTAAACTCATAAATATTCAAAGAGTCAAAGTGAAACGTGCGCTCAGGAGTCAATCAGGAGGTTCTTCGTGAAAAATCGTGAGGTGCAGGATCGAGAGGCAGCGACGACTCCGGCTGCCTCACTTCTCATCTTCCTCCCGTCACTCACATTTACATTATATCACATTAAAGGGCCACTCCACTGATTTTACACATGATGGAGCACTGTGAAACCTTAATTTTAAAAAAAGATAATGATAAGTGAACAGATATCAAATAATAGTCTCAGACTAGTTGTGCTGTTCTTGTTTCTTTAGACCTTACTTGCCTCAACACATTCTCTCACATTTCGGATTTACAGCTTTCTTATATTCCTCCTCTATACATCCTGCACTGCAATCTCAACTTTTCTTTTTTGCTTTCTCACTGCTCATATTTCAGTTCCCTTTCTATTTCCTCCCCCTTTCATCTCTATACCTTTACATCTCCCTCTCATCTCCTGACTCCTATTCACACGCAAGCACTTGTAAATAGCAGACTGCTTATTCAGTTCCCCCACATATTTGATTTGTTTGAAGCACCAGACAACTCCAGATATAGTAGTTCACAGAAGAAAAAAACTTTTCACAGTATGCCCATCATTTCTGAGGAAATCCAAGTACTTTTTTTTTGCTTCTGCTCTTCACCCCTGTGCCTCCCTTCCTCTGCACCCACAAGGCATTCAGCTCATAATGTTACACCGCTCACCTCTCCCCATCCCTCCACTTCTATATTCATTCCTCTCTTCTCTCCTCCCTTTCTTCCTCCATCTCTCAGACCCATGTAACTCCATGGGGACCAGCCATCTAAAGCCCGGCCAGTAATCCTCTCAGGATATTGAAATGCCAATCCTTCCTCCTCCCTGACCCGCACCTCCACCCCGTCTCTACAGCCGTCCTGCATCCCTCTCTTCTTCCCTGCCTCAGCTAAAGGGCTTTGGATGGACCACTGGGGGCCGAGGCATTCAACCCAAATGTGTTTCAATCTCACACACACACACACACACACACACATATATATATATATGTATATGCGTGCACACATCCACACAACCACTCACAAAAATGCACTATATGGAACAATGCTGAGGCAAGATGTCATTATCGTGTCCGTTCTTGCACGTACACAAATCAAGCATGAAGCAATGCACAGAGCGTGTGGCATGCAAGCATGGGGGAGCACAGACATGAAAGTGCTGTCACACACACACACACACACACACACACACATGGCCTAGTGCACCCAGAGCACACACACACACACACACAAACATATATATATGCATCCATAATCCACAGCTGGATAAGGGGCCCCATGAGCCCTGGGCAAAACTGATCCCCCATTTACCCAGCCCATACCCCATTTCCTCACGCGATTCCAGCCATGTTTCATATCCCCCACTCCCTCTTCCCTTTTATCCATCCACCCATCCTTGACACACCATGCAAACCTCCCTCCTTCCCCTTGGTGGCCTGGAGAATCCTGATAAAGCCCCATCTGTTTGGGAGAAATCCACTCCCGCACTGTGCATGTGCAAGCATTCAACTGCAGAGACTTTTAAAGAATTTAATTTGTATTTGGTTTTTAATGGAAGGTATTAATGTCACCAGATTTAAAATGCCGGTTCAGATGCTTCTTATACTCCACTAAGAGAGAAAGTTGTACTGTGTGCATACATGTTAATTGACCGCTTGTATGTCTTTGTGTGTGGTTGGGGTATTTGGCCATAAAACAGCGCCCGATACAGCACCCTTTCTCCCTGAACTCATACTGTGCCCTTAAATCCTCAGGCGTTCTCGGCCCTCAGCTGGCAGCTAAACCATACCACCCGCTGCTAACAAGCTTACCGTGCCCAGGAAAACAAATACGCTACAGTAGGAAAAGACAGGAATGAGGGGGAAGGGGAGGGAGGGGGGTAGCTGTAGAGAGGATAGAAAGAAGCAGAGAGGTGAGGAAGAAGAGGGCAGCAGTGATTATGTCAAGGCAGGTGGCGAGAGAAAAGAGAAGATAGCAGGACGAGTGGCTATGGATGGAGGGACATGAGGAGGAGGAGGAGGAGGAGGAGGAGGAGGGAGAGAAATTACTATCCAAGAATAGTGAGGTGATATGGGGAGCAGGAAAGGATACGGTGGGGGAAATGAGGGAGGAAATAGAGGGTAAAAAAAGAAGAGGTCTTGATACAGAGGTAGATAGGGAGGAGGACGGGGTGGGGGCGCAGAAAGTAATAAAGAGATGATGAGGTGAGTGTGTGTGTGTGTGTGTGTGTGTTAGCTTTGTTCCAAATCCCTGCTGCAGTATTTATAAAGGTCAGTGAGTTCTGATGGTGTAAAGTCTTGGTGTGGAGGCACCCACATGTGTACCGATACAAGGCTGGCGGCCTGTGCAGCATGTGTGTGTGTGTGTGTGTGTGTGTGTGTCTGTGTGTGTGTGTGTGTTTTTTTCTTTTTTCCTATTCTGAAGCTGACCTGGCTGCACAGGATCTCTGACCATTACAGCTTTGCCCCTGCAGATGAGCTATCCCCTCACTTCACAGCGCACACAGGCTCTGATCAGTCTCATCCACAACAATACTGCTGTAAAAAATCTGTCTGCTGAGAAAATAAGACAAACAGAGTGAGTCCTTATGGGTATTAGTCTGGGGCAGTCACAGGTAAAAGTGGGCTGGATTTGTTTGAAATGTCTCTGATGAAGATTGAAGTTGTATATTTTTCGTGGGATAAACCCCTTGAGTTGTCGCAACTCGTTTACGAGGGGGTCCTACACACATAACATCAAGACATAACACAACTCAGCACAATACAATAAAAGGAAACAAAACAATACAATACAATAAAAAAACAGACAATAAAATAAAAAGACAAGACAGACATAGAAAAGTCACTTAGACAAATTGCAACCAGAGTTTGTACAGATGTTTGATGGGATATGGTGATAGAGTCAATAAAAGCATGAGCAAGATGTTTCAAGATAGGAGGACTTGATTAGTTTAGTAATGGAGATGATCTAATACCCACAGGTAAATGGTTCTGGTCATTTTGTCCTTTGAACATAAATGCTTTTCCTATTAATCTACTATTGTGAGGGACTGAAAATAGGAATGAGTATATTGTCTGGTTTGATAGTTGGAAGTAAGTTGCACAAAATAATGTTTTAGATAAGGGGGGTGATTCAAGTAACAAATCTCTGAAGATTTTTGGTGTCTCCTGTGGCAACAGACAACTATGTCAGACTTCGGAGCAGCAGTATTAATGTTTATGGATCAGATTTGGATTAAAAATGCAATTTTATTATCTTTTGTTTACTGAAATTAAAAAATAAATTGAACCCACACGACAAGAAACAGACCGGAGATACAGGGAGATAAAGCCAGAGGGCAAGGCTAGACTAAAACTTTTTTGGGTTAAATTAGTTTTTTTTTTTCCTTTTAGTTTCATTAATAAAAATTCATATATCTTGGGTTTTAATAAGTTTCAGCCATCTCAAATTTAAATCCTGTTTTATGTAGATGATGACGACTATTTCCACTGGTATTAATAAGAATAAATCCCGTGGCGGATGTAAGTGAAGAAGTTCTTAATTGCATTGCAGTGCTCAAACACACTCAGACATTTACACAGGCCTACCTCACACGACCCACAGGGAGAGAGAGTCGGCCGCTGATGGGTTATGTGATCTGCGGTGGGTTAGCTGCTGATACGAACCATGCTCTGCTGGTCATGTGTGGAAAACCATAGATCTTTTCAACAAATACGGACAATGCAAGCACACGTCAAAATCAAAATACATTATCTTTTAACACTGCCCCTCTTTCATTCTTTCACACACTCTACGCACACACATGCACAGAGGCGGCATTAAACACCCCACACCAAATGTCAGTCTAAATCCTCCCTGACACAGAAAGTCTTCTGAAACCCCTGCAAACACACTCTGCTAACCCCTTGTCCAATCCCTCTGGATGACACGGTTAGTGGGACAACTCACACCCTAATACCCCATAATAACGACAAATCAACGGGCATGGCAACTGCTGACATGACAGACAGACAGACAGACAGACATCGGGAGGGGAGATAAAAGGGAGAAAGGTTGAAAGAACTGAGGGGATTGGGGAGAAAAAAAAATCACCACAGGTTTGTCCTTTTCTGATTTAGTGTCCCTAACCTTGGAGCTCGAGGTGTTTGGGAAGCTAAATCCCTCTGGGGAGCTGAAGTTGTAGCTTTTTAGCCTGGTTACCGTCAGCCCTTCTGTCACACATTTCAGCTGATGGCAGATAAAAGAGGTTATGTTTGAGACGCTGCTACACGTCTTCAGAACCGCACCCACCAGAACCTGGACATGGATCAAACATTCAAACTAGGGGTTGCTCGGCGGTCGAGTGGGTGAGAGCACATCCCATGTTGGCAATGCCCAATGCAGAGATCGTGGGGTTGATTCCCGATTGTGCTGATGTGTGCTGATGTGTCATCTCGCTCCCCACTTTCCTCTCACTATACACTATCCAACAATTACGGCTACAAAAATCTCTCTCTTTTTTTAAAGTACTTTTTGGCGACTTTTTCATCTTTAATTGACAGAATAGTCAGAATGAGACAGAGAGGGGGATTGACATGCAGCAAAGGGCCACTGAGGGAATCAAACCGAGGACTATAGCCTCTGCGTATGGGGAGCCTATACAACGCCCCCCAAAAAATATCTTTAAAAAACCCAAAACATTCAAACTAACCAGGAAAAACTTGATAGTGTGCATCTTGAAAGAAGCACTCATCATGAAAAGAAGTGGATATTTCTAGAAGAAAAAAGAAAAAAAACCTCTGCTGTAGCCATGACCTGTCTTTACACTGCTATTTCTGAACTTTTATTTTGTCTCTCAGGTCCTTTGTGCACAAATATTCCTCATTGCTGCTTCGAGTTAAAAACGTGCCATTAGTGGAATGCAATTGTGCTGAAAAGGATAAATAAAGAATAAAAAGAAGAAGAAGAAAAAAGATGTATTACCTTTGCAGCACAAAATTACTTTTCTAATAAAATAGAAAGGAGTGCAGAGAGCAGTGGTATTAACTCTTCACCACATGTCACTGATATTGAATAGGGAACTGGTGTACACAGGCACACACACAAATAAAGCTGTCCTTCAACCCCTCCCTATGTGGTCCAGATATCCAGATGTTACACTTACGTAACATTTACAGTTGGTCAGCAGAAGGATCTAGGCCACAGAGATACACTTGAATTCATTAGACTTAAATCCACCACAGTCGTACATCTCAGTCATGGACGAACCAATTAAAAGTGTTGTTTTTTTCATTCATACGCAAACATCTCTCATCTTTCATTTAGAGATCATAATGAAGTGAGTCCCTTTGCCATTATAAATAAACTCTCACTGTATATCCTTTGACTGTCTTCGAGCTCGGCAATGAGCCGTGTTGAGTGCTGCTGCCATCTCAGCGCTCACACATGACTAACAGTTTCCCATTCATTATGCAGCACATTTCTCTGAGCTAATTTCCAGTTAGTGGCAAAACACACTCAGCCGTTCTCGCTCTCTCCTCGTTTTCTCCATCACCTGCTTCCTCGCGCGGCTCCTTCCACCGTCTTCTCTCACCGTCTTTCCATCGCACTTCATTTGCTTCATTGTGCCTCATGTTTTCAGAATCAGATTTCTTTCACCATTTTCAATGAGTAAACAAGCTTTTGCAACTACATGCACATTTGGTTATGACAGATAAATGCATATGTGCATATAAGGGGGTGTTTGCGTTCCACGCCAGAATGGCTGCTTGTGCATTTCTCTTTGTGTGTGTGAGGAGGGGTTGTGTTTAGTTTTTTCACACTTGAGCTCCCCCATATAGTGTTGTCGCAGCACCGGTTGACAGGGCTACTTGGCAAAGTGCTTTTTCAAGCCCCTGGCTAATGGCCTGCTGAAGACTGCTGCTGATGAAAATGAGATCACCTCCACCGGCGAGACTTTTTTGCTCAGTCGACAGTGACTGGCGCGCTGTCAGTATGGGGAGGGAGTGTGTATGATGACTCTTTGTGCTGCTTAGCGTACACGTAGCTGAAAACCACACTGCAGGGATGGCATGTGTGATGTAGGGGAGCACTTTACAGAATCTACATAAATTACATGCTTATCCAAAGGTCATATCTATTCATGTAAGGGGAGTTGTATACTGTACAGTGTCTTCAGGTGTGCACATGTACAGTATATGCATGCCTGTCTGTTCAGTGTGTGTACAGCACACCAGTGGTGATTAAGACTGGCCATCTAATAAATGAGGCTATTGGATTTTTTTTTTTTTAATGAAATGCTGTAAGATTTAATCAGATACAGCAAAAAATTGATAATGTTATGAAAGCCTTTAATATTTCCCAAACCACAAAGCACTTAATAATAATGTATAGCAAAAGGGCACAAATATTGGTTTAAATTCGACCTCAACTTAGTGGCAAATTCAAATCCAATCAGCAAAAACCTAGTCGACTTAGCAGAATTACTAAGAATATCCAAACTGAGAAACCAAGTGGATTTAAGATATCATTTTAGCTTGTATGTAATGTGGTCTGACTGCATTTCAGCGACATGCCAAGTTCTCTGGAGTGTCCCACTTGAGTACATTTTCTACATCATCTTCTTTGGAGTGACCTCATTTTTGTTCAGCTGTTGTTTGTTATCTTTGCCAAGGAGGTTGTGCTTTCACCCATGTCTGTGTGTTTGTTTGTCTGTCTGTCTGTCTGGGAGCAGAATTACACAAGAAGTACAGCACCAATTTACACCACTTACACCAATTGAACAGATTCCTCCCTGAAGAACCCGTTCAGTTGGTGCAAATTGAGGTAATTTTGGTGCCAATCCAGGAACTGTTCTATTCACCCTCTTTAACATTGCGAGAGACTGCAACATTTTCTTCATATTTTCAGGGGCATAATGTTTGAATTTTGACATAAAAACAACCAGACATATTTTGTCTGTACAGTCTGGTGCAGATCCAGATAATAATCTCATGCAGGACTGCTGACTGGCTTTGGCAGAGAAACTCTAGTCTCCTGACTGTGCAGACTTGTGAGTGCACGTGAATGTGCGTCTGTGTTTATAGATCAAGCTGTGACTCACCAGGAAGGCTTGTCGACACGTTGACCTGTGTGTAGAACCTCTTGTTGGGAAGCAGCTCTGAGACTCCGTTTAAGGCCTCCACGGTGAACGAGTAGTTGGTGTTGGGGAGGAGGTTGACCACGGTCACCGTTCTCTCCGTCAGGCCGACCTGCTGGGGCACAAAGCCGACACTTGGCCCGCACGGCTCGCACTGCTTCCCGACGCACCGCCGGCACCCCACGCTGTAGGTCAGGTCCACTCGGCCGCCTGTGTCGGATGGCGCCGCCCACTCCAGGATCAGCGTGGACTGCTTCAGCGTGTAGACCAAATCTCTCGGAGGGGAGGGCGGCCCTGAGAGAGACAAAAGGAAGAACATTTTAGTTTACTTTGCTGCTTACGCCCTAATTAATTTATGAAAACAACCAAAACACAAGACACACACAGATAAAGAGAGGGAAATAGACATTACATATTCCCTTTTTGCAAAAATAAGCACTTAATCAAACAAAGCAATTTCAGCTAACAAGGGATCTTAAATTTGTCAAATCCTAAACAAACACAAAAAATAAACACTTACCACTCTTCAAAAATATCAAATCACATCTATCTAACATGTATATACAATATTATTCCCATTATCTTTTGACAAATCTCAGCTGTCACACTGAAAAAGCGCCTCCTAGTGTCCACTTGCTGTAATCTTTGTGAAAGTGAGTGTTGCTGGACAAAGGGTTTGCACAAACAACATGTTTTGAGTGTAGTCACCTGCATGGCTTTCTGTGATCGCTCAAACATCATCAGATTTTTTTCACATGACTGATGGACTAAGTCCTCTGGGTATTACAGTGCAACTGCACGCACAGACTCGGTTTTCACATCACGCTATGATAATCCTAGTTTATCCTGGATTCGGTATAAAGAAACAATTGTTTTGATGAGAACCACTTGACTCTGATGGGAAGGGGCGATGGAGAAGGTGTATTTGTTTACTGTGATATATTAATATGTATTATTAACATGGCTAGGCAGCGGGGGAAAGAAAATGTTCATTGGATCGAGATGGAGGAGGGATTAGAGATGATGAAGAGAAACAGCACAACACTTGGAAATGGGGCTTGAACCGAGTGGGGCTTACAAGTTTGTCCATAATGTGATGTCAACAGTGCTCTGTGGAACAAAACCTCCATTTACCATCAGTAAATAAAGCTGAGTTGCCATGGAGAAGGCTTTTAACTCTCTTGAAACATAAAATCTGATGTGATATGCCGGTTGTGATATGCCAGCTGCATCTCAAGAGTCTGTGCTGTCTGCTACACGTCTGTGTACGTCGAGATTTGTGGTAAAACACGGGACAATTAAACCATGTCTCTGGTTTACAGAGAGGCAATAAAATCAGCAGGGAAATTACATCGTCCATCCATTTAGACAATTGTCTGACGCACGGGGCTACGCTTCTATTTCCAAGACCTAAAGCATTTTTTAAAATCAGCTGCCACATGTGACAAGAGAAGATAAACCCCACATGAACAGTGCAGCTTAAAAAAAAGGGCTTTGAAGGACCAGAGGCCACAGGACACTACCTCATCACTGAGCCAGTGTCCTGACTGACCTGTGCCTTTTCCTGCAGGTTTCTTGTGCACAGAGGCTAAATAGAGCTTGGGTCCATTAAAGGACATGAATTTTTCATGTGTCCCCGTATGTGTGTGTGTGTGCATGTGCTGTGTATTGAATAAGTGAAGGTGTGCTGCTCGGTGCGTGCAGTCAAACACGTCACACACCACAGCTGCGTCCCGCTCCCAGACACACGTGGAGCACAGCGTTACGTAAGCCCAGAGAGCATTCAGAGTGTGAACACAAACACACACTAGATGTAGACACAGCTGGGCCTTTTATTCACATCTCTCTTTACTTCTATGCTCTCTTGGCCTCGGACTCCCTTTAGAGTTTCCCTTTTTTCATCCGTGCGTTTCATATCAAAACTTCACGCCTCTCTTTCCCATGGTTTGCCTTCTTTCACTCTCAGTCTCCACTGCCTTCCACCGACTTTTGCCACCTCTATCCACTCCACAGCATCATTGCAAATCCAAATTTGATTTTCATGTTGTTTTTACACTAGTCATGAATCTGGATACCTGAATGATGAATGACTTTAACTGCATGAATGAATGGATGAATGATTTTTTATTTTTTGTTATCCCATATGGGATTACAAGACACATTTAATGACAAATACAACAACTTTTTAGACAGTCCTTCCTGTTGGTGTTACCTGCCACACAAGTGTGACACATAAATAAACAATTTAAGATTACTTTCAGTACTCATCTGTATATCGCTCTTTGTCTCATTGCCCAAGCCTTTTCAAGAAATAAAGAAAATGCAAATATATTCAACTGAAAAAGATGTTTTGGCTTCTCAGCATCGTCCAACCACACAAATTTGTTATTTGGATCTACCTTACTAAACAGTTTTTGTCTTATAAAGTCATAGAAACGACAGTATAACACAAAATGAATTTCATTCTCCACCTCTTGGATGTCACATAAATGACAAATTCTATCGTCTTCTGCTGTGCCAACATATCTGCCTGTCTCAATATGAAGACCAAGTATACCAGCTCTAAATTGAGCACACAGAGATCTTTTCTTTTTGGACAAATTATACAAAACATAATTTTCTGGGCCAAATACCTGTTTTAGTTCACAGTAAGTACGCAGCTTTGGTTTACCGCAAATATCGAATGCCCATCTATCTTTACTTTGTTGAAAAATAATTTCTTTAAACACGTTAATCTCCACTTTTTCAGCTGCATTTATTTGTTTGTCTGCATGTGTTGTGGTTTTTACAGCATGGCAAATGTATTGAAGCCTTTGATGGGTCTGCATTTATGTATCCCCTTAAACCAGAAAAACCTGTTCTGCTTCAACTTCATCCTTCCTGCTGAAATTTATGGGTTCCCACTGTTTTCAAAAATCCATTTGCAGTGACATGTTGGCAAACACCATGCACAACTTCTACAGTATATATTTTTCTTATACTCATTATGCTGTTGTCATTGCCTTTGCGGTTCTGTCAGCAGGACTTCTGCTCTGCCAAACCGAATGCAAAGAACATTTTTCTGACTGAGACATTTAATTTCACTGTTTCCAAAGTTTTACTTTTCTCCTTGCAGTCACTGAGAAATAACAGTGTGCTGCATGGGAGAAGCTCTAAAGATCTGCCATAATGGGAATTAGTTGCATCTGAAAGTTTTATCTAATGAGTCTCATTTAAAATATGTGGCAAGGTGTTCTTTCACCTGTTTTAAAAATGGCTCTTAAAATCACGAGGAGTCTATTATTTCAACGAGAGGCTTTTAACTGTGGTAAACACATTAAGATGTAGCCACTTCACAGGCCTTAATGGCAAAGGGAAAAGAATAAAATTACCCAGGTATTATTCTTTAATTGCTGGGATAATAAGGTGTGCATATAAAACCTCATTCATCTGGCAAACTCTCCCTTTTTCTTTTATTCTTATAATACTAGATTCATCGAGCACTCTCTTTCTCCATCTGTACACATGAGGTGGATTAGCCAAATCTGGGGATGATCATAATTACAGAATCAATAGTGTAATTAATGTGGTCATTAGGCTGCTATAAATGTTATCATGCAGGGATCACAGAGCTCAGCGATCAATATTGTAATTAAACCTCTCCAAAGCAGTTACAATAAAAGCTAGTATGACCACACACTCGTGCATTTACTATACGCATGCACAAGCCAGTGTGTGTATACAAACATGCACGGTCAGATGTAGTGACCCCGTGGTTTTACTTCCCTGAGTACTCTCAGGATATCGAGCCCATTATTCCTCCATCTAATTACCAAGCTATATCAATAGGCTGTTCTCCATGCAGGAATCAATAGGGCTCCCCCCTGTATGGTCTTTGTCTTATTGGCCTTGTAGTGCATCTTTATTGGAGAAGAATGGTACTCGGTGTAAGAAAAGGGGTGAGAAGGTAAGAGGTGAGGGATGAACCGATAATGCGTGGTCAGTGGCGATGAGGTTATATAGTCTGTCGCTCGAGGATGGAGAGATGGGATTTCAGTTTGACAGAGGGAAGAAGAATGATAACTCGCATGGACGAAAGGATGAAGGGGAGGGAAGATGTGAAGAGGCAGTGTGCAGAAAGAAGAGCGATGAGTGGCCGAGTTAAGACGACAGACAGAGAGAAAGAGAGAGAGACAAAGAGAGAGAGGGAGAGAGAGAGAGAGAGAGAGAGAGAGAGAGAGAGAGGAGGAAAGTGTGTGCTCAGGGGTCAAAAAGGAGGAACGGAGGGGGGTAGAAAAAGACAGGTTGGTCCATAATGGATGTAATGGAGGTATAGCTGACAATGGATGGGTAATGTCAGGAGAAGGGGTGGACGGATACGGACAGAACATGCAAGGTTAAGCAAAAAGATGGAGGAAATGGGGTGATGGGCTTTTTGGGCGAATACATAATATGGACATAATGTTAGGGGGAGTGAAGGATGATGGGTGATAACAGGTTAAGAGAGAAAATGGCAGCAGGGAATGGACAGATAATGTGTGTATACTATCAGACGGAAATGGAAGGGGGGGTTACAATTATGGGGAGAGTCCACACTAAGACATATAATATTGTATTTGGTCATGAGGATATACACTCTATGGAGGATCAAATGGGCCACAAGAAATGAATGGATCTGTTTTCCTTAAAATAATCAACATCAAGAAGTATTCATTTAATATAGAACCAGATTTTGTTATCAAGTTGTGGCACAAGACTCAAATTGTATCTCTTGTTTTGGTCATCACATAATGTGTTTAAAAGATGTGTTTTTTGGATGGATTCCTCTTCTTTTTTTTTTTTACTTTGAAGCAATTCAACACCAGTGGAGGGCTACCAGGTGAAGGAGAGGTGAAGGTTGGGGGAGATGAGACATGGAAATGGGATGGCGAGGAGGAGCTGGAGATTGAAGAATAAGGATGGATGGTGAGACTGAGACTGGGGAGGAGGGTGCAGGTCAGACGCAGGGTTGATGAGATGAGAAAAGGTTGAAGTGGTTGAAAGGCTGGAGGGTGAAGGACAGGTAAACCATAGGGTCATTATGGATATAGAGGCAAAGTGGATATATGGAAGGCTGAAATGGGTGAGTGAGATAATGACTTAATGCAAAAATGTCAAGATGAAATGATACAGCGCAGGAATGTGTAATAACGGAGAGAGAGAGAGAGAGAGAGAAAACCCAAAGGTCACCACACATAAATATAAACAGAGATAATCGTATTACGTGTGCACGGTGCGGAGGGGGTGTCCAAGGGGGTCCTGAAGTGGTCCTCCTCACACACGCACGACACGGATCCTTCCTCCTCTGCGACGCTGTTGGCCGGGCAGGGGAAACACTCCTGCTGCCTGGAGGACATCTTGTAGGAACCAGGGGGACACGCTGGAAAGGAGCACACACAGAAAATGTAGCACATCAGCCATGTCCCAAGAAAAGTGATTGAATAATTCCAGCTCCCTTCATGCTAACAAGGGAAATCCCTTTAAAAGCCGTATTTTGAGGAGCTTTATGCACACAGGAATGAACACATAAATTACATTGGTAAAAAGAAATTTAAAACCACATATTTCTACAAAGAGTCAGATAAAAAAAATCTCCTTCTCTTTTAAAGAGAGGGGTCTCTTTTAAAGACAATTTAAAGACGTCTTATAACACTTCAACATTTTCAGTTCTTTGCACAGAAATTCCACCAAGCATTTTAATGCCTTGGGAAGAAAAAAAAGAAGCTCTAATCTCCCTTTCAATTCACAAGAGAGAGGAAAATAAAGAATGAATGGAGAAAAAATAGAAAGAAAGTGAATCCACAGGGAAGTACAGATGAGATAAAAGATAGGATTAGTGGGAGAAAAGTAGAGGAGACTTCGGCTAAATCCATCTGACAAACATAATTCTCACATTACGTGTGATCAGTGGCCTTGGCAAATGGCATCAAAGGCTGCTGGATTGAACCAGCAGCTAGGCAAATGAAAACAAGCCGAAGCAATGTGCAGGCACGCAACTGCAAAAACCCAGAACTTAATTTTGTTGTTGTTTTCCATATTTCCCACTTTGCTAATTTGCTCATTTATTTTTTGGTTTTTCGTTCCAAATATCACCCTCTACAGCCAGAGGTGAAGCCCAACTACAGTACCACTGCACATGAGAGAGAGACACACTACAAAAAGGTGAGAATGTGGCTGAGGGTGATAAGGACTCGTGACCTTACGTGCACAGCTCACAAGAATGCACACCATGTAACAGAAGCTTATCAATACATGTGTGACATCGGGTGGTGCATAAACACACACACACACTCACAAACACACGGAGTATAAAACAGGTTATTTTACACTCCCTCTCTATGCAGTTTCATTTTCCACTTGCCGTGCCTTTGTAGCAGGTGATAATGGGTGTGAAATCAGGGAGCCAGTTCTCGCTCGATGCTCAGGTCTCCTCTCTTCTGAGACTGTATTCTTAACAGCAGGTCTACATTAACAGCTTTGGTATGCTCGTTCTCTCTCCCCTCGCTCCTCCGCTCTCTCGTTACTCTCCTAATACATCAGTCTTTTCTTTCTTATCCCCTTTCCCCATTTCTCATGGCTTCCTTTTTTCTTCTCTGCCTCACATTCTACCCATCTACTTGCTCTTGTCTCGCTCTCATCTTGCTCTTTTATCTTATTCCCTCAATTTAACTCTATCTTCCTCCTCCACTTAAAAAGGCACATCATCCACCAGGCTTCCTTTCCATGCGGTAACTCCCCCCCCGGGTTTAAGTGACTAGGAGGATAGTCTGGTATTCAGACTGAATGAGATGAATTTTTCTCCTACACCATTATTCAGCTGTAGCTTCTTGTTAGGTTTTTTTTTTTTGAGGGAAGGGTTTGATTTTCACTTGACAGACCACATGTGATGGACAAATCCAGTCAACACGAAGGCTGTGTTAGCCAGTGTAGAGTTAGAATAACTTAAGCAGGAATGGTATTTGGTATTTGGTATTGTGAGCACACACTAATGAAAATATCATTTGCTGGTTAAATAAGAGTTAAAGCAAATACTAAACTTCTGGCCCAACATATGCTTAGGCCCTCGGTCTGAACCTGGCCCATATACTTCCACATCTGGGCAGATTCCAGCTGTTATTCTAAGGTGATGGCTGACAGCGGGAAAAACTTCTCTGTGTGTGCCAGAAATGGTCCAGACGTGGAAGCAGCATCTAACATCATGCTGCTGCTGTGGACCTGAACACTTACGGGGTCAGATGAAACCCGGGGAATGTGGCACCTGTGTGGGCCAGGATTTATTTTTGCTATCTGGGAAGGTTAAGTATACTGTAAAATTGAAAATTGAAAATGTGCATGTTTTCCAGTAAGGAGAAGAACGTTATATTTAGTCAGTAGCTTATAGAGACTTGAAGCAATCATGAAGACTGACTAACATTTGTAATCCGTTTGCTAAATTAGTGAGTTGCTGTCCTGCATCCATTCAATCTTATGTGTGGCCTTTTCAAGCAAGGAAGATAAATCAAGCTTAAGACTTGAATTGATAACACTGTTTGAATCTATTTGTTGGGGAAATGGCTAATATGGCCAAAAAAAACAAAAAAAACAGACACACACAGTTAGCAAGCAAATGTTTGCAATTCAAGCTAGTCAGGTTTTCTTTAGCGGTCTGTTTGCTAATTTAATAAACACAGTGACTCTTCATGTTAAAAAATCATTAGATCACAGACATGTTGAATTTGTACTATATGGTGCTTTAATATTAGGAACAGTGATTCATTGGTCTGCCTAGGTTACATCTTAGAAATCTCACCAGCTGTAGTAGCCTTCTGCCCATAAAGGTTTGGTTATTTTCCTAATTAGAGAACCCGCTTTAGAGAAAGATGCTAAACCATCTCTCCAACCTCTGGCGCTGTGTCACAGCAGAACACAGTGAACAGAGGAGACCACAGGCCTGCAAGCGGGGGTCGGCCAATATGAGGTGCAGAGACATACACGAGCCGGCTGTCCTGAACCGCTTATAAACGTTCCTCAAGACAGACACAATAGCTAACGGAGGGGCCTCTGTTCTCATCCCATCTTTTTTTTACCAGCCACTCTAACAAAACACACACACACAAACACAAAAGGCCTGCCATCACACATTGATTAGCATGCACCGTCTGCCTCTCCTGGCTGAATGTGAGCGAGTGTGTATTGCGCCCGCATACATGTGTGTATGCCTGTGAGTTGCGTATCTGAGGCTGTAAGAATCATGTAATCGACTTTCTAATGTCTGTCATTACACCGAGAAAAGCCTCTTGCTTTTAGCTCACCGCACATGAGGACATAAGAGAAACACACACACACACCCTGTCAAGCAGCAGTGGAGTAGACTCTCTTTGTTCCTGACCGTGCCGCCACTATCCTTCCCTAACCATGCCAAGAACATCAAGCGTGAATAGCACGCGAATCAAGGCAAAATTATGCATAGATCTATGAGAACAGAAATGGGTTTTGCATTTTCTACCTATCATGCTTAAAAGCAGGCTAGCCATATTCGTGGCTGGCTGCAATTCCGACTTATCTCTTCAATTCAGCGTGGATACACATTTTGCCAGCCCACCTTGGAAATGTGTGTCTAATGATAGGGGTGTATCAAGACAATATGTGTAGCTCAGATAACAAAAGGAGCTGGCTTTGCGCGCTGCCCATCATTCTGCACAGCGAGGGATCATTGGAAGGGGCCGCCAACAGCCAATGCCAGGCAAGGTCACGTCAATCAAAATGGGCCAGCAGCCATCTGCCAATGGGAGAGAGTGGCATCTCTAAAATGCATCCAACAGTGAAAAAAAAGAAAAAAAGATGCGTATAGAGAACACCACTCCACTCATGAGAAGACATTTTTGCCTTTTAATTGCCAAGGTACACAAGTTAAAGTGAAAATGTGAGGCTGGGGTGTGGGGGTAGGGGGGTGTTGGTGGGGGTTGGTTTGAGAAATAGAGACAGAAGGAGAGATCTGCCAGGACAGCTGGCAAACCAACTGATCAATTTGTCCTATGTGCCGACTGGGAACCTCGATTAAATGGAACATGGCAGCGCATGTACACACACACTCACATACACACGCACAGACGCATTTCTTCAAGGTGCAATAATATAGATATGCAGCGACATGCCAAGTCCTATGGAGGGTGGGTTTGGGGGGTGGTGGATGAAGCAGGAGGCAATTGCTGTGAGAGACCGAAGAGGGACGGAGACGCCGACAGACAGACAGATGGTGTGTGAGAGACAGAAAGACGGTGGGCTGCCTGTACTATACTGTACAAAAGGAAAGACATTACATAGGGAGGGAGAGTGGCCTCCTTCAGGTTGACAGATAGACAGAGGCAGAAAAACAGATAAGCACAGACGTGCGATGCATACAAATGAGAAGCACTGAAAGAAACACTGACCTTACGTAAGACTAAGGTCATCTAGTAGGAATATATGTAACACTACAGCAGTGTCTGGCATGCATATGCCGAGAGGCTGAGGGCGGGAGGACAAAGTCAGACATATGAAAGAAAAACTTTCAATCTAATCAGATAAGTGAGAATAAAATATTAATAACCAAAATGACACTTTGAGATATGCCAACGGTCTCACTGTCTAATGAGTAAAAACTAAAAAGGCTAAAGAATCCACATTTCACTGAGTTCACAAATTGCTTTAATAGACTTTTGTCAGAAGAATCAATTCATGCTTTGCCCTTCTTTTATTTTCCATTCCCATTCTTTTCTCTATAACCTTAAACAAGCCCATTAATAAATCATGAAGCACTTGATATAATAAATGTGCGCAATGAATTGTTTCTCTGCCTCCCTGACAGCACACATTAATTAATATTAATAACACTAAAAGAGGTTTGCTTTAGACTCTTGCACACACAACTTAACCCGCACTGTTAAATTCACACACACACACACACACACACACACACACACACACACACACACACACTTGAGGAATAAACACAAATGTGCACTGAAAACTGCACACAGTTAAACATAACACACAGGCGCCATTGGTGTCATTGGTTGGTGGCTGAAGTTTTATTTTGAAATGTGTCAATAGCATAATTTTTTGTTTAGTTTGTTTTTAGTATAGTTCATGGAACAAATAAAAAGAGACAGAAAAGGGGCGATGACACAAAGAAAAGATACAAGCGAGACAGGACGTTATTCCAGCAGGTGGAAATCAATAATTCAAAGAGCTTGAATTCAGATCAGTGCCCGCTGTGTGGCTAATGCTGATTCTGATGTTAATTCTTTCAGCTAGCAGGCAGCTTTAACATCCACAAAATGGATTCTCATTACCATCAAACAGTTTTGAAGGTCTCTTTTACATACGCACACCCACACACAATCATGTCGTCCAGGTTAGACAGGTAGGCGGGTTGGAGAGAAGAGTGACTGATTGGTACATTTAAGTGGTAAGCGTTCCAGGTTGGATCAGATTATGAAATTGCAAAATGATGAGGGGGGTTATGGTACCCAGATGAGTCTGACTAAATTAGACCAGTTGGAATTGGGCTGAACAGAATGGACCCAATCCGCCCTTGAAAAAAAAAAGTCAGTATTTACTGTAGTTAATGAGACTTTGGCTGAAGAGAGAGGATTTGGACCATAGTAGCATAAAAAGTACTTTAGAATAGCTGGGGCTTAGAGAAATGGGCTTGGGGTATTGCCAGAGTGAATGGGAGATTGGAAGAATGACTGCCACTGAAGTGCTGTGGTCAAGCCACATACAGTGTGCAATTGAGATCAGTGAGAGGGTTTTTGTGCAAATGGCATATTAAGACACAAAGTTCCCTTATTGATACTGCAATTAAAGGGGCTGCATATGTAACATCTACAGTAGTGCTTTCCTGAGACAGATGAGACAAGTGTATTATATATTATTATATAATAACAAACAACAAAGCCCTCTACTGGCCACAGTGTGATGGGAGCAAAGGTGAGAGTAAGTTCATGGTTCTTCTTTTATAAATATTCTTATTTACAGCAAAAGTTGTTAATCCTAGGTAAAAGCTGCTGCATCTTTAATTAATGTTCCTCAATAGATAAAGCCTTGACATTTTGATGTCTCTGTTTTAATAGTTGTTCCATGTTTGATCAACGACTTATCTCCTCTCTGCAGATGTAGAAAATTAAACATTCAAAGTGCTCCATCAAGGTGGATCCCAATCCTTCGAGTTGGTGAAAAATGCTCCTCTCTTTTGTGAGAGTAATGGTGTTCTTTAACGAAAAAGAGGAGCAAATCATTGAGAGCAAAGGCCCGGAGATCAGTGAAGCCCGAGACAGTTGTCTGCCTCTGTAATGACTAAAATAGAGCACAATAAAATCTGTTGTAACCACACTGTTTTCTTCGAAGCAAAAACACATGAATACAGAAGTCAAACTATAAGATAGTGACATTTAGTTTGAATAACGGTATCACATCTTCTGTAATCATGCATTGGCTTTCTGGTGTTATAGACCAACATTAAGTGACTGATGAAAAAGACACTTTCCACGCTCTGCTTTTAGGAGACAACAATTTTCTTTAGCTCTACATGCAGTGTCATAACCTGTCTGTGCGTTTAGCTGCTTTGAAGATATGACCAAGCCCTGAATGACAGTATAAATCCCTGTTATTAGCTCAAAGTAAAGACCTCATTCAGGTACACCCACTGCCTGGCTGCTGCCTCAGAGTGTAATCAGGGAGAAAGCTCTGAGCCATGCCATTCAGGTCAACGCTTTGCTTTATCATTTTATTCTCTGTTCTGCCCTGGTTACCACAGACTGACATCACACAGAGAACACAGGGGGGATAACCAGCGAACAATGCCACCGGGGGTATTAATGTCAGTGGCGCCGTGTACGAGCTTTACGCTGGAGACGGTAATTCCGCCGACCAAGACACGCCGAATGCAGCATGTATGCAGTGACACACACACACACATGCTAACAAAGCACACACTTTTTTGAATGTAAACACACACACACACACACACTTTAGACAAAGAGCATTTAAGAAGACAGACATAACAGAGAGCTGCCATGTTACATAATCACAGCACCAGGTCTGTACTGTTTGTCTGTGCTGTTTGTATCTGATCGGAAAGTGCCGGAAGGAACAGACAGCCAACAACAAATACACCTGAACCAGGGGAGGATCTAACACAAATGTACTCTCATTCATCCAGGTATATACATATACATATACTGTAAATCAAACACAAGTGTGGCAGATGAAGGCAAAGTCCAAGGACACAGCTGCGGTGTACGAAAAGATGATATGTTGATTAAAGATCATAAAGGTTACCGGGGCCATTTTGCAATACTAGATTATTTCTGATAAAATACAGACAATGAGAAAGAGCAGCTGGGTTTACTCTTCACCCACTATGAACCTGGTGTTAGTGCCGATTTATAGGTGCTTTAAGGATCATCCTCTGGGAACATGAATATCTGTATTACACAGAAATTGGTGCTATATCAAATTATTATCACATTATTCCA
Organism: Trachurus trachurus; assembly: GCF_905171665.1. Taxonomy (NCBI): domain Eukaryota; kingdom Metazoa; phylum Chordata; class Actinopteri; order Carangiformes; family Carangidae; genus Trachurus; species Trachurus trachurus. Next base: position 12,922,151 of record NC_139904.1, on the reverse strand, counting down.
CTGTACAAATTTGGATCTGTTGTTGGCACAATGGAAACGGTCAGTCTCAAATCTTCTGGGGAACTTGAACATTTCCTAAAGTCCAATGGTTGTCCAAGATGTTTCACTATGAAGCACAAATGTCAAACCTCAAGGTGGTGCTAGAGGAAATGTGAGGGGATCACCAAAGTCATGAGGACTTGTCTTCTAGGACCTATGAATGTCCGTCCAAAATTTCATGACAATTTACCCAACAGTATTAGAGATATCTCAGTGAGTAACAGCTTCCTGTATACTTCCAAATGTGGTATTATTGTGTTTTATGTACTACCCATTTAGATGGGATATTAAAATGGTATGACACACGTCTTATGTATATATGAATATAAAAATAAACAGATGTATTCCCTCTCATGCATACACATGATCAGGAACAGGCAGATGGACGGAGGCTGTATATCTGTATTTTATAAACACACAATGACTCACTTGGCTGAGGCACAGACGTTACACCAAAAAAAAGCAAAAAAAAAAAAAAGCAACCAACACGAGCACATGCACGCCGAAGTCAACCACTCACTGTTGACAGAGCCGTCTTTTTCTCTTTTCCCATGTTTTCACTCTTCTCTCCAACACCCATGTCACTCTGACATTTACCTTCCTCCCATCTCATCTTCCCAAATAGCTCTTGATTGCTATCAGCTCTGCTCCGCTGCCAAATGCTGCCTCCTCCTCCTCCTCCTCCTCCTCCTCCTCCTCCTCCTCCTCCTCCTCCTCCTTCGCCTCCCCCCACCCCCACCATTCCCTTGCCTGCTCCCCTTCCCTCCTTATATCATGTTTGCTCTCTGCCACCCTCCCTCCCTCTCGGCCCATTATTCGCGGTCCTTACTTTTGCTCCAGCTATCATTTTCACAGGATTTATCAGAGGCTGAGGAACAAAAGACTGAGAGGGAACAATTTCAGGATATTATCATCTCCTCCTCCTCCTCCTCCTCCTCCTCCTCCTGCTCATCTCACAGACACATTTACTGTTCATTAATGTCAAGTATTTAACTGTTGTTCTTATCTCGACTGACACATATTGCGTGAAGGACTAAAAGAAATCCAGACACTGACTGTACTTTGCAGCCCAACTTTTACATCATCAACCCTCACCTTAATCGTGAGACCCTGACCCCGAGGTTGCTGGGATCTGCAACCTTGTCCGGTTGTCGCTGTGTTGAAGTATGTGTTTTTGTTTCCTCCCCTCTGTGTGATTGATGGCTCCCATTTACCTCAGCCACACAGCCATTTATTTATGTCCATGCCGATCCTGGTAACATGGCACTTGCACACGAGCGCACGTGAGGGAGGAAAAGGCAGACAGATGCGTTTAGGTTTGCAGGTGGCTGCGAAGCACACGAGGAGGGACATGACTCCAAAATGCTAATGTGTGCACATGCACATGCAAACACCCTCAAGACTACAAAGTAGCACTGCTGTGCAGGAATCCGAAATCACGCTGGAAGGAGGACAGACGAGAATGAGTCTTCTGGTTGAGAGAGAGAACAAAAGACAAGAAAAATATAGGAATGGGGAAAAAAATGCAGCGATGATCATTCAAGCCTTGCAAGGTGGCCTGCCTGGCTATGAGCCCTCATGTCCCACAGATAACCATTATCATCATCACCACCTTCACATCCAGATGGACAATCCCACACACACACGTATACACACAGTCACACTCCAGCTTGCAGCAGAAGACTGTTCAGTTAATGTTAATGTCAGGGTAATATACTTATGCATGTGAGTATGTGAGTTAGTTAGAGTGTGTACGTGTGTTTGAGCGATGGAAGGGGAGCGTCCCGGTCATCTACTTTATAACCACATCAGCCGCAAGTCAACAAACATGTTTGCATGAGAATGTCAGGCAATTTCAGGTCGAGTGCCTGCAAAATGAGATTCAATGTTCTGCTCTTTCTCAACAGTCATGCTGTTGTGCTCATACGTGCGCACCTCCTCTCTCTCTCTCTCTCTCTCTCTCTCTCTCTCTCCCTCGTCTGTCATACTTCACCAAAATACAATTCCTCCCCTCAAACTGCGAGTGAAGACGGCTTAGGTAAGAGAAGTAATACTGATTTGTAATGCTGCCGAAGGTTACGCACACGGCAGCCTTTTTAGACACTTACATCTCTCCCCCATTTGCAATGGCAATATGTAATGTCATTCTTCACTACTTCCAATTTTTCATGTACCAAAATGCATCAGGTGCATGTCTACAGTACGTCTGCGCTGGGAGGATGAGTCAGGAGAGAAAGTGCTGTCAATACTTGTGTGTTTTTGTCGAAGAGACCAAAACAAAATAAACTCTTCAGGCACAAAAAAAGATGCCAAGTAAAAATAAAAAAACAGACTGTTTCTTTGTTGGAGTCGATTCAGTTCATAATTCACTGTGACACACATGCCTGCATCTTACATTTCCTAAACATTTAATAACATGTGCAACTAGAAGCTAATCACATTCACTGGTGGAGGCGTTGGAGAAGATGTGGAGACTAGAGGAGAGTTTGTGTGATCTTGCAGACCCCTCCTTTGTGTGTGTGTGTGTGTGTGTGTGTGTGTATTGAATATGGCCTGGTTATGGAAATTAACAAGCATAATCTTCAGCCTGCAGTCTGTTGTGACACGCCAATTTCATTTGATTCTTTTTGAATCAGCTTTTCAAATCTGGGATGTGAACTTTGAATGAGTCTCGCCTACTAATGACATACCATTTTCATTTGCTTCATCCGAATCCGTCATTTCCATAAAGTCTGTGACCCAGATATAGACAAATCGGCCTGATAAATTTGATTCCCAAGAGTGCAGATATATGAGTTCTGCCGCATTTCCTCAAATACAGCAGTGGGGGGTGAGAACGGATGACAGGGGGACGGGAAAAAAAGTGTCGAGCAGTTCACTCGAATCTAGTATCTTGTCGAACTGTTAAACGAGCAGAGGTCAGGGTAATCAGATAGCTCCTCAACCCTGGAAGACACACCTATTAGAGTCACTTAGAGCGGGTCTGGATAGAGAAAGGTGCATATCTGTGTGTGCTTATGTAGTGTAATTATGTATACGAGTGCCTGCATGAGAGCCGTGAGCATCTTTTACAGCGTATTAGGGCTTAATGTGTGTGAATGAAAGACGTGCTTGTGCATGCGTGCCCACACACTAGCATGAGAGTCAGAGGCGCACATCTCTAACATTAGTCTCTTGACATACTGTACTGAGCGTGAACAACCATCTGCTTATAGCAGAAAACGCTGCATACGATAATGACTTCCACTGCTAAAGCTCTCTCATAGATAAATAAACCTGTGCGAAACTTGAAAATTATATTTTTTTGTCGATCCAGTCCAAGGGAGGCGTGGAGCCACCAGTCTGGTTCGTGTTTGTAGCTTATGCTCTTTGCATTGCTGTTTCATAATGTGTTGCAATGTGCAGTCAAGACAAACAACTAGTCTCAACAAAGGCAAGGCAATTTACTGCACAGCTATTATATTGCATTGCTTTACATCATACAGGTGTTTATCTATCTCATCCTTCAGTTTAAGGGTGCTTGACACTCTGAGCCTCATTGTTTTCCACTCACTTTTTGTTTTGCTCAGTTCTGGTTTGTATGTTTCTCCCATGCATACGCTGGCAAGCACAAGAAAAGCTTCACTGATGCACTCGCTTGACCCTCATTTGATATTTGACCCGTTTGTATGACCCAAGGCAATGAGGTCGAAACCTCTGCAAGTCTCCAGAGGAAACTGGTGATTAATCATTACATTTGTATGCACATATCTTGGATCTTGGAGGAAAATATATAATGTACGTCCTCTCATCCTGGTGCATCGAATCGAATTTAATCCGAGCCTCAAAATGAATAAAAGGAATTTCTGATTAACATTATGAATGCGCAGTATTATACATTTTTTCCGTAATAAGATTCTGTCTGTCATAAAATTTCTGTGATGTCTACACTGTAGCTTTCAGCTGACCATCTAAGACAAATGTAATCTCTGCCCATCGCTTATTCTTGGTGACATTTTGAGATCCAGCGTCCCTGATCCCTGAAGTTATTAAAAAGCTGAACGGATGCAGAGATGGATGGAGACAGTCGTAGGGGGGGGGTCACTTGGACCATAAGGCTGATTAAGTGTTTTCACTGGTGGGTTGGAGTCACGGTCAGAGCATGCGACAGTTAAAATATTTCTGCGGGGGTGTGTAAGCCGTGCGTGTGTGTGTGTGTGTTTGTGTGAGTGCGCAAGACCCCATGTGATGAGGAACAGTTGGTCTATCAGGGAGATGGATGAGGTGGGTTGATCCTCTAACACCCACCCACCCCCCACCCCCACACCACCCCAACAGGGTTTCATGGCTGAGCTCCATGTCAGGGATCAACACACGCACACAGAACGATGGACAACTGACTTTTAGTTTCAGAAAAAGGCCAGAAATTTTCAAAAACAACATAATTTTATACCGATCTTCTCCAGAACTTTACGTCTTTGTTTCCCCAGCTTTCTAAAACGACCGTGTTCCTCAGCACAAAAACACAACGATGACTGCAGTTTACAGTCAAAAAGGTCTTCCTGCGACAGTCACAGCTCTGAAAATTACCTCCTGTAGGAAAAGAGTGCGGTGTGAAATGTGAAGGGAAGGAATGCAAATGAGCCGCTGATTATGCACCAGACTCCTGAAGAAAAACTGTTGAATTTCAGAGTGTTTTCACTGAGAGTGGTGTTTCTGAAAAATCTGATTTTTTAGTTTTTCATCACCTGATTCCTCCATTATTTGCTGTATCTTTGCAGGCAATCATAATGAACCCAATGTTCTCATATTTAAAAAAGTATCTAAATGCTAAAGGTGCTTGTATACACAACACACACACACACACACACACACACACACACACACACACACACAATATCAACACCGTCCTTTGCTACAAAGTTCATAAACAACAAAACCCAGCCCTGAACTCACACTGATGCATTATCTAATAAACTACACAATTGTTATTCAAACACACAAACACTAATATGAAGACACATTTAAGCATACATGTGCGTGCGTGCACACACACACACACACTGAGCAACAATTATCATAGTTTAGTCCGCCTGCTGTTTGAATTAAAAATGAGGCCTTGAAACACAATCAGGGGCCGCAATTAAGCTGTGAAGGTAAAGCGGCCTTGACCTTGTTGTGTAATTAACGGACTCTTCTTTCATTAATCTCCACCACCCCCTCCCATCCCCAAACCTCCCACTTACATCCACCTCGCCCCCCTCCCCCCCTCCTTCTAAGCAGCCATTTAATTAAGACATGCAAGATGGCGTCGCGAGGAATCAGGGGATAGAAGTCAAGCAATTAAGGGACGGAAAATAAGGGATGAAGGGAGAGGCGCAAATTAGACAAAGAGAGAGGAGACGAGATAAGAGGTGTAAAGAAAGTGAAATCTTTGTCCTTTTTCTGTCTTAAATTAGCCATAGTTTAGTTTCTTTGTTTTTTTGTTGTTTTTTTCCCTCAATTTATCATCATTTATCATTCACCAAAAGTTCAGTGATTAGTTGTCAAAAATATGAATCTGTAAATGTGACAGAGTGCAATCTTCCTGCTATAGCGTGAGGAACCACGTGTGCACTCAAACACGAGTTTTTCTCTGATACTCTGAGGTCTTTGCTTGAAATTATGGTCCAGACGCTGCAGCATGTGGAGACAGACTGAACCAGACAGTGAGTCATCGAGTAAAGGGACGCGAGGAGCGTTGCATCGCATGTGTGGCATGCGTGTTCACTTCCTGCTTTTTTTTTTTGTATGTGTGTCACTGCGTCTGTGTCCCGTGGTCTCAGGCGGGACAGAGTACATCCGACACAGCAGGCTACTCGCACAGCTGAACGGTGCTAACAGTCTAGGCTTAAAAAAACAAAAAAAAAACAAGGCCTCGCCGCCTTAAACCAAATGTTCGAACTGAGCGGAGAAAGCAACTAAAAAGAATCATGCTGCACAAGCAGATGCGACAGACGTGTGGAGACCCACTTTACAGTGCTGTTTACTGCCTCACTTAGTGCTGTCAACTACCATTGCCTAATACAGGCGGAGAGCTTTGGCGAGTCTCAGCTTGAAACAGGTAGGAGAAAACCGACAAACAGGTGGCTGGAGACTCACAGCACAGATTGTACTAAGGAAAAGTCGTGAGCATGTACGGTTTGGACACGATTGGGTACAGCAGCCATCGGGGCAGCGGAAACATGCTGCACATCAAAGGTTAAACTTTCTATTTTTAATCCATGAATGATACAGTATGTGTTGAGCAAAACTCCTCAATTTTAGCCTTACGGGATATCATTTCTGACAGTTTGCCAGTACAAGACCTCAGGGTGATCCATGCTAAATATGGATGAACGCTATGTGACTCATTAGCTTCTAATTAAAGGAAACAAATCCTTAATTTACCCATCTAGCTTTATGTATTTCAGAGGCTACAGGAAATAGACACAAAATAGTTTAAGAAAACCTGTTTTACCATCTTAAACATGGGTTAGTCATCCATTGTTGGTAAATCAGACTTGTCAGACAGCCTGCTGACAAACCAGTCACTTAGAGGCACAAATGGCACTTGCTGATGTTAAAACCTACTGACCAGACAGCCACAGTGCCACAGTGGCTGTCATGAATCGGGCAGAATGAGTCGACATTCCCACCAGTGGCCATCAACAGCGGTTACAATCAAACACTGAGACTAGGCGGTTCACTTAAACTGGCCCTGTTGCAGACTCCATTTCCTGCTGCTACACTGCTGCTTAACTTTATAGCTATTGTCTGTGCTTTCTATTACCGTTGAGAGTGGATGTTGCATGGATGAATCCGCACTGGAACAAAGCGGCACACATGAGGGACTGAACACCACCTCGACACGTCCAACAACATCACCTACAACAGGAAAGTCGAATGAACTTGTCTGTATAACTTCTATTGTGTTTCAGCTCTGTATGTTTAATGTGTCCACCCAAGAGTAAAAGCTTCTGCCTGATTTATATTGCTAATAGCATGCAGTGAGGCAAGTAATCATATGCACTAAGTAAATGACTGGAGATAAATAACTGGAAAATGCACACAACATTATAGATTGATGAGGACTAGGTGAGTACATCATTATAATAGGGACCAATGCAAAATGACCTGAGGAATCGTGTGGGCTCCAGAGGATGCACTGATGGGTCCTTATAGAGATTATTATATATTATATAGATTTGGAGAAGACAGTCTTTCATGGATTCAGATATAGTTGCTGAAAGACGTTCTGAAAGACGTTCGAAGATCAAATGTACGATTCAAGTATATGTGCCATTACCGCATTACCATCCGTATGAGCTACAGCTGGAGCTAAAACTGTACAGTGGTTTAAATGTGCACAGTTTACAGGTTATATACTGTCGTCAGTCCAATGCCAAACTGACAGGTCTTTACTCGATTTCCTTGGACTTACGGAATAGACATAATACCTACTGCACTTAACCTTTAGTGATGTCCGTCATTGGTAAGTTGTGAGATAAAACTGTCTGCTGAAAGTATCTCTGAACCAGTCAGTCACAATTGTAGAAACATCTTCAAGGAACTTAAATCCAAGCCCAGTTTACCCTTGATTCAACTTTTCTTGGATGACCATGACCTGGAGGACTGAGAGTCCTTTGTTATTATTAAGGAAACTTGCAAGGATAGTATCTATGTTAGACAGTTCTGCACTACTTACTCTAGCCCTGGTTACAGTATCTTCTTCTCATTATATAGTTGACTCGCTAAAGTTCACTGAGGAGAAGATTTTCTGTCCAAACCCTTAACATATTTGAGTGTTAATGACTGAGTGTTCTGTCAGATTCCAACCAAAGATCTGTTTCTCCAGGCAAACTACGTCCACACTATTCAGACTGAAGATGTCAGTTCGGGGCAACAAAGCCAGAGAAAATCCGAAACAAGACTTTCGAGAGACTTGCAAGCTAAAAAATCCCCAAACAAAACAACAAAAAAAGCTTTTAAATATTAAAGCTGGCAGAAATAGTTTTAAAAACTATTGTTTCAAACTCTTCCTGCAAAACAAGAATAAACTCTTCCTCGCACTGTGTAAAGATGACAGAGGTCAGAGAGAGAGAGGGAAGGCAAGACAAACTAGCAGCATTATTTAGCTGTTGCGTGGGAGTGTTATGTGTGCGAGTGTATCGATTTGTCCTTCCCCTGAAGCGTTCTAGCAACATCCCTCCCTTTGCATTTGTTTTCGCTTTCTTTTCACTCTCTCAATCCCTGCCTTCCTGTTGGCTGACACTCTCCTCACTTGGAGTTCTCCATTGCTGGAAGGCGAGCAGAAGTGTGTGTGTGTGTGTGTGTGTGTGTGTGTGTGTGTGTGTGTGTGTGTGTGTGTGTGTGTGTGTGTGTGTGTGTGTGTGTGTGTGTGTGTGTGTGTGTGTGTGTGTGCGTGTGCGTGTGCACATACATATATATATATATATATATATATATATATATGTGTGTGTGTGTGTGTGTGTGTGAGTAGGATGGTTCAATATAAACCTCTCTGTATTTTTACCCAGTCTCACTGTGGGGGGCACTGCTGTTAGAAAAGGCTACAGTGATTATTATACAGTTCAAGTCCTTGTTCTCCATACGACTAAAACTGCGTGCAGTATTGATCTAGCTTGGTGCTTCCAAATGATTTACTTGAGGATATTCCTCTACTCAGTGCGATAGAAGTGGCTCATAAATGTAGTACACAGGCTCATTATTGGATCTTTCTATAATGTGGTGAGAATGGTGCAACTAAATGAAAAGGTTCAACTCCTCGAGAATCCTGGCAGGAAAAATAAACCTTTAGAGAGTTTTTTAAAAACTGCAATAGCTCTGATGTTAATGATGATTTATTGCGTGGTATTTTGTAACTTTTGGGAAGAGTTTTCTTCTCCCTCTTAAAGACTTAAATTATCGAGCCAACTCTATATATTTGGGCAGAGAGTTCAAAGGTGTTCTAGCATGGGTCAATTGGTGGTGACAGTCATGAGGTAAAATGTGTTTAATGAAACTTAACATTGTCATTTCCACTCAAGTCTATCAATACTTTTTGATTTTTCTCACCCTTCACTCACCTGTTCCTATGGGAGAATGTAAATCTTCCATCAATAAAACAGGTGAACGCATTTTTGTTGAGACCCAGGATAAACACACAAACTAACAATGTACAGTGGTGTGGTTCACCAAGCGAGGACTATCATGATATATCGAGCTAGTGTGTGATCTGTATTGAGTCGGTCGTCCAACATTTGCTTTCTGATTATCAGGACTCAAAAAAAAAAACACACACGTATGTAAGTATAACTATAGTCAGTAAGTGCTGGTTGTATAGTCCTCCGTGTGTGTGAGTGATCTTAGGGTGTGTTGGCAGCCTTGAAGTCTGGTGGAGGGAAAAATATTTCTTTCCCACCCACTTAAGTCGTCTAGAAGCCGTATTTCTGGAGCCACTGTTTCTTATTCCAGGAGTTGTTTACCTCTTTCTCAGAGCAGACATATCATTCAGAAACTCACCGGCTTCCCCACCCACAACAACACACAGGCACAGTCTCCATCCCTTTTCTCTCCACCTCAGTCGCTCTCATGCACTTTTCCTGTGTCTACCTCCTCTGTCTTTCCCTGTTTCACACATGCAGAGTCTTGCTCCCTGCTCTCTGCTGCGCCGTGTCCTTGTTACACTCCTGCCCTTGGCACATCAGCCAGTTGTCCTGGCACACAGGGTCGACTCACAACAGCTCAAGCTTACGCAGAGGCTATGAATTCTCAGAGTGGAGTGGTGCAGGAGGGAGAGTGATTTTTCAGGATTTCTTGCCTTTTGTACATTAAGCTTTTCCTTTTTTTAAAAAGAAAAATCACTTTTACTTATGGCCTGAACAGTTGGTCTGAGTAAAACACGTGTACATGAGGGAAGGCTCTCGATGGAGCCATGAGCTGGCTATGGTTACAGGTCACTGTGGATGGCACAGGGCCACCAGAGGGCCCCCAGGAGCGAGTGTAATGTCCCATAAGAGAGCGCTTGAAACAGTGCCAGATGGCCCCAAGCTGCATAGGGCCACAAAAATTATGCAAAAGCGATCCACAAGTCACTCATATGAAAGCACATGTCCATGTTTACAACTCTGATGGCAGGTTGGAGCAGAACTGTCCTTTTGGTCAAGAAGAAAACTATCTGTGTGACTGTCTGGTCCTTCGGTCAAAGGTTAGATAAAACTCTGGAGTAATCTGTAAAATAGGAAGCAATGGATTGATATTATTGACTGATGATAAAATATCAAATAGAAAATGTTGATTCGTTAGATGGGCATTCTGGGAAGTATGGATGCACATTCCTCAGCAGATAATAACCGCCAAGTATTCAGCCAAGCCAACAGCATTTCATGTTTGAAAACAACTTGCATGGCTCAATAGTCTGGTGGTAAGAGGGGCCCCTTAGCAGAAGTTTTCTTGGGGCCACGGGGAGGTCTGGACTGGCTTTGAGGGAGAGATTCATTAAAAACTACTTGAGTGAGGTTGAGAGGGAAGAAGAAAACAACAACGCTGGAGAGACAGTGAGTGAGAGGGATTTCATTAGAGGAGATGAAACTATATGATTACTTTCTGCTGGTGCTGGTTGGGTCACTTCTGGCAGGGGCCAATTGAGGGGGGGTAGGGGAGGCGGCTGTTTGTTTAAATACCTTCCAATCTGGATCTGAGCCTCTGCTCCAACTCCACCTCTTGTGCTCTTGTTGATCTGCATCGCTCTCTTTTGCTGACTCCTCTGCCCACTCACCTCTTTTTCACAAGCCCCACCCCCATCACCTCTGCCCACCCGTCACCCTTCTCACTCTAACCCCCCCCTCCCTTCCCCTCTCCCTTTCCCGCTCGCTCACTCTCTGTCCTCCCACCAGTCTCTCCATTAATACTTCTCACTATCTCCGTGCCCTGAGGAAAAGAGCGAAAGAGTGAGTGGGATCACTCTGACTCTGTGAGGAGCGGCCGCGATCCAAGTCGAAAATGAAAACATCCGCGTGCATGCACACACACACACACACATCCACATAGCATACACAAACACACACAAAGTCAGGATCTAACGCACACACATGTACACATACATGCAGTCATCCAAGAACCCAGAAGCAGAAACACCCACCACATTTCCCATCCACCACTTAATAATCTGGAGGCTTTTTTTTTTTCAAAATATGTTTCCAGTTTCCTTGTTGGCAATGGCAACTCTAAAGATCCACATGTAGCAGTTCGTTTACTCTAATTTCCCTCTTGCTGCCTTGCAGTCCGTCCATTTCTATAGTTTAGATGAAATAACTATACCTGCCATGGTTTGGCAACAAAAAATGCACATATATCAACAAAATAGCATGGGAAGTTATGAGTTTTACACATGTTGCAAAATAATAATGATCCGTCTTGAACCTTTGGGGATTGTAGACGGAGCACAGTGAGCAGTTGCCATGGTAATGAGGGAATCAAATGCACTGTTATGGCTGAAACTGCAATAAAATGATGAATACAAGGCCGGAGCCTCGTGAGAGCACGTCAAGGGCCCTACAAACCCTTGTGCACAGGAAATGATTTGCTCTAACCATCGGTGATCAGTGAGTAACATTGCTTGAAATTAACCCTTTGGAACACGGGCTGCCATTATTGGGTTTTCACTCTCCTTATTTACCGCAGGTCACGGCAGGGGTCAGCTAGGTATGCCTGAATATTCTCAACATAAGTGAAGACTAAAAATGCCCTTAACTGCCATTTTAGTGTTTCTAAGAAAAGCTATATTTAAGTTTTATAATAACAGAACATATGTTTCCAAAGGTTTCCAAGATATCGCAAATATTTTTTTATGCATGGATGAAATAGTATGGCATGTTTTCAAGACTATAAGAATCATAAACTCCAGGTCTTATGTCACAACCTATATTGATACTGTAAGATAAAATGTATCTTAATGCTTTATGATTTGGATGATGTGTCAACATAGACACTGAGCTCTCCCTGCTATTTTTTGGAGGGGGGGGTAAGTGAAATCTGCACCATGGAAAGTAGTGGTGCAATAGTTAGAAACACTTTTATGGAAAGTGATTTTATCCAGGTACGTATGTTTGCCATTCATATGTTATGACTCTTAAGGCTATGACTGTGTCAATTAGGTATTTAGTGATGCTAATGTGTAAGCAACAAGGGCCGGTGATTTACATGACTTGACAGTAATTTTAGATCAAACTAAAAAACACTGAATTTGGTGTCTAATTGTGTGCCATTTATCTACTGAACTAATAGAGTTTCAAAGGTCATAGGCATTACCTACATGTGAATAAAACAATATTAAAATACTTAACACATTCCAGTCTCAGATAGCAAAACGCTAGTGAAGACTGGGGCAAAGTTTTTAGCAACTAACTTTTTAATGGAACAAAGTGTAGCTGAACCATTTAGGGACAAACTGTCTGGAGCCTCAAGGACACGCTGTTGTACAGGAATACAAGATCCAGCACATCAGCCCACACAGATATCCATGGCAAGCAAACAAACAGTTGCAGTGGAGGCAGTTGTGTGCAGACTGGAGGCTGAGCATTGTAAACAGAGGGATGCTGAGGGAGACAGATACACAAATGGTTGGAGCTTGATGTGACATGACCGCAACATGACCAAAGGGAATCAGGCCCGTCTGGACTGAATCCCCCTTCTGAGTTAAGCCACTTATAGAGATGAGGTGGTGGGGACGAGGAAAAGGGAGGCAAAGGAAGGTGGAATAAGAGGTTAGCTGAGGGAGGGAGAAGTGAGGAAACACTGTACACAGTCCCTCTGGACACTTTTATTGTGTAGCTTACAGGCCTGGTGGCATATAATGTTCCTTTCTCTCTCTGTCAGTCTCTCTATTTTTTCTCTCAGTCACACAGAGCAGTGAAAGTAGAGACACAGAGACAAGTATACCTCCTACAAGGACAATGCCAACTTTCATACGAAGGTCTAGTTTCTTCCCTGCCAAGTGTAAGATAGCAGTTTTGTCACCAAGTGGTGTTCTGTGGATTTCTGGGCGCACTTGACAGGCACACACACACACACACACACAATAGACACACAGGATCTTTTTTTTCTTTGGAGACATCCTGCTGTAAGTCAGAGGACAAAGTGAAACCCACAAAAGCAACGTGGGAGCAGAGGGAAAGAAATGTGTGGTAGCCCGTGGGAGAGCTGAGGAGACACTGAAAACTGACATACACACCAAGTCCAGCTACACAACAGACAGAGCTCTTTTCTCTCCACGCCTTCCTCCCTCTTTACGGCTTGATTTGGTAGCCGTCACTCTCTGAAAGATTATGTAGTTGAGTTTGTCTCACTGAAAAGAGTAAAACAAAATGTGTAATGAAAAAAAGCTTGTGAATGATGCAGTCCCACACACTTGTTTTCCCACTCCCCGCAGGCAATAATTACAACTACAAAAGAGAAACGCTCGAGAATTACAACTGCGCAAACAAATGCGACGAAAACTGTTTCAGCAAAGTAAATCTCTGGTTTAAAAAAAAAAAGTGAAACTCTGGAAGTGTCTCTGCAAATTCATGTATCATCATCACTGTGTGTACTTTTTTTTGTTTGTTTGTTTCAGGCATTTGGCCGAAGACAATCTGACTTTTAGGACCTCAGCTGTTCTGCATTTCCATAATCCACAACAACCCCCCGCCACACACACACACACACACACACACACACACACACGCATCCATCAACTTGCTATTTTGGGATTTCTGCTCTTTACACACACGCACACAAATTAATGCTGTGAACCGTAACCTGTGACAATTGCTTCACTGGCCAGTCACACACAAAAACAAAAGTGAAACACCAAAGCCCTGTTGTATGTGAGCTTAGACTGAGCTCAAGGTCCAGTTATGAGACCCTTCATCATTAACTAATAAAGTGATGGAGTCTGCTGAAGCTTGCTGTAATTGGTTTCACTCAGTTGCCAGTTTCTAAACAAGCAATTAAAAAAGAAAGAAAGAAAAACACAACAACACTGGTCCTCTACTTATAATTGATGTATAAAAAAAGATTTACAAAGATAGATTGTAATTTAGTGTGTATGGTTTGTGTTTTTTGATCGGTGAAGAGTTGGTCTCATTCCCAGTGAATCTTTTAAACCTTGGACTGCGACTCAAATGATGAATGACAAAGAACTCACAAAAACAGATTGTAATTGAGCTAAATGGCCTGTGTGGGCTTTGATAAGTGCACGATCAAGTTGCCAGCAAAGAAGGGACTGCAAATCGAGTTTTTGATAGCAGACCAGCATCATATGAATTATTTCAGCATCAAATACAACAGCAGTCACCATTAGCATTAGCACATTTTCACAGCACTTCATTTGCTTTACACGATATCTATTTTAGATGAATCATTCACCACTAAACACTTCAGTAGATATTAATGCAGCTATAATTTTAGATTGGACTAGTTCATTCCTCCTTGTCCTTGGGTGAACCGATAAAACAAGGCTGAAGAAAATAAACTTAATATATCTGCGCACACACACGCACACACACACACACACACACCACGCATCACTATCCCGCTCATCCAGACACATGTTCTGACAGTGCCAGCTGGGCAGATTAGACATTATGACAGTTTATTAGAGAGGAAGTGACATGAGCAAGACAGGAAACAGTGCTGACATCACACACAGTCCACTCCTGCTCAATGCACAACATCAACACATACACACACACACACACACACACACACACACACACACACACACACACACACACACACACACACACACACACACACACACACACACACACACACACACACACACACACACACACACATCTCTTCATAAGATGCAGATGTCAGCTCTGTTACACCACAGACTGGACTTAAGAGATTCCTGCAATATGCATCCCAGAAAAGATACAGGATGTTTTCCACGTTTCTTTTCCACTAGCATCAAATCGACTAAAAAAGCCAGGTATTTAATCCTGGAGGTGGTGGAGGTGGAGTCCAAAAATGAGCTAAAAAGAGAGTAATTATTGGAGAAAAAACAGGTCTCCAAATAAATAATAATGTCACTGTCTGTCTGCTGGACGGGCTAATTGTTACAGCAGCTTGTTGTTCCTTAATTGGCCAAAATCAATTATTTCCAGGTTGAAATGAAAAGAAAACTTAGCACAGCTAATGCTGCTTTTTCACTTTGTGCAGAAAGTGAAAAGAGAGTCATTTAAGTGCAGCATAGAAACATGACCAAACACGACAGCAATGACAACTCAGCACCAAAAATGTCATCAGGGACAAAATAAAAAAAAGAAGGTCACTCTCTAAGAGATGAGTTTTCAACCTATGATAGGAGAATGGGAGTGATTCTGCAGTTCTCAGAGACGGCGAAGGGTCAAATCTATTACTGGGAAGCCATGAGGATCAGGGCTGGGAGTCAGTGGCTGTAGAAGAAGGAGCTACATAGAGCAGACGAGCAGCTGGTTGGAGAAGAGTATGGGGATCAAAAGGGCTGGTGTTCAGTCTGGACCACAAGGCCTGGAGGTCTGGAGCTGCCTTGCACACCTGCGGCAGTGTTTCAAGGTGGCAATGAGGAGCCATACAGGCAAGAGGCGCTGAAAAATGTGAGTGGCACAGGCAAAAATGAATTCCTCCAGCTTCAGGATATTATATCACAGTTGTGGTCGTAAATTGAACTGGCAACAAGCACAAACAATTAGCCTAAGCAGCGTTGCTAGCAGAACGTGTTCTGGCAAATTACTTTAGACAACGCAACTGATGTGGGCTGATTGCAGGCGGCACATTCTGATTATGGTCCAACTCTTCAAAAACACCCACAGAGGAGCCCACAAACCATAAAAATGTACATAATCATCCCTTATACATGATTAAACAGCTTTAACACTTAATATTGTTTGTTGAGGCCTCGTTGTTTGTTGAGGTCTCATTGTTCTTTTATTGGATGAATAAATTCCATAACTGCTGTTGCTATGTAATGAGTTGTTAACTGGAGTTGCTAATTTAATTTAATGCATTAGCTTTGCCAGGCCTGTGCAGCCATGCTACTCTCTATACCAAAACATTCCTTGCTGCCTGGTTGCTTTGCATTTGGGCATGTTCCTCCATATGCATCCCACTGTGTCTATGAAGAGTCCTCATTAGTATTTCCTCAAGACGCTTGTTGTGTTACTATGACATCTACCACTGAGAGCCAGTGTAATTGGACTAAAATGGGATCTGATGACTCTAAATGGGCCCCACACTCATAGTTACTGAGCTAAATGTCCACAAAGCCTGCTGGGTTAGTATTCAAACAAAGAGGAGTCATGCTTCTTTGTGATTGGATACAGCACGTAGAGCACCTCTGTCTGAATTAGTCTGCTTATTTTTCAGTTAACACACAGCCAAGCCTTCTTACTGCTCACAACACATGGACACATATACAGTAATCCTATGTGTGCATGCATGCACAGTCCCAAATGCACACACACACACAAAACATTCACAGCAGAAAACTAGTATTATCACATTGTTCCTGAATTACAGCCACTAGTAGTGTAAAATTGATCTTTTAACCCAACTTTTATATGATATAATATAAAATGTCATAATGTCATCATTTAATCTTTATGAGACAGGAGAATTCCGGTCATTTTCTGGCTTCCATAGTAGACCTTACTAGTCGACTGTTGAGCTCTGGACTGTTTCCATATCAGTGAAGACTGCTACTTATCTGTATATTCTGGTTCGAATAAACACACACAACCATCAAATTCAAAATGTTCCTCCATCTCTTCAACATCAGATCCGGACATATTCTCCTTCTTCCACCTTCTGCACCGATGCAGACTGGGCATGCGCTTGACAGTCGACTAGTAAGGTCTACCAAGGAAGCCAGCATGAACAGAGCTATGTGACAAAAACACACATGTAGCACTGCTCTCTCATATTAACAGAGTTTATGCACAGTCAGTGTTGTGTGGTAAGGCACTGGTGGATGTTGCAAAGCATGTGTAGTGATATTTTGAGCATAATAGAGGCCAAAGTCACGGTTTACAGTTTAAAAGTTCTACCCCCATTACTTTGTTGTTTAACTGCAATGTTGCGCAGCTAGCAGGAGGAGAGTTAGGTCCGGGCTTTCTCGGGTCTTTTCCTATGGTAACACTCGGAGACCTAGAGCTGTAGAGCGTTATTTAGAAAATGATCGGAATTCTCCTTTAAATTCTGTCATAAATTGTGTTGTTCTTTTTTTATGGCCAAAACTGTGTATTGTGAGGTTTGCGGTGACCTTGACCTTTGACTCCCATCCTGAAGTGACTGTTTGTGCCATATGTGCTAAATTGCCCTGTGGGCATTCCTGATATATAGTGCTCACAAAAAAACATGAGGTCACTGTGACCTCCACCATGACCTTTGACCTCAGTTCATCCTTGACTCTCATTGAATGTTTGAGCAAAAAATATCAAGACATTCCCTCTAGGCCTCACTGAGGCATCACACTCATAAGGGAGGTCACAATGAACTTGACCTTTAACCACCGAAGTGTAACCAGTTCATCCTTGGACCGAGGTATCGCTTGTACCAAATGTATAGGAATTCCCTCAGGCTGTTAGTGAGAGACCATGTTCATCATAACAGGATGTGCAGACATACAACCAGAAAACATGATGCCTCCAGTCGTGGCCGCTGACAGCCAGGAGGCATAAAAATGGAAATAGACTTTATTGTATCTACTCACTGGAGCGGCCAAATAATACATGACCTTTGCTGCTGTGCAAAACCACATTTTAGTCGACCCCCCCCCCCCTCCCGCAACCCTTTGCACACACACATCCAGTGAGACAAAAGACTGAAACATGCTGAGAGATAACAGGCAGCGGTCAATAAGTGACAAAAGCCATTCATTCCTCCATCCATCCTTCCCTTTATTTATACCTGTCTCTCACAGAGCGAAGGTGATTGGCTGCTGCTGCTGGGTGGAGGGAGAGGGCAGAGAGGTACAGTAGGAGGAGGAGGAGGAGGTGGGGGGGGGGTGGTGATGGGGCCTTCTCAGCCAGACAGACCTCGCCAATTAGATTGATCTTGGAATGGTGGGGTAAACAAAGGTTGCCAAGACGACTGTTGGCAGGGGATTTGACCAAAAAAAGAAAAGACTGGGAAGGTGAGGCAGCAACTAATCTATTCTGTTTCTGGATGAAGGTATGAGGCCAATCTGTGGTAAAGCAGACGCACACACACACACACACACACACACACACCCTAAAGTGACTGGTAAATCAATAATAGATTGAGATGCAGACTATTCTGATCAATGCAGAGACAAGTGCAGCCCCAAAGAGCACACTGAAAGAAGAGAGACGACCTGGAGACATAAATTGGTGCAAGGAGATATAAAAGAGTGTGTAAGAATCAGCATAAAACAATAAAACTGCACACACACACAGAATATTTTTGATGTTTCAAATAGGACAAACCTTCCCATTACATGACCAAGTGCTCGTCTTTAACTCATCAGCTCCAGCTCATGCACAGATATTCAGCAGTGCAGTGTGATAACACCTCTAAAGAGTGTGTGAAGCGTCTGCGTACCTATTGATCCGGTGCATGCACACAAACGGGCAGCGGCAGGAGACATGTCGATATACAATCTTGAGAATTCACACCTAATTGTGTTTGATCGCAGGTCGCTCCAGATCAATAGCAGCAGACGCCGGCCACATGTGTTTACACGCATACAAGGGAGACCGCCATGCAAACACACACACACACACACACACATATGCTGTACTCTGCTTTCACTTAGATGATAGCTATTAGGAGATAAGAGGATTGAGATGCTTTGATTAATCAATTAAACCAAGTAGTCAATAAAAGGGAAGAAACGCTCCACCACTGTTCATCAGAGCCCAAGCTGACGTGTGAAGCTTTTTTTCACCTTCAGTCCAAAGATCCACAGGAAGATCTTTGACAGGAATTACAACAAGAAAAGGCTGAAAAAATGAGAAGCAATAAGGAAATAGCTTTAGAATTCAAAAACAACTAGCTTTAATGGATAAAAAAAATACAGAAATACAATGTGACAGGAGGGAGGATGTAACTTGAATGAACTCTTGGGTCAGTGAAGTCCATCCCTGATTCTGTGTGTGTTTGTGCGTTTGTGAGTGCGTGTTCTGTAAATCTGCATGACATTAATGCCATTCTGTGAGTGTAGGGCAGAGTCATAGTTAGCAAGCCACCCTACTGACATATTTGCCCGTTAGACTTACTCACACACTGAGAACGAGAGATAAAGACTTCTGTCCTCAACCTCCCGCCACATGTTTCAAAGTGCTCACACACACACACACCAGACCAGGGGGTGCGTCTGCGTGCGCTATATGGTGCAAACCGCACCATATACTGTTTAAGTGCGGTGTGCATCATGCAGCATACGATGTGCGCACGAAACAAGCGATCATGTCTAAGTGTGTCGAGGCACGCTGACATGGCGTGAGAGCGATTGTGGGTTAGCGCCCGGCAGCAGGGTCAGACAAGGAGAGAGGGGGTGAACACATGGGAATTGAGGGGTGGTGGGGTGCAGGGATGGGAAGAGGCAAATGAGAGAAAGCAGGGACTAAAGGAGAGGGAATAAGCATGCTTCATGAATAATTCAATCTAGGCCATAGCCCTAGAGACATTGACTTTAACACACACACACACATACACACATACACATACACATACACATGCATGCAAACATATATTCTGGGCAGGTCACTTGTAATGGAGGGATTACTGCGCTCTCGTGACAAGTCAGATCAGATCCAGAGGAAGCGCCCCGGGCAGAGTAGAAGAGACACAATGTGGAGAAAGAAGAAGGTGAAAGAGAGGAGGAAGAGAAGGAAAAACCCTGTGAGGAGGGCAAGCGGTTTTTGGCAGCCATGGGCGTTCCATCTCTCATCATCATCATCTCCATTCATCGTTTGCTGCCCCAACTCCTCTCTCTCTCGTTCTCTGGCCATTTTCTCACTCCGAGGTTGTTGATTCACAGCTTCGCTAACCTCTAAATCGCTCTCTGATGTCTTTTAAACATTTAAAAGAAGGATGAGGAGGAAAAGGAGGATGTGTGTGATTGTTTTTGATGGAATGCAACAGGCCTTTGTCTGAACTTGAGGGTACAACTTGTAAGGCACATGTAAGGAGCCAAACATCAGTCACCGAGGATGCGAGCGCTCCACTGAAGTTGTGTTGTCCATCACTAACCGGCAGTAAATCTGGTGTCATGGTAATGTGAACGGCTGAAATGCAAAAATAATCTTTTATCTTCTTTCGGTCCACAAGACAGCAAGCGACCCTGGCTCGGTTAGATGCTCTCAGATCTGCTTGGACAGATATTTCATAGTCAGACAGCTACTTAAAAGTCAGATGAGACATCCAGAGCATCACAACTCCCCCTGCTCTCCCTCCTTGCGCCCCCACGCCCCCCTTCATCTCAGAGTGTTACATGGACACTCGTGGTCCTCTCTTTCATCTGCCCACCCCAGGGTTTACTTCAAGTGCAGCCTGTGCACAAACAAAAGAGGCTGTTTTGGACAGGAGCAGCAGGGAGCTTGTCTCTCTGTGGGAGAAACTGCACATTAATCTAACGGACAGCACTCTGCAGAAGACGCTCGGGCGGTAAAATAAACATATGCATGAATCAATCAGTCTGTCAACACTCTCCCAAAACCCAAAGTAAATAGAAGTGGATTTTATCTCTCTTCTATTTTTTGTTGACATGTGACCGACACAGACCTTTGACCTCTGACTTCCCGAGTGCAAGCAGAAATAGAATTTCTCTTTAGAGATCAATAATGTATCACATTATGATTATTATTGACTGTCCCATGCTAAACTGTCACCACCAAATAATCCATACCTGCTGGCATATACATGTACACAGTTTGGCATTTACACACCCGAGGCCATGCATATAAACATGCTGCTTTAACACTATTCAATGTTGTAAAAAGGCTGCCACAAGGCATATTTGATATGTATATATACTGTATATATGAGTGTATACAAATACTGTATATAATTTGGCGAGGTCAATCATTGATGCTTTATAACTGTTCTAATTTGTCCTGAAGTTGTTTAAAGGTGTTGGAATCAATGTAACTGTGTGTGACAGAGCAACCCATTGAAAAATGATCCAAATCTGTTTTTGGAAGGTAAAATGTGTCACAACAGACCACAAATGAAGCTCCAGAGATGCTCTGGTGTCCAAATCATATTCTGCAGAAATACAGGAACTTTCTTCTTTGGTAAAACCCCAACAAAAACCACATCATTATCATTTTTAATGTGTTTTCTTGTGAAAATGAAATGCAAAAATGAAACTGAAACTGAAATCATGACTCATATCACAATATCTGCCAAAATAAGCACAATTTTCTTTTGCATATTACTCAATAATTAGCAATAATCATTTGTTTGAAAATAATTCCAATTTCCATCAATTTCTGGCATGACACAATTAATTTAAATCCTATTTCACTTCCATAAAAATGGTTAAACAGTGTAACAGTGACACAAATAGAGAAAAGTCATTAAATGTAGTTGCCGAAATAAAGTTTCCTATATTACTGTTCATACCACACCAGTTTGTTGCATAATGCGCTATTGGACTAATGTGTCCACACTTAAACCACTGCTCTTGACCAAATGTCCACTACAGTAACTGGAAAGTAGTGTTGCTTCATTAATGAAAGAAAGTGAAAAGAGAGGAAACAAAAGAAGGACCAAGAGTTAAAAAAAAAGAAAGTGAATGAGTAAAATAAAATGACAAGAGGAGAAGAATTATTATGGCTAAGGAGAGAGGGACCAAGCCAATAAAAACAGCGAGAGAGGGATCAAAAGAGATGACAATGTGGGTATAAAAAGAGACAGATGGGTGAGGAGGGAGACAAAGCTGGGAGATGAAGCGAGAGCAGGAGACGGAGGCAGAGAAATCTATACAGGAGGAGGAAGACAGAGAGAGGGAGAGACAAGTGTGTCCTTGACTAGTGCCACTGTTATCTTCACGCTTTATCAGTGCTGTGCTGATCTGTGCTGCAGAGAGCAGACAGACAGACAGACAGGCAGGCAGACAGGCAGCGGCCATAGGACATGGCTCACATCCCAGGGACATTTAGCATGGTCTATAAACTATGCTCGCTCACACTCACATGTGCACGCAGCCAAGACTATTCATGTACGGAGCCGGCGCTAATGGCATCACTGTCATTATGACAGCTCGATGGCATCGCCGAGCCGCTTCTCGGTTACAGATAAACTGCACGGCCGGTCACGGGCGTAAGATAAATCACAATGGAGATGGCATTTCTTTTGTTGTCTCGTGGGTTGAGGATGGAAGCTGAGAGGAAAAAAAGTGATGATAATACTCCTTCTTTAATCAATTGAGGGGAGATCAGCGAGAGTTACAAGCAGAGAATAGGGCCCTCCAGCCACAAACCCCGAGCACGGTGATAAGCTTTTGATGGTTGTTTCATTCCTCAAATTGAGTGGAATAGGAATTCCAGCTCGACCACTGTCTAACAAATGTAGAAAACCCGCTTATTTTGCCCCCGCAGAGAGCTCCCCGGGGGACGAGCTAATGATGGTGTTTTTCCTGGGAAGATTTCACTGATGCCGAGGTGAAGGGATTGTGACAGGCAGCAACACACACAGGCTCCGAGGAGGCTTCAGCTGAGATAAAGACAGCATGACAACGCTGTAAATACACAATGACTGGCATGGGAGTTACATGTGTGAAACGGAGACGTGTGTGCGAACGTGTGCGTGTGCTGTAAGTATGGATGAGGGCATGTGCACATCTGGGTGATTGGAAGATCCAGGCTATAATGTGGAGGAGGAGATGGGGGTGGTGAGGGTTCCCCTGTGCATGCGTGCATGCTAATCTGTAGCGTGTGGAGCATATAAGCCACATGCCTGCCAGTTGTGTGTGTGTGTGTGTGCGTGTTTATGATCCAGATTTTATATAGCGTGTGGAACATGTCTGTACGTTCAATTTTGCCTTGACTCTGTGCCTCGGGGTGGTTTTATGCTATAGGAGGAGATCTAGGAGGACGTTAGATGTTTACGTGTGTGTTCACTGGGGACTCTGCTCTTTAGGGTTGCAGGGGCCTCCTCCTTTCTTCTTCCTTAACAATTCCCCATTTACCCCTTTCTGCTCATGTTAGCCTACAGCACTACACACACGAACACGCACACACACACATACACAAACCATACATACACATATATGCTATGCCATGCAATAAATGCGACATAAACTGGCACACACAAACACTCAGTGATGAATTAAATATGTCATCCATTCTGGTGGAGGCCAAGGGGGTAACGGGGTGGAATGAATTAGTGATGCCCAAAGTCCTACGAGGGAAAGTGAGCAAGATAGTGACAGAGGTAGAGAGAGACAAAGAAGGCCAAAAACTAGAGGAGGTGAATGAGAGATGAATTAAAGAGTCAGTTTGGCCAAATTGCAACACAGCAGCGATTTCCTCACTTACCTCTGGTGATATGTGATTAATTAGCAACTGGTTTCACTTAGTTTAGCTGATTCCTCCACTGCCCACATGTTCCTCTTGGATTATTCATACAGAAAGTGTCATCGTAGAAGTTCTATGATTGTTGATTTGGGATTTATTGATGTAGTTTAGTTTCTATGTTGTTGCTTTTTAATTGTTTTGTTCTTTGTGCTGGGATTTACTCTAGATCTTAAAATATGCCCCATCTGGCCAGAGGGCACAATTTAGCCAATTTAATGGAGATTAATGGGAAATATTTATTTTATAGAATGTGCTGGTTTCTTTTTTGTGTGTAATTGCTCTACAGTATGCACCACAAATAGTTTCACTGTGTTGGAGTGGAGGGGAAAAGTCTCAGAGATGGGAGTTTTGAAATGTTACAATGTGGACAGATAGAAACCGACACTATCTGCATGGCTACACGACACAAAGGTAAGTGAGGAACCATGTTCCTTGTCTTCGACTCTTTTCTCTTTGCTTGAGAAGTCTTTGTGTTTCACTCTGTGCTGAGCTCTTAAGGCAACTGCAAATGGGCCAATTACAGGTTCAGAATCAAATAAAGAACATTATGCATGATTGTGACTATGTGAGCTCGAGAGGAAAAGTGTGTGAGGGAAATATAGTGGGAGGAGGAGAGGTGTAACAACAGCCCAGAGAGCCAGAGCAGAGCAAAGAGGAGAAAGCTGAGGAGCCAGTGATTATGTGGAGTTGGGAGGAGAGGAGAGAGGGGTGAAGTGTGAAGTAATGAGGCCAGAATGAGGGCTGCAGCTGTGTTGTGTCCAGCAGAACACACACACACGCATGCAGGGACACACACACACACTGAAGGCAGCCAGCCGTGGGGACTCCAGAATGACAAATGACAAAGTGACAAATGTGTCTTTGGGGAGCGGGGCAGCAGGAATTGAGAGTTCTGCAGGGTTAGAGGAAAACACAAATCCCATGCCACCACACGCACACACACAAGGAAAGTCGACAGAGTGTGTAAAGACAGAGAGAGTGATGTCAAGGCTTACTGACTGGTCACGCATACCCTATGAACATCCTGTGATCTGTATGTATGCCTGATTTACATTTGTCACTCGGTCTTCGGACATGTCAATGCTTGTGACAGGATGTGTCAATGTGGACTCAAACTGCATCCGACAAGTTGCTCTCATTTACTCTCACTCACTCACTCACTCACACACACACACACACACACACACACACACACACACACACACACACACACACACACACACACACACACACACACACACAGAAGCACAAACTCTCCTGAGAGTTCGACCATGTCAGCCTACTACTGTGTTCTCTCTTCTATTGATTTGCTCCTTTTCTTCCCCCCCCTCCTTTCTCTCACTTTGTTTGTATTGTTTGGTCCTTCTTACCAAGGGTGTTTATAAGGCATCCTCTGGGTCAAAGACACACACGAGTGGAAGTAGAGAGAGACAGAAAGAGAGAGAGACAGTGTGACACAGACGGAGAGACAGACAGAGAGATAAAGAGGGGAAGAAGAGATGAGAGATAAGAGGTTTGCCACCGGGGGTTATTGCCTTTTTCACACTGTGTATTGACTCATCCTATCAGGGGGTGGGTTTTTCTGGGCTGCAGTGTCAAACACACACACATACTCTCTCGCTCAAACCCACGCACACACACACATATAGACACTTATCTTTCCTAACTTTTGTGCTTGTATGTTTGCTGCAGTTTACAATGAGGAACTGATCAAATAGAAACAAACCCACATGGAACACACAGACCCAGCGGCTGAACAGCCAAAGTATCCAGTGCCCACGTGTTAATTGGCATCTTCCTCCTGTGAGTTGCAGGGAGGGCCACAGGCAAACACAACACACACACACGTGAGAACACACACGCCACAGCTGAAGGACATGGGGCCATGGGAGCGAAGGGGAAGCAGGAGAAGACAAGACAAGGGGAAATACAAAGAGGAACGAGGCGTAATCCCCCCATGTGGAGTTTAATGGTTCGGCCCAGCGGTCGAGGATGCTGGCGGGAGGTCTGAGGATGGATCGATCCAATCCCACAAACAGGGGTCGAAAACTTTTTGTCTTTGAGAAAGAACGGCTGAAGGGTGAAGAAGAGCGATGAAGACAGAGAGAGAAAGTTGGGGCAAGGGTGAGCGAGCAAGCGAAGGAGGAAGAGAGAGGGAGAGAGAGAGAGAAGAAAAGTTAAAAGGAGACTCAAGGGGAGGAACAGTAAGGGTGGTAGGAGTAATAGGAATTATCTCTGTAATGCTGTTTGACCATGCAGAATGCCTGGGCCATGCAGAGTGGAGAACACGCTGAGTGTGTCACACAGAGTGCCAGTCAAAATTTAATTAGAGTTGCAGAACACATGCATGCGAGAAATACCCTCTAGGTATAAAAAAAAAAGAAAATGACAGAATTGATCCATACAACAACACAAACACAACAAGGGAAAAAGAAAATAAACCAGCTGTTCAATCTGCAAAAAAACAAAATAACAACAAAAAACCCCTCATACTTCTCCAAATGCTCGTCTGCAAACTTCCATCTTCCATAAACATCTATAAGCCCTCAAAGCCTCGGCTGTTTTCCCTTCCTTTAATTACCGGCTCATGCTATAAGTCTACAATTAAAGGAATTAGTGAGTAATTAGAATAAATTAAAGTCACTACACTGGTTTTGTCAGGAGAAGCTTGGGCGCTCCAAAACACCAGACTTGGCATGCGAGTGGTGCTACTCATTATAGGATAGATCTGTTTTTTTTTCTATGTCCAAAAGTAAATATACGAGTATTAGAGGAATGTATGCCTTCATTTTAGACAAATCACATGACCATCTACCAGAGACTGTGAATAAAGATGGATGTAGCTGCTGTGATGTGGCCAATGGGTTTCTGAAGAGCAGTTTGTTAAAGCTCAGAGGTAGCTGCTTCTCTGTTGCTACCTTGGCAACAGAGAAAAGCAAAACCTTGATGGATGCCACCTGTCAATCAAAGTGGCCACACCCTCAACTATGCAGATTATTTTTTGTACCAGGCTGTAAATGTGTTTATTTCTACTGATAAGGAATGAACATTATAATATTGGAGTCTATGGAGACTGAGTCACTGTTGGAGACACACTCTAGTGGCCATTTGAAGAACTGCAGTTTTCAGCACTATAATCTTGGCTTTGGTTTTCAGCCCCCACTGTGTGTGTGGGCATTATCATTAGACAGACTTGGAAAATATATGAGCTTATCCTTCACCTTGTGCTTTTCAACTTGCTCATGACACGGCAGCATTTTGATTGAGATACAGCTCTGCAAAGGTTTTTACTCCACCATGCATCAGAGACAGAATGGCGCTCTGGGTTAATCGAGATACTGTCCGCACTACGACAAATGGCAATTCACGACATCACATCAACAGTTTAATATCGCCGCGAATGCTCAACTCTGCGGTTCTCTCTCCCACCGGCTTTTTACGCAACCCCCGCGATCTTTCATTTGCAGTCCTTTTCCTTTATGTTCGCAGGCATTTCAAAGAAGGATAACATTTTCCCGCATCCTATCCATCTCCCATCACCCACTTTTACCACCACCCCTTCATCCCTCCATCCCTTCCCCACCTCCCCCGCCCTCCCCTCCTGGTGTAAATCACATCAGTGAGCAGAGCAGAGAAATCCCTTCTTTCTGAGGGAGGAGATTAGGATTGAGCACAGACAACTGGATTTAAATAAAGATCACCTTCCCTACGGGGCTCATCCCTAAACTGGGAGCAGGGATGGATTCACTGTGGACGTTTAGTGTGAGTGTGTGTGTATGTATTTGTATGTGTGTGTGTGTGTGCGTGTGTGAGGGAGCAGTGGCGAGGCAGAATGATGCAGAGTACAAAACTGCCTGCATGTATACGAGTGTGTTTCTGCGTATGCATGTGTGTGTGTCATGGTGATAACTGCATTATAAAAGCAATCTGCATGGTACATCTCAACTGGAATATGAAATGAGTTTTTTTTTTATACTTGCAGACTTCAGAGCTGCTAACAAGCTTGCATGTGCTACCACACACACACACACACCTGGCTGATAACATGCAAATAGTCACAACCTGAAGGTCGGCAGTGGCTCTCTCCTGCTGAACTGTGGCGCATTGTGGTAGAGGGTGGAGAATTTACCGTTTGTTCCCTAAGCTATAGCCTTATCAGAGGTGTCACATGGAGTGTACCCCCCCCCCCACCCCAAACACCCCCACCAACCCCACAATGCTTTTCACTCTGTGCTGTCACTGTAAATTTACCACACCCACTCCCGCTCCCTCCGCCCAACAACAGCCTAAACTCACCGCTGTTTGTGCGTCGCATGACAATCATGGGGCAGTTTTATAGGAACATAAAGTGTCCTGTGGGGGGTGGGGGTAAACATCTTATAAGAACTAACCATCAAACACCAAATCGATCTGTTTACATGCAAACACCCGCAGATCTTAGCGATCACTATGCAGGGATGTGTTATCTCTCGCCCAGTTAATAGGGCTGAGATCATCAGGGATCATAGTTCTCAATTTTATACAAACTTTATTAATCATTTTAAGGGCAGCTGTGCTAAAACAACTAGCTGATTGTATGAAATTTATAAAAAACAGTTTTAATGAGTTTATTAAGGTCATTTGAATCTCCTCAGTAGGAGGTGAACACAAAAGTGAGTTTATCTAAAACGTCAGCAATACCCACTCAGGCGCAGTTATGGCAAGTCTAGAGGGTCAAAATTGTACCAGAAAATCAGTCTGTAAATTTTCATTAGGACAATGAATAAGGACAGGGCTGAATGATCATCAGGCTGCAGAATTAACAGTCTGTCTGGCTTTGTTCTGTAAAGTCACTGAAGTTAACTTTACAACTAAGGTGTTTTGACAGGAATGAAAACAACAAAATATGCTTTTCTTTTCTTTTTTTTTTCTCTTTTTAAATCTCCTTAAGTCCTTTAAGTCCTTCAAGCAGAGATACCAAAGATTCGCAGGTTCCCATTTCTTAAATGTGAAGCTTTACTGTTTCTCCTCTTTTATATCAGTAATTTGAAATAATTTAGCTTTTAATTGTTTGTCTGAACAAGAATTTGAAAACTTTAAACTGGGCTCTAGGACTGAGTGACATCATTTTAACTCAACTTTGAAGCAGTTAATCAACAAAAAAGGAATTAATCAATAATCAAAATAGTTGCATTTTGCACAAAATGCAACTATTCCGCTTTGTGGAGTATAAAGAGTTGTTTACCACCACACTACCAGGTGTGAACATTGTAGTTTAACAGGAGCACATTTGTTTACTATGTAGGTATGTATGTATGCAAGGGAAGAAGACCCCACAACGATACACAAAA
The DNA here is from genome assembly GCF_905171665.1 of Trachurus trachurus. Classification (NCBI taxonomy): domain Eukaryota; kingdom Metazoa; phylum Chordata; class Actinopteri; order Carangiformes; family Carangidae; genus Trachurus; species Trachurus trachurus. The sequence goes on along the minus strand of NC_139904.1, from coordinate 12,893,212 downwards.
ACAAAGATGAAAAGAAATACATAACTTGATACAAACGCCAAAAACACTCCCATCTGGAGTCTCACAAATAAACAAGACTGAAACAGCCAAACTTTGTACTCAGGGAAAGAACAAAAGAACAAACCAGAGCTAAAATCAGAGCACTTAACATGCATTATTAATGGTGTACACTGGTGTTTCCCTGGATTACAGGCCAGAACCCAAATATATGAGTCCCAGGTCTGTTTCTGGAAGATTGAATTCAGAGTAACAAGAGTTACTGGTATGTTTTCATAAGCACGCTTCCAAGGGCGACACTAATACCTCCTCAGTGTGGATGTCGTTGCATTAGATTATTCACAGTTTATCCTCGATTTATGTAGAAACCCTTCTCTGTGTAATCAGAGAGGCAGTTTATGCATTAATTTGGAGCGTTATTGCATGCTTTTCTCAACGCCACCCCATTCATTCTACTCTGTTTGCATCGTCTTAATGAGCACAAGAGGCTATTTCTCATCTGGTAGTTTTCTCTGTGGTCTAAACCACTATTATTTTTCCTTTTTTTATCTATTAAAAGAATGAAGTCAGCACACTCACGTGTTACAGGCTAGGAACCTCCCTAAATCCATCATTTTCTGACTTACAAGCTCCTGCACTTAGGCTCTTGGAAATTCATATATCTAATTCTTTTTCATTTCCCCAGGCAAAGTCGACCACATCACAACCCTTTTTGGCAGTGGCAGTGGCCTGACACTGTTTTTACAGGGGCACGTGATGCACGTTAAAAATTGATGAGCCTTTTCTTTTTTTTCACGTATAGGGGCGGCGGAGAGGTGGTGGTAGGAGCTGAAGCAGACCTACAATGTTGAGGTCCTGGCCTCAATCAAAACGAGGCAGGTAAGAGGAGAACAAAGGATTGCCATTGTTAAATTCCTCTGGAGTGAAGCAGAAAGGATAAGATTAGTCTCAAATGGAAGGCAGAGAGCTAAGGGAGAGAGGGAAAGAGAAAGAGACAGAGTGCCAGGTGATCATCCTGATGAAACCGATATGACAGGAAGGTTTGAGGAGCAGACAGAGAAGTCTGAGAACATAAAAGCAGGAGAAAAAAAAATACATTTGCATGGACAGCAGACAATAAACAAGAGTGAGCCCTGCAGGTTTTCTTAGCATCATGACTCAGGAAGAGGAATAAAGGGGGCAAAGCCTTTATGCACCGAAGCAACTCAGAGAGGAAAGGAGGGTGTAAAGTAAGTGAAGAAGAGTGGGGGGGAAAGGAGAGAAGAAGGGGGACAGATAGGAGGAGAAGTGTTGTTTTGCTCGCCGGCCCCGTCCTCCTCTGGCCCATGATTCATTGCAAATGAAATGTCACCCTGGCAGGCAGTAATGCAGGCCGGCCCACTCCCCTGCAGCCTAATTGAATTTTACAGCCATATAAACAACAGTCAGCCAGTGGAGAGAGAGAGAGAGAGAGAGAGAGAGAGAGAGAGAGAGAGAGGGAGTAGTTATTGATGCCAGTGTTTATAGGTGGAGGCTTCTGATGTGCCATCAGAGAGTGTGTAAAGGCCTCTGGGGAACCATAGCACAAAGCACACAGATGGAGGGGACGCCGAAGCAGGACCGCCACCGACACGACTCCCTCAAGACACACGCGCAAACACACATATAACCATGACATTAAAACGGCGCTGTGAGACACATATTCCCTAAATGCTCCAGCGGGCTCTCGCCAGATTTACCAGAGCCACAAGTCAAAGTTCAACAACCTCCAAGGACACAGCGTCAGCACAAGCGTAACTCACTGCATTACACTTTATTTCACAGGTGCCATATTGTAATAATGTTTAGCTCACTACACCCAGAGAGCCTTTTTATTCAGCACACATTAAATGAATAAAAATAAAAATTCTACTTCACTGTAAATCACAGCAGTTAAGCATACGCTTCGGCAATAAAGTTTACCATAATAAATTGACATTTAAAATTTTCTAGTGATTAAAACTTTGGCTGTTCTTTCAGAGCAGAGGTCGCCAACCTGTCAATCGCAATCTAATGGTATCTTTAAGACTTTCCCAGTAGTAAACTAGTCCATACTCGTGGATGTGAGCAAATACAATCAGACTTTTTGCTACGTGCCAATAAAAAGTTTGTAACTGCTGTGAGAGAATGTAACAAGGACGCTTCAATAAGCAGATCTTGCTGTTAACTCAGACTCAGTTCTGGCATCTTTGGCTGAGAAAGGTTGGTGACCACAGTTTTATAGGAAGGTCAAAAGATCCTTGTAAACTAAGCGATACTTGTTATCATTTAAAGGGATACTTAACCCAAAATCGATAATTCACCAATTTTCTACTCACAGTCATGCCAAGGAAGGGTTTGGAGTACGGACGAGCAGTATGGAGGTATTTGGATAGTGTGTGTTTTGGACGATCAAAAATGAGCACTAACCGCAGATATTATATGAAAATCCATTGCCAGCCAGACCCCCCTGGAACTCCAAAAGCCTTTTGATAACTCCGAAAGTTCTCCAAACCCTTCCTTGGCATGACGATTGGTGAATTATCGATCTTGGGTGAAGTATCCCTTTAAGTATAAAGCTGCGTACCCATACCTACTTTCATATTTATATAACAAAGGAAATAATAACACACTCAACATTCTTCCCTGACATTTCAGTGTAAACAACTCCTGAGTGTTTTTTCCCTCTTGGTTAAGTGAGATGTGCTGGCAGAGGCTTTTCTGCAGATGACAGCCACTGAAGACGGTATAGGAACAGTCAGCAGTGTCCCCTCGGGCAGGCCCCGGGGGGAGAGGTCAATTTGTCCTATCCTGATAGAGGACATCACCTCCGTGACAGCAGGCAAAGCTGGCACACAGACAGAAAGACATCTGCTGCACCAGCACAGGCTGATTCATGTGGCAGTGGTCAATTTGTTTAAAATTAATACATCAGCTTGACAGGGCGGGAAAACACTTCCTCTTAGCATATTAATATTGAGTAAATATGAGGAATGCTCAAAATCATATTTATTACTAAGCGGTACGCAGCTTTATTAACATCAAAATCAACCTCTTCTTTCATTCTGAAAATGAGAAGTCCCTCAGGGTGTACAGGATAATAACTTAAAATACTAAAAAATGGAAAAGACAAGGCACAATTAGCTCAGCAAAGAGAAGAGAAGAGAAGAGAAGAGAAGAGAAGAGAAGAGAAGAGAAGAGAAGAGAAGAGAAGAGAAGAGAGAATACTATAATATAACCACCCCTCCCTCCCTTCACAGTACAGCTGATCCCACAGGGATCCACTGCTGGGCCGGTTTCATCCCACAGGAGATGGGTGTCTACAGGATGAATGAAATATAAAAGTATAAAGTGAGAGCCTTCTGTAGCTGCTTGCAGCTGTGACCCAGGCCTCCCTGACCAGTGCACTTAACCCACACAGAGCAGCAGCAGGCTTTAGGAGGCAGCTAGCAGGTGTGCTGTTCAGGAAATCAGGAGGAAAGTGTTTCCCATTGTTTAGCTGGCAGCCAGAGTCCCTCACACGCTATCCTCAACTTGCTGACACTGGTGAGCAGGGACTGGCTGCCATTACGTAGTATTCTCGCATATTCCACAGGCAATGCAGGTTTCCAGTCAGCTTCTGAACGGTAATTTAAAGCTTAGGGTAGACACACTTAAGCAGAGAGAGAGAGAGAGAGAGAGAGAGATGCAGTATAAGCAGAACTGTAGCACCGTGAGCTGTTTACCATCTATCGCACTATATCTACATCTGTCAGTGAAGCTGCAGAATGACAGTAAACCATGAGAACTTACTGCTCCATGCAGAATGAATGATTGAGTGTCTCTTGAATTAGACGTTGTAAATGATCTCAGACCTGATCTTAATTTTGAAGATCTATTCTAGGAGATAGAAGACCATGATTCTTACACTGAACCTCTGTGTAACAAAGAGCAGGAAAAGGCTATGAGATGAAAACAAAAAAAAAGATGTTCAGCCAGCTGGTTATTTAGACTGCTGATTGGTTGTTACAGTATATATATATTTGGAAAGACTTCAGCATCTGAATGTACCCCTTCCTGAGCAAAAAGCTCCTGTACTCAGGGACCTAGATGGACGATGTCGTCACATGTTCCAATGATTTGAGTCGAGCCTTGTTGCCAATCCAATAATATGAATACACAGTTTTTCCTTTGACCTTTTGAGGTTCAACTCAACTGTGAAGATGTTACTTCAGGTTCAAAAACAGCTCCATTTAGAGATAAGATTTCCACAGCTCCAACTCCAATCTGCCTCCTTTCTGTCTTTTGAACAGAGTGCAGCAGTTAAACTTGAACATTTTTTCCATCGAACAGCCAGCAAATGTGTGTCTGTCCTCCTGCCTATTCATCTTCCCATTTAGCAGTTAGTCTGCTTGTTTTTTTGCCGTCTGTCCCGCCTCTGCCCATCTGTCTTTCAGTCTAATAGTTGACTGCCTGGTCTATCTACCTCTATCTGGCTTACAATTGCTGCCTCATAAACTGGGATGAGATTTACCCTTGTGCCAAATGAAAATAACGACGTGGGATAAATGAGGCTGGCTCGATGAGACAACACCGGGGGAAGGACAAATAATAAAAAAAAAAGTGAGGGGCGAGGTGGCTCGCATGTGCATGTGCATGCATTAGGAGGGTAAGACTGAAGGTATGAAGCCCCACGCTCACTGGCGAGACGGCAGATATCCGTAAATAATCACATGGCTCCAGAACGAGCCGACTCTTCGTGTCTTCTTGTATTATGTGTGTTTTTATGTTTTTTTTTAAAAAAGCAGTTAAAAAGCTGGCAGAGGATGCGGGACTATTTTTGGATTTAAAAAACAGCCAAACTCTGTGTCTGTGTGTTTATGCGACGTGTCCCTCGCTCAGCAGGACTCCAACCCTCCCTGCTGACTGTGACCTTCCCTCCAAGCAGGCGGCCCTGTTTCTGTCACCCCCCCCCCCCCCCCCCCCCCCCCCCCTCCTTCCCACAAACTCCCAACTCTTCTAAATCCCTCTCGTTCTGCAGTCTCCTTCTTCCCTCCATCTATTCATTCTTCCTTCTTCCCTCCATCCTTGCCTCTGTCATCCCCTGATCCACCCTGCACCTCTCTCTCTCTCTCTCTGTCTGGGAGTGCATCATGCTTGCAGTCCTTGATCCAGAACACGGAAAGGGGGGCTTCATAAATACACCATCCATCACCGCCGGCAGGGCCAGTTAAAACCACATGACATGCACACCATTGATTTGGTGTGTGTGTGTGTGTGTGCGATTTTGTGTGTGTCTCAGTGCCAAGACATACACAACAAATACAGTAGGAGTGAAAAACAAAAGATGAAATTCAAGCAATCAACTGTGCTTATATAAACACATCACTTGAATGAGTTTCCATGTGTAATGAGAGGGAACACCGAGTGTCTATGTGGACAAACATGCACATGTGTGTTTGTTCATTTGCAGCAAGGTATTATCTATGCACTGTGGACATGAGGAAACGGTCGGCTGCACTTAACATGATAACAGGACATTGCAACACACACACACCGAGACACACACACTCACACACAAGAAGTTAACAATGGAGAAGACAAACTGTAATGTCCATCTTGTGGACATGCGTGCTGCGTATGAGCAGATCAACCATCACTTCCCTCTTTAAGATTTTCTGTGTGTGTGTTTCGTGTGTATGAATAGGTGCATGTGTGTGTGTGTCCTGTCAGTAAAATACACGGGTGTGCACGCGTGAACTTGTGTTTTCCCGTGTCTGATTTTTTCAATCTGTGCAAACACGGCGACGGTCCACTGCACTACACAAACTCTCCCTGTTCCACACTCCGCCCTCTCACTATGTCCTGTATGATGGATGATAGGGTGGGAAAATAACTAATTCAACACTAGATTTACATTGTTCTGGATGGTGAGCAACACAACACACACACACACACAGACCCCCCAGAGAGGGAACAACAAGAGAAAAAGTCAAGCTCTCTGCCAACCAGTGAAAGAACACAGAATATTTATTTCTGGCTGTGCATTACTGAATTACTAATAATTACTGTAAAGAGTTGAATTAAAGGCTCTCACATAATGTATGTAGAACTCACTAGAGGGAAAATTAAAGCCTGTATCTGCTGGTTCTATAAAAGAGGTGGACACAAAGAAACACGAGGGAGATCGAGGCGCAACAGTTTTGTTTTATGTCGCATCCTTTCGAGACACTTCTGAAAAGAGATGATCTTCTGTTCAGATCGCGTGGCCAATTTTCCTCTTTGTTGCTCAGCGGTGTTGGGACATCACAGGAAATTAAACCTCATCACGCCAAGACACAAAATCTTGGAGTCTTTCAAGCTGTCATCTCTCATTTTTTCTTCTTTTTGTCAGTCATCCTGCTATTCTTGCGATTCTTGCGAAAACCAGTTTCAACCGACTTCCAGAGTATTCAATCTGTATTTTTTTTTCGTCTGTATGTTTGGTTTTCCACCCCTGTAAGGTGTGTAAGGTGTCCGTCAGAGGAACAAGTCACAAAAAGGTATCTATTGTAAATGGGAATTTTGATAAAATGTATTTTTTCACTTCCTGATATTAAGTAGAACCTCTCTGATTGTTTGTTTTTCACTTTTCTAAGAAATAGTATCCAGTGTTTCACCACACAAAAAATGATCATAGAGGGGCGGTGTTTAACTCAGTTGGTAGAGCAGCCTGCAGGCTACAGTCCTCACTGCAGGTGACCGCGGTTCGAATCCTGCATCAAGCGGCCCTTTTCTGCATGACATTACCCCCCTCTCTACCGTTCCATTTCCTGTGTCTCTCTTGACTGTGCTTTCCATTAAAATGGTGAAAAAGACCAAAAAATACTAAAGTAGTATTTTCAGTTCAGTTGTTATCTGATTAATCATCTCATCTTTTGGGAGTTGTGCCGCCCAGACTGAGAGTAAACGATAAAGCCAAGGTTCATGTAAAAGAGACCCCAAAAAGTTTGCTATTGGTTATAAAAGAGTCTCATATTAATGTGGATGAATCTACATTACCCACACTTGTTAATGGGTCCATTTTCGATATAGTTTTGTCTTTATAGTTATTTTGATATTATTATTTAGTGGTCGACTCGCCCAGCATTTCCTGGTTTCCTGGTTTCCCGGACGATCGCAAGTTGGCATCGTTAATCGGTATCTGATCGTCTTCGAACCGCCAACTTTCGTTCTTGATTAAATGTTTTCCGGTCCAAGAATTTCACCATGCGCACAGGGGCTCATGGGAAATGTTGTGTGAAAACACTTTGCTTTCCAAAAGTCCTCGTACTGTAGTCACTTTAAGTAGGATTAGGTTTAACAGAGCCTAAACTTAGATTTTAGGTGGAGTGTGTAGTGGAGTGCTCTGAATTTGATACACATTCTTGTAAACAGGATAGACCATTACCCCCACCTCCTCTCTCTCTCTGCACACCCAACCACTTCATGCCCCCGATCTCTCGGTGTGCCAGTGGACCAGAGGCTCTGTGGGACATCTCTATACCACAGCACAGTGGAAATGTCACCCATAACACTCGCCTCAGGATGCCAATCACTTCACACTGCTCCCCACCGCGAGTTTGCGTGTGTGTGTGGGGGTGTGGGTGTGACAGAGAGAGAGAGAGAGAAAGAGAGAGAGACTTATCGATGTGTGTAAAGAGAACATGAAACAATTATTGATAGAGAGTGCACATAAAACCCCCACATCTCTACCAGAATTTAAAAAAAAGATTCGGGCAAAGTGAATGTGTAGATTTATGGTTTTATGTTTTTGATGTGTGAGTGACAGAGTATCTCTAACTGCTAATGAGCCTATCCATCCAAAAGGATTATGGGTAGTCAATGAGGACTACAGGTGTTTGTGGAACTATACATGATTACACATTAAGACAATGAGTGTGTGCCTGTGCTGTGTGTGTGTTGTGTGGAATGAGTGGTAGGCAGGCCTCAGTTCGGCGTCAAGACAGAAACAGATGGAGTGGGTTATGAACAAATAACGCACATGTGCCCGTCAGAGTGTGGTCGTAAGCCCTTGTCTGAGCGCGCATATGTGGCGTTGTTTGTTTCTGTGCGTGCTCGCCGGTGTGCACGTGACGCAGATGATTGTGTGGATATGCGATTGCACGTGTCCACCAAAATCCTGGTGTACATTTACATGCATTTGTGTGTGCGTGCATGTAGGGGGGAGGATTTGGAGCAGAGGCGCAGGTGTCTCTGGAAATGCCATCCATTTTCTTCGGCATGTGTGTGTATCAGTGTGCACGAGGGAGGGTGATGACAAATGACAACAAAATGAGGAAGGTAGGGGGATGGAAAGCCAAGCTGGCACAGCCTGGCATGCCAGGCTCACTGTGTAGCCAAGGGGGGCGGGCACTCTGTCCTCACGGCAGGCCCCTCAGCCGAGCTGTGAATACAGAGACAACAGCCGGCATGCGCACACACACACACACACACACACACACACACACACACACACACACACACACACACACACACACACACACACACAGACGCTCATACGCAGAGTAGCATCAAACAGTGATGGCATCACTGCCTGTCACATGCAAACACACATGTACACCTTTGTATTAATACACATGAATGGACAACAAGACTGTGATAGTGAAGGTTTATTTCCAATAAAGGACAATAATGGTGCAGTAAAATGACACCATGACTGTGTAATATTGTATTGTATAATACAACTATTTAAAATTGTAGGACAAGTGACAGCGATATTTTACTTGAATTACTTTGGGCAGTAATGACCTGGCTGAGCACAGAGTCACAGGTTCGATTCCTGACCCGCTGGTCAATTTTCTACATGTAATTTCCTTCTTTCCCCACATTTCTTGTCAGTCTTTACTGTCACTTTCACAAAGGCCCCAAAAAGCTTTAAGGCATTAGATATAAAAAGTTAGATTCAGACATCAGTCACCTGTTCATTTGATTTGAGCAACTGGATTTCAAACCTGTAGCAGCTGTTGGTCGAATTTGCATCAGATATTCAATCTGCCCAAGATGCATGAAGTGGCCTCTATAAGTGTAAATGGGGAGTCATGTGCAAACAAACATGAAGCCTGAGGAAATCTGTCAGCATATGAATTTAGTCAGACATTTCCTCGGGAAACATCGGTTGACATTTTGTCACCAGCATCCAGATCTCTTAATATATTCATAGTGGGATGTGAAAATGGCCCCATAAGCTCACTGATTAATTTGATTCTGACGATTTCTACATGTATTATATGTCGACAATACAAAAAGGCTGAATGCCTGAGCACTCGTCACCTATCAGCAGAACTGGTGGGACTGTTTGTACGGGTGATAACACCTCTTCAAGACCCAATTCTGCAAATCCAGCGACCTTTGACTCCGCACTTCCAGGTACATTAAAAAAATAAAATAAAATTCATTTATCTTCAGCGTCTGGAAAGAGACCTGTACGCCAGGAATAATTACTGCTTTAATGCTGTTTCCGTTAAGACTTACTTTCTAATAAGCGCAGGTGTGTGCGTGCACCGCCGCGCTCGCCGTCTTTTGACCATTTCGACAGAATAAGTACGTTTCACAGAGGTTAAGTGGGGGCAGACAGATCTATACACTGATCCCACATCAATTTTGAACAGATGGAAAGTTATTACTGGAGGTTGAATGGGGATGGAAAGAGGTGATTGTAGCACAGCAGGGCAATTGCTCCACGCTGCCTCCTCACCCACAATATATATCATTTTTAACAGAGGGTGAGAGATACACATGAACGACAGAAAGGTAGGAGGTATGTGTGTCTGTGCATAATGCGTGTGTGATTCTGCGCCTTCACAGTCTGTTCCCCCGGGGTCCGGGGAAAAGAACTCTTTGACTCTAACCTCTAATCTCTCCCAACGTGACACACATCCATGTGCACTTACACATGGAAACACTTGTAAGCCGTCTGGGGCACCAGCTTCCCTCCGCCATGTCACTTCAGGACACAAAGAATTACACAGTCTGACATAATCAGACTGAGAATTTATCTTCAGGCGAAGAGGCAACTTGTCCTCAACAAACCTTTTATGAGTGGAGATTTATTCTCCCAGGGAATCACGCTCGGCGCTTTATCAGCAACCACGGCCCAAAGTCGCCAGAGTCAACAACTCTCAGGGGCAGACAGGGCACCGACTACAAGGCCCTCTCCCTGTTCATCTAACTAATGACCATGTGGCCAAAAGCAGAGGTCAGTGCCAGACCGCAGCCCAGATCCACACCCAGATGTCGTCCTATCCAGAGCTGGAGGTCCAGCCGCCCATCCATTGGCTATACAACCGCTTCTCCATGCAGGGTTACAGGGAGGCTGGAGCCAATCCCACTGGCCAATGACCAGTCCATCACAGGACCGACATATAGAGACCTTCAACACACACACTCACATTCACATGTTTGAGTCACCAATCACCAAAGCACACACTAAAGTTGTTCAGTTGTTAAGATCCTTCATTATTAAAATGGCTGAGGCTGCAGATAACTGTTGAAATTCAGCATAAGGAAGAAAAATGAAAAATCAAGCAATATCTTTTTTATTTTTTAAATTATGCACTTTATCCTAATTTTTTTTAAAGCACTGTGTTATGTAGATAGTATATAATACAGCTGTTAGTTTCTGTGAAATGTTGAGAGCAAATCATTTTCAATTTTGCAGTGATGCTATTTTTATAGTTTAACTGGGTTTTAAAAGGTTTATGACTATGAAATTTAATCTACCTACAGTACAGTATGATGAAACATTTCTTTAAATTCCCCACATTTAAAGATGCATGGGTTTTAATGGACAGTGTCACTGACTGCAGATAACACACGTCTTACATCAAAACTCATAAAGAGCAGAAAAAAAGAAACAGGTGCTTCACTCATGTTTACCTTCCTTCACTGCTCCTTATTGATTTATCTTCTCTTTTCTCTCTTTCATTTCTATTTGCTGATGTATCACATAATTTCTCCCTGGGGATGTTTGAATTTCTCACTATGTTAACTTTACAGCTGTCTGTTTTGGGTTTCTGCTCCCCCCTCCCCACGCTACTTAATCACGAGCACCTAAAATAAGAGCAGCTCTTACAGAGATAGTGGCATGTGTCTTGGTGATAGTGTAATGGTCTGGTTATGGAAAACCCTGAAATAAACAAAACAGGTGAGGGAAAAAAAAAGGGGAAACGGCACCGATATGTCAAGCCGTCTTGTACGTGTCTTAATAATCTCGTTTCATGCCTTAATAACATCATATCTGTCACCTTCTTATATCCCAGAGTTTTTTCAGTTTTTTTTTTTCTTACGGGATATTTCCGTCCTGAACGGGAGCGTTTGATTCAGCTCAGTGGTCACGAGTGAGCCAGGGAGAAATGAGGCTGTCATGTCAGGCGAGTTAGCAACATGATTAAGCTGGATGCCAACCTTTTCTAACTTTGATGCATTCATGTCGCCTGTATTTAATTCATGAGTCTGGTGTGGGAGACTGAAAGTGGTAAAGAGGAGGGAGGGAGAGAGAGGGGGGGGGTTCAGGGGAGGGGGGTAACATGTTGCAATTTGCAGGTTCATCCCGTCTTCTCCCATGATGACCAAAGTTCTCTCGTCTTTTTATTTTCACATTTTTCCTCATCACCCCCTCTGACCTCCAGTTCAGCTTTCTTCTCTTACACATCTCTCCTCCTCTTTACTCAACACTCATCCCTTCCTGACATTGTCCTCCCTCTCTTTTATTTACCTCCCCCTCTTCCCCCCCTTCCTTTTTCAAATCATCCTCAGCTTTTACAACTCATATATTATGCATTCATCTTTCATGCAGAGCGACTAACAAACAGTGCAACCACCAGAAAACTCTGACAGCTTGTTTCTTCTTTTTCCCCCCTTCCTTCCTCTCATTCCTTACTTCATTCTCCCTAGGTAAATGAAGGCACGGGGAGGATGAATGGTGAATGCTTGGACTCCCTCCAGCACACATTTTCAATAACCAAGGGGCATTTCACAGTCCCTCTGGAAAGGAGCACGCGCATATAAATTGTACGTCTACATGGGAATGTGTCTACATTTTTAAAAGTGTGTGCAAATGCTTGTTGGTCCGAGTGTGTTTTATTGCCGTCAGCCCACTTGTTGGATGGCAGGCCGGCTAAATAAATACATCAGATGCTGGGCTCAAAAGAACACATTTGTCTTTCTCCCTGGAGTACGTGAATTATTTAAAATGAAAGCTGGGGAGAGAGATGACTAACAGTAGCAGGTGACGTGGCTGGAGAGGAGAAGGATGGAGAAGGAGGGAGGGAGGGATGGAGGGAGGGAGGGAGGGAGGAAGGACCAGATGGGCGAGGGTGGCACCGAGCCAGGGAGAGCTAAAGAGAAGTGGTAAAAAATAAATAAAAAAAGTCAGATAAAAGAGAGAAGGGGAATGAAAGAGGAGTCAAAGGCTGGGGGAAGGAGAGAGGGGGTGGTAAGTGATAGCGGCTCTGAGAGGCAGTAGAAAGGCACAAATCAGTTGGAGGGAAGCAGGAGGATGAGAAGGCTCGAGAAAATAAAAAGTCAAAGAGGAAAAATGAAATGACTCGTGTCTGAGACAAAAAGAGTTGGGGAGGGTCAACGAGGACATGACAAGACGTGACAACAGAGGGGAGGATGAGTGCAACAGAGGGAGCGACTTAAGAAACATATGATTGGGCACTGGTGCCAGATTTTGAGCACACATGATCACACATGAACACACACACACACACACACACACACACACACACACACACACACACTTTCTCCCTTGTCCTCACTCTCTCTCTCACACACGCACACATCAGATAAATCTCCAGGCTTCTCCAGCAGATTTCAGCCTGTTAACCTGACTCACCCTTCCTCACCCCATCTCACCCTACCACATGGTCCACAAATGGGGCGGGGGGGGGGGGGGGGGGGGGGCGGGGAGAGAGGGGCGGAGAAACAGACACAGCATGTCCGAGTGAATATTGAAAAGAAGAAAAGTGCAGACAGAGGTAGAGAAATTAAAAAAAGAAGGTGGGGGTGGGTTAAGAAAAGAAAATTGAGTGTGAGAGGAAGTCTTAAAGCAGCACTGAGATCAGTGGGAAAGGAATTAAGATCACACTTCTAGCAAGCATAGGGAGAGCATTAGAGGTGAAGGGAAATAAAGAAGTGAGGAGGGGAGGAGAAGAAAGGCGTGTTGTAAATTACAGAGGGAAGGAGAGCAATAGGGAGGAATAGCAGGGTGGTGAATGCGCCGGGAGCCGGATTGTGGAGCAGCAAACAACAGAGATAATAAGAGAATCTGCTGAAGGCGCGCGCCACACTGGCTAATTATATAGAAAGAGCAGCCTGCCTTAATTAGAACAGGATGGAGCTCATGAGTGTGACAGAAACAACACAGAGAGAACACATGCACATGAGACATGTGTATTTTGAAAGGTGAATCATTACATAATTTACTTTCCCTTTCCCCCCTCGGTGTGTTCCTGCTCATGGCTTTTCATAATGAGAGTGTGTGTTTGTGTGTGTGAAGTACACACGGTGCAGATCAGATGCACGCAGGGTCAGGCTACGCTGTGCGTGCGTGCACTTGTGAGTCTCTTACAAGCGAGCTCAAGTGGATGGATGGCCCTACACTGCATCGCCTCTCACTGTTCTGCTCCTTAATTCTTTTTTTTTTTTTTTTTTTTTTTTTACACCTTTATTACAAGAGAGGAAGCTGACGGGGCACATATGCTAATTTTCAATCACATCCTCATGAGCTACGACGAGAAGCCGCGACACCGCAGCCGTTCAGCCTTCTGAGCAACTGGGGATTAAGGGTTTCTCTTTCACTTTAGATGTCAGGATTTTCTCCATCGTTCATCCATTTATTCTTTCAATTTTCTTTTTTTGTGGTTTGTGGTTTATGGTTTTTTTTCTTAGACACTGTATTGTAGCCATTATATAGGTTAAGAAAAAAACAAGCTGGAAGAGAGTGGGGAAACAGTTCTGAGTTTAAAGTTGCAAATTTATGAGAAAAAATCTTTTAAAAACTTGGAAAAATGTTTGTTCTTTTTCTTTTAACCTGCAACGGCCTTAATACACGTCTGGAGCTTCAAGAGGCAAAGGAAAGAGAACTGAGAACAATATTTTGACCTGAGATGCATTTTCTTTGGTGCTGCATTTCTAGAATTTGAAAGTAATTCAGTTATTAAGCATAAAGGAGAAAACCTGAACCACTATGAGCAAATGCACGCGTTCCAAAATGTGGGCTATTTGCTGTGTTAAATAAAGTTTACTTTCTAGTTAGTCAGCGTTTTCAGTTCTTCCTGTATCAGCATTAAAGCTACAGAAAAGAAGCTCAGAGAAGAAACACTACGACAACAGATACAACAACCTGAGGTACCGAGGTAATAATCCTCTCCTCTGCTGCGCAACACTATCTGCTTACACCATTATCAGTAGCTCCTCACTGGCTATTCAATATTATTGACCTGCGTGGACACACTTAGTGCATTTGCGCTCGCTCCGTTGGACAATTAGAGCCAGGAGTAAATAAGACGTACAACTGTACACAGACACACACAGATCAGCGACGTCATGGTGATGGCCGCCATCACCTGCTCTGCATTCATTAGATTATGTTTCACAGCAGTCGGTCATGCATGATGTCCTCCATCACACCCACACACACACATTCCCTTACACAAGCACACTGCTGTAATCTCACCATCAGTTTCTTTCTATGCGGTGTTCCTCTGTTACACACACACAGGATGAAATCAAACCAAGTGTGTGTGTGTGTGCTGTGCAGATGCTACTGCATATGTGTGTCCTCTCTTATATGTGTGTATGAGCAGTCCCAGCGCAATTCCTCAGTTTAGTGGAGCATTACGGCTGATCAATAGCTCTGGTGCAGTGGGAGATGTCGGGGGGCGGCACTGCATATTCATACTATTACGGCTGAAGTGAGAAATGAGGCACTATAGGGAAAGTATGTGTATGTGTGTGTGTATATGTGTGTGTGTGTGTGTGTGTGTGTGTGTGTGTGTGTGTGAGACTTAGAGATAGAGAGAGAGACTATGACAGGCCCTGTCACCTAGTAGACCACACCGTTACTCGCTAAACTGCACCCAGGAAAGGTCTCTCTATCTCCCTCTCTCCGTCTCTCTCCTGTCTTCATCGGAGCTGTCACTGGACTTCACCATCCTTGTCCGCTCACTCCGTTGGCGACGCGCCCGGCCCATCCTGTTCTTCCTTTACTCCTGCTTTCTCCTGTCTGAATGTCTCCTGTCACTGCTGGAAGTCTCCTTATCTCTGTGTTTCCTGACTTTGCTTGTAGCTCATTGTTACTTTTCTCCTGAGTGTCTCCTCCTCTGTGAGTTTGTACTCTCATCAGATTTTACTGCGCGCTGCTGGTTATTAAAAAAAAAAAGGTCAATAAACACATATTTTGTTTATTTTCCACACGGATCGACTGCCAATATCACTGACCAGTTCTTAACTCCGAGTGTCAAACACTTACTGAATTCTGCAATAGAGCAAATCTTCTGCATGACTTGTTATCTAACTTTTCTCCTGACACTTTCTCCCTTCTTCTTTTTTTAGCATCAGCTGTCAGTTTATCTTTAAAATGAGATCTGGTACTTTAACAGAGAAACTTTCTTCCTGTGAACCGTCTCTCTCACTCTGCTCCCATAAACATCCTGCGCATGCAAACCCTCAATTTACCTCTAGGTCTTAAATCTGGCATCAGACTTCTACCAAATTGTCTTTTCCTCCCTCAGTTGATTTTCTTTTATGTTTTTTTTCTGTCCTTCTTCCTGCTCTTATTTTATTGTCTGATCGTAATATTTAAAGGCCCAATCCCGTTTCTACCCACAGCTGTATACACCCCTCAGTTTAGTGCCTTCACATCAGAGGCAGGGGTATCCTGATTCTCTTTTGGATGAAGGTGTAGGAGAGGGTGGGGTAGCATAGCGCTTCAGGACCATGCTACAGAAAAAGGGGTATGGCAAATGACAAATTTCCCATATACAGCAGATAAACCATTAAGTACTCAAAGGGTCACTTAACTGAGCTAACAGTATGTAACTGTGATACTGACAAAGGTTTAATGGGTGTCTACTGCCATTATGCTTCTAATTCTGGGCCAGTGGGTAGCCTATACTTGCCATTAATAAGGATTTTAAAATGGTGTCCATTTAAGCACTGTCTAACATCATGATGATGCAGATGATGACATATGACTGTTTAGTAGTGGCGTCACATTTCATAAGGGAATATTTCTACCAAGCAAAAAGGGTTATGAATGAGAGATGGGATCGGTCCCTCCTCTCCCGATGAGCCCATGAAAAAAGCATCTTCGATCTATCAGCTGTTAGTCACAGAAAACACAATTTCATTTCCAAGAGCAGCGATCAATTTGCAAAAGTCGTCCAGAACAGCATGAGCTCACTGTGAGTGAGTTCAGCACTCCTACTTACAGTAAAAAAAAATAAATAAAAAAATCTTCTTTCATTCCAACACATACAGCCTGCCGCCCGTGGACTCCAACACCCACGTTGCATTGCACAACAATGCAAGATGGGGTGTGAAAGCTAACAGCAACAGTCAGGCGATCAAACTGCTGCTGCTGTGTGAGCAATGGGTTGTGACAAAAGATTCCAATACTGTCCCAACGTGTTTACGTCAGAGCGCGACACCCCCACGCCACCCACAAGTGTAAGTGTAAGAGTGTGTGTGTGTGTGTGTGTGTGTGTGTGTGTGTGTGTGTGTGTGTGTGTGTGTGTGTGTGTGTGTGTGTGTGTGTGTGTGTAGGCCATTCAGGCTACATGCAAATGTGAGAGGAGAAGCTGTGGTGTTAAACTCAAAGGGACACAGCCCTCCGAAAAAAAAGTACATTAGTCACTATGTTCACGCACACACATACATACACACAAAATGCCGTTCTGACTGTTCAGCCTTACGCTTCACATACACACACACACAACACCTCGAATGTCGATTTGTGCAACAACACTTTGGACACACATGTGACACAATCTAACATCACTGATACTTATTGATGTCATTGGAAGAGCTGAACAAAAGCAGGTATGGACTGAAACTGAAACTGTCTCTTTCCTTTGTCCCCCTGCTGCTCTGAACTCTAGTTAATGTATTTCTCACAGCTCTCCTCTCTCTATCCTCACGGCTCCTGCGTCTCTCTTCATGTAGATCATCTTCCCTCTGCTATCTAAACTGTTCCCATGGAAGAAAAAAAAATCTTCATCTCATCAAGTCATTTTTGTACAAAATTGAGCCTTTAAAGTCTTGTTTTCTTTAACAATGGTGAGTGTTCTGAGATAATTTCAACTTTCCGACACAAATTGGCTCGTTATACAAAAACTGTGTTGGTGGTGAAATCGTGTGTCCTGGTTTGTCTCCTTTCCAGAGACTGATGCTCATTTCTATTCAATTCATAAACCAAATTGAATTATATTGGAAAATGGATTTATGTAAGAGAATTCAGCTTTCAGGTTTAGTTAAAAGTTGAATTAAAAAATTGCAGTGGTCTCTCTCTCTGTTGCTGCCTATTTTCTCATTCCAGGAACCCGGTCACAGGTTTGTGTTACTTTAGCAAAAACTCATCATAGTAGAAAAAGTCAAATCAGCTTCCTACTTTAGCATCTGCTTTGGAAACACTCCTGGGTCATTCTACGAAACCGGTGCCATTTCAACCCTCAAATTTTCAAAGATTTCATGGCGAGATTTTTTTTTTTTTTTAAGCCATAACATGAAATATATGTTAATCCTCCCAAAAAAGATATTTTCCCACCTCAGGCATAAAATCCTTATTAATATTATCATTTTTTTCAAGACGTGGGAGATATTCATTTACCACCCCGTCACGGACAATGTGTACACCATTTGAGTAAAAATGCATGAAATAAATTATAAAAGAAATATGTTTTCTAAACAGTTAAATGTCCTTAATCAGGAATCCATCTATGTAAAGTATGTTATTTAATCAGATTTTTTCATTTTTAGATGTTTGATATTGAATTCTGAATTTAACATGTCATCGATCACATTGTTTGTACAAAAAGTACTACTTCACTTGATTTAAAAAAAAAAAAGTTACATTAATTTCATTTGTCCACAAAATAAGAACATTAATAAACATTAATTTATGGAGAATTTCACTCCCTTCCCATAATTTTTTTGACAAAATGACTATGTGACGGGGTGGTAAGTGATGTGACGGGGTGGTGTACTGTGACGGGGTGGTAAAAACCTATATGATCTGTGGTATTTTAGCCTTCATGTTACATGAGAAACTTTTGTTGATTCTAGATATCACTTGGAAACACTTTTAAACACTTAAAATACTTGAAAACATTGAAAACTGCACCTTGCTTCAATGACTTGAAAATCTGGATACTTGCACATTCATTAATTGGATATACAGTACTATGCCAGTACTATGCCTACCACCCATTACCACCCCGTCACATACCACCCGCGTCACACTAAAACGTGACGGGGTGGTATGTGACAGGGTGGTAAATTTCATGCCAAAATGATTGCAGTTCTCCATATGGTCAAGTTCCAAGAATAAAAATACATGCATTCAATTTGAAATATCATTTTCTTTCTAATATTATTGAAAAAAACTGAATAAAAAACGGTTTTCCCTGTCTAATTTGCGTGACGGGGTGGTAGGGTCATGCTTGACCAACCCCATCTAACATGAAAAAACAACAAATAAACAATATAAAAGAATAGCAGAATTTGCTGGTTTTTAGTCCTGGCTGCTCCAAAGACCCAAATGATGTCACTTCCTTTTTGTGATGTAATTTAAAACAAAAGTACAGTATGGTAAGGTCCAAAACAAGTTAGTGTGACGGGGTGGTAGGTCAAACTGAGGGACGCACACAAATCATAACATTTTAACAAAAAATAATGTTATTATTTTGAATAAATATATGTGATGTAAACAGGGATACACATATAATCCTGAAGATAATAAAGTTTTGAGAAAAAATTCAATATTTTTGGGTGAAATTTTACATGCAAATGTCATGTTGGACAATACGGACACATGAAAATGACCATGTACAAATGAAAAATGATTATAAATAGTATGTTTATGTTTAAAGAATAGTATTTTCTGATATATCATGTTAATGATAACACTTGATTTAATAGCTGTAAGCTTTGAAAACACAATTAGACCATTTTTTTTTGCTTTGTGCATCTCATCAAACATTGCGGACACAAATGGCACCCGTTTCGTAGAATGACCCTCCTATTCTTTGAGCTTTTATTTGCTTCTTCTGTTCTCCTTTTCTTCCACACTCTATTTCTTGTTCTTTTTATTTCCTCTGAATCCCAGAGAGAATAAAATGAACGACATCTATCTACGGATTCCACCGTCTGCTTTTTAATGTCCTACCTTCACAGCTGCTGTGTCCCTCCTCGTAGCCGGCGCTGCAGCTGCACTTCCCAATGGGCACCAGCCATTCCCCTTCAGCGCTGCAATGCATCCTGGGAGGGCTGTCTGTGTCAACCTCGGAGTTGTTGACGCAGGCGCCGCGAACCTCCACCAGCGTGGCGAAGGCCGCCTCGGCCACCGTGTCGGGGAACACCGCCAGGTTCTGGACAGTGGCGAGGCAGCGCTTGTAGTACACGCGCACGGCCACCAGGGCCACGCAGGCGCCCACGTCTTGGAACGCCAGGTGGAAGCCCTTGCGGTTGAGGTGGCCGATCTCGCGCACCTCGGTGTTCAGCTTCATCTTCCTCTCGCCCAGGTCGCCCTGCGTGAAGCTCTCGTCGGCAGCGATGGTGTCGATCTTGGTGTAGCGGTCCTCCCGGGTCACGCCCCCGAGGTCCCGGTCCGTCTCCACGTAGAGGAGGTTGAAGGTCTCCTTGCAGGTGCCCGCTACGCCCGGGATGCTGTTGCAGTCGCGCAGCGTGAACTGGAGCTCCACGAAGATGCGCTGGCCGCCTCGACGCGCCACCCAGCCGGTCTGCAGCCAGTTGTTCTGCTGCGTGGGCTCCATCACGTTGCACACCTGGTACGTCCGGATGGGCTTGTACTTCTCATCGACACCGCTTATCTCCTCCCACTGGAGAAAAGAAGAGGCAGGACAAAGGAATGACAAGTAGATATTGAGGTGTAGCAAAGAGGGTGAAAGAAAAGAAACAAAAGAGAAGAAGGTCACAGTAAAGGAGATAGGAGAGGAGTGAATAGGAAAAAAAGAGGGTGTGAAGTAAAACAAAGTGAAGGGAGGTCGGTGACATGATGAAAAACAAAGTCAGAGAAAGAAAACGGTCATCGGTCGACGTCATCCATCGAGTGCATGTGTGGGTGTCTGAAAAATCAATGCCATTCAGCTTCTTTATTAACATGCCAGAGAAAATAACAAACTGCATGTTCTCAGTCGTCACATCAGCCTTGAGTGACTGTGGCTCACGTCTTATTTTCTATTTCTTTGTTTTCTTTTTCTTTTTGATCGTCACACCTGTGAAGGCTCAAACAGTGATGGTGATGGAAGTCAGTGTTAACATGAACATGGATCAACTTGTTCAATAACCAAAACTTGGGGTATTTACAGTTAAATGTTAATAATTAAGAATCTCTGCTAATGAACTGTGGAGAGACAGATTTATTGGTATTGATTTGTTGATTTTATTGATTTATATCAGCATGGAATAAAGGACCGTCGGCTCTTGTATTGATTTGTATCGGTCATAAATGTTGGTACATCTGTTAACAAGACTTGTTAAAAGTGACCTCCATGTGGATGAAACAATGAGATTAGGGACTGTACAAAAATTTCTAGGAGGTGAAAGAACAGAAGAGGGAGGAGGGTTGAGCAATATTCCTTTTGCTGAAGGGAAAGTATCTTGACATTTTTTGGGAACATACAGGGTTGGGGTAGCCTGACAAGCCAGACTAGGGTGCGTCTAGATTTCTAGGCTGAAATGGGGGTCTTTTCCCCTCCATAATGCTTTATTATGTATATCTATCTTAATCTAAATATTTTCCTTATAAGACAGTCATTCTTTTATTCAGGGTGTGTGTCACTTTAGAACTAAAAGTGAGATAAACAAATGTGAATTTCTCTCTCTCTCTCTCTCTCTCTCTCTCTCTCTCTCTCACACACACACACACGCACACACACACACAAACACAGGCAGCAAATCAGATGGTGAAGATGAATTATTCGTGATGCTAATATGATAAACTGTTTGGCTGCCAAGGTGAGTGAATCAAGGAGGATGCAGTGTGTTCTCAATGCTATTTTTGTTACATGCATCATGTGTGTGTGTGTGTGTGTGTGTGTGTGTGTGGGTGGGTGGAGAAAGGCCAACCTCCAGGTGGGAAGTGGGTGACAAACTGCTATGCCAGTGGCAGCTTCTTTAAAAATGGCTCCTCTATTTGTCTTACAGTCATAACAAAGCACCAAGGTTTTTACAAGCCAGATCAATCGATACAGAAAGGGGGGGCGGGGGGGGGGCAGTATTTATCTGTGGCAGCATATCACTGTGGCTGCTTTGGACACTGCAGTATCCTAGGCCGGATTAGCACCATCGATTGATGATGATGATGAGTTTTGGACTGGGAAGAGAAGTGAAATCGTGGTGTGAGGAAAAAAACGGGGCAACATGAGTTAAAATAAATAAATGTACATTTATAATAAATGAACAGACAGAGGCGGAGTTGTGGAGAGAAGTGTTATGGAGTCTTGGAAGTGAACAAACAAGTGTAGAGACAAACATGCCGATAATGGAAAGTGTCACTTACGCCATTGGGGGGGTATGACGTCCAGCCCAGTTCAGCCTGAGTCTCTTTAGAGTTCAGCAGCACCACTGCAGGAAACAGAAGACAAGAACGAGGTAAGGTTAAAGGTCAATTATGCTATTATTTTTTCTTGTCAGTATAGAGCAGTTTGTCAACAGTGCACCTCGGCTGCATGACAACAAAACAGGAGAGACACAAAGTCCTGAAGAAAGTGGTCTGAAATTTACAAGACGAACACCCTTAGTGCAACATGACGTGTTGTGTTTGGAATAATGACAGGAAGCCATTAGCACCGAGGCAGGCTTGTCAGGAGGGTGAATGTATGCTTTGATAAGTGCATTAATACCATCTGTTGAGGACTTAAGCTGGACAAAGAGCTTTCAATCATCCCCTGGCTCCACCACGGGAACTAAAAACAAAAAAACAAAAAACACGCCAGAGACGGCGAACAAAACAAGACGGCAGGGCTTTCACAACACGCCAAGAGAGGGAGTGCACTTTCACTCTCACACAGCAGAGAAACCACGATGGGATGGGTAGAAGTTAGAGTTTGACTGTGTGTGTGTGTGTGTGTGGCTCTTTTTCAGCACCATGGACAGGGAACAGGAGGCGGAGGGGGCTGTTTTTCAGGACCATGGACAGCGGCACCAGAACTACAGCAGTGTTCAGTCAGTGGATTACTGTTTACAGGACTCACACTGAGCTCAAGTGTGACCTTCAGGTTTTTAATGTGCATAACAATTAGTTCAAGAAACAACAGAGTAAGAAACACAAAAATATATCTAAAAGGCCACCAAAAAAACAAGCAAAAACAATAATTAGGACAAAAAAGAAAATACATATTTTATGTTTTTATAATTAATGTTCATTTCAACCCTCTTTTGTCCATGCAACATGACTTTTCATGGTTAATTAATCAGAGGGATACACCCTGGTCAGGTCGCCAGCAACACACAGAAGACCTTGGGATCAAACCTTGTTGACAGTGCTAATCACTGAACCATTATGCCCATCCTTAATTAATCATCTACAGTAATGTAACCAACCATATAGTAGATAGTTGTAGATAGTGCTTAATGCCGTCTTTTGTATGACTGTGAAAACATCTTTGGGTTTTTGGATGGTTGGTTGATCATCAGATATAAAATGGTCTTTTATTGCTGATACATTGTAGTATTAGTACTTTGACTGAACACTGTAAAGTGATAATAGTGACAGTTATTGTCTTTCAGAGCCAGAGCCGACAACACTTTGTGCCCTTTTCAAATCCAAGTTGAAAAAGTGAAAAAACCAACGAGCCACAGTTCAGCGGTCAGGACGTCTTTGATCAGTCACAGCAAGAGCAGCCGTCGTTTGATAGTCAGTAGTATTCAGCAGGCGTAGAAGAAAGCCATCATCAGCACATTTATCTTCATCTATAATGTGATATCAACATCTGTAGTGACATATGGCGCGCCGCATTATAGCCTCTCTTTTTTTTTAAGGATTTCGCTGATATTAAAGTTACCCATGCTTTAAGCTTGTCTTAAAAAGACCCCACTCCCAAACACACGCGCACACACACACACACTCATGCTCACACAGAGTTACATGCAGTTTTTCACCTACAGCCTTGAGGCAGTATGAGGTCTGACAACCAGACAGACATTTTTTAGCACTTTGAAGAACACTACTTTTTTCATCCTTGAAAAGTGCTACTTTCACTCCTGTCCTTCAATGTGCTACTGTACACGGCTTTAACTTCTGCCTTTCCGCTTCGACTTTCATCCACATGAGGGGAGGTTTAAAGGCCGTTGAAAAAAACCCAGCCCAACACAATGTGGAGTAGCCAACAGAGCTGTTGAGAAGTAACCATCTCACCTCATCTGAGGCAATCTTGGCCCCTTGGAAAAGTCTGACTTTGATCTCTTACTCCGCTGCTAACATGACATCAACAACTGGGTACATGGACATGCTGGTGAGCGAGGAGGAGAAGCCTACACAGTCTGACTCATGCTGTAGGCCTGGTAAGACACGATGACTCCAGACCTGCAAAATCTTACTGACTCACTCACCGGCAGCAGGAAGATGTGCTGATGCACCAAAAAGCTAAGGAAGATTTTTTCTTTGATGTTGTACTTGCACAAAGTAGCAAATGTCAAAATAAACCCGTCCATACGGCGGCTGAAGTTTTTAAACAATCCTGCGTATGGCTTGCGGTAAAATACCGGGGAGAAATACTTTCTAAAGATGTGTTCTTTTACTTTTTTTTTTATCCTATTCATTTTTTTTTCATCTGCTCAGGGGAAGAATATTAATACAGGGTTACATAAACACTGTTTGAGATTCACTCTTCAGTATCAACACAGTTTGGATAGCCAAAACCCTCAGAGAACAATGACTATGAATAGCTCTCTCTTTCTTTTTTTGGGGGGGTTCGCTTGAAAAGGCGACACCAGCGCCCCGTTTAGAGGAGCAGGAGAAGCCTTGCTGGACCATGAGAGATCCTTTACTAAACACTTAACTTCATTGTTTTTGGGTTAACACCGCCGAGTGCCCAAAGCATGGTTCTGTGGTTGGCTGATAACATAGAGGCATTTGGAGAAGATTAGAGCGGGAGAGGGCAAAGGGGTGTCGGAGAGACACGAGAGGAAGGCTGAGGCGGGAGGCGAAGAGAGATGATGAGAAAATAATCGGCGGAGGAGGGTGAGGAGAATAAAAAGAGAGAGAGAGAGCCAACATGAAAGAGAAGAAGACAAAAAAAAAGGTTGAGTTGGCAAGAGAGACAGATAGAAAGAAAGGGAATAGAGAAAGGAGCAGATGATGTGCAAACAAATGAATACACCGGGTAATACACAGAGGGATCAGTGTGCCTTAGTGAGCAGTCAGTCAGTCAGTCAGTGAGTCAGACAGTCAGAGGACAAAGTTGGCACTATGATCACACCCTGAATACATAAGCCCTGTAATCACAGCCTAGTTAGACAGACTAATGGGCCTTTAGGGGCAAGAGGACGGGAGGGAGCGATAAGACTGAGAGACAGAGGAGAAAGACAAAAACCAAAGTTTAGAGTGTGAGCCAAAAGCAGGGGGGAATGAAGGGTCACCAAAAAGTTAAAGAAAGAACACGCAACAAAGAAACAAAAGCTCCGTCTAATAGGCATGACACATTAGCCACTAAACAGCAATTTCAAAAGGTTGTTTCATAAAAAATTGCCCATCATTAAGGGGACAATGTGGATCTCTGAGGCAGTTTTGCTTTTTCTGTCCATCCGTCCTCGGCCTCATTCAGGGCGACTTTAATCACTGATAGAAAAAAAACAGGTTACGTATAAAGAGTAACAAGCCTTTTCTACTCCAGCCATATAACGTGGAGAGTGTAAAAAAGGACTTCACGGAAGACAGAAGAAAAAAAAAGTGAGATTCTGTAGTTGCTTGCTAAATTTAAGAAAAGAACAGACATGTTACAGGGAAGGGAAGCATCAAAGAGCTTTAGAAACCTTTCCAGAAAGTTGTTAGTAACTTGATCATAGACAAACCAAACCCAGAACCGGCTCTAACAGCAAAGCCTGCCTGGTTAGACACAAACCACTTACACTCCAGAAAACTCTCAGGCTGTAGTAGTTGTAGGAAGCACTCGACTGGATGGGGATACAAGCAGGAGATGGTGACACGACAGCAATCGTGAAAGGCAATTTCCCATGCACTCTG
This sequence comes from Trachurus trachurus, assembly GCF_905171665.1. NCBI lineage: Eukaryota > Metazoa > Chordata > Actinopteri > Carangiformes > Carangidae > Trachurus > Trachurus trachurus. The sequence goes on along the minus strand of NC_139904.1, from coordinate 12,867,768 downwards.
GAGTTAGAAAACATCCTCCGTGTTGTTCTCTTAGAAATGAGATCTTTATGAAGGTTTCCCGGCTGCAGGAGGAGGGCCATGCGGGAAAGAGCAGACACTCTTGACTTGAAATTGCAGATTTTAATATCGCGTGCTGCTGCCGCGGCGTGGGGACACACGCATGAAGACGGTGGGGGGCGTGTAGGAGATGGAAGTTTTAAGGGATTTTGATTTGCTTTCTTCTTTGTTTTGCAGTGAGAGGCTTCATTAAAAGTGCATCTTAAGTGTAAGCCATTCTCTCTAGCTCACTCCCCCACCCCACCTCTCTTTCCTCACCCACTCTTTCATCTTTCTCTGCTTTGTGTGATGTATTAATTGAGTTGTTCAGCCTTGCCGACAACACAAGGCTGAGATTTGGTGACGGATACAAAGCGAGTGCTGAGGAAGGAAACAGCTGTGGGAGAGATGTACTCATACAACACTCAGGTCAGGTATTCAAATGAAGGAGACGGGGGGGGGGGGGGGGGGGGGGGGTTATTGATGCACAAATAGCACTCAGGAAGAGGCAAACACTAAAAAATTTGGCCCTTGTCAAATTTATATGCAGCTGTTGTGCTCCCAGTTTGTACTTTATAAAGGCAGATGGCGACGTGAAGACAGCTCTGCCACAAAGGCGTTTTTAAACGGCTTCCAAGGTTAAGGGTTCTCCTCTGTTCTGTTGGCTGAATAGTTAAACACAAAACTTAATTCAGACAGTGAGAGCACATTTCTAAGCCCAGACACTTTGTATCACAGCTATGAAAATTTGCCTCTTTGATGATCAGCATTCAGAGGCCTGAAGGACTTTCCTCTTGTCTTGGATTTACCAACGAAGAAATGGAATCAGACTTTTTTTCTGTCTGACTTCAGAGTGGACTTGGTTTTGAACTCGAGGACCTGAGCTGATCTCCCCTCAGAGACTGGAAAGTGCCCCCATGACTGTCAGCTGTGATTGCCTCCGGGGAATGGATGGACGGACGTTCAGAGAGATGAATGTAGGAGGGAAACGTGGGTGGGCATGAGAGCTGCTGAACAACATCAGGAACAATGTAGCATCTAGTCCTGTAGCAACACACACTGGTATAGAAGTGATCAAGCAGCCACGCAGAGGGGGGGATATCAACTCTATGCTACTCAAGAGGGAGTGTATTTTGATACACACCTTGCGTACCTTAACATCCAGGGGACTAAATGAGGAATTTCATATAAAACCGTTCCTTTGACTTTTTAAACTGTTTTTTGTATACACTGTATCTATATGTCCTTTTATAAATGCTTTTGAATATCACTGATATGTTTCAGCGCAAATTAGCTGTATCATGTTCCCAGTGAATTAGATATTATTAGAGGCGCCTCTGGTAGTACAGTATGACGGCGCTTTAGCCTGAGTCCAACCTATAGGTGACACAAATGTAAAGTTATTTCTCTTACTGTATGTATCTTTGTATATGTATTTTTTGTTAAACCATGTGCACTAATTCTGTATGTGAACAATGGACAGTTTTGTATGGAGATGGACATACCACATCCGCTACATACTACTGCATGTATATATTTTCTCATATGTATATGTTGAATGTGACTCTCTATGTGTAGTTCAACACATCGTTTCCCTGTATTGTATGAATTTTTCCACAGCTGCATCGCTTTACTCTAATTACAGGGAGAGATATTTAAAGATGGCGCCTTCATCCATCAATAACCATTGTAAAGTCTGGAGAAAAGCCCCGGCTCGAAACGTTACACACTGTTTAATAAATATTTTAAATGGGAGCTCAATGGTGTGCAGATCTTTGTTAGTTTTTTGCTTATAGTTTTTTTTTTAGATCCAGCACCCTATTATACGTTTTGTTTATTTGGGGGGGGGGTTGGGGGGATGTGCATGTCACCCACCTATTTTACATATTCGGGCATGAGAGCTTAACAAGAAAACTGAGAGCAGTTTTAAACAATAAGGGAAAAAAAACATGTTGAGCATGTAAAATGAAGAATCTACAGGTTTGTAAGGGGCCCGAGAGATTTTCCCGTGGGTACTTTCGTTTGCTGATCCCGGAGGAGGTAAACTGGTTCTTCATGTCCTCCTGAAAAGGAAATACAGAAGCACCCTTGAGGCTGATTTGGATTTACAGTCTTGCTCGAGGACCCTACAGTACCGCAGGGTGGGAACATGAGACTTTGGGGGGGGGTGGGTGGGGGCCTGAATCACAACACTTCATATGAAGAATGATCTTCCTGTTTGCTCCGCCACCCTGCTGCTCAAAGACGTGGGAGGGAAGATAATATATAGTTCAAAAAAAAAAATGCAATACAGTAATACTGCTGCAGGGCAGATAAAAAGAGGATAAATGGATGGGGATATGAAGTGTCACATAAAAACACAAACAGGCACATAAAAGATAAATGCTGTGTGTAAACGGACACACACACAAATCAGGAACACACACACACACACACACACACACACACGTCCAAGACAAATGGTGTCAGTGAAGTCTTTGTCCCTGACACACACACACACACACACACAAACACATACAGCCAGTGGGACCATAATAGCGGCCTCTAACAACAGAGCACATTAACTTCAAACGGGGCCCTCTTTTTAACAGTCATTAAACTTTCACCTGGGTAATGTGACATACTGTAAAGAGACTGGGCTCCATTCACTAAAGGACACCACGCAATTACCTACATGATGCATGACAATGGGATGAGTGGTTAAATGCTTTCAGTGGTACAAAGCACCTGTCTCAACATACAATGGGATCTATAACACGAGCAAACTACAACCGCGGCTAATGAGGATTCTTTTATAGTGGATTGTTAATATCTCTTTGTAAATAAAAATGTTAGTTCCTACTAAGAAACGGGTTCTCACAGCTGATGATAATGTATTTGAATTATTTGTTTTCAAAATATTCAAAGATATTGAATTTACAATTACATACAAATAGAGAAAAGAGCAAATTCTGACACTTGGTGAACTGGAAAGACGAGCAGAGTGAGAACGGAGGCTGTCCAGCACTGAGCGATCAGCGATGCTTGACTTTGAACACTCTAAAGTGAATATATGTATATGTTACAGTTGTCTTATCCATCCAGTTTAGCAGCTTTCAATGTCTAAACAACGGTGGAATAATGCATCTGCAAGAATTACAAACTAAGACCAGCCACAACATGACTGACATAATGTTTTCTTTGATGAATGGCTTTAACAATCATTTGATGATTAAACCATGCAGCAGTTGCTTCATGTCAATCAGCTAATTGATGAATGATAATATGGTGACAATCAGGGTCTGATCAGACTGTGAAAAATCAAAATAATCTGACATTTGTAGAGCTGAAGACCAAGCGCTGATTACTTTAGATTAAAAGGGTGAATTGATTTGGACTCCAGCTCAAGCTGTTTTTGAGATGAGTCTTCACTTTGGCACACACTTGATTATTAAAGCGTCACCTTGAGGTCAATGACTGGCATTTAAAGTGCTTGAGTATTTGCAACGCACCTGCCAATGTTTGGCATCTCAAGGTTCCTATACAGTTTTTGATGCACAGACTCTGTTAGCAAAGGACAAAAGCTATTTAGAAAATATCATTAATTACATATTTGTCGCAGGAGTTTGAGTTTGCAAATTGGCAGCATATGGCGTTAGTAGGAATACAGCGCATCAACTTTTAAACTACAAGAGCTCTCAACATATGGGCAGAAAACGGGAAGATGAACAACCCTTGGTGCCAGACTGGATTTGAACGGGTGACCTTGTTGTTTCAGGGCATGCGTTAAGACCACTACAACTGTTAGTGACAGCAGGTGACACTACACATTAACTGAGAACTGCAAAGTACTGCGGTGAAGTCAATGAGAGCGAATAACTTAATGATCTGTAACACTTAACCACGATGAAATATGGTCCCTCCCCCAGGTACTGAACCCTGGACCGTGTGTTTCATAGTCAGCACTCTTAAGCCCTGCTCTATATCAGCTCTCCTTTTGTTTTCAAAGCCCCTAAGTTTAATATGGCAAGAGTCTTAGAGGTGTAAAACTGATGTTATATGGTTGTAATTCCTCTTTATTTGTTACAAACTGAACATTTTCTATGTCCAACGTGCAGCAATGTTCAAGACTCACCCAAAATCGGCAGTAGAGAATGTTTTAAAATGACGATAAAACACAAAGAAGCCTCGATGTACGTAGCTATCAACGACCTTTATGAATTCAACTGTGTGCACACGGTACAACTATGTCCCCAGCACATCACCTCTTTCTTATCACTCTCAACCTTTCTGACCTCATCTCTTTCATCTGCTCTTCCCACAATTCTCTGTTTCCCTCCCCATTTCCCCTTTTCTCTACCTCAGTGCCAGTCCTGAATCTGAATGACCACCTGTGAAGACAAATCGCTTCCGGCAGGGGGAATAAAGTGAGTGAGTGTGTGTGTGTGTGTGTGTGTGTGTGTGTGTGTGTGTGTGTGTGTGTGTGTGTGTGTGTGTGTGTGTGTGTGTGTGTGTGTGTGTGTGTGTGTGTGTGTGTGTGTGTGTGTGTGTGTATGCATGTTTTTTTGTGTGCTTCAGGGAATGAAAGAAAAGAGTCATTGATTGAGTCAGAGAGCCGGTGAAATGAAAAGCAGAGAGCGGTTTAAGGGGAAAAAATGGTAGAAATGGGAGGAAAAAGCAACAAATGGAGGCAAATAGTGAGAAGTGACTGTAAAAAAAAAAAAAAAAAAATGCGTTGAGTGAGGCACCTAAGGAAGAAAAAGAGAGGCCATTAAGGTTATACTGTACCTGCTGCTACTGCATAAATACACACCTGTACTGTAAGGCTTTTTTATTACAACATGTTCCCAGGCCACGAGGCAGATAGATTCTCCTCCTCCTCTGTATTTCCCAGAGAAAAGTTATGGGGATGATAGAGAAGGAGAAACATGCTGAGAAGACAGAGCTAAAGACATTGAAAGGGAGAGAAATATAGAGACCAGAGGCCAGAGGGACTTATTTTCATTTGCAGGGTCTTGTAAAAGGTTGTAATTGGTTGTCTGGATTGATATAGTGAGGGCGGTGAGAGCGCTGTCAGGTCTTATTGTTACGACAGAGTGGCTGCTAGGTACAGGTCGGAGAACAGTGCTTCACTGGCAACTCTGCTGAAAGTCAAACTTTCTCCAGAGGAGAACGGGGCGACATTCACAGCAAAGACTCTCGCTTATAAAAAAAATAAAGAGCTGGAACGATGTAGTGCATTAATGTCAGATTTGACTCTAACGTAAGTGCATTTCTCAATGAATGTATCAGGTTACATTTAGGACATATAAAAATCCTAAGTAGATTTCTTTCTTCCGTGACTGTGGGCTGAGGTTCAGGCGAGCCACTTCAACCTTGGCTTTTTAGCAAAGGGATGAGTTATTCAAAGGAACGAATGGACCGTGCAAGAGGAACTATTTAAGGGACGGACAAGAGTGGTAAGCGAAGGGACAAATGTAGAAACCACTTCAGGAACAGTCACAGCACTGAAAGCAAAGTGCTAGAAATAAACGCGGGAATATTGCATGACAGAAATCAGCCAGGCAAACATGGCAGTGACAGAGACTCGGGGAGATATGGAGGACAAGAAGAGGATGGAGAGGAGTGAAAGGATGGATGAGAGAGAGAGGAGGATGACTCAGCTCAGCTCTTTGTTTTTTTGGGTTCAAGAAGAGCCTCATTTTTATATTGTTTTGATATACTGTTGTACTGCGCCTCTGTGACTCACCACAGCACAGTCAATAGATACATACACACCACCTCCTCCTCCTCCTCCTGCTGCTGACAGTTTAACGTTTGACAACAGGAAGTTTAAACACTCACTCTCAGCCCAAGCCCAAATAACCTTGCTACCTTCAAATAAGCAATTCAAATTCTTCCCATTTCTTCAAATTAAAAGCATCTTAGTGACATAAAAACATGTTTTTATTCAAGGCCAATTGAAAGAAACCTTGAGTTGAACTTATCTTAGTAAACATCACGCATCACTATTGTTTTTTTCCCCCTTTCCTAAAAAATAAAAAAAACACCCATTCCACGTTTGAATTTTTATAAGATGCAGCCATCACCCCTGTGTTTTTACTGAATAACAAGACTGGCTTTGATTTCTCGCTTTACGTAACCTAACATGTATATGTCATGGTATGCATCGCCCTGTTTAAATGGAAGAGAGCACACTGTGGAGTAATGTTGAAGCAATCAGCAGTAAAGTAAGTGTGCATATGTGTAGAGCTCAGTGGGGCGGCTTTTAATCTGCTTGCATAACATAGAAGCTCCACGGCTCTCACTGCATCCAGTTCCTACAGACATGACTATAGGGATGGAAATAGATTTAGAAATGATCCATATAGACTAAACTCTCGTATGCACATGTATGTACAGAATGAAGACACAGGCGTTGGATAATTCTGCACGACAAGTTAGAATATTGCTTCATTACAGTCACTGTGAAATTAAAAAATATGAAATAAATCACCCTTGCTCTCCTGTTAATCTCAGCGGTTATGAAGAAAACTGAGTGAAAATGTCACTGAAGGCAGATACAGTGCAGGCAGCACTGCAAACTTTCCCCTCCACAATTTTCCGTGGCATGACAAACACACACACACACGTACGAGCGCGCACAAACACGTAATTATATTCCCTTGTTGCGGTGGCAAGCTCGAGCGTTAACCTTTTTGACTATTTCAAATGTCATAAAAACACAGAGCGTAAAGCAGAAGAGAAAAAAAAAGCAGTACACGGGGCCTGTTCACGTCTGTGCACACAAACACACTTGCATTGTCTGTGTGTATTTCCGCAGAGTGCACCTGCATCAGCATATGACATGCATGACGGGGCTGAAAACTTACAATGGCAGCATTTATTGGATATATGTATGAGTGTTTGTGCCTGTAGTTAGTCTGTGTGCTTCCATTCCCACACATACGCAATCTCTCACACACACACTGTTTTAATTCTGGGAATGCCTTACATGCCAGCCTTTCAGATGGCTGCTAAATAATGTAAGTGTGTATCTTTGCACTGTGCCACTACCTCCTCCATCTCCTGCCTTAGTCTCTCCTCGGTCCAGCCAGCAGACTGCATTATTTAAGCCAACACTCATACAGGCCACTATCTTGAACAGAGCTGGCTGCCGGAGCCTCATAGTTTGATGTCGGCGCAACAGAAAAGAGCGAAAGAAAATACGGGCAGATGGGTGGGTTGGAGAGGGAGAGAGGGGCTGTGATGCGCGCCAGCCGCCAAGTCAAAGAAAAGTTCACTTTTTCTTATCTTCCCTTGTCGTGTTCATCCTGTACAACACTCCTGTTCTCCTCTCCTCTCCACAGTCTCTACATCTTCCTTTCTTCTCCCAGTTCCCACCCGTTTCTTGGCTCACCTGCCTTCACCATTTTTTTCACTCCTTCTGCCCGCCTCTTTTTTTCCCCCACTTAGCCTCCCTCTGTTCCTTCCTCTCTCTTATTCATAAGTGAGAGAGAGAGAGAGAGAGAGAGTGGTGAGGACAAGGGAGGGCAGAGGTGTTACATAAGTGCAGAGGAGCTCCAAGGTTTTTTTTTTTGCTGACTTTGTTTTCCCTCTGGTTCAATTTGAGAACCACTTTAGATTAAATTAGGTCGTCTTCTTCTACATTCACCTCTCCTCGTCTCTCTCACCCCGCCACCCGCCCCCCCGGCCCTCCACACCATCCTCTCCCTGCTTTCGCTCAATTCCAACCTCTATTTTATTTCACTCACTGACAGCTGGAAGAATGAGAAGTACCTGCTGAGCTGCAGACTGAGGGTTGAGGTAGCGTGGGTGGGTGGGCTGGGGGGGTCAACATGCATTCGCAACAATAAACAAAGTGAACAGACATAGTGAGAATCCATACAATCTCATTTCTTATATTACTTTCCTCCCAGGTTCTTTTTCTCTTATATACATACGTACATATACTGCAGTCACCCCGGGGTTCGAAGTGTCTGCACAACTTCAGGAATAAATAAACACACACACACACACACACACACACACACACACACACACACAAACACACACACTTCCAGAGCCCATTACAGTATTCAGTGTCTCCCTCCTATCTTCCCAAAGTGCACTGTGAAGCAAACATCCTGCTGTGCGGAGGTAAACAAAACACACCATCCAGACTGTGAAAAGCAGACACATCAACCACATTGTTTCACAGACAATTAGGCTTCAAAAACACAACAACCAAAAAAAAAAAGAGAGAGAGAGAGAGAGACGGCTTTATAGATAGATGAATGCCTTGTAAACAGATATTGTATAACCATGGGCGAACCAGCGGTTTCCACCCAAACGGTTTCAGCAGAGGTGGTGTTTAAGATCAGGCTCAACTCGGGAATTATGAAAAGTATTACTGCAGCCATATCAACAAGTCTAGGGTGAATAAAAAATAAATAAATGAATAAGAGTGGAAAGGAAGATGAGCTTTGGCCTTTACATGATGAATTATTTCAGACAAGATGGTGCAGAAAACCATGATACTGTATGTACTGTAGTATGGATTATAGGGGAAGATATAGTTCAGCTGTCATGTAGACAGGACAGGCCAGCAGACAGTAATTATTAGTTGGTCTTTACACAAGTGCTTCTCAGTAACAGAAGGAGGTTTGAGCTGATCTTGTTGCTTCATTGTGATTGTATATGTTTACATACTGTACATCTTTTCTGGTCTGTGTTGTACTTTTTTTTTTTCACCGTGAAGGACGTGTGCAAACAGAAAGCAATTATGCACGTATGTTTGCTTCCATCAGAGTGTTGAATAATGATACTAATCATATTTCTATCCACTTCCAGCTTGTGTCATCTGTCTATCCCCATGTGACCGGCGGCGCTCGTGTCCTGGTTGTAACTGACCATATGTACAATCTATCTCTCCAATCACCCAGCCGTGCTCCTCTCAAGAAGGCCTCCTTGAGTGTGATTGCTATTTGTGCCTCCACTCACCCACTATTCACCCTGCAGCACTTAGCTCTATGACTGACAGTGTCCCCAAAGGAGTAAAAATAAACCATAGGTTCATATTTGCACGTGTCTATACACAGAGTGCACACCTTGCTCTCAAACTCACATCGTGCCTCCTCACCCCAGCTCCCCTCTGCATCTACGGGCAGTAATGCAAAAGAGATTTGGCTCTACATGGGCAGACCGCCGGGCTGCTTTCCATCCTCTAATAGTCTCACATCAAGTCATTTCAAATAACCTCTATCTTACGACCATGACAGCCGTATAATGTTTTGAAAAAGCAGCAGTTAAACTGGGTTAATACATATGCATTAGCCATCTGCTGAGTATGTCACTGAGAGTGGATTATTTCACATTCAAGAATGAGATGATATCCTCATCTTTAAGCCCACTTAACTTAATGCTTAAGCCTATTTTTAGAATGCGTGCTCCACGCCACGCCACATTTCTGAACACATTAAAAACAAATCCACAAAATATCCAAATATATCCCTCCAATTCTCTGAGAGTAAATCTGAGCAATAATGACTTCTTCTGAAATCGAATACAATACTTAATAATAACAGGAAAATGTAATGTTTGAAGACTCAGTTTACATAATAGTTTTTGCCTAAGACTGTGCACTGTGTTCTGTGACTTTATTTATTACTCTTGACATGTTCATCACAACAAACATTTAACTCACCTCCATTTTATTGGGTTGGGAAAAAGCAACCCATACCTGACCTATATAACTATATTTTATATATAACAACAAATAGAATCAAAGCTAACTGTGGCTACATAACCCTCTCAGATAAGGGAGAATAATATGTTGTTGTTTTTTGGATGAACTAATCCTTTAAGCTTAAAAACAGTGCTTGTCCATCTCTTTTGAAATCACACAGCACTATGAATGTCATCACGTCATTGGGTTCATTGGCTTTGTGTAGAGCTTTCCACCTGTGGACCACCAAGGTTTACTAAAGAAGCTATTTGCCAAAGATAGTTCTTGTTGAAGGTAGAGAAGGCTTCAATGCTGTTGGAAGTATCAAGGCTAGCTGGTTAGAATGCTAACTTCAGCACAAAAAAGACAAGATGGAGACAATCAACTAAATAGACTGATACAGATGCTACTATGCAGCAATATTACACTTTATAAGTGTCCGCTTTACCTTCTTTGTTTGATTCATTTGACAAAATAGAGTGCACAGCACCAGCTTTCTCATCTTCTTCCGTCTTGTCATGCTGTTGCCCTCAGACACACCCCCTGCCCTCTTGTCTTGTCACCACCTCACTTCTCCCGTCATCAATTCATCTTGACTCTGACTTCCTATCATCCAAGTCATGTCAGCATCACATCCGTGGACCCGTTGAGCCTTTACCAGCTCCCCGCAGGCCCAGCACCCATTATCCCCGGCATCGATCTCTGCTGCATCGATGAACGATAGCAGCAACAGACCCAAAAGAGGTAGAGGGAGAGAAAGAAGGATGGATGGACTGAAAGTAGGGAGGGGTGCTGGAGACAAACGGATTGAGCAAGGCGGAGAGATGGGGGAAAGAAGGAAAAATACAAGAGATGAAAAAGAGCGGAGGGAGAGGATGAGGTAAGGAGGGAGGGGGGGGAGGGGGGGCGGCTTTGTGGGACCATTTGTCAATAGCGAGCAGTGCGACCTTGGGGATCGATGGGTCCGACAGCCAATCAGTCAATAGGCTGCATAACTAGCTCTGCTAGGCAGGGACAGAGAAGAAGAAAAGACGCCTTCGTCATAGCAGTCAATAGGCCAGAAAAATGGACCACCTGTCCACTGTGACACTAGCCCAGTACAAATGGCACAGAAACAATGGGAGAGGATGGAAGGGTAATGGGAATGGAAAGGATCAAACGGACAGATGAGGGATGATATAGCACGAGATGAATAGAAACAAAGATAAGGATTCAATGTTGAGTTTGTAGCCATTCATCTGGAGACTGTCCTTACAAGAAGAACGACAGGATCAGTTGTTTCAGTGAGTGAAAGGTTAGACGACGACACATTCAAAGAGTTCACAAGAGAAGACGTACGACCAGGGGATCTTCAAAGACAAAAAAAACAACACACTGGTCTGTATCATCAGTTCTGGACCAACACAGGGCACAAAAGGTGTACAGGCCAGGGACGACTTTGGACCGTTACCTTGAAGAACCAAACCTTAACTTAATAGCAACGTCAGGTCAGAGACAGATGATATTCTAGTTTTCATCAGGTCCAGCAGATCAGAAAGAGCTTTTCCTGTGTCTCACTACACAGGGCAATGAATTTTTTTTTCTTCATATAATTAAGGATTTGTTGTTTATTAATATATCATGAATTCTAGTAGGCGTCATGGAAACAAGAAAGCCTCAGCGAGCTGTGCTGCCATCCACGTGTTGATCCTGACGACAGAAGATTAATAAGGACTGAAGCGCTAACAAGACCAGAAACACAAAGAAAACCGAATGACTTTTCCTGTTAAACTGTGTGTGAGTATGTGTGTGTGTGTGAGGAGAGTTTGCATTGTTAGGGTTGGTTTTTATGCTTTAAAGAGGTTCCAAAGTTTCCGCAGTTGAGTTCTGTAGTGCCATTGAGCTCATCGCAGACATCCCCCTTTAATGATCTGGTTGTGCAGCTGGTGATATTAGATTCATATCAGATGGGAGCTCATCAGCAGAATCGAGCCGGCTGCTCCACCGGAGACCTGCTGCTCTCACTCCGACACAAAGACACAAAAGGAAAATGTACGACGGGCCTGAACCGAGCAGAGAAAGGAAGCAGCGCAATCTGCGGGGACGGTGGAGCTCGTCGGCCCGGCAAGGCAAGTGATCCATTCATGATAAGCACACAAACACACATCAGCGAGCGCTCCTTGGGAAATCTTGGTTATTAATTAGCAAGCCAAGGTGATAAATAAATAATGCGCAGAGCGGCGGTAAAGCTGCGATTGGTTTGAATGCCAGATTGTGCCAAACCGCAGCAGCAGCAGCAGCAGTGGGTCAGTAATTAATGAAATCAAAGAGCTGCTCTAATGAGAGACAAAGAGCACTTCCCTCACTGATGACTCCCCCCACGGGTAAACAAGAACCCAACAGGACTGAATGCAAAAACAGGCAAGTGCTCACTGATAGCCTGCTCTTAAATATGTCTACGTGTAATCACACACACAAACACAAATTAACAAAATCTTCCCAGTCAGTCCTGTGAGAGGCCACCACCAGCTTATGCTCCTCATTTGTACCAATGGCTGTTAAGCACCGCAACCCAATCTTCCTCACCCTCCTCCTCCTCCTCTTTCTCATCCTCCCACCAGCCATTATCCCATTTCATTTCTCCACTGCCAATTGTTTATTTGCTTATCACCGGCCAGATAATAGAACAGAATTAATCTGCTAATTCCTCTTTTTTGTGTGTGTGTGTGTGTGTGTGTGTGTGTGTGTGTGCAGACCAATGCCAGTGTTCATGTGAATGGACGGAGAGGCAGGACTGGTTCTACAGCGTGGGGCTGGCTGGCTAGGCTGACTGGAGGATTTAATTATCAGGGCTAATTACTTGTTTTCCTCTAACTGTTAACCACAGGGCTGCTGCTGCCGCTGCTACTACACTTCCCTGGGTGCTAATGCCTGAGGCATCTGCTGGTTTCACTGAAAGGATGGGGTGGTGAGTGCACCACAGGAGCCAAAGATGTCTTTTCTGCACTGTTATCAGTTTGTTTGTCTGTCAAAGGCAGGGTGTGGGAGAGAGAGCAGGTTGGTGCACAACGACAACAAAACAGCATCATTTGGACTTCTATAAATGTGTGGTGGAGGTCTTGTTATTCCTTATGTATCACATTCGCCCTTCTCTTTCAAAATACCTCCCAAATAAAGAAACACTCAGTAAGTCGGTAAGACTGACATTAAAAGCGAACACTAGATGTCATTTGGTCTTTTGATTGGCCGCCAAACTTCAAGAGGGTGGGTCCTAACAAAGTTTACTGTTCATTAATTCTGCAACACGTACTTTAACAACAAGTTATTTCTCCAGTGCTGCCTGAGCTGTGGCAGTTTCGACGTGACTGATGGATTCTAATAAACTCACTGATGGATTTCCTCCATAAGAAAATATGAAACTATTCATATATCGCTCCTGATGGAGGCAAGATGGCTGATGAGCTGCTTCAACAAGTCTCTGCAAGAAACTGTGGCTTCAGATGACAGCTGTGTGTGTGTGTGTGTGTGTGTGCGTATGAGTATGTGTGTGCGTGTTTTCCCTGGCTGCGTATATTGGTACACATGTTCATTTACACATGCGTGGATATGTGTGGTAATCAAGCCAATACCGCAGCCTCAGGACAGACATGTAGTGAGCAAGAGAGGCAACATGTCGAGTGATAAAATCCGCAGATGGGGCCTTGGGTAATTATAGTTCATCAACATGACAACTTGGCTCTCACTTATCAGGCCATTAATACACACACACACAAACACACTTGCAATATTACCTCAGAAACACCATTTCTGTAATTAGCCCTGACTAATAAAGGGCAGAGACACTGGCCTGTTAAATACATGCAAGCAGCTCTGACTTCAAACTACAGGGGTAGATCTACAGTGTGAATGGACATTAATAAGACAAGTATTAAAAAATCGATTAGTCCACTGAGGAAGACTTTAGCAAAAGTAAAATGTGTCAACTCTTCTCTTCTTTCTGCACATTTATTACTAATATCATGATGTGATGCAGAAACGTCTGAGCACTTTTTTGATCACATAATTTAACTTCGGTGCTAAAACATGAATGGTTGAAGTAACTTGATCAGCAGCACAGAAAAAGCCGATGCATTAAAGCAGGAGTAAGCGGAATGTTTGTGTTAATATAAGTCTTAAATAGTTATATCTTCTGACGGCAATCACTTACATAGAGTGTTTGGTCTGAAACACGGGTCTGTCAGTCACTCTGCTCTGCTGTAAGCCAAGGAGAAAACTTCTTGTATACTTCCTTGTATCCTACAACCTTCATCCAATGAGGAGAGAGAACGGCATAAAGGGGCGGTCCTCTATGTGTGTGCAGCCAAGGGATGTGCGTGAATGTGGTGACGTAGGGACGAGGACCAATAGATCCATGACGAGGGCGGGGACTGCTAACTCCATCGGCTGACAAGAAGTTAGCCAAAACAACCGGATCACTTACTTCTGCTTTAACAGTGAGCTTAGGCAAACAGTACTCTCAGGGCTTTCTGCACCACTACAATTTAATCACCTGCACTTTTCCGCACCATAAAAACACGGCACACAGACGCATGGCTGATCGTCCATGTACCAACAACCTACTGCCCTGCGGTTGCCTCCCTGCACCCGAGGGGTTAAAGGGGAAAGGTCACCTGTCTTGACCTCTAAAGCCCTCTTGACACCTTGTATCGAACAATCACAATGCCCCGCTCGGAGCTCAAAGGTCACCTCCCCCGAGGGTCTCGGCCTATCGAGTGAGGGGCCGCATTGACATGGTGGAGAGGGGCAGTAACCAATCAGAACACCCAGCGCGATTTGTAGGTGGGGGGTTTATCAAATATATGTACAACTCATTTGGCAAACAAAATAAAGCCCCGAGGCGTTTTGTACCCCCCTCATGTGCAAATCACAGATGATGGATTGTCTGAGGCATTTGATGATGGGCTGCTGTTAACACCTCAAACAGATGGTCATGGAGAGTATGGACGTGAGGAGGAAACCTCAGGTGTAGCAGGTGTTCAGGTGTGGGACTTAAAAGAAAAACAGACGAGGACAAGCCAAGAGATTTAAAGTCAGAGGAGCAGTTTTACATATTTACTATATACATATATCTGTTATCCTGTGTGTCTTTTGAAATATAGTGTGCAATTGCACATGCAGCATTCAATTAGGGTGGGGAAAGAATTCACACAGCATTTGTCACAATATTTTTTGTGGAAATATTGCATCGCATTAATCTTTTATTATACAAACTGCAAATTTAAATTGACAATTTTTTAGCACTAAATTACCAGAGTACTTTTTTGCTGACCAGTCTGTTACTTGACATTCCCATTTACCAAGAACTAAAGTGAAGTGAGATGAACAGACTAAGAACTTCATGTTAAAGAGACTCCGAGGAGTTTGCTTTTGGTTATAAAAGAGTCTCAAATTAATGTGGATGGATCTACATTACCCACACTTGTTAATGTGTCAATTATATATCGTTTTGTCTTTATAGTTATTTTGATATTATTATTTAGTGGTCGACTCGCCCAGCATTTCCTGGTTTCGGTTTCCCGGACGCTAGTTGGCATTGTTTATGGTCGGAACTACGACAGTATCTGATCGTCTTCGAACCTCCGACTTTCATTCTTGATTAATGAAAACGTTCTTGGCAAATGCTTTCACTTTCCTCCTTTTTGTGCCATACCGAGGCTCATGGGAAATGTAGTGTGAAAACACTTCGCTTTCCGAAACTCCTCGTAGTCCCTTTAAGGGAAAATTATAGTCTTTTCCTTTCAGGACATAATTACCAGTGGCAAAAGGTAATGAATCACAATGTTCTACAATATGTTACTGCAACACACAGCATAGGGCAAAATGTTTTAACATCTTATTCTGGTTTAAGTATTTTGATAATATCGTATCATGGGGCCTCTGGAAACTCCCTCCCCTAGTTGCAATAAGATAATCTGTGTGTGTGTCTTCTATCGAACTGCTGTATCATCTGCATGATGCACAGTTACTGCAAGCTCCTGCACACACCATTTACTGCACACAGTGCAGAGTTTGTACAGGCACTATTGGGTTAAAGCTTCCACTGCCCTGGACTCCAGGGAGCAGTTGCTCGTGTGAAGGAGGTCCTTCATCTGCCATAGACAGCTTATGGTCATGTTATAGACGGGTAGAGCGGAAAGGATGGATGGAGGGAGGGCGGAGGATATCAGAGTTGGGGCGGGAGAGCGGTTAGGGAGGGGAGGGGGGCAGAGGGATGGGATGACAGAGGGCTGAGACGACGGGGGCAGAGCAGGGTCGTGAATCCATGTCCTCTGGAGCCCTTCAGAGCCGAAGTAGCGTGGCACATGGCATCGCTAATGAAATCTGTGGATTCGCTCTCCTGGCAATGAGAAATGGAGGGAGGGAGGGGGGATGAAGGTGATGAGAGTGATGGAGAGAGGGGGGAAAGAAAACAAGAATAAAATGTGTTAGGCAAAGAAGTAAGAAGAAATAATAAAGAACTGAGAGGGAATGATGAAAAAAAATAAAGAAAAATAGAGGAAGACAGATTTGCAGAGAATGAGTGACAGAGGAAAAGAGGGCAGAAGACAAAGGGGGAGAAAAAAGAGGGAGCCTCATCTCCATACGCTGTGATAGCAGGCAGATTTGAATTTAAGGCCTGTCTCTCACCGTGCCCCTATAAATAGGGACGAGGAGCAAACACCAAGCAATTTTGCCGCAACACCAAACACAATGCCTGATTGAGGGCAAATTAAAATGCAAATGCAACACTTCCATTTTTCCAGATTTCACCTGCGAGATAAGCGAAGGACCTCTGTTCCTTTCATAAAGTGTAGGGGGTGCGCATGGGCCCGGCGCGTTTCTGTGTGTGTGTGTGTGTGTGTGTGTGTGTGTGTGTGTGTTTATGGGGAAGTGTGTATGTTTTGTTTGTCAAGTTTGAAATGAGAGGAGACAGGAGGGAGACTGGAGGTGAGGTTGTATAAACAGATTAGATTCAATATTGTCCTCTCCCAGCTGCATTTCAATCGTCATCCTCGCCGCCTTTCCCTCTTGCCCTTGTCCTCCGGCAGTCTCAGCAGACCTTCGGCGGGCCTCCGCCTTAATGAGCAATGCAGAGGAGCACTGTTATACTTGAAAAGTAAAAAGCCACGCAACAATTTGCGTAAGACTCAAAGGTACAACTTCAACCCTCCCAAACTCGGGTCAAAAAGTTTGGAATCGTTTTGGAGTTTTAACAAGTCGGCATGAAGCAGCTTTTAGACGTGCAAAGTGTTTAGTAGCTGACAGAGCCGTTGTTGAGCACGGAGCCATCGCTTCACCACGTGAATTCAAACTCTTTCCAAGTCATGGGTCAGAGCCATGTTCAACCGCTGTGGTCACGTGCTCTCACTGAGCAGAAGGTTTGCAGCTCAAGCCAAGAGAGGAGCCAATGTGGAGCGGAGAGAGCGCTGCCCAGTGACCAATGGCTACGCCGTTTGAATCATGGCAGAGACACAAGCCGACATCCATTCGTCAAGACAGATACAGTGAAAAGCTGTGTTAAACGGGCAGGAGGAGGAATACGCAGGAGAGCTGGAGAAAGGATGACACACAGAGAGAGGGAGAGAAAGAGAGGGGAGGGGGGGATTGATGGAGAGAATAAATAGGAAAATGACCAGAGAGAGAGTGACCATCAGAAACACAACATGACAGACAAACAGAGAAAGAGTGACTAGAGCGAACAGCCTTTTCCTTTAAGCCACTCTTCGACTAACTGGGCTGAATTTTTCATTAGCTTCCATTCTCAGGGGGTGGTTGGCTAAAAGCACGCTCTCCTCGTGTCCTCATGCTGTGTGTGAGTGTGTGTGTGTGTGTGTGTGAGCAGAAACGAGCAACAAGCATGACCGTCGAGGCAACCAGTGTGAAACTGCAGACATGTCATGTGTTACTGTAGATGAGGAATACATGAGGCTTTTATTTGGTTTGGTCGTTGTGCATGCACGTGCAGAAACACACACATCTTCACACTCTGTCACGTTACAAGGGCATGTTAATATATGCACTGTTAACTTTGACTCTGCTGCTGCTGCTGGGAGCTTTCAGAGCTGTTGGCTACCTTTCAGTCCAACAGGGAGAAACAAAATGAGAAAGACAGAAAAAAACAAAACAAAGAGGCAAGAAAGAAAAGTAACCTGAGTCAGCCGTTTAACACCGTTTATCACCGTGCATGTGTCAGGGCCGTATTTAAAAAACCAAGTGGCACTAAAATGAGGCAGAGCGGCCGGACACTGAGCCCTCTTTGTCTGAAAGGGGAATGGATGTCAGTGAGGCTGTGACCAGACTGAGTGATGGCTCAGGCCTGTCCATGGCAGTGACTCTTCAGACTGAAGAATTGGATCCGTTACAACACAATTATAAGACAGAGAATCCAGAGGCAACACTGACAAATAAGGTCGAGTGATTAACTTGACTCTTGGGGGGGGGGGGGGGTTCGGAGACACTTTTTCTTCCTCCAGATTTGCGTCTTCCAGTAACCACTTCTCTCCTCGACCGCTCCTGAGGCCGACGCTGGGAGAAAAGTGCTCTTAGTCATCTCGGCTTGACAAATGGTGGTTTGGTTTTGTTAATTAACTCCGGTCCTGTGTGTGGCGCAGGCTGAGTCAGATGTCGGAGCGGCGCTGCCACTCTGCGTCATCATCAGCATCACCCCAAAGTCCCAAAGTGATGCAGAAATGCCAGCACACACACACACAAACACACTTGATTTACACTATATAAACAGAGAGCCGTACATGGAGGTTGAAGGTGGTTGGAAAGCCCAAAGCCGCTATTGGCTGCAGAGATGGTAGTCGAATGCCAGCTGTGGTGGAGACAAATTCCTCAGCACGGAAAACAATTACATTCCACCAACTGGTAACCAATTTACATTCACATGTAAATCCGCACAATCCTGGCCAACGAATGGGCTTCATTGAGCGCTTTAGTGGCATTTAGTGATTTAGTGGCAGGCTCCTTCAAATGACCTTCCAGGAAAGTCCATTACTTTACCTCCTTCTTAACACACACACATACTTACGCGCACACACTCAAGACTTCAGAGAGGCAGGTAATTCGCCATTAACTCAAGCCACTCAATCCCTGAAACACTGCCAAGTTCAATTGTGTGAGCGGGTTCGATGGAGGAAGAGAATGCGAAAGAGAACGGGAGAAGAAGGAGGCAGGGAGAGACAGATGGAAAGAGCGATTGAGAGAGAGAGAGAGAGAGAGAGAGCAGTATAGAGAGCAAGTGAGATGAAAAAGAGTGAGAGGGAGGACGGCACTTTATTCTGCCACTTCCTGCATCCGCTCCCATCTGCCCTGCAAAGAGTATCCCAGTCACCTCAGCTCCATACCAGCCAGACCATCTGACCACTTCCAGCATTACGTCACTCGCTAACCTCCATGGAGAGGACACAAATGCACTACCGTTAAATAGCACAAATATATAAAAAAAATAAAAAAAAAATAGAAGAAAAGAGTAAACAGTAAATAACAAAAACAACATAAATAGGGTTCTTGTGATGCATTCGAATGCAAATTCAAGTGCAAAAAAAAGAAAGGAAAAACTGCAAGTACACAAACAAGAACACCGTGCAACCCCGCAAAGGAAAATGGAAGAAAATGCCTACATCACTATCACCCTCATAATAACCCTTGGTAACCCCATTAAAATCAATTCAGCCGTGGAAGGTGTAGCCAACGCTCACGCATCCACACAGAAACAGAGCTCAGACACACCAGACACACACAGCAAATGTACTAAATGTGGGGGCAAACCAATTACAGCCCATAAACCAGTTCTTTCTAACACACACACACTTTACACACACTTTACACACAGTCCTTCCCAGCAGAGCTGTAATAACCATAGCTAGCATTTAGCTACAGGCTGGACTGAGGGGAGATACTGGAAAAACCATGTAATAATTTCAGAGCCAATGCTGCAGAGGAAAAGAAAAGCTTTTCAATATTTGATATTAAACGTTCATTTTTCTAATTATTGCGTGTCGCATTTACATTACAAGCATTACAAGAGTGGAGTATGTGCTCATGCCGTTAACATGTGTGTGTATTATATACCATGTGTGTATATGCAACATCACATGACGTATTAATTCATGTTGTGTCAGAATGAGCTTGTAATAGAATTTCATATTACAGACGTGATGGGGAGAAGGGAAGGTGATTTTATTCTATTATGTTTAATTCACATTAATGAAACTGTCTGTTTAACACTGTTTAAAGGTTAAATCTTGTGGTTCTTGTATTAAACAATCGACCACCCGACCATGCAAACAGGCAGAGAAATATGGGGTAAGGAAAAGTTACATCATTGAAGACTTAACTGAGAATTTGTTGGATATCATTTGATTTTATTTCACCAACTCCAATGCCTTAGCAATTAATCAAAACATTATCTAAGATGGCAAAATGGCCCAGAGCAATATTCAAATCGTAGACGCTGCAACAGTTTTTAAAATAAAAAGGTATAACTGTCACAAATATCATCATTAGAAATAAAGCTATAATGAAGCTAAAATAGATTATTCTCTATGCTGGAACATGATTGTTTGCCACTGGTCAGTTTGTAAGAAGGGCTTCAGTGTTTTCAGTGAGACTTGAACATCATGGTCCGTCCGTGCAGGAGACAGGGTTTTTTTTTTCTTATTCTCGCATTTGAAATCAGATCAGAGATCGACCCAGTTAGAGGAGGTTCTTCAGGGTGCAGCCGAGCCAGACTGTGGATTAGTTTTCCAGCTGAGGCACAAATTTTGTTACTTGCAACAGTTGGCGAAGATTTTTATATTTTTTTCTCTGTCCTCTTTTTGATTTTGCTTGTGTAGTTCTCTTTTGAGGGCTGTTGGTGCTAAAAACTTAATTTGCATAATATTTTCTTAGCAAACACAGCCTTTGGCGTCCTTACTGCAGGTTCTGGTTCTGGCACCTGTGGTGCAACACGAGCAGGATTCACTTGCTTTACTGAGGAACTGCCTGAGGAACAATATTTTCCTCCTTTGATAAACCGGTGAGGATGATTGACGCTTCAGGCGTGATTCTCTGTCATGTTGGTTCAGAGTGACAAAGATACGATTTCAATGACATCTGACTGTGTTAATCTATTGTACACAGAGCACAGGAAGAAATGCCTTCGGTGCACACGCTGTTCTGTTGATAGACAATCGCTGGCTGCGTCCGCAATGACTGATTAATCAAACGCTGTGCTCTCTGCTTGGCTTTCTGTCCAACACACCAGAAGATAAAATGGTAATGGGCATTTTGCTAACTTGATTATCAGTTCAAGTTTTTTTTTTTTTTGATTGACTCCTGGCTGCCTCACTAAAAGGCTTCCTGACTGGCTGTCTTCATGGTTTGCCAGATTACCTGACTACAGTAAATGGCTGGTAGTCTGGCCAGCTGGTTAACTTACTGATTGGCTGGCTGGCTGGCGGGCTGACGGGCTGACGTGCTGATTGGCTGGCAGGCTAATTGACTTGCAAACAGGAAGGCAACATTTAGAGCTGAGAGGAAGCTGAGAAACAACAGGAGCGCACTCCACCCAACCGTCCTGTTCTGATGACACTCTGATTGCAATCACGACCAGGCACACAAAGAAACATGCACACACATACACACACACACATGTGTAAAGAGACTTACTTATAGTCTGTGTGGTAACATGCAAAACAAGTAGCCAAGAGCACAAGCACACAAAGCCGTCAGGAGCATACTGTACTGTATAGCTAAGATACAGCTAAATCTACCTTCTCTGAGTTTGTTTTGCCTTATGTTGGACAAAATGCAGCTGTAAACAAATAACAGACAGTCTGTATGGCAGTTACAATAGGACTATGGATATGTTTTGACTATGTTTTGAGAGGCCATGGTCAGGCCACCCTGTGGAGTTTCTGACCATTAGCGATGGAGAAACGTTTTAATGAGCGACGCCTCACGAGGACCAAGATGCACTCAGACTCATTTTGTTATGTGTGGTATCTTTTGGTGAATGTGAACATAACTTGTGTTTGTTTACGACGCAGGGTATCGTTAATACTAAAAATCATGCAGTTTGTGTTCCGTACACTTTCAATTATTCAAATAATCCAAATATCTGCCTCTCCGCTCTCCATCTCATCCAACACATTTATTTCTCCCGTCTGTGTCTCTTGGACGTGTTTCTGCTTCTCTGACCTAAGAGAAATGTTTTGACATTAACATATTGGCTTTGAGCTTTTGGCTGGGTTAGGACTCTTCAATATTTTTGTTAGGGTCGGGTTCGTGCCAAATTTTCACACCCCGCAAAATTCTCTGTCTGCGTTTAATTTGGTGAGTCCCGTCCCTGGTTCAGACCGACAGCAAAACCGAGCAGAGTACGGTTCACCCGCTCCCGCCCCACTACTTAGCCTATTACAGGCTTTCCCACTCTCCCTTGCACTCCTGATAAAGTGAGCAGATCAGGTCTCATGCTGCTATGTTAACCTTCCTCCCCACTCACCACATTACATCCTCTGCCACCTACGAGGCGCTCTCGCCCCCGCCCCTCGCCTTCTGATAAACTGAGAAGAGCAAGACCCATGCTGGCATGTTAACCTGCCTCGCCCACTCGCCCCATTACATCCTTCGCCATCTACGCTGCTCACACTCTTTCTCCCCCCTCAGCCCAGTCACTAACACCCTTTCATTATGGATAGTCTTCTCCGCGGGGGGCTATCACTTCAAAGACACCCCGCTTTCCTTCGTCTGTGTCTGTGCGGAGAGAGGGTGCAGATGACGGGAGCGCGATGAGGTGTACGATAGGGAGGGCTGGGGGTATCATAAAAGTGACTGAGCCAGAGCCGCACGATTTATGTATTTATTCATTACCAAGGAAGCTGCGTATTAAAAGGTCGGGCAATTTTCCAGGTCACTGACCAAACCCACACGGTGAGGAAGCGAGGGGGGGATGAAGAGGACAGGAGAGGAGAGACAACAGAGATAAAGAGAGAGGGAGAGTGGCTGAGATGGCAAGTTGGTAAAAGGCGATATTGGCAGTTGGACACACGCCGGTGCGCTCAAGCCTCACCTGTGTGTATGTGTGCGGACGCGCCAAGTCCCCCCCCATCCCCCTCCTGTTTGCTTGTGTGCGAGGGCATCTGCGGTTTGTGTATGCGTTCACGTCTGTCTGTGCACACACCGGCTGTGGTTAATGAGTTTGAAAGGTCAAACGCCTCTCAGAAAGATTAATGGGGTTTCCTGGGCACGGGGGTAATGGTTTACGAGGCCCAGCCGGACACATTTCCAACATGACGGTCATTACCACCGCCGAGCAGAGACAGAAGAAAGGAGGGAGCGGGAAGCGAAGACAGAGGATGAAACAAAAACTGCCGGGCGGCCAGCGGAGCGAGCATTGTCTGCTCACCTCATGTGCATGTGTGAGTCATTGTTGTGCATGTTCGATTATGTGCGCGGACCGTCTCATCTTTGTATAAAACATCCCACTGCTTATTCTGCTTCAGTTGTCAAATGAGCTGTCAAAGCGGTGGTTTAAAGGACCTGTATTTCTGACAACATGTAACCGAAAAGACACACACACAAAAAAGCTGTGGCATAAATTAGATAGGCCTATCCTCGCCATTTATTAAAATTACCTGTGTCTAGTTCCACTCACTCTTCACTCGGCGTGTGGCCGCTCTGAAGGCCATCACCTGCTGTGACCAGCCTTATCCCATTAGCTTTGAAAGGTCCACTGCAGGCTGCTCTTTGTCCACAACTGACACTTGTTGTGCACTGCTGCATTCAGGTACTGTGACAGTCTAAAAAAAAACCTGTCAGGAACTGGAGCCTTTAAATGGTGGAAAATGCCTCTAAAACATATCAACGACACGTGTAATGAGCAGTGATTTACCTGGCAGGGTTTCCTGACAGAATACAATGCCGGACCAATTTGGTTTGATCTCCTTTTTTCAAATAAGCATGTCAATTACTAATATCTCCATAAATATACATTATATTGAGTTCATATCTGACCATAGGATGCTCGTATCCACTGCCATGGGTATGTGCAAAACAAAAATTTCCAAGCTGTGTTTTGCAACATGACATAATTTCCTCTTTAACACATCTCACTTATCAAAAACAAACACCACAGTTTGGTGCCCGTGCACAAACACAGAGCGAGCCTCATAGAATTTGGAGGTTTGTCTCCAATTTGCGAGCCATAATTATTTGTGAAACGTTGGCCGCCACCATTTGAGATATGCATGTGTGGTAGGCAGGCAGTGCCTAGAAACAGCTTTGGTGAAATGGACCCCGTCTCAGCAGCCAACACTTGCATTCAGATTTCCACCGTTTTGATGCCAGCACCTGAATGCAGCACAGAACAAACAGCCTGTATTCAGACCTGTCTCTCGTGTTGCTTTGGGACCTCAGTATGTTAAACAAGTGCTGCAGCTTAACTTGCTTACCGAAGTTTGTTGTGATTGGCAAAGCCGTCACACATGTTCATCTGTCACTGAAGAAACATTTTCATGATCGGTGTGTTTCTGGAGACTGCCAAGTGTGTGTGTGAATAAGTGCTGAGGGACAGTCGTTAGCAAATATTACATAACGTAACTTTGGAAAAAAGGTTTTAGCAGAATGCATAGAGAGGAATGAATCTTTCATCAAGAGTCCCTGCAGTGTCTGTTTGAGACGGTGCTGGGGATGAGATGGAGGGTAGTGACTGAGGAAACATGATGTAGCATTTAATCGTGTGCAAAGAAGAAAGGCAGGGAAGCTCAGAGCGATATACATATATAAACATGTTCGATGTAAGGTACGGCCTTTTTTTCTCCTCCATACACACACACACACTCAGAATGCAGGGTCTCCTCCTAACATGTTGTCATCAGGTCAGATGTGGCAGAGGAAGATGAGCAGACATGAAAAGCACATTAAGAGGCAGCGTTCACAGGCTGGACGGCCTCATCCAGAGCCAGTGAGGCGGACACTGACACAGCAGAGCACAGATGAGGAGGGGAGACTAATGGCAGAGGGAGGGGTGGAGTTCAGCTGGAGAGGTATGAGGCCGCTCTAAGCATGTGTGTATGTGTGTGTGTGTGTGTGTGTGTGTTATAGGATAAGAGAGTAAGACTGTGAGCATGTGGACGAACCCATGCGTGCGAGCACTAGATGTGGTTCCTTTAAAATCGTGTGCGGTCAGTTTTTTTGGAACATGAACACATGGAGAGGACGGCGCCTCATGTTTTAACAAGATCAGAAGCTCCTCTTGTCAGTTCACATCACTGTTACGTAACTGAATCAGGACTAGTGGACAATACTGGCCCAGCTGCAGCCAATCCAAGGGCTCCGAGCTTGTTGCATACAGTATGACCGTGGCCGGAGCAGCGCGGCTCTAAGATTCATCTACACACAGTGAAAATGGGTAAATATTATGAGTGCTAACAGTGCAGTAAACTATTGTAAACTGAATCCAAACCGCCCACCCCAGTGTTTCACTAAGGTTTTTTTTTTTTTTTTTTAAACCTTGAATGAATACTGCAGTGCTGTGTAATGAAAAAAAAAGAAAATTCTCTGCACCTGAAGCGTCCCATAGGAGCAGTTCATGCACAGTATTTCCACAGTACGTGTCGTGTATCAGAGTTTTGGATTATCTCAACAATGACTATAAACAATGTGTGCTGTTGTGGAGAATTGTGTGTGTGCAAGTGAAGTGTGTGTGTGTGTGTATCTTCTTGTGGGACCTCGGTCACCTCCATAACAGGCAATGCGACGGCCTAAACCAGGCACAATTGAGGCTGATGGTCTCTAAGCCAACATCTGAAAGGGAGGTCAACACGTTTAACCTCTGGTAAAACACTGCCCACACACACACACACACACACAGAAACACACACAGGCTATAGGTTACACTTCCTTTCCCTATATTTTCCTCACAGGAGCCTTAAAGCTGCTCCAAGCGGCAGCAGTATCTGCACGGTAGGTAAATCTGAGTCTCCACTTGAGAGTAAAATATGAGATTGCACTTGATTTTTGCAATAACAGATTCAGGATCAGTTGAACAAAGAAAGTAGAAAACTGGGCAAATCAAGTGCGACCTAGAGATCCAGATTGCGTTTCTGGAGTTTTTAGGTGCATTTATTGGATTTCCAGTTTTTTGTTTGTTTTTGTTTTTCTTGGCCGGCAGCTTCTGCGAGTCCGATCACAGATAAAAAACCGAAACAAAGCCTTAAAAAGCTTGAAGTCGCGCTTGTCTCAATAAATCTGTTGCTCCTAGCGCAGCCTAAATGAGTGGGTGATTTTGTTTTCACCACTGCAAAACAAGGAAATTAAATGAAATGCCGAGGAGTGCGAGGGTGGTAGACTGACTGAGCTCCGCCGAGTTGTCAGTTCAATTCCCAACATGCCCACCCACATCAAGCCTTGCATTAATGCAGTTAGTGTTTACTCTCAATGCAACACACCCAGAGCAGAGCTTTGTGCCAGGAGCAGAGCTCTATAGCTCCGCACAAAGACACTCCAGTGACGTTTATCAACTTTTAGACACCTCAGGAATGAAAATCCTGCCAAAAAAAGGAAAAATAAAATCCTCTAATCCATTAGTATCCCAACAAAAGCGGCAAAGATGATTAATGTGGATTTCTAAAAAAAAAAAATCAGGCAGGAATACGTTTTAACTCCAAGGTGCTGCTGGTGTAGGTGGTAGGAGACATTTTTGATTTAATTTCTTTTTTTTGCTCTTGTATTTTTCAGACTTTTTTATGCATACAGTATAACCTTTGAACAACCTTTAGAGAACAGACCCTGAAGATGTTTACATGAAGCTCTGACATGAAAGAACACGTGCGTTTGCCAGAGCGGCTCTGCTTTCTGCCTCAGCGTAACACTCCTACAGTATACCCTCCACTATTCACATACGCTGTGATGATTATATTTGCTCACTATCCTATATGAAAACACGCACTGATAACTTTCTCTTTTCATATTTTATATACCAGTCTACTTCAACACTTCATTTCATGCAGCAAATCATCAGCAAATATTAAATAGTTTCCTTTTCTGCTGAATTATTTCAACTGTGTTATGTTATTTTGTTTCTGCTGATGAACTTGTTGATTCATCAGCTAATTGTTTAAATGCTGTTCTGCTTTTATTACTTTCTCGTCTCAGACTTTCGCTGCGGATGTGATCCGATATTCTCATTGTGAGCTTGTATTCTTTTTTTTCTTTTACCGCTGATTTACTTTATCTGCTTCAACGATTTAATTGTCTCCTGCATAAATTAATTACTTTCATCTTATTTTATTATGATTCACCATAAAAAAAAAAACAAATTGGTAAGAAATTAAAATCAACTCAACAAAAAAGAAAAGTTTATTCCAAAGGACATGGATGCAAGTCAATGTGGAAACACACACACACACACACACACACACACATAGGGGCCGCGGCTAAAGGAAATGTTTCAGCATAGACTGGTCAATGAAACGAGAATCCAAAGTTGGTCAGCAGTTCCTTCATCTATCAGGCATCTGATTCACTATCCAATATGGCTGATACACCTGCTAAAGCCCCAGCTTTCCTCCCACATGTGGATACACACACACACACACACACACTTGCACACATACGTACGCAGACACTTCTCTCTCTCCCTACCACACACACATTCTTGCAGATCCAGCAGAATAACCCCGATGCCGTCGTACAGCGTCCTCACCCTGAACAAAGGAGATCAGGTGACCTCCATTGGGATCCAATAGACACGTATACTCTGGCTTACACACACAATTCATCAGTCTATCAGTCTCAGTCAATATGTTCCAGTGGAGAGGGAGGTAAATAAGGACCTGGCTGAGCTGCTACATTGACTTGTTATAGGAACCCTCGATCTGCTTCATTACATGTAACATACAGTACAAGAGCCGTGGAACAAAGCCGCGGTGGCAGCTTACAATTCCCTCATCGCTTGCTCCCTTTCCCACTTTCCTTTACTCCCCTCCAATTTTCTTCCTGTCACTCCCTCATCCGCTGCTCCTTGCTCAGCATTCCTCTTTCCTCACCCCTGAACCTGTCACACCCCTTCTTCTTCTTCTTCTTCTTCTTCTTCTTCTTCTTCTTCTTCTTCTTCTTCTTCTTCTTCTTCTTCTTCTTCTTCTTCTTCTTCTTCTTCTTCTTCTTCTTCTTCTTCTTCCCCCTGCTTGTAATGCATCATTTTCTTCAGATGACTCCCCTCTTTCTTCCATCCTTCACGTCGTCGCCCCTCTCCTCATCTCTCCTGAAAATGACGATATCCCCGAGGCCTCGACAGGAGAGTGACGCGGCGCTGCGCCTGCACATCCTCACAAATCACTCTGACCTTTCATATAGACAGAGGTCACAGTCATCTGATCTAAGGACTGCCCCCCCCCCCCCCCCTACAGGATACCCCCTCCTCCTTGCCAAGCCAAAGATGGACCGGAGCAGTCAGGGCAGCAGAGGCAGTGGCAGCCGAGCAGAAAAAGAAGCCTGCATAAATCACAGACAATTAGTCCCAAATTGATGCCTGGGAGGGTGGAGCGCTACTCCTCTGCTAGTCTGGCAATTGCTGGTAAACCCAATATTAGTCAATCAGATCGCTTCTAAGCACTAATTATGAGATTCAGTAATCACATATCACGAGTGGAGTTTAATATTGAACAGTCACTTCTACTGACTTGTGTTCAAGGCAACAGTAAACAGATACAGCAAGGTTTCCATCTAACACAGAGCCGTTTTTCTGACTAATGGCATCTCACGCAGACATAATAGATATTCTATGTTCAAGCTTTAATAGCTTCTGCAGTACAGATTACACCTGGTCCCGACCAGACAGATCATTTACTGCATGCAATTGACCTGATGTATTTTACTGCATCTATCTAATAAAGGCACAAAATGGCCGATAAATAAACTACAGAAACAATTCCACCAGGCAGAATAAGATTATAAGAGCATTAATATGGCGTGGTGTGGTGAGGTCATAGTAATGCAATGGGTTAACGGGTTAGTGTGAGAAAGAGACCGTGTTAGCGTGACTGTGATGATTAATGGTGTGTTTACTGTTACTTGAATCTCTGACAGATTATAAAGATGAACTTGCAGGTAAAGTAATGATCAACACAGAGTTTGTGGTAGCTTCTGTGATCTGTCAAATGCTGAACTCCCACACACACACACACACACATACACAGGATCAATGGGTATGTTGAGACAGAAGGAAAGCAGTATTCCCCCGGAACATTAGCTCAGATCCATTAACTTTTCTTTATACTACATCAAAGATTTCCTGCAGTGGCACTAGACATGAATTGCATACCACGGAGCACAAGTGTAACATGCTGGAATGGCATCAAAAGCAAGCAGATGATGGATCCTTCACCGTGTTTCTCACCTTTAAGGTAAGAAAATGTTGACGGTATTTATTTTGGAAGTGGAACTACATTAGGATTTGGCTTCAAACTGTCTGGTGTTGTGAGTGGTAGACGTAAAAAAAAAAAAAAGGGCCGATCACACTGTGTGCTTCTGACAGTATAAGAAATACGGGAACTTCATCCCGAGCTCTCCCCTCACCTCAGCGTCTCAAAACCATCACGGTGGAAAAATTGTGAGCTGTGGATCTTAAATCACACATGACATGAGAGGTTTGAGCGGTCGCAGCAGTGTAATGAGGCTGCAGGTAAACAATAGTCTGCATGTCTGCCAAGAACATAGTGCAGTGGAGTCGGGGGGCCCCCCGGTCGGGTCCGACTCGACGAGGCATCGAGAGCAGCTCCGGCCGCACAAACACGGACGATCCCACAGGTTACGCTGCAGTTTCTGAATCTCTCGCTCTCAATCACTCTGCTCCTCTCTCTCTCTCTTTGCCTCTATTGTTCTGTACCTGGCTTGTGCCCTCTCTCTGCCTGCTGCAGAATGGATGGATGCAGAGCGAGGGGAGGGAGGGAGGGAGGGAGGGAGAAGAGAGGGGAAGTAAATGAGATCCCGATGAGATGCCAAGGTGTGTTAGCGGTGAGGCGTGGGGAATGAGAAAAGCGGCCTGAAGGGAGGGGGAGTGGCTAGATTGACTGTGTGTGTGTGTGTGTGTGTGTGTGCATGCGTGCGTGCGTGCAAAAGGTTGCTGGTGGACACCCGGCCCTGCGTGTACGGAGCCGTATTAACGTTTGCTAAGTCAGCTCAGGATGCAGGAGGCATGTGCAGGAGAGGAGGAGAGGGAGAAGGAGAAGGAGAAGGAGAGGAGGATGACATATGAGAGGAAGAACAAAGGAAAACAGGACAAACAACAGGAGGCTGGAAGAAGAGTGGAGCACAAAGGAAGGAAGAGCAAACAATATAAAAAAGAATACGCTGCCGGCACATGAGGAGAAGAAGAACACGGGACCAAACACAAAGGGACATGTAAAACTGTGAATAAGAACTAATAAGGGATTAGGCAGAGACACGAGGGCGGACTGGAGGAGAGATATTTCATGAATGGTGATCAAAGAGCCACAGAAATATTGTAATACAATATAACAGAGGCTTTAATAGATCCTCTAAAATCCCAAATACAGGAGAGACTAATGCCTAAATACACACACACACACACACAAACACACACATACACCTCTGATGGAAAAAAGCTGTTTCTGCCTCTACGAGAACACACACACAAACACATAAACACACACACAAACAGGCAGGAAGGTAAATTGCCTCATTTAATATGGACATAATGGCAAAGAAGTAAAGAAAAAAAAAAGGAAAAAATTCTCTCCAGTGTTTTCTTATCTTCCAAATCCTAACAAACAGTGGGAAGAATCACTGCCAATAGCAGCCTTCAGGAGCACATTGCTTTCACAGCAATTAATCGCAACATCAATTAAACAAAAGCTAGCATCCAAATCCGGCTACCCAGCATTCCAGGGAACCAAATCAATCTGGCAATCGTCTGTGTGTGTTGCATTCAGTGCTCCAGAGGAAGTGTGTGCGTGTGTGTGTGTAAATGGAGAAGAGAGTGCGACTGTGTGTGTGCATATGCAAAACGGCCCCTATATCGCACAAGTGTGTATGTTTCATGAGGGGGATTGCATGCGAGCGCAACATGTTCGTGTCAAGTGGGTGTGTGCATTTGACCCTGAGTTGCGTGTGTGTATGTGTGCCAGGAGTGCATTAATGTGTGTCAATGATGTATGGCTGTGATGTCTCTATGTGTGCCAAATGTACATATAGGCTAGGTAAGTGTATAGGTGTGTGCAGCTGATCGTGTGTGTGTGTGTGTGTGTGTATCCAAAAAGCACTCAGCTATGCCTGGATAATAAAGCCCCTTTTTAGAAAGCGCCTGTGGGTCTGAAGCTATTATGTTCTTTTCCACTTCACAGTCTCAGTCCTGATTAGGATCACTTCCCTGACTTCACCTGAGCCAACCGGTCACACACACACACACACACACACACACACACACACACACACACACCATCATCCAATCAACACTGTGCATTAGTTTAAACTCATAAGTTTCATCGGTTTGCAATATCTCTGCTGATGTGTGAGTATTTATCTGTGGCAAACAGCCAGGTGACTGGTTAACTGTTGGAGCCCAGCAGCACAGTTGCTCCCTCACACATTTCAGTGCAGATGCACAGGGCCAATTAAACAAGCCAGCAATCCAAATCCCAATCCCACATCACCATTAAATCTTAAAATAAAAAAACACTCTAAGAATTAAACACTGACTGCTCCTTTGCATTCCAGAGTGGATTCCTGGTTTAATGCTGATGGAAGGACAAAGAGAAGGAAAACCTGCACAGTTCCTGCTCCACTGTTCAAGAAGAGAAAATAAAATACTTGTCACGGAGGGATGGAGCTGAAAAACGGAGCAGAGTTGCATGCAGTGGCATAAGCACTTAAGCATCAGACTCTAACGCGTCCTGTCGTCTGTGCCACAGCATCAGTGACTGTTAAATAGTATGAAAAGACAAAGAAACCAGTTGCACAGAGATGCCATGACAAAAGCAGCCCCCCTCTTCCTGACCCATACACACACACACACACACACACACATACACATTTATACAATTCAAATCACTGTGACAACAGAGCGAGGATTTCTGTCTTATTAGAACAGCTGTGAGGGAAACTGACTTTCCCCCCGAATAAATCACAAACTGGCTACTCAAGCAGACAGAAGCTCTGCCTGTGGCACCGCAGATGTTAGACATGAAGCCGTGGTTTTGGTTTTTAAGAACTGATGTCTTCAATCAACTTCACATGAGCCATTAAGTTCATAATGATGGAGGGAATGGTGTGATTAATAATCACCTGTGCTGTTTTTTTAAGGCACTAAAGTATATTTTGTTTATATATTTTTTGCCTGACTTTTATTCTAACAGTCCTAGCTGGACACATTTGTTGAAATTGTTCGGGATATTCGCTAATAAACGCTGAGTTCACGGAGAACAAATGCGTAAATCTGCCACAGAGCGAAGAGCTTTTAGAAACGCGTCTGCACAGCATGAGACAAACGATTTCTGTTATGATTAACGAGGCTTTTTAAAAACAGAAATGATAATATCTCTAGTTTGAGTCCAGTTTAAATAAATACGCCTCTTGTTAGTGTACAACATGCACCTGCTTCCCATCACAGGACAAGCGCGAATGCCAAACTATCTCCTCCGCGGACATCTGTCTGCCGACCACCGCCGCCTGCTGCGGCGACATCCCAGCCAGAAAAAAAAAGGAGAAAAACTAATACTTCCACATACCTTCCTCTGCGTGACAGTCTTCCACCTGGTTCAGCAATAATATCCAAAGCACCGATATCAGCGTTTTACGGAGATCCATGTTTGTCTGGCCAGTTCCGCGGGGCTCTTGTCATCTCTCTCCAGCCTGCGCGCAACGCACCGCAGCACAGACGCACACGGTGTTTAGAGTCGGAGCGGATGCCGTCTGGGCGACTAGTGCAAGACTCTGGGAGCCACACGGCCTATTTGATATCTCGGGGGAGGGTTTTGTCGAGGAGATTGACACCGGGCGAGCGCAATGAAGTGGGACGTGGAGTCGAGGGTACGGGAGGGTCGACCTATCATGGAGCCGCAACCTGGAATCCACGCGCGCCAGGTGTTTTCCACTATAGTTAACGGAGTCAACCCTGCAGCATCTCTTTCCTTTTACAGAGTGTCGTTTTATAGCGGGAGGGGGAGTTTGAGGGGCGTCGTGGGTGTGTGTGGGAGAGTTAGGACCTGGGTTTGTGGTGTCACAGTGAGGATTATATCCACAGTCCTGCACTTGCGTAATGGCAGTATCTTGATTCTAAAGCGCGGGTCCAGGATTCATTAAAGGTCCTGATGGAGACTCTCAAATTAACATGATTATTTTTAACTAAGTAGTTTCCACAGGGGTGCACACTGCAGCTACATTAAAACTAAAATGCTAGAAAAGCCCAGGTTTACATGCTACAAAACTGGTCAATGCTACACAAACACAAAAAAATACCTATTCTCTAAGTTCTAGAAATATGTTATGTATCATATTTTACAACTTATGTAATGAAAACATTTTAAAGTTTGGATTGTAAAGTCACAGTGGCTATTTAAAGAACAAATGTCACACTATTATACAACTAAAGAGGAATGTAAGACAATACAAAAAGATGATGGTATGAAATAACACCATGATTCATCGATTATATGACTGATGTTTTACTAAAGACACTGCTAAAATGGCAGTGATGTTTTCTGTGTCATCACACGAAACAGAAGTGAAAATCTAATCAGACCTTTCAAGAAAATCATATAAATCTGTGTCAAAGTCACCAAACTTTTTTATAAAGTTATATGGGTTTTTCTGATATGACATCTGTTACCCCATATACACAGTACATATACATGTACAGTATAATTGAGGTACAGTATGTATGTAGGCTGTAGATATATAGCTTTTTTTCTTTTCACACAAATTGTCCACAAATTGACGTGCGATCATTTCTGTAATGAAAATCACTTCCTTTTCTCTGGGGACTATTGATTTGATGCTACTTAAAGTGAGGAGCCATGTTCGCAGTGTTCTGCACCAAGCAAATATTATCGAGCTTTTCTCCTGGGTTTGTTTGTGCTTCTTTGGACGGCAGGAGAGCCGGATGAACTGAAACATGAGGGAGAAAAAAAATGCTGTTTCAAGGGTTTGCATCATTGTAACACATAGACTCCACTTAAGAGTCCCCTGCTCTCACTGTCGTGGCCACATGCCGCATGGACAGTGAACTATTACACACACAGGCAAGTGAACAAACACACACACATCTACTCTGCCCTGAATTGATCATTCTCACAGTTTAGCTTGGAAAGCAATACATTTTATTGCTGATTGACAAGCAAGATACTGTTTTTTCTAAAGAGAAAAAGAGAAAACTAGTGGTGTGAACACAGGTTGTATCTCCGATCGATGCAACCTTTTCTGAGTGCTGAGAGGAGAAGGCTGCAGGATCCAAAGAGCTCTCTCTATTAGATGTCCATTAAAAAAGAAGAAGAAGAAGAAGAAACAGAAGAAGAAGAAATTGTCCAGTTTCATTCAAAAAATCTCAATCTGATTGTGGATCTTGAAGCTCAGAAAGAACACAATGCTATGCACTTCACAACCAGTTCCTTTAATGAAATACACTTGTATTCAGAAATATGTTCCCATTCTTCTGTTTAAAGAGCAATTCAGGCTAAGTGGCTGTGAGGATTACAATGACCAAGTAATGTGGATTTCTGTCATTCATCAGTCTATTAAGAGAATGAAATGATTCCTCCAGTTTTCCACATGCAACACACTGGAAAATTTCCAGCTCCACGCACATGTGACGCCTGAACGCTGACGTCAGAGTGTATTTACATTCAGCTTTTTTTAATCAGAGTTGACTTCAAAGTCTGAGGTCAAACTGTTCTTAAAAATATGGCCACAGCGTCGACGATAGCGAGCATCCGCCTGGCAGCTCTTTGAGCATGTACTGTACCACCAGCCTCGGCTACTTAGCTACTTTTCAAACTTTAATGTCGTGCAAATGAAAAGGCTAGTCAGCACACCTCATTTTTCCCCCGCAGCAAGCCCTGCAACTGCCGGACATAAAACAGCTCTGTAATAAATGTAATAAGCACTTTTAATACCACACACACACCTAACTCACACACACACACACACACTCACACACACGCTGTCCACAGCCCCTCCTATATGCTCCATAATCATCTGTAAGACTCATTATCGCAGCTATCACCCAGCCCCCTCTCCATGCCTGCTCTCTCTCTCTCTCTCTCTCTCTCTCTCTCTCTCTCTCTCTCTCTCTCTCTCTCTCTCAAGCAGGGGCTCGCACGCGCCCATAAACACACACACACGCTCACACACAGATTATGGGCCATCAGCCTGACTGATCCTCCCCAGCAGGGGGGCTGGTAGCCTCAGTTCAGGGAGCTGATGAACATGATCATCTGTCCTCCTCTGTGGTCATTACTCACCAAGGACAGAGGCCAGCAGCTCCACTCCCTCACTCACTCACTCACTCTGCCCTCGCCGTACATTACACACACACACGCACACTACACACTCTTTCATGCTCTCACTCACCAACACACCATCCTCCACTACCACATCTGCCAAATGTCACCACAACAATACACATCTGCATTTCGCTACTGGAATTCTTGCAGCATTTTGTTTTCTTATTGTCACTAAATCTCCAGCAGAGACCAAAACCAGTTTGTACAACTCAAATTTTTCTTTTTAATATCCTCGTCCTCCCCAGTGGTTCCTCCTGAAAATATAAATCTTTAAAGATGCTTCAGATTTATATAGTTCCACTTGAGAAACTTCATTTCATAAACAGCGTTGTTTTGGTGGGACCATAAATGCGGATTACTGTAATACACACTAGTGAGCGATTTATACAGTGGGACATTGCCCATGGTCACTGTCATGAAGCAACATATCACTGTGCAGCCGTGATGAGTTTATAATCAACCCGAAAGCTTCACACATTCTTAAATATCATAATATGATATTTAATTTACTGTACATGCATGGCACCAAGCCCTCCCATAACCAAAATCACCTGCATCACTGATCAGAAACATGATAATCAAGAGGAATAAAAAAAACACAGGTGTAAGTCACAGTCTGATATCTCTCTGAGAGCGTTGAAGCAGTAAATACATGTCAATTTCAGAAAAGACCTCTCTCACACACACACACACACACACACAAATATGAACATACTGTAGGCTTGCTGCTTCATCATGCGACAGTTCCATGCTGATGCTCTTTTCTAGCCCCTCCCTCTCCTGCTCCTTCGCACACGCACAGATGAAAATAGAGAGAGAGAGAGGGGAGGTGCAGAGGAGGAGGAGGAGGAGGAGGAGGAGGAGGAGGAGGAGGAGGAGGAGGAGGAGGAGGAGGAGGAGGAGGGAGTGGAGTCACTTGACCTTTTCTGTTCCCTGGCTGTTTTCCCAGTCACCCAAGCAGAACGAAGAGGGGGAACAAAGAGATAATAGGAGAAGAGGTGAGTGTGTGCGCACATGCATGAAGACAGGCATGTCTTCACATACACACACATATATACACACACACAAAGTCCCCATCCTCAACCGAGGCATGCACCACGGCCATCAGCTGGTCGTGCAGGACCTGGTTACCCCGTCTCAGGTACTTCTGGGCTGTGAACTATGTAAACAACTGATCCTGTTCAGTCTCTCTATGTCCCATTCTGTTCTCTCTCTCAATTTCCTGTCTATCCCTCTACTATACTTTGTCAATTATGGCAAAAATGTAAAACACAAATACAAATGTTGCTATAGGTTGCATTTCGAACACTGGATAACAAACAAAACAATAGTACTGTGTGTTTAACTAGTGTATATTGATGATATTTTCATATGCTAAATATGTGCACAGACGCTGGAAGTT
Source organism: Trachurus trachurus (assembly GCF_905171665.1). Lineage (NCBI taxonomy): Eukaryota > Metazoa > Chordata > Actinopteri > Carangiformes > Carangidae > Trachurus > Trachurus trachurus. Next base: position 12,831,122 of record NC_139904.1, on the reverse strand, counting down.
AATGGCATAAACACAGAGGAAAAACCGGGTTTGGACTGGCAGCTGTGTAATCTGCAGATTTGGCTGCTCTGGCAGGTATTCAGACTGGAAACAATGCTGAGATGGTGGGGGCGTGTTGATTATGGTACAGGTGAGACAATGAAACACAGTCTGAGTTTAAGTAACAGATTAATGTGTTTGCCAAAACACTGCACAACCAGAATAATCACTAGTGGGATTTTCATGGCGGCGATTTCACTTTTCTGTGTTGACGATCGGTTCGCGGGACGCAGGAATTCACAGGAAATACGTGCTCGGATCTGATTGGCTGATGCAGCATCTCATTGGGAGGCATGTGGATTTAGGAAGAAGAGCTGTTTCAGGTTGGACACACCTGCCATTCCTCCTCTTTCTCCTCCTCCTATACAATGTCACAGCAATCATTTGACATTTTTGGGGATTTTAAAGAAACCTAGAAAGAGTGTGAGAGGAGAGGAGAGGAGAGGAGAGGAGAGGAGAGGAGAGGAGAGGAGGAGGTGGTGGAGGAAGTGGGTGTTTGATAACAGTCGGCTACAAGTCCCAGATGTATTGTACCATCGCTGTGTTATTCCCAAGACGGGACCCTGTAAACGCTGCCAAGTGAAAAGGTGTTAATGTGTCTTTGAGAGAGATCTACGCCTACACACATACTGTATACCGTAACCCGACACACACATGCAAGGAGGTGTCACGTTAACACACACACACACACACACACACACACAGTTGCAGCAGTGGTGACAATAATGGATACAGAGTGTTTCAAATGGACACAGGGGAGTGGGTGTCACTCTTTGCTGTACTCAGATGGGTGTGCGAAGAATCGTCATTCCCTTTATGAGATGATTAGCTGCTGGGCGTTAATCACACCAACATTTCATAATGAAATTAGATTACAGATACGCTTTAACAATATCAGAGGACGGATTGTTTTTATTGCCTTCATTAGTATTTCTATAATAGCCCGTTTGTGATTTGTTAGTAGATTTATTACGGTCATACTTTTCTTTTATTAATGCAAATGAGATAATAACGTTTACGTGTGATTTAACTATAAATCAGACTTTAACTGATTCGCCGCGGACATCACATGTGGTGTGATGGCGATGATGGTCGTAGTTCATGAACTGGACTCAAACCTGCGAGTTAACAGGAAGTTGTGGAGGAAAGGAAACTCTTTGTCTTTACGTCTGCCTCACCAGGTGCAGTTGGGTGTCCGGGCACCGCGTCCTGGGGAAAGACGGGTAAAGCTGCCCATGGGAGGGTGGCTGCCATTGGCTAATGAGTTCTTGTGTCGCAATTAGTTCCAGTACAAGAGTTGGTGGTGTCATCAAGGTCAGTTTGGAGCCGCATCAGGACACAGCGTCAACGTGGCCGGAAAAGTACTGAGGTTCTTTGCTTCAGCAAAAACGACAATACTTGAATGAGAAGTTGGACCCGTTTTTTTATGGGGAATAGCTTCAAAATAACTACATTTAAGAAAGCAAAAAAATAAAATAAAAATGAAATCAGAAGAAAAAGAGAGAAAAGTAAAGAATAAATTATATTAATCATAAAAAAAATATCTGGTGAAACTGCTGATACAATCACATACACAAGAAACATGTCAATGGGACTTTTTTAAAGGGACTCGTCTGACAAAAAGGTTGAAAAGCAGTGTTTAATGATTAACTAAGTGTTGTATTTTATAACCTCATCTTATTTTGCAAGTAAACATAACATAAATCTTATCAGTAATGAGTAATTCCAGCTGTGAGATAAATTATACGTCTTGTTTCCTCCTCCTACCGTGTGGTCTCAAGGTCACATCTGCAGTTGAGAAGCTAAATGTGTTTGAATTTATTTTAAAAGTTCCCCATACACTTAATTTAGGTATTTATTTTAAAATATGATTGATGAAGTGGCTTAGCATACCCACAATGCCTTTCTCGGGACCTATTTTCAGTTTATTTTGGATGAAATGGATTATCTCGGAGAAGACGGCACTTTGTTCAAATGGCGAATATCTCACCCTCCAATTAGCTTGATAACAGTGCTCACGGATGCTGTGCACAAAGAGACAGAGTCTCTTGTAATTGAGGTGATGTTGCTTTTGAAGTGGGACTGTTTCAAGATGAGTTCATGCCTCCCTGACATTTCTTTTTTTCTTTTCCTTTTTTTTTGTTGCATGAACACTTGAGCAACTGGAATTACAAGGAGGCACAGCAGGGTTGAATTTTTAATGCCAGTCACAAACAACATCTCGCCTCCACCGTTCTCGTATCTAATTTTCTGAGATGAAGCGGACAAGAACATTTGAAACACCACCGGATTATATCAAGTACAGAGTTGTCCTGAAAAATATGAGATAGCTTATGGCAGAAAAGATAAAAGTTGAGAAACAAACTCAGCTCTGTTGTCACGGACAAACTTTTTCTCTTTTTTTTATCTTTCCTCTGTGAAACTCCATCTTTTAATTTTCTTCCCAGAGGGTGAAAGGACAGAAAGGAAAGATGATTAGATGGACACCAAGAAAGACGAGGTGTGGAGAAAAATGTAAAGATACACAAGGCTTAAAAAGAGCAAGAGAAAGAGAGGGATGTTGAGGCAGAAAGCAGGACACAGTAAAGGCAGGGCCAAACCAACTGTCAAGTAGCCATGTGGCAGTTTGCAGATAAGGCCCATGACTAAGTAATCAGGAATATACAGTGTGATCTACTGGTTGCCGACACATTCCCGGATATGACATCTGCCCCGCAGCCTCATTTCTCCACCACAGCAGGCCGACTCCGAGGCGACTCACTCGGCGGGGACCGAATCCGATATCGCTTTTTTCCAAAGGATTGTTATTCCAGCCGCCACTGCTACTGCGCCAGTATTTTTAAATATCAACACAGATAGCAAAAACCTATCGTGACTTCAGATAAAGTTCAATTATACAGTTTACACAAACCGTCTTAGTTCATATGGAGCTGTGTGTGTGTGTATGTGTATGTGTACGCTTGTGCCTGGCCTCTTTAACAGGATGATCCTTTTATATTTAAATCTGTGTCCCTGTATGTGTGTGTGTGTGTGTGTGTGTGGGGTAGTTCAGGGTAGCAGGGCGGTTTATCAGACACTGAATACACTCTGTGCAAGTGATGGGAGATTAGGGAACGCCACTGTTTCCAATTTTTAGGGCCGACTTCAGACAGCCAGGAAAATGGAACAACTGTGACTTCTTTGCCTTTTTCTTCACCTCTATTTTCCTCCTCTTCTCCCTCTACATACCCTCTGCCCCGCGTTGTCTTTCCTGCCCTTTTACTCTCTGTACAAAGACAGAATTACTCCAGCAGTAGTTTGTGTTTTACAGCTTCACAGCTACAGACGACTAGAATCTAAACAAAGTTCTCATCATTAAAAACAGAGAAGCTAAAAAGATTTTTAAGGATAACCTTCATCTTCGCTGCCAAAAATCATCGGGCCATGTTATGAAAAGTGCCAAAACTGTGAACTACCGACCTTTGCTAAACATGCAAAACCAACTTTGTTGGCTCCAGCTGAGAAAAAGAAGCTGAGCACATTAAATTTCCTGCTTAATAACCACAGTGATCCCTGCAGCTGTTAGCCACATTTTACAGCTATGTAAAACATTTTTTTGCCCTCTTCCTCATGGAGGAAAGGTGAGAGAGAGAAGGGCAAAAATCAATCCAGGCGAGGACGAGAGAGTCAGGGAGGGAAAAGAGAGAGAGAGAAGGAGCAGTGGACTGAGAGTGAAAAATGTGTTGGTTTGTCAGCATGGGCTGGATGTCTCAGGAGACACCGATGGGAATTCATCACGAGAGACAAATTATATTGCAGCAGTATCCCTCTTTTCTTAGCACGTGTGTGTGTGTATATGTGTGTGTATGTGTGTGTGTGTGTGTGTGTGTGGCTACACTTACAGGCTGCACATAAAATGAGTGCATGTATGTGCATAATAGATAATTCCATGTGCGTTTGAAGACTCTCTTCCATATGGACCAAGTCATACATGGTTAGCTCCAAGGCAGCGCTGCATAATGACAGTAATTACATTATCGACTGTTTAACCTACTCTTCTTATAGAGGTAGCACTGATGGATTCACATAGCTTTTCTTTTCACATTTCCATTTTATTACCTTCAATGTGACAAACAAAATGTCTTAATATCCATTTCATTATTACCTTAAATCTTAATTAATGAATGTCTCGCCTGCAGGACCTGTCTGTGTGTCTAATCTGCATCTTATTTTGAAATACATCATGTACAGTAATTGTGATTGTGGCAGCCGCAATTGTTTTAAAGTGACGCCTCATGATAGCTTTGAGTCGCAGGGTTCAGCTTCACTACACAAATACAAAATGTGGTGGTGGCACGTGTGCCACACTGTGTAATTAAGCAGCTACCTAACACAGGGCACAGGGTGTGTAAATTAGATTACAGCTCTGCAAATCAAAGGTAGCTTAATAATATCTTCACTGCTGCAATTAAGACTTACAACTTTCTGCTCAGCGCAGTCACAGAGACATGCAAGAAATTGACTCTTCACCCTCCTACTGCTCCTTGTAATGAGCATCAGTGGAAAACAATGCTCACGTAGAGGAGCACTCACCACGAGGAGCTGCTTGATATCAGAGGAGAGAATGAAACGCTAATTTGGAGAGACAACAAAAAAAAAATCTTTGTGAACCAAATAATTTTGCATTTCTTTGTCTATCTCAGTGTGAGCCACATTATATTTGCATAATGAGTGACTGCGTGAGTGACACAAATGCTGACAGCTATGATGGCTCTTATTTATGAGTTTCCTATTTGCTCTAATGAAAATCAAACGTTAAACCTTGTTAACAAGTCGATGTGACGCTTTTTGTTTATAGAATACAAGACACATCATGAGTGAAATAAGCAGTCATGACTGCACAACAGTCCCACAACAACAGAGGGTGTCATACATCACATATCTAATGACCAATGATGGGAATAACGGCGTTATAAAATAACAGTGTTATAAAATAATGGTGTTACTAACCGCACTACTTTTTTCAGTAACGAGTAATCAAAAAAGTTACTGTATCCCTTTATAACGCTGTTACCGTTACTGACAATAAAATGCACCATTACTCGCTGTTACTTGACTCAAGAGGCTCTATTTTCGTAAACTAGCGCAGGCGCAGCGGATCAGGCCTGCGCTTCGCGTTCGCTTCGCCAACGAGGCGTGTCCAGGAGCAGTTTGCAATTTTCCTTCGAAGCGCAGCGGGGCGCATCCCGCCTACTTCCCTCCCACCGGCGCAAATGGCATAGAGGGAGGAGAGAAGGCGTGGAGTGGGTTTGACACAGCCGAATCAGACCAGGTTGGAGCTGGCGAGCTTTCGGCGCACTCTCCGCGCGGTCTATCGGCAACAAATTGTCACTGCGCCAAGGTGAATCTGTCGACACCTCCCCCTGCTGCGCGACCACTCCCATCTCGGCGCACAGCAGTCTGCCAATTTACCGAAAAATGCCACTGCGCCGGCTGCGCCAGGGCTCGCCTCGCTGCGCCCCCCTGAGTTGCGCCAGGAAAATAGGGCCCAAGAAGTCCTGTCACAAAATAATACACCCGTTTAAGTGTACGTTATAGACACTTTTTTTCCCCAGTCCATCATTTAGTCGGAAAAAGCTGTTTGTCTGGAACTAACCAACTAACTCAGTATCCCGCCGCACAGGCACGTCGCAGAGTTGGTTAGTTCCAGATAAACAGGAGGTTAGGGTTATGGTTAGGGTGTTAGGGGGTTAGAGGGGCAAATCCAAGTAATTTGACATATTTGAGCATTTTATAAAAAAGTACAGAATAGTTACTTTTATAATGTAGTAATTCAGTGGGTGGAGCTAAATAAATCCCAAACCCTGTCAGCACAGTGACAACACGACCACTAACACCGTGTGATCCACAGGAGGTACGAGATAACAAACAACATCGACAAATAAAAGATGCTAACTAAGCTAATGTTGACCCAGCTCCTAAGTCTGTGTTGTGGATATGCACCGACTGCTCTCTCACCATCACAGCCGCTAACACCAAGCAAACAAATAGCACAGACAAATGAAAGATGCCAAAGCCATTAATCTTTCTCATAAGGTTCAAAGATTTAGCTCAGGCTCCTCAATGGTTCCTCTGCTAATCATATTGATATGCGCTACCCTTTCACCTGTCAACCTAGCACAAACAATGGTGATGGGCACATTGGGCGGGGCCTGATCCAATGAGGAAATAAGTCTAGATTTGCTTCTAGCTACTTTTGCATGGAAAACAAAAACATGTTATGCAAAATATTCAAGGTACTTAAAAGTAACCTGAAGTGCAGTGAAGAGTGAAATTACAAGCAAAAACTTGGGAGCCTGAAAGTGTTTGAATATAAAAAATATGAAATAAATGATACTTCAATATACATAATATGGAGAGCAATTTGACTGGAAGCCACAAAGATCAGAATTTTTGTGAATTTTTCATTGCAGGAGAATGACAGGCCTCCTCAGGGGTCCAGTCGTGGCTGGAGAGTCGGCAGACATTAGGTTACTCTGTGAGGCCACCTGAAGGGGCAATAAAGACACAGAAATATGCATGGCCAGGAGAAGAGAAAGAGACAGCCACACAACCAGAATCCTGCAGAGATGTGAGGCATTAGAGAGGTCTATGACCAGGGTCAAACTGTTTTCAGAACGCCTGTTTATTCCTTGGTGCTGGATGATGAGGACTTTAAATTGCACTAAGATTGGATCTTACAAAAAAATGAATATGAATGGAATGGCTGGGGGGTAGTGATAACATCGGTCCAAGAGGTCCACTTATAGTACAAACCAATCTCATATCAATACACTGCCATAGATTGGGCTGTACTGAGAACATGAGGCATTCATCGCTGTTATCTTGAAGTTTAACAGATGGCAGATCTTCTTCTGTCTCTTTTTTCTAGCCACTCTCAGAAAAGGAATCACCAGAGGTAGATTACAGTTGATAGATTGGTGAAGAAAAAGCCTCTGAGTGTGGGCTGTATATGATTACAACAGGAAGGGTTTAGATAGTCATCTTCTCTCTGGAAATGATGTACAAGTATATGTGCAGAGGAAATATGAAGGAACTGGAACCATTTTCTTTATTTTGTAAGATGGCAGATACAAAGAGTATGTCTACTTTGAATCTGTCTGGGGGAAATGTGAAACTTGAAAAGTTGATGTTATCCAATATCCATACAATTACTGTGGTGAAGCATGGCAAACATAGGGTTAGCATTTTCTAGAGGCCCAGTATTAAAGTCAAATGATTATTTCACCCATCATCAAGCCCTATAGACTAGCAATCAGCTAACGGGAAGCTGGTGAGGGGTTGTGTCTTTTTTTGCTTCTTTGTCCTGATTATTCTTACTGGTAGGTCAGGGTAATGGCAGAGGTCTTGTGCAGCTCACACCAGCCAAATGTTTTGCATCAATGTGACCAACATAATCAGTTCAGAAAAAGGGTCTGAGGACGTTTACAGGCCATTGTGACTTCTCTCACTAGTGCACTTCCTTCGGCACAAGGAACTTTCAAAACTGCTTGTACAAAAGAGCTGACTATCGCTGTTATGTCAGCAAAGGACTACTTCTGGACTGTGTGTCAATCCTGAAAAGAAGCTGTAGGGTCATAATGAATTTGTGTGTTGACATTACCCAACAACCTCCAAGCATGAACCAGCTACTCGAAGCTTCGCTTTATTTACAAGCGCAAAATAAGGTGTGTCAACATCACTCAACTCTCGTCGCCGACGTTGAGAACGAGAGCTGACGGTGCTCAATTTCTCTGGGACAACAGCACTATTTGCATAATTGATTACACCTACATCAACGGAGCGGGCTACAAACAGAAGAGAAGAGCAAACAGCTTAATGATGACATTTGTTCTAGAGAGAGGATAGCGAGCCGTCTGAGAGATTAGTAAACTGTGATGTAAGGTGTGCAGGCCAAAGGATGAAGAGCTAAGCGTATGCAAATTGAAAGCAGAATATTCATGCGTTCCTATTGGGGAGCGTCTCTCCGGGATTCCTCGAGGCCTGTGAATGAAAAATTGTTCCTCAAACTTTGGCTGAACTTTCTTTACCCTCTGTCGGCATTAAATATTAAACGCTGTGTTGCATGAAGCCAAATTTGGTTTGTGTCGGCATGGAGACATCAGCGTTTTTTTTTTTTTTTTTTTTTTTTTTCCTTTCTCAAGAATTTTGATGAGCCGCTGCATTTTGGCACGTTGTTTTTGTTTACGTCTGCTGCCACTGCAACGTGTTTGTAGCTCAAAATATTTCCACTCATGTGATTCCAAAATCCCTATTTGTGTGTTAACGACGTGCGTGCGGTTGTGTGTCTGTATGCATTCTGATGCGTGCGACCGCTTTGAGATTACATCTGGTTTTCAAATTGCTTTGTGTGTGCCACCTGCATTCACGGGGGAACGCAATTACATTTTTAACAATTTCTTCACAGGCTGAGTAAAAGTCACCTTTAAAAGCGTAAATTGGGAAAACGTGAGTGAATGAGGGAGTTAGTATGCAGAGCAGGTGAACGATTCCCTCCTTCTCGGCCCCAAATGACAAGATGAAAGGCCAAATGTGGGCACCTGAGGCCCTTAGGAAATGCACAGCACTGTGGGAAATGGTCGGTGACACATTAATTGCACCCAGAAAATAGGATGCTCTTATTGCTTTGACCAAAAGATCTGTGCACTTTGTGACTTCATCAGCAGAGTAAAACTGTGTGGGAACCAAGAGTCTGTCCCAGTACACAGCCAAACAACACAACTCAATCATTTATAGTTTTCTTCTGCTTGTGCAGGAACTATGTGGCTTGTTTCATACATCACAACATAAAGTGCGTCAACATTACTGAGCTCTTTTATTTCCTCATTTTATGCTGACGGTGCTGAAATCACACAACTCAACTTGCACTGAGTGAAGCTGCTTCCTTAACCAATGAGATAAGAGAAAACAGTGACTGACACACCGTTGACTCTTTATTTGCATCAGACTCTCTAATGATGCCCCTGAGAAAGCAGACACACACTGTGTTATTCACACGTACACACATAAATATACACAGGCGCATGGAGTCATACTCGGTTGTGGGCGCGTGCACACAGACACACACACACACACAACAATCTTACACTACACAAGCTTACTCACATAAAGACTAATGAATGCACACATACTGCCTGACGCAAGCACATTGCTCATGAACACATACAAATACACAGTCATAGTCGTGACACAGTTTTACATGTGACACCTAGTCACATTTCTCTGACCCATGACTGAACAACCAACACCTACACCAAAAAAATCAAACATTTTTAGCTCTTGCTTGTGTCACGTGTCGACTGTTTTCGACAGTGTTTCTGTTGTTCAGCCAAAGGCTGATCGTGCTGCGATGCACCACAGAGCGCCACAGGAAGTCTTTCCTGCCTGTGGCCATTAAACTGTACAACTTGTCCCTCAGAGTGTCAGACACTCTAATAGACTGACCTTAAACTTATTGAATATTATTCATTTATTTACCCATACAGACAATATGACATTGCAATTTTAAAACTTGAATTATATTGTATATTATATATATTCTATTTTCTCATGTATAGAAGAAAGACATATTTTTCTTATATTTATGTATTAGTTATCTTATATCTTTATCGTCTTCATATTCTTTATTCTTGGAGCAACTGTAATCTATCATAATAACCCCATGGGGATCAGAGGAAATTAAACTTAATTAAATTATGTAAAGTCAAATTTTCTTCCTTTCATCTTCACCTCCCTCCCAATAATTCACCTCTAAATGTCTCTTCACCTTAATCTCACCATCTCTCCTTTTCTGATTTTTATCACACACTAGTATTTTTAACCAAGTGCTTGTCATGGTATCGTGTCAGAAGCGCAGCGTAGCTCAGGTATTCAGACCCCACTGCTCTACCAGTAACAGATCAATACAGTGAGAAATGAGGAGAGGAGAGGAGAGGAGAGGAGAGGAGAGGAGAGGAGAGGAGAGGAGAGGAGAGGATCTTACCTTAGATACAGACCTAACATCATGCAAAGAAATTGTCATCTCATTTTCTAAATGTCAGTTTCATGTGCTTCCACTAACCTCACTGTCTGCCACTGCTCTACATTATAATTATATAAATTACACAGAAAAATCTTTTTTCTCTCCGAGCTGCCTGATTGTTCAATGAAGGGTACCCTCCCTCACTTTGGGGGTCTCTGGGGGTTTTGAGCACAAAAACCCCTGTAATTATCTTCCAAGGCACAGCATTAATAGGGTTATCTATAAACACAACGATTGGTACTTGATTGGCTTCATTCATGGTTCATTGCCAGTGCCACTCAAATTACTGCTGTATTGTATTCCTCTGAAGAAAAGGACATCCTTCAGTTTTTGCAGCCTGAGGCTGTGAAACAATAAACAGTGGGAACGATGAAGCATCTTCTCAATCTGTCTGACAATAAAGTATTATTAAATGCTGTAATACAGTTCCTTTCTTTCATCTCAAGCCGTGCTCATACTGTAAACTTTATTTAAAGGAAGTATTTCAGTTTCAACAGCTTGGTCCAAACCCCAGTCATATTATTTATGTAATGCTAAAAAATGATATACATTATTCTAACTAGTCAGCCTTGTTTGTTGCAATTACGCTCATTGTTTCAATGGAAAGATAAAAAATAGTTTGTCAGTGCTGCTTTGAAGCAGTGCTGTAAGTTTCTGTTGGAGAAATTATGTATGAATAAAGTTTGCTTACAGCAGCTGTGGCTCCAGAGAAAAACTGGGTCAGCCACAGATCGAAAGGTCGGTGGTTCCATTCCCAGCTCCTCCGGTCTCTAAGTAAGTGTCCTTGGGCAGGATACTGAACCCCTCTGGTGTAGCATTGGTGTGTGAGTGCTAGAAAAAGTACAGTTTGTTTAGCAAAAGGACTTTATCACCCAATGCCATTTCTCTACCCTTTCGCCTACTTCTAACTACTCTCCAAAGAGACCACCACCTCTTCATCACACGTCATCATCTGCATCATGATACATCAATATCAAAAAAAAAAAAAGTTCAACTGCTGGACTCAACTCAGAGCAAACTAGTGAGTTTTAACACTTTTTCTATGATGAACACAGCCGCGATACAGTGATCAGGCATAACATTACTAAATGACCACCTGTCTAATACTGTGTTGGCCCCCGTTTTTGCTGCCAAATATGCAACAAACTGTGATGCGCGGTGTATTCTGACACCTTTCTATCAGAACCAGCATTAACTTCATCAGGATTTTGAACAACAGTACAGTAGGTCCTCTGTTGGCTCGGACCACACGGCCCAGCCTTCGCTCCCCAGGTGTTTCAGTGAGCCGTGGCCACCACTGTTCCTTCATTGGGCCATTTTTGCTAGATGCAGTTGTCAAACTCACTCAAATGCTTATGTCCATTTTTCCTGCTTCCAACACATCAACTTTGAGGACAAATTGTTCACTTGCTGCCTAATATATCCCACCCACTAACAGGTGCCATGATGAAGTGTTATTCAATGTTATTCACCTGTCACCTGTCAGTGATCATAACGTTATGCCTCGTGTGACTCTTTGGTAGCTTGTGCAATCATCATGCTGGTGTATCTGGTGTCTTCTTGGAAATTTGTCATTGCATTTTTTTTTTTTTACCACTGAGCCCTACCCCATCATCCAAAAGGAAATGTTGAAACCCTACCCCAATGCAGGGGCGGGGCTAAGGGAGAGGGTAAATTGGTATAAATGGGAGTGTTAAGCACTTTGGTGGCCTTTAAAAACATAACTGCATTCTATTTACCACAGTGTGAAAAGCTTAGGTATTCCCGAGAGAGTCTATTATACAAAAGCAACTAAAACTAATTTATCAAGGGTTTTATGTTTATAATAAATAACCAATAGCAATTGTTGAGATGTCCCATACTGTATGTCAGATAAAACTAGATCTGCACAAGTAACTCCAGATGCCCTGAGGTACATTTGCATTTGAATACATTTCTATAAATATATCTTCAAATGAACTTTTTTTCCCCACAACCCCCCTGCTGTCACACATAGACATATCAAAAGAATAATACTTGAATATGAACGCTTTGATCAGATGTCTACCCTTCGCCACACATCAGCATGGATGTAAACAACACACCTGCCACACACACACACACACACTTCACACTTCACACTTCCACAGCTGGACAGAGCGAATAAAAACAGTAAAGTTAGGAAGTGAGAGAAGAAATGACGTCAACTCAGCAGCACAGTTAGTTTAACAACAAAACCGGGCCATCTGAACCTCCCCACCTGCCTGTGGGCTGGTAAGTGTTGGCTTTATAGACTGGATACACCTTCAAAAACACACGTCGTACACACACACACACTCATTGTGTCTCACTCACACTCGGCCTCTCTATCACATTACTCTTCCTCCCACAGGCCAAAGCATGAATCTTCATTCAGACAGATACAGACAAACCGGAGAGCAGGAGGCTACAGAGCGGCTGCAGTGAGTCAGTGCTTGTAATGTGATTTGTCACTCCCTCTGCTCTCACTCTGATGTGATTACGGGACGGGCCTCGGCCGGCCGGTGTCAGATGAGATGGTGGCCTCTGATAGGAGAAGCAGAGCAGAAACCAGGAAGTGCTTGGACCGTCTGCAATCTGTCACACCGGGGGCCTGGGAATACAGGATTCAGGGAAGATGACGACCGCAGAGATGTCAGGGGATTGTGGGGGTGTGTTTACTTCTGCCTGTGTGTGTGTGTGTGTGTGTGTGTGTGACTCAATGAATTAAATGGGATTTAACAACATTTGCTGTACATGCACTCATTTTTCTCCCTCCTGCACACACACATATGAATCTGTCTGGATCAGATACCCCATGTATTGTCCTAGTGTCGCACACATCTGTCACGTTGTGTGTGTGCTCATGCGTTGCGGAAACGGGGTGTCACTTTTAACAGCTGTCCCACTCAGCCTTCCCCTGTTTTACATCAAAATTCCCAGTTTTAAGGGAAACTATTTTTAAACCAGTGGCAGAAATAAAATAAGCCCAACCGCTCTGATCTCTGTCTACAATTTCTAAAGATTGGCTTCACCCAAAGCCTCTGATCATCATTAGTGTTGATTCTCACTCAGCGTCCCAACCTCTTTGAGGAAATGCCTTCTGGGAGGAATTAGAGGAAACTCTATTTTAGATCTGAACGACTGAAAAAGAAAAGAACATTTCCAGAGGCTATTTGACTTCTGAATGATCAACCTTTCACTCTTTATGCTGCTTTTATCTTATTTTTCATTTAATATTTCTAGTAAATGTAATTTTAGCTTATCATAATGGCGTTCTATTATTTGAATATGTTTTATTTATATCATGATGATTTGCTGTTAATTCAAAGTATCAGCATGTCCACACCACATATGATTTAACACTGCGGCCTTCAGTGTCCGCAGGTACCTTCGGATCAGATCTGCATCATCAACAAGATGTCAGAGCTGGCTGATACAGGGAGGGAGGCGGTTTCATGTGACCAACAACGCACGGGACACATCCTCGCTACTTTATTTAATTTGCATGGCGGTGTTTGTTATCCAGACAGGCATAAAAATCTGCATTTGTCAGGCTTGCGGTGGAGGACGAGCACATCCAATTACAGCCGGCGTAGTAGAAGTGATTGACTGACTTTGAGGGCTGAACTGCCTTCGTCAAAATTTCTGCTTTCTGTGTAAAATGGGATCAATTTTGCAAACTAAATACCTTCCTTTAGTGTTTTCCATGCCTGAAAACCATTATTAAGTATCCACATTTTTGCATTTCTACAAAAAAAAGAAAGAAAAAGAAATACTCAGCGGAAGTAATTTCTGCTTTCGCCACTGTACAATGTCTTCTCAGCTCATGATAATTGGTCTGGGGGAAACTTGGCATTTGGCTTCTTTGTCTTTTCCCACTGTTTTCTGCCTACAGCAGATCGTGACCAGAGTAATATTTGAGACAATCCATTGTCTGCTTTTTTTTTTTCAGCTGACAATTAGTACACATGAAGGAGCCTAGCGATGGTTGCCAATGGGATACAATAATCAGAAAGCCCTGCATGCCTGCTTACCAGAATGCTACTGGGGCTGAAGCTCACTCGCTCCCTCCCACCCCTCTCCCCTCTGCCCCCTCTCACTAAAACACATCCTCCCCCTGATTTATCCTATTTTCTCTGTCAATCCCCTTTTTTTGTCTGAATCTCTCCTCTCCTGTTTCCACCACGCCATCACTCCATCTCTACTTTCATTTTCTCTGAAAATCCTTATTATTGCCAATCCCTCTTTTTTTGTTGTTGCTGTTGTCTCCCTCACACGCTCAGCGCTCCCTCCCCCACTTCATCTACCCCCGACCCCCCCGTGTTCGACTGGTGGCTTATGGGGTAGTTGGCAGCTGTGAGCACGGTAGATTGGACGGGAGGAGGAGGAGGAGGAGGAGGAAAGGGGGCCGGTTATAGCTGGCACGGCTCTTCCACTTGGCAGGGGGAGGCACGGGTAAACTGGAAAGGTAACCTGCACCCAGTGCCAGTGTTTCAAGGTTAGGCTGGCTGCATGTGAGTGCATCCAATTGACCCCCATCTGTTCAGCAGGGGTAAGCTGACCCAATCTCAAGTGCTGGTACCTGACCGGAGGGTATGGAGACAGTCACACACACACACATACTATACACTCACGCCACCACTGCATGCAATAATGCACACATGCCCTCGTTTCCTACCACACACAACCATCATTACATGCTCACAGTCCACTCGCACATGAAATCACTTGCTGACACAAATCCACAGGAACTCATGCCATCTTCGTCTCCAACTCCTCTCACATGCCACTGCATCACGCACTCACAATGATGAACTTCCTCCTCGCCTTCGTCACGACTTAATCCTGGCCCCGCTTAGTTCGTTTTCACCTCATTTGCAGCAGCACAGCATCACGGTATAGGCCTACTGTAGGTTGTAAAATATTCCTCATGACTGTCAAACACGTGAAAGAAAAAGAAAAAAAAGTTGGACTTACAAACTGCTTAGTAACTAATTGTGTCCATATTTCACCCCTACATGCACCTCCTCCACAGTTAGCTCCAGATAAGGTGTGTCTTCATTTGCAGAGATCTAATTGCTTTGCACTCACCCACAGGGGGAAGTAGGTAGGTAGTGCAGTGGAGGTACTGTAGGTGGAAGTGGATGAATAAATAATGAATCTACTTCACCGCTATCTTTAATCCTTTGCAACCCCCCTGCGAGCTGACCTCAGGAGGTAAAGGCACGCATAGCGGTCCAGGCTAAATATACACTTTGTATCTCCTTTTTTTTCACTCATTCATGCTGAGGCACCAAAGCTTAGTGTTTTCTCTCTGTTTCTCTCTCTCTAACACACACACACACATAGAGGCCTTTGTAGGATTCCATGCGAAATGAGCTACATAACATGCAGAGCCATACCTGCAGCACCGGGTATGTTTGCTCGCCTACACGCTTGGAAATACTCGCGTGTGCACACACTCCTACGGAGAACAAAGCTCGAGCGTAGCCAGTGTCTTTGCCCGGCTAACATGAGGCTAATATTCCAGACAGTATCTGCTGCTCTCTGCGGTAGAGAGATAACGCCTCGGCCAAACATTACAATCAACAAGCCAGAGAGGTCACAGCCTCACCTAGGATAACAACTGCAGAAAAATGTTTATCTCTCACTATCAGCATGTCAGCCACCCTTACCCCCTCCCCTCTCCACCTCTCCCACCTTGCCCCAAGCCACCTTTTTCCTTTTTTTTTTTTTTTACCCTCACCTCCATGACCTCCATGAATGCACACAGGAAAATTATTCTCAGCCCGTCAGTAAATGCAGGAGGAAGGATAAGGAAGAAAAAAAAATCCAATAAAATAACAGAACAGAGGGAGGAATCCCATTTTCCACCTGCCATTCCCAGTGTTGGCAGGATAATAGCAGGCATCCCGGTGTTGGGATAAGCTGTGATAACAAATAGCTCAATCTGCTCTGTGTCTTCATCTGCTGTTCTATCTCTCTCACACACACAAAGCCACAGAATTATGATTAATGGCCGGGGCAGAGGCCTATATCTGCAGAGAGAGATGCTGTAGTTTAGATCCTTCGTACAGAGGCACCACAGTGAGGTCATGTGCTGCTTGATTTCTAACTAACGACAGCAAAGGAGGAGACAATAGAGTATATTTTTAGATGTCAGCAGGGGGAGGAATTCCTGCTGTTGGTTTTTGAAATAAGTGAAAATGGCCCAGATTGTCTTCTTAAATTGTCTGCATTAAACATGAGAAAGATTTAAAAAGCTGAGGTCTTTTTTTTTTCCTTCTTTGCCCCATTATGATGGATATAGACCCAGTGCCTGGTGTGACGCAGGCTGTTCTCCAGACTATGAGCGGCGTAAACAGTAATAAAATTCTTCTAACAAGCCTCCTTTATTGCCTTCCTACTGTTTTCATCTCATTTCAGACTCTCGCCTCACGCTCCTTAATGGCCCCGAATTCAAATTCACCCTAATGAGGCAAAGAGGAGATGGAGATGGAGGGAAGAGAGGAGCATGACCCTGTTCATCTGCACATGGACGAAAAGGTCAAGGTTTCACAGACACATGAGGCCATTCCTATAGGCACACAAGAGTCATCAAAAAGGAAATAGGTATGATGAGGAGTTTGGTTGATGATTGATTGGAAACATCAGTTGGTTATTGATATCTGCAAAGGACTTTCCAGCATCCACACACTGACAAACAGTAAATAATCATACAAGTACTTAGGAACACCAACGGATCACAAAGTCACCCTCCGACCCAACAGTGATGTTATGTTTTCAGATGTCACTTTAAAGGGACTACGAGGAGTTTCGGAGAGCAAAGTGTTTTCACACTACATTTCCCATGAGCCTCTGTGCGCACAGTTATATTCTTGGACTGGTGTAAGACGGACGAAAGCAAAAACATTTGCCAAGAATGTTTTCATTAATCAAGAACGAAAGTCGGAGGTTCAAAGACGATCAGATACCGTATAGTTCCGACCATAAACAATGCCAACAAGCGATCCGGCGGCGTTATTCCCATGACCCGTCAGGCAGCGTCCGGGAAACCAAAACCAGGAAATGCTGGGCGAGTCGACCACTAAATAATATCAAAATAACTACAAAGACAAAACAATATATTTAACAAGTGTGGGTAATGTAGATTCATCCATGAATATGAGACTCTTTTATAACCATAGCACATTTCTCAGGGTCTCTTCAAAATCACTATTATCACCAGAGGCCCCATGATGCAATTTTATCATGATACAACATTATTATTATATTATGTTTTCATTTATTATGTTTTTTTTTCGAAATCCTCACTAAACACTATGTTGGATAGATGGGGACTCTACAGTTGTATGTGACACATGTGGGCAGACTGATGCTGTTGGGTCACATGTCTATTTCACATGCACTGATGCTTTCAGACAAGTTCCTAATGGATAAATAAAGTTATTTAAGGTTGATGTTGGGTGTGTAAAAAAAAAAGTCAGTAACGAGGCGGTGTCCATCTCAAAGAAAAAAAATGCATATATTGAAACATGACTGAAATATTTATGTCCAAAGCTTCATCTTCTTTTTTGCCCCCTTTTTTTAACTTTCAGTTTATAGACACTCACATGTCAGGAAAACATTATCTGTACAGGACAAAAATGTCAGTGACAAAGTTAATTAAAGCGAAAAGGACAGATTTTCTGTTTAACTTGTGCTGTATTGACAGAGATGTGCAGCGGGGAAGCTGATAGACATGGACACTGAGCATTTGTCATCTATCAACTAGTGAGGACAGCCTGCTGTCATCACCTCATGGGGCCCGTCAATTTCATTATTTCTCTCTCTGTCCATCTCTCACTCACTCCCTCTCTCTGTGTTTCATCTCATCTTGTACGCGCTGTCTCACACTGACCTAAATATCTTCTGCAGCGTGTTGATGACTTTACATTATTGGGGAGAGAGAAAGGTCAGGGTGGAGCACAAAACCTCACAAACACACACACACAACACACACACACACTGACTAATAAAAACCAGACACACACAAATGTCAGGAATAACGGTCACACTCACACAATTCGCACTCGCTCTTATCACATGTACGCCTAGACACAACTCCACACAACACCTGCATGTTTGTGCGGTCACACACACACACACACACACACACTGTAGTGAAGTACAGGGATGTTTGAGGGTGGAAGTAATCTCCCATGAATATTCCATCCCAGCAGCAGCGAGCCATTTTAATTATCAGCCCCTCCCAGGCCCTCTGTGAGGTCTAGCCCAGGTAAATTAGGCTCAGCAAACACCCTGTCTTCAACCCCACCAAATTCAATATGATGTCAAATAGAGCACAGCGGTCTCTGAGCGCACACAAAGCGCGCACTCTGTCGTGCGTGCACAGTGCTGCTGGTGGGTCTAGAAGCTGGATGCACACACATATTCATATGCATGAGAGTGAGACAGATGGAGAGAGAGTGGGAGACAGAGACAGACAGCTGCTGTGTATTGTAAACGCACACACACACACACACACACACACACACACATGCACAACAGCGTGTAGGTATCACTGTTATGACATGCATGTATATGACATATATTCTACATACATATTAGGGTCAGATAGTGTTGCCATGGCAGCATAACTAATCTCATCACATATCCCAGGGCTCAGACCTAATCAGTGCGCTACCTGTTTTACCTCACATATAATCTCCATTCCTGGAATTCCTACAATCCACTGCCACTGGTGGAATGAAAATGCAAAGATTTATACGCAAATACATTCATGGCAACAGTTTCTCTCTTTGTGATTTCTGCCGCTACCAAATTGTTTTTTCAATAGTAAAGCAGGAGCTTTGTCTTCGTTTTGGGTTTTGATGCATCTTCGTACACAAAAAGGTAAAAGTCACATTCAGATTAAAAACTGTTTTTAAAGACAGCGCAGTGTTAAGAAATAGACAATGCTATGAAAACGAATTATATTAAATTATTTTAAAATTGAAAAATAAGAATAAAATGACCTACTACGGTATTATTTTCTCTCTCTGCACCAAAAACTCAAGAACAAAGATGAAGGGAATTCAAAAACATAATCAACAATAATAATAAAAAAGTCCCACATTCATTCTCAATGAAAGAAATTAAAGGGCAAAACTCTCAAACATGGCAGAAGCACAATGGGAACTGCAGGAACCTGTGATTGGGGCCGTTGGTGCGTGTCTCCTCTGCAGGAACCGCCCCGAAGGACGATCCCCCAGAACCTTTTTACGTCCCTGCTTTGGAGTAGGTACTGACAGTGGCCCCCCAAAAAACTTGAGATCTACTCTGTGCCAATTGGAGAGCGGGATGTGATGCCAACAGAAAGCATAAAAATAAGCGGTAGTAAAAAAAACGCTGCACAACAACTGCTCGATGATCAAAACTGTTCCACAATGATTACAATGCCTCAAGAGTCCGGCGAGTGGAGACATGACGGGCGAGAGAGCTGAGTGTTTCTCCCTTTACCAGGAACTTCCTATGTGGCTGCAGTTTGTAACAAATGGTTATTTAGAGTCTTGTACAAGGTCAAGGAGAGCCTGAATTTGTTTTGAGACATGTTTGGGTCCAATGATGAGAGGTTGTGTCTCATCAGAGATAATCTGATTGGACCTGATACAACTTAAGCTGAGGCAGCTCGTACATTATTATGTCATCTTTGTGTGGGGGTGGGTTGTTGTGTTTCTCCTGAGAAAAACAACAGTATTAGCAGTCTCAGTGAATCCTCAAAAACAACATATGTTTACTTTGAGGCAACAAAGCCCTGGAGCTCTCTTGTCTGTTGGGAGCACAGGAGGTCTCGTTTTAGTCGCATCTTATTTTAATTTCCCCAAATTAAAACAATGAAATTCAAAACCACACCGGATGAAACCTCAGCTGAAAAAGCAGCCGTATACCCTCCGAGCTCTCAGCTACATCATCAAAGTGACTGCGTTTGGAACCGGATCAGGTGAGTCTCAGGTGCGCAAGTAAAAGATATCTATCATCTCTTATCTTCTTGATGTTTAATCTACCCCCAAACCTCCTTCCTCCCGCTCTGCCTTGGCCCACAGAACAAAAGTGAATGGAAAAGGGCCTTCACACAGACCCAATCTTCAATCTCTCTCCTCTCCCTGCGCCATCTCGCTCTCTCTGGAGTGATCACAGGAGCCCCCTGAGTGATGCTTACCACATTTAGACCTACTAATGATCTGCTCCCTGGTCCTCTGCAGCTCTGCTCCACTCCTCAACACAAGGACGTCCACTGTCTGATCTGCAGAGACCTGCCTGCTTGGCAGTGGAACACCATAATCAGGACTCATAAGACAGGTATTTTAATTAGCCGTCCCAAAACATACAGTATCAGCACACACACACAGGGGTCTGGCAGGTGTATACACTGTGCAACCAGTGGAAGATTTACCGCTGCGTTTAATCTGGCTGCTTTTAAAAGGAACATTTTAGATTTTTTTTTCTCATCTAACACAGAGTGATGCTGAATAACATAACTCGAGGTAGAGCTGTGAAAAGCTTTGAAGCTTTGAGGGTCCAGTGAATTCAGAAGTCGTCCAATAAAAGAGGGTGAGGATTCAGACGTCTTAGCTGTAAATGCTGGTTTGATAGGTTTGTAAGGAGAGCGGTAATGTCTTGAGCAGAGAGAAGGAAGGTTTTAAAGAACAATAACTGTGGAGGGATCTTTCTTTTAACATCATAACTAGGTAAATCATCTGAAGAGAGCTGGTGGTTTACCTCCTTTTGTTCCGCGGGACTGATGTCTTTCTTATCCGCTGTCTGCTACAAGGTTTTTATCACTTATTTTCATTGGAAACTGAACATAATAGTGGATTTTTCTGCAATTTACAGTTCAAAGAATTGTGATGTTAAATATAATTGATGCGTAGTCTTGCTACATCAAGGAGAAAATGTAAATAAAACTAGTGTTATGATCGTAAGGGATGCTATTTTCTTTTAATGAATTTGTTTGTTTTGATCTGTTTTAGCTTAAAGCTAGCAATTAATCTGCCTGCTATTTGATGTCGATTAAATGTTTCATCAAACAAAACAAAAAAAACAAAAAAATGAAGCAAGTGAAAAATGTCTATCAAAATTTCCCTGAGCCCAAAGTGAAGCATTAAAATGTCTTGCTTTGTGTCTTGAAACTAGAAATGCGAATATGCACTGTATTAACACTCTTTGAAGAAATTTTTAAAAAGCCTTTTTATTTTTTGCAGGGGCCACTGAACTACACTATATTAATCCAAATTAAGTATGTATGATAGCTATTGATAAAGATGATTATCTACTCGATATTTTCGCTGATAATTATACAGTCCAATAATGACATTTTTACTAGAGCCAATTATAATTTGCCAACATTGCCTTGATTTTGTTCTTTTTTTATTTTTATTTTTTAATATATTTTTTAGGGGCTTTTTCACCTTTAATGTACAGGATAGTTGAGAGAGACAGGAAATGGGAGGCAGAGAGGGGGGGAATGACACGCAGGATAGGACCGCTCGGCGCGGGATTTGAACCGGGGTCGCCTGCAGAGGACTATAGCCTCAACACATGGGGCGGGTGCTCTACCAACTGAGCTAAACACCGCCCCGATTTTGTTCATTTTGAGTCCATCTGCCCCCTTACCTGTAGGTGATTTGAAACAATAACAAATGTTGATTTTTGAAGAGTCATAACTGTTTCAGTTATTATTTCAATAGAGATGTTTGTTACATTATTTGGTTGATTAGTAGCAGAGCTATAATGTTAAATTCATCTTTACCTACTACATCTTAAATAAAAAGAGAATTGGAAAACAAAATGTTATTGGTGTCAGCTGTGGTTATGGTAAGCAGACAGTCATCAGTTATCAGTATCAGTGGAGTTATTGTGCATCCCTAACGTGTACAGTTCACCTGTCCACTAGTCCACTGATTCTATAAGAGTCACTGTGTGTCACTGTGTGATACTGTACATTCAAGTACATTTTTCCTTCCACTGCTACAATTTGCTGTGTTTAAATTCCCAGTTTACACAGTGAAATATAATTAGTATATTAAATCTAATTTTCCTGTATATTGCACATTAGATGGGATGTGACCTTTGGCTTCAACTGCCATAAAAACAATTAAATGTTTTAGATGCACATGGTCTCACACTCGCAGCCTGCATGTGTGTAATGAGTCCTGTGTGGTGTTGAATGCGATTAGTCACGCTGGATTTATACTCTATATATTTATATACATGAGCTATTTCTGTGAGTGTTTATTTGTTTCAGTGTATGTCACAGTTACAAATACTGTCTGCTGGGAACTGGCCAAACAACCGGTTTTTCTTCCTCCCTATTTTAATTATGATTAAAATGGCAACAACTCAAGAGCTTTAAGCCAATATTAACATTTGAACCATGAACAGCCTTTGAATGCACAGCTCTCCAGTGTCACTGCTGTGTATGTAAGAGTGCAAATATTCTTTGTGTGATTTTATTTTGGTAAGACAAAGTGATCCAACACACACACACACACACTCTGTTTCCCGCAATGTCCATGCATCTTGTGTGTAAAAAGGGCCGGTGTTTTAGCTGATGCTGAACTGTCCTGATGGATTGACAGTCAGCACTGACAGAGCTCGTCATACTAAGAATTATTTCCCCGTTTGAAGGATGTGACACCTTAATGTCAGCCTTACATCGACGATTTCACTGTTACACAAAAACTTTCAATGTCGCGGTAAAGTCATGGAACTTTTGCTGGAGTTGCAGGCAGCACAGTCCTGTTATCTCGATCATTATATGTCATTATAGACGTATACATTTAGACATCACAACAAAATAGCAAACTCCATTAGACATTTCATACACACGAGTAGCATACAAACCTCAAAAACTGGATCAGGGCATGTGTAAAGGTTACATTGCTATTATACTGGTATAGAAAAAAACAACAGATTTTAATGTGTTTTAGTGTTTGGTAATTATATTTTGTGTGGTTTAAGTGTCAAATTAACAAATTCATAACATACATATATTTGTGCACACTCTGTGCGCTCTGTTTGCGCATGCATATGTATAGGATCACATTGCCGTGTGTATCAGAGCATAACCAATCTTCTTATAGTTCCACAAATCATTATGCATTAGTATATTAGGTTCTCCTATCTGCTTTTCAGGCTGACATATTAATACAATGTGTATCTGTATAGCTCATTTCTTATATGGAAGGGGGTGATGAACTGTAGCACACACACATACAGTATATATGTATTAGTCAGCAGTCAGAGGTGGATACCTGGACAAGTTGGGATGTTTGATGGTTCTTGAATGTGAGAGGGAAAAAAGAGAAAGACTGAATAAAAAATGGGGGTAGAGGAAATATTTATATATTTTGAGTTAAGATTAATTTTAGTTTAGTTTTGATTCTGTTCATTTAAATAATTCACTTTATTTTTTTGCTTAGGTCAGTTTATTTGCAGAGGGACACACAGAGGTGAGGAGTGAAACAATGGTGAGTAATAACAACCTTGGAGGAACAGATTTATCACTTGAACGGGAGAGCGAAAGAGAGTGGAGGCCTTAGTGGAAGTGTGTTGTGTCATGGTGTCATAAATATTACATTTTCAAGTGAGGCAGCATCTCTCCCTGTTCACTTGCTCTCTCTCCCCCTCGCGCTCTATCTCAGGTCCCTGTTTTGTACGTTTCTTGCATAAATCACTTGAGTGGAATCGAGTTCACACGGCTCAAGTATGTTACAGTTGGCATGCGAACAAGGAGCTGCCTCTGGTTGGCTGCAAGTGCACAGGATGTCAGCCTCAAGCAGATCTGCTGTTTGTTTGTATGTATGTGTGTGTGTGTGTGTGTGTGTGTGTGTGTGTGTGTGTGTGTGTGTGTGTGTGTGTGTGTGTGTGTGTGTGTGTGTGTGTGTGTGTGTGTGTGTGTGTGTGTGTGTGTGTGTGTGTGTGTGTGTGTGTGTGTGTGTGTAGCTAAAAGCATCTGTGCATATTGTCCATAAGCCCATTCACACACACTTTTGCATGTGTGTTAATGGGGAGCGTGTATCTCAGCCGCTTGCATGCAAAAAAAATAACCTTATAGTCCGTGTTTGGCATGTGTGTCCTAAATATTACAGCAGCAAATCATTTAAAATAGATCCCTGCTCTGACAGTTTCTTCATGTGCCGTGCTGTGGCGTGAGACCCACTTCTGCTCACCAGGAGACAGATTGCTGTAGCTCCACTTCCCGTAATCCCACTGTCACTGACACCATCCAAGACCAGTCCTGCATGTTTTCATCTGTATTCTCATATGAATTATCCTGCACTTTTCTGTATGAGTAACATAAATATAACAGAAAAAGCACATGGAGAATAAATGTAGACATTTTTAAATGTTAAATGTGGAAAACACTAAAGATCTGCTGCAGTGTATTTGTAGTAGTGGAGCTTTAATAATGAATGACGTGAAGTATAACTTTTAATATAAGAAAGGAAATGGGACATTAGAGCCAGTTAATACATTTTTAGACAATGATATACTCTCACATACGAGTCAGGTCCTTTACTGAACACAACAAAGACTTAAAGGCTTGTACAGCATGCGCATGTTGTGTACCCCATGGAAAATAAGGAAGATCTTATTGTGTCACTGTAAATGCAACAAATATTAAATTTGCTGTTTCTTTTTAACTTATATCTGCAGACAGTGACTGTCTAAGGGATTCATAAGTGTGTTAGTTTAGGATAAAATGTATTGCTCACTCACATATTGCATTTCTTTGCAAAGTTAAGGTATTTAGTTTTCCACTTTCCCATTTCGCTGTAAACAATAAACTCTTCTCTTCTGAGACTAATTTGATTAAAGGCTTCAGGTAACACTGACAATCCATATATCTGTGTGTTTTGAATTTCACAACAACATTAGTGTGTGCTTGACAATTCTGCATACCGTCTGGAGAAAAGTTTCTGGTTGCAGAGGGGAATCAGAAGTCAGAGGAAGGAGCCAAAAGTGGGATTGGAGCTCGAAGACGAGACTTTTGGATAATCCGAGATAATCCCCAGGGCAGAATCTCGGTCAAAAAAGCAACATATGGCGTCAGACAAAAAGAGCGTGAAGGCAAGCAGGAGGGCAACTTCACAGTCGCAGTTCAGACTGGGACAGCTGAAATCAGCTGTCAGCTTTACAAGTCCGCCGCGAGTCAAAAGCTCTCAAACCCCCGGCTGATAGCAAAGCCAAGAGTGACAATTTGAGAGAAAAGGGAATTCAGTCGCTCCTGAGTTAATTTATGCTTCAAAGTTTGGGCACGAGGAAATCAGAAAAACTTTTCCTCCCCCATAAGTTCTGTCGAGTCAGGCTAAAGTCCCTCTGGCTAACTTTCAAGAAAATCAAAGACAGATCAATGTGTGACGAGGGGGAAACGATGAGACTTCAGCGGTGATGGACTTGATTGATTAGAGGGATCCCACCGGTGAGCGACAGAACATCTGCAAAAGGAGCTTCGGAGTTTTTCATCCAGAGAAATTGAGGACATCCCTTCATCTTTCAGAGAGAGAGAGGCGACAAAGACAAAAAAGAGCCATGGGACAGCTGGAGTGGATGGAGGGAGAGACGGTGGATGAAAGAGGACGGGACTTTAAAGATGGTGGCGAGCGTTCGACAGCGATGGATATTTGTCAGTTGTGTGTGTAGGCACAACAACCGCCTCATTAGCTGTTTCCCATCAGGGTCAACAACTTCCACCCACTTATATTCCATAGTCATTAGCGCAGAACATACACTAAAGGCCGCAGCTAATTTACACCACACACGTACGTATACAGCGCTGCTTTTCACCTTTGTCTCTCCTCCCTGTGCCTCTTTCTCTCACGCCCTACCTCACAGAGTGCCCTTTCTTCCGTTAATCCCAAGGACTGGCGAAAATCATCCGGCGCTCTGATTCTCTGCCTGAGATTAAGACGGACCTTGTCTCATTAGTGCCTCATTAACACATCAGATAGCGGGTTTAACAGATTGTCAGAGAGAAGGGATGGAGAGAGGGAGGGGTGGGGGGGGGGAACAAAAACAAAAAAAAGAACACCAGTTTACGTTTGGTTCAGAAAAAAAAACAGAGATGTGAGAGATTGCATCTGCTGCAGGAGCTTTGTTGTCCTCAGCTGCATCTTTTATTGTGTTGGGTTAGAGTGGAGCCTCCAGCTTCAAACGGTGTGGCAGGCAGGAGGAACCGTCGTGGAGAAACATGAACACGATTAAAGGCTATTAGCCAGGGGAGAAGTAGGGTGGGTAATACTGTAACATGAAATATGTATCTTTGGTGTAGTGGGTGAAGCAAGGGAGGTAGAGAGAGATTCAACATATACGTAAAGAAACATTCATCTGTCTCTTTAACCACACGGCTGTCATCACTCTGGATCCTTCAGCCAATCAATAAGAACTCTGGGTAACATCATTCCTAATCATGGGCTCCACAGTCGTCTGGGATCCCACCGCAATCAGTGAGTGTGTTTACATGGAATTAACAGAGGCCACAATTGGATTGGCCGCCCGACGTGAAGCACGATCGCTGACCTGGACCAGAGTTAGGACGGCGACTTGAATGATGAATCATTAATGAGGGCAAAGTGGAGAAGAAGAGCGTGTTTGTTGTAACAGAGAGGAGCCAACGAGAGAGCGCAATGTGCTCCGATTAAACATCTCAAATTACTGGAGCAGGGTGCGGGCTAGTGGCTAATGGCTTTTCAAAGGTTCACTCGGGCATAGGTGGCATTTTATCTGGAAAATGGAGAGATGTGTCCCCTCCCCTCTAGTTCCAACATTCTCGTTTTAATATGTTCAAATGTGTCTAATTTGCACTTGCCAATGTGTTTTTGGAGTTGACGTAACACCGCTTGGAACACAGCATCAAAGGGGGGAGTATCATTGGCATTATACGCTTGGGGGAAAAAAATCACAGTGATGACCCTGGGTCATGGTAATCTGCTTGTACAAACTTGCATTAGTAGTAAAAATCAGAGAGCAATTTGATTTGGGTTGTGGTTCCTCACAGTGATGATTACATCATCCTCTGAGCCAGAAGAATCTGAAACCACAAAAAAAAAACATTAAATGAATGACTGGAGCTTCCAGCTGGTGAGTATAATCGTCTTTTGAAGACAACAGGTCAAACTGACTAAACTTAGTTCAAGCTCGTGTATCTGAGCCGCAGCATGTGTCTGCCTGAACTGCAGTGTAATCATAAATTAAGCAAATTGTGTGATATCCATGAGCTAAGCAAAAAATCCCCATGCCTGCTTTTGTCAGCGAGGAGCTTCAGATGCATCCCTACTTGTCTACTGCCTCAACATATTCAGCAGAGTGCCCCCCACCGAAGCCCCTGCAGGCTTCCTCTCTCCCAATTTAAACAAATCTTTCCCTTGTGCAATTAGTAGCAGAGGCCTAATTCCTGTGTCCTCGGCTCCCACTGCCAACCCATTAACCCCTGTAGGCCTTCGCTGTGGCCGGCTGCGATGTAAGTCAGCAGGGCTGCAGGCTGGAGTAAATCCCCCCACATATCAATGCGCTTTAAGCTGAGCGGGCTGACATATCTGCTTCCACGGCGGGGGGTCGGGCTGGGCTGGCAAGTTTCCAGCTGGGACAGTCAAAACTACTAATGTAGAAGTCATAGATACGCATGGTGCATTCACAGGCCATGCAAAAGTGTACGGCCCCTGTAACCAACAGTGTTCACCGCGCTTCTGCTGCTGCAACAATTAGTCAGTTGACCAGTTTGCTATTATACACCCCCCCCCCCCCAAAAAAAAAAAAGGAATTGCATAATCATAGCTTAGCAACAGTAACTAGGTTGGGAAGATCTGCGAGGGTGCATTTCCAAAACCAAACACACACAACGAGAGCAGTGTAAGGATTGTGTGTTTATCTGTGCTGTCGTCAGCTGCAGCCATTAGCACTGTCCAACTATCCTCTCTTACTACCTGCAGTGGTAACCTGCACAGCCAAGCAGCTCATCATTAACTGGGTAAATCATTTTGTGGGGGTTATAGGTTATGTTTAAAAAAAAACAAAAAAAAAAACATTCATTTCCTCAGTGTGTGGAAGCTGAAGCTTGATGGTTTAACAGCTAAGGACTAAAGCACTAAAACCTTGCCAAACTCATTATTGTTGTTTGCCACACACTGGTAGGTCCACATCCAAAGAGCCTTTTCGTCCAACTTCAAAATGAAAAACCTCAGCGTCACATAATATTGGTTTAAGTAGACAAACTGTTTCATGGGGCGAAAAGGAAACAACATTGTCCCTGATCAGATTTGTAACATCAGGCCGAGCTCTATCCTGCAACACCAAAATAATGCTCTCTCTTTATTTACATGTCTAAATTCATCACAAACTGGTGGCTGACACGCCTCAGTCTTTCAGTGCAACATTATAAAATGAGTCAGCTGGGAATATTAGAAAGTCAGAGTTGTCATTTCAGGCAGCAAAATTAACAGTTGTTCACTTAAAATGAGAGGCTTGCTTTTTCTGTCTACAGTGAAGGCTGCATTGTTTCAAGAATGATTATGAATGTTTGGAGCAGAACTCTGCAACCAGTGCATTAATATTAATATTTTTCCAAGTTCACAGCCTCTCAAATGCTTTTCTTTTTCTTCTGCGTGCATTATCTATCACAGGAAGCTGACTTTTTGTCAGACAAAAGAAAACAGATTGATGATATCACCACTTTGGTCTCGGGGGGAAATTGTGACTATTTTATAACATCTTACAAGACAAGCCATTAGTTGCAGAACTCATAAACTAGACTTATGCTTTATATACTATTTATCTACATGCTCTTAATCCCATCCATTCATCCATATCTCCAGCGCACTTTCTGCTGCTTCCGTGTTGTGTCTGCACAAGCTGCTAGAGATAAATGCCACCAAACACCACTTCCCTGATAAAGCGCTGCCAACTCTGTCATTATCGACGACTGTGGAAACACTTTGTTTCTTATTAAACTGAAGTAGTTACTCAAAGCGGCGGACACCCACAGTTCTCTCCTCTCCTAGTTAGACAAACAACTCAACTTAACGCCGCTTCTATAGGACAGGGCAGTAAAGTAAATTATGGCGAATAATCACATGGCGCCAGCAGCAGTACAATAACTGCCAGGCCGCCTTGATTTCTGCTGCACCTGTTATTGAATAATGACAGAACTAAACACAGGTTCCACACCGGCCGCAATTTATCATCGCTCATCGACAGCCCGCTCACAGATGAGAGAGAGTGAAAGAGAGAGAGAGAATGAAAGGAGGAGCGGAGGGTGAGGAGAGAAATGCAGAGGCATGAATAATGGAGGCAGTGTGGTGTGTGTATTCCCAGCGCTCGCAGAATTACTCTCACTTTGCAGCATTTAATCAATGACTCTCCCTCTATATTTTAAATCCCTCTCTCCTTCCTCCCTCCCTCTCCCCCTCTATGGCAGTTTTCATTTCACAGCAGGGTCATTTGTGTAGCAATATGCTATATTATAACTGCCCTACACACATGCACACACACACACACACACACACACACACACACAGACGGTTATACACAAACTCACGCTTGATCTGCGAGGGGAGGGGAGGGGGTAATAACATCTCAACTTCTCACTCTGAGAGATGAGGTTCTGCTACTTTTAAATCTTCAAACACAACTCTCTCGCTTACCAAACAACTTATGGAATAAAATAAATAAAAACTTGCCACACGATCATTTAATATGCAGTTTAATCTTCACCTGATCAACAGCAGATACTTGCCCATTGTAAATGAAAGTGGGGGGAAATTTAATATAGCATCGAGCTGTTATCGTCGGGAATGCAGCATTATACCATCAAATGTCAACAATGATTTATGTCTGTAGTATCCAACAGTGGGGACATGTGAAAAACTATAACTGACTAAGTGATGAAGTTACACCATTTGTTGGTTGGCAAATTTTTCTCATTAATTGTTCAAAATAATGCAGCCCAAAAAACAAAGAGTTGCCGACTTAGCGTCTCTCTCTGACCTCATGGCAGCCGATGTGAAAACAGTGTCTAACTTTTTTCTTATTTTACATGTGAAAACAACAGGGAAAAAAAGGAAAAAAACAACAACTTTTGATTAAAAAAAATGTTTGTGATATTGTGAAAAACATTGCAAATGGTAAGAAATATTGCCATATTCAATTTAATTAGATATGTTGGCCAGAGGCTAGAAATCACAACACAACTTTGTGTTTTTTGTTTTGTTTTGTTTTTTTCTTACCTTTGTGTTTGGCAATTTTGTCAGGCGATGTTGATAAAGTCAGGATTTTAGCAGCAGCTTGGAAATGGCTGGGAAGTTAATGAGCCGTGTTTCAATCACTATTTCATACAGAAA
This sequence comes from Trachurus trachurus, assembly GCF_905171665.1. Taxonomy (NCBI): domain Eukaryota; kingdom Metazoa; phylum Chordata; class Actinopteri; order Carangiformes; family Carangidae; genus Trachurus; species Trachurus trachurus. The sequence goes on along the minus strand of NC_139904.1, from coordinate 12,800,645 downwards.
GCTGTAAATGAGAACAACTTTATTGGGAATTCAGCTGCTTCAAAACTCTGTAATATGAAGAAGCAGAAGCAAACAGATAAAAGGCTGAAAGCAGCTGACACCAGGCAGAGTGTGAATAACACATATACTAGGTTTAAACCTGCTGTTGTTTTATCTTCCAGTTTGTGAATCACTTTAAAGTGACAGTTCTTTGAGTTGAAAAGGAAAGTGAAAGGCTCCACCCTGCTAACTCTACCATCAAATAATTAGCACTAGCAAAACAGGCAAATGAAAATGTGTCTTAACCAAAGGCTAAGTTTGTACTTAAGACATTTTGCACTTTTTTAAAACAGTATCAGACTTACTTGGAAGAGTTATTTTACTATTCTCTTTGCAGTCAAACCCGACACCTCCCTTCTCACCTTTTCAAACCACAGTATTAGGAAACTGTTTCTGTAACTGAAAATCTCTGAAACGTTCCAATCGGACATTTGCACCCACTTCATGTTAAGAAAAAAATGTGCAGAGGTGAGAAAAACTTTTTCTAAAGCTGTCCTTCTTACACAACTATTTCTGTCATTTTTCACGCTCACAACTGAGACGAACACTATGAGCGTTTTCCTAGAGAAGCTGTCTGAGGATGTGGGGGTTATCCCCATACTTAAAATGATTATCATGTCTGTCTCTCTCTCTATGACAACCAGCTTTCTGCTTTTGCCTTCTAAATGTAGCAGCTACTGTATGAACTATTTCAATTTCCAAATTTCTCAATATACAAACTTGGTTTTAACCTGGACCTCTCCACTGTATCAACAGCCCAGAGGATTATGGAAACAGCATTTTGTGACTCATCATCAGCACTATGACAAATCCTTCCCGTTCATATCGTGCTGTAACTCACAATTAACTGGCTCCACTTTGCCAGAAAATACAGCCCAAAAATAAACAATGAAAGACTGGGCATGAAGTATCACTCCCAGTGCACGCCAGACACATCACCATGTTTTTGCTCTCCTGCTATCCCAATGCCATCTGTTTGCATTGAATAACAAATTTGGTCAATTTGTCTCCAATATTTTTTTGCATAAATGGGGTTGATGGAAACACAAACTGATCAATATTTCATTTTGCAAATGTTTCAGAATTGTGCTTTCAGCTTGTGCAACATTTTAATGGAGATATGACTAATTGTTGTATTTTGTGATGTAAGATAGAGTCAGTCAGTGCAAACAGCCTCTCCTGTATAATTAAGCTGCTGTTAAGTGTGATAATATGGTGGCTTCAACTAATCAGCGCCCCATAAGGGAGGAGGTGACGCATGGAGGTGTGACTTTACGTGATGGTAAAGATGTTTTTTCATCTGTCTCCTGACCAGCTTTGGAGAGAGCAGGATCTGATTGGTTGATGTTAGCCAGTGACAGCTAGATGGTGCATCCAATCACCTGCCAAGTGTGTATTTGACAGCACCTGCCCTTTTACTAACAGTTTCCAATGAAGCCTCCACAGATGGCTCTCTGTGACAAAACATCTGGCACATCAGGTCACAGCATAGCAGTAGTTGATGACCTTGAGGGCCGCTACAGTCCCAAAAAAAAAGCACAAGCCACACATGTTGGATTCAGAAAGTACTCAGACCCCTCTGGTTGGGTCACATCCTTTAATGTGCAGCAGACATTTTCCCCCCCTCATCAATTAACCATGAAAACTACATGACAGAGCAAAAACTGAAGTTTAGAGGTTAAGAGAAAGTACATTTAATTTATTCAAATTATTTCAAGAGTAAGGCAGCAATATAACAAAAAGTGAAGGGGAATAAATACTTTCTGAATGCACTTTAAGCCACCCCACCCTGCCTTCGCTGCGCTGTGCTGAGCCGAGCCGAGCTGACTGAGACGAGGCCACGTATAGAGTTCAGGGAAGTGTCAGCTGCTGCAGCTGCTGCTGTGATTCCTTGGCAAGACAGAGATCTTCAGCATTGCCAGAGACTAAATTAACAAGGCCTCCTGTAATTAAGCAAGTTTATTGGCCCCCAGGGAGTCCTTTCTTCTCATACAATTCCCATTCAGCCTTGTTTATATTCCTTTCTTCTTCCTCCATTTCCTTCAGCCAGGGAGTGTGCAATCTTTATCATGATTACACATAAATAAGTGCTGGTTTGTGCACACAATGCACACTCTTACACGAAGACCTGACACACACACACACACGTACTGTACGTGAGCACTGCTACTTAATTGTCCAAGACGCTCACAAGCACATATCAGTGTAAACAACATTTATTTGCTCAAAATCCAAGACAAACATGCATGGATGATGAAAAACATACTCAAATGGCAGCTGTCAAGTACTCTGTCCACACAGCCCTCTGTACCACACACACACACTGAATACACACTTCACACATGCATGTAGGTGTGTATGGACAAGATGGGGAAAGAAAAAATAATAATAACACGGGCTAATGATGTGCATCGGATCACCTCAAAGGTTTGAACTGGAGTCTGAATCCTCCATCAGTCTTCCCACACGTCTGTGTCGCTTTTTCTCTTTCAATTATATATTTATCTTTGTAGTGGCTGAGTGATGCATTGAGTCCCAATCTGCCACTGATCCCAGGCCAGATTCGACAGAAATAGAACATCCTCCTTATCCTACTACTAACCCCCCCCCACCTCCATCCGTCCTCCCCTGAGGCTTATGCAAATAGTTTCCCTATGATCACACTTTATTCTCTTGGTCAGGTATCACGTTTTTTTTCCCCCAAAACCATTTCTATTGCCGGCAAATTGACCGAAAACAGGTAAACAACTGGAAATAAACAAATAAATAAATGAGCAAACTAACATACATGAGAGAGAGGGGGGAAAAGATGTGTGTCACAGAGGACACACGTCAAGGGAGGTGTCGCTATTTAATCAAATCTTAGCTGGAGTTTGATTTGATGTTTGCGATATTACATTTACAGTTTTTTTGGCTAATGTCAGTGGATCTTCTCAGGGGTGGGAGAGCTGTTCACATGGATCCAAACATTAAAATCTAATCAAAGTCAAAATGAAGACAGACATTTTTCTATGGCAATCTTACAGAATAAGTAAGTATCATAAATTCTCACATCACAGTCACCACAACTACGGAGAAGAGTGTGCAGGATTTTGTATTAGGTTATTTTAAAGGGATAGTTCAACATTTTTGAAAATTGGCCCATCGCCATGATCCCCCTAGTAATAGCAGTAGGTTCGTTACCTTTAATTGTTGGGTCCAAGCTGCTTTTAGATCGGGGGAGAAGAATACCGAGCGGCGCAGCTACACTACGGAGGCTAATGGAATTTCTTGGTTTTGCTCATCAAACTCAGCAAATACACAACCAAAAAACTCAAAAACGCTGTGGTGGACAAGTTGTGACCTGCACATTCACCACGCTATGAGATAATAGCGGAAAGTTGCGAGATGGAGTTGTTTTAGAGGCAAAGTCGGACTTTACACTCTAGACGGCTGCTCGGCGGAGTGATTTCAAAAGCGCCTGTTTACTGCAGATACGTCCGTATACTACGGCACTGGCTGAGGTGCGCACACTGTGTCCCTCCGACCAGTGGTTCACTGAAGAAAGTAGTTCCGAGTACTTCTCTTAACTTTCCGCTATTATCTCATAGCGTGGTAAATGTGCAGGTCACAACTTGTCCACCACAGCGTTTTTGAGTTTTTTGGTTGTGTATTTGCTGAGTTTGATGAGCAAAACCAAGAAATTCCATTAGCCTCCGTAGTGTAGCTGCGCCGCTCGGTATTCTTCTCCCCCGATCTAAAAGCAGCTTGGACCAACAATTAAAGGTAACGAACCTACTGCTATTACTAGGGGGATCATGGCGATGGGCCAATTTTCAAAAATGTTGAACTATCCCTTTAAATCTTTACTTATTTTTATATTCATATTAAGTTACAGTAAATTGGACAAGCTGTATTTAGGTGACCTTTACCTGTTCAGTTTTCATTACAGTGTGCAGAAATGCTGAAATACTGTATTATATACTGACTTAATAAACTATTTTCATTCAGTGAAACAAAGTATATTTAGTATATCAAACTATTTCTAAAATGATCCGAAAGAGTCACTAATAACTGAATATGTTTGATGTGCAAACGTAAGGAAACATTGAAGACATGTTAGGAGATCTGACACTTGATCCCATCATGGCGTCATCGTATTACAGTACAAAGGAAGCCACAACGTTACAGCTGCTGTGCAGGAATGTCCTCCCAAATCAAATCAAGTATATAGACGCTGATGGCAGAGCGAACAACAAGCCTCACGCACATCTGGCCGGGTGTGCGATCCGCGGAGCGACGCTTGCTGATGAGCTCAGTGGAAGGACACATTGGACAGCTGGTTCTGATGAGAGCCCGAGTTGAGTGGGGTGGAGCTGGGTCACGTCAACGAGCCGCTGACATGACAGCTGACAGCAGCAGAGAAAGGAGGTTTCAGAGCAAAGAGACGACGGGCGCGCAGAGGTCACGGAGGAATCTGACTGACTGCAGAGTAAAGTGTGAATGTCTGCAGTCAGCTGATTGAGCTGGGGACAGGGGTGGGGACACAGCTAGATACATTTATACTTTAACAAAATAAAGTTATGAAATAAAATCTAGTTTTTCATTTATCTATTTGAGAATATATTCACATGTTTACATACAGTATTTTTTTTTATCAATAGTGGGTCCATCATTTATGTATAAGATTTATGTCATTTAATTAATAATGTCTTAATGCTGCTTCACAATTAAAGCATCCATTAGCACAACATGATATGACTTTTATTGTGAAGTAGCAATAGGGAACACAATGTAAGGTGAGGTAAGTTACATGCAAATATGACATGTTGACATTGTAATTTTCTGTTTTAAAGAGGAACTATGCAAGATTTGCACCTCAATTAAACAGCTTAAGAGTAATTGTGATGGTTGAGTGACTTGTTATGGGAAGAATGGAAGCTCTCTGCCTTCCACCTAGCATCTCTCAGCCAAACACTAACCTGCAAGATCAGCGCCTCCGACCCGCTGTCCCAGATCTCGTCTCGCCAGAAACATGGATGGTTACCCACCGTCGGTAGACCTTGCTCCATGGATTGCCTTCTCGCCGGCTTCGTTGAAAACAAACGCACATGGCCAGAGGGGGAGGGAGGACGGTTAGCGGTAAGTTTTTACCACAGTGAAAATATGCACTCCAAAACTGTAGGGGGAGCTCTGTAGAGGGAAAAAAAGCTAATTATTATTAGATTATTAGCATTAGCACTGTCTGCAGCAGTAGACAACAACACCAGTGCTAACAGTCTCTCTTTTCTTCTACTGAAGTTAGCATGCTAACCAGCTACACACTGTCCATCCTATTCCTTTCCAACACCAGCTGACTGTAGCCTTGAGTGTATCATAAACCATCAGGCAACAATCATATAAAATAAAGTAACAGTTTCCAAGATGTCAGTTCAATCTCTGGAAACATCTATTACTGTATACAGTATATGGCGTTACAGACTTGTGCCTTCCACCAGGCGTGTGCGTTAGTGACTTTGTGTTGGCGGTTGAGTCAGACCAGACTTCCAATTTATACAACACAAGTGGGTCGTTGACTCAATCACCACTGTGCAACAGTGACTTAAAGGACGCTTATTTAGATTAAAAGCTTTGAGATTGACGCTTTACATAGTGCTGCAGGAGTACAGAGCACAGCCACAGCAGCCTCAGCCACAAGATGAAGAGTTGCAGACGACAGGACCAACTCTGTAAACTGACTACAGATGTATGTTACAGTACTGTATGTTATTGGCTTTAAACAATTACTGTCTCTGTGATTGAACTTCATTACTTCCACAATGAATTCTCAGCTTTGTGAGATGAATCACTTTGGCAGTTTACAGGTGTGTCTATTCCTGGAACAAATGAATGTGTCAGAATGGGTGCAGAAGCCAGACAGTGAATTTGTTAATGAGTTAAAACATGAGGAAGAACACTGTATGGGTGACGTGTTAATTGGCCCTGAAAGCACCTGGAAGTAGAGTTAACCAGGTGGCAGCTTTCACATACACAAACACTCGCACACACGTGTGTGTTTGCTCTGACAGTGTCATCAGTTGTCACACACATTTTGATGACATCACATTAGCAGCTTGTTCAGACTTTCTTCACAGATACACAAATACAGGATTGAACACAACACACAAGAAGCCTTACGCCTCACAACACGGTCCTGTTCCCATTTGTCAGGAAAACATGATTAAAGGGACAGAGTGTGAGAAAGAGAGCGATCAGACTCACAGAGAAACACTGACAAAGTAAAGAAGAAGAAAGAAAGGGAAGACAGAGAGAGAGAAGAAGTGAAACAAAAAAGAAGGGAAGCTCCACAGGCTACATGGCGTCTTCATCCTAAGGATTAGTGCAAATCTGACAGGTCGCCATGAAAACAGAGCCGGGACAGCGGGCAACAGAATGAAACAGCGAAACGAGTGCGGGGGCCTCAGGAACAGTATCTCATCACTGTGTGTTTGCGTCACGTTGTCACGATGCCAGAACCCGCGGCCTGACTCCACAGATGTGGACCGCCAAGATAAACCCTCCCACGGGCTGATTACTGCTTTTCCTTTTACTAAAATCAAACGCATTTCAAAGTTGTTTTGTCATGTTTTTGTCTTTTCTTTAGACCACAGAGATCACATGAATGCTGCTTCAGCATGAGGAGAGTCGGTGCCATGACTTGTAAAAACAAATTTAAGGACGGGGTCAACATCACTCAGCTTCAGGTCAATGTATACACAGTGAAAAACGTACTGTATTACTTACTGTCATGATTCACCCTATCCATGTAGGTCGGGGGTGCCCAGACTTTTTTGGCTTGTAAGCTATTTTCAAAATGACCAGGTCAAAATAATCTTAAAAAATGCTAAACATACAGTATATTTATTTATGTATAAAACACCCAGATCAACAGAACAGCATGGTATATAACTTGTGTTGAGAGAGTAATGTAACTCTGGTATTGCACATTGACCACATGAAAGACAAACAAGGACAAGACCACAACGTTACTGTATGGACATCTGTGTGGAAAAAAAAGATGTTCAAGTTCATAATGTGGAGATCTAACCACCATCTGAGCGCCGATCAGCTGAGCCAGAGCACAATGGATGTGGAGCTGCACAGCTGTAGCAGCGTGTCTGTATGTGTTTTATAACATCAGCAAGAGAAAGAAAAACATTGTCGATCGTCCTCTCAATCGCTGATAGACGATCAGATTGCCGATCGGCACAAGCCTATCAGGGATGTTAGCTGATCGACTAAAATCTGTTAAAAAAAATTTGAATGTCACTCGATGTGGCCGCACTACCGTACCTTTGGGCACCTCTGACATATAGGCCATCTCTTCTAAACGTGACGTCCACTGACCAGTCTGGATAAAACTCTACTCCAATGTTTTTGAGTTGGTTTCAGTTCTCCAATAGAACAAGTGAATAACTTCCAAAATGATGTAGTACAATCACAAATGATCAAATCCTGTATGTATTGTAGATGATGGATTAACTGTATTCAATCAGACTGTAAAAACATTAAAAATCAAAACAATGTCAACTGTAAACAAACTGACCTGTGATGTTTTCAGTGGACATGGGAACAGCAACAGAAACGGTACAGAGCAACTCCTCAACCAGAAATCGAAGTGTCCAGGTTCAAACCTTGAGAGAGAGAGAGAGACAAGCCAATTAGCCAATTCATTAACAAAAAAATAAACAAAATACAGTTGCAGTTAAACGCTTTGGCTGAAAACACTCATCTGAAGATCTAACCTGGCGATTTCAGGAATGGGATTTTCACGACAAATACATTTTGACAATGAATATCCCTTTGTAATTAAGCAGGACTCACCCAAATTACTCAAAATTCATATTGATTTAGTGAAGCAGAGAGATTTTAGCTGAGGCAATCGAGAAGAAATATCAAATTTTCCTCCCCAGCCCTAAATAAAAAGCTCTAAACAGACACATATGAATACAATTCAAACATATTTGATGTGTGTAAACTTTTATACAAGCAAGCCAAATAAAATCACCAGCACCAAAATAGGTCAGGGCTGACACCATGCTGTCCCGTAACACAGAAAAAAATAGACTTTGATTAAACTGAGCTTACATAAATGCACATCATCATTTGTGTTTTCCTGGATGTGTGTTCCTGCCTGCAGCCGCCTGCACCTCTGCTGATTTTGCAGTTTGGCCCTGATCTCCATGTTCCTAAAGATGATCTTAAACACCCTCCATCAGTTCCAACAGAATCCAAACTTTATGTTGAACATTTCCTCTCAGACATTAAGTGACATCTCAAACCACCGAGCAAAAAAGACAACAACAACCCAAAAACGATTCAATTACATTAGATGAAACTAATGAGAAAAGACAACGTAATTGGAGTTGGTGCGAGTCCAAAACAAAACCACGAAGATGTGTGTCTGTGTTTATGTATCTTCCTCCTCCCTCGTAAACACTGTTTTGTTTTAACCTCCTCGTTTGACTTAATCCTCCTCTGTGTCGCCGGGGGCAATGAGAGAGGTAAAAATGAGGTTAGCAGACAAGTTTTTTTTTTCCCCGGCACAGCAAAATAATTCAAAACAGCAAATAAAAAGGAGATAACTGCTTTTTCACAGAGGGCGGGGGTGAGAGCATACATGCAGATAAAGGTTTCCTCTCATCTGCCTTGGCACTTTCTCCTCCTGTGACTTTTTGGTGAACTCTCTGTGCCCCCCTCCCCCCTCTGGTGAGCGAGGGGGAGGAAAGAAAATAAAGCTTTCAGGCTTCTAGTGGTCTTCTTTATTCATTTCTCATCCCCTGAGTCCGGCAGGCAAAGCTCACTTTCCCCTCTTTAAAAAAAGTTCTGGCTCTTGTCTTTCTAATCCATGACCCCCAAACCCCCAATCCTCTCCTCTTTACTTTCTCCACCTCCTTATCTCCTTTTCCCTCGCTCCTCCCTCTTCATCTGCGATCCTCTCATCATTTCCCCTCACTTCCTCCCGCTCCTCCTCCTCTCATCCCTCTCGCTCAGAAAACGTCCCTAAAAAAATGAGCTGATGTAAGAATACTCTGCGCTTTAGCAAGAGCGCCCTGTATTTTATTATTAATTCCAGACGTTCACTACTGCTCAGCGATCTGGGGTTAACAACCCCCCTGCAAATGTACATGGAATAGCCCCTGAGGCAACAGCGCAGTGTATTCAGAGATCAGTCACTGCTTCTTCCTACAAACATGATATCAGAGGGAAGCGGGGCTGCTCACCTGTGACACGTCTCTCCAGGCTAATGACTCTGTTGCTCCAGCTTCACTGGCATAGGAGAGGAAAAATAATCATTCTTTATGTCCACCTTATTGTGAAGATTTTCAGGCAGATCTGCTCCCTTGATGCCGGCCAATTTTCTCTCTCTCTCTCTCATGCTTTTATGTTTTTTTGAAGCCTTGCTGCTGATTACCAGTGCTTCTGCATCAGTTTGCTTGTTAGACCATTTGAATTGTTTTTTTCTTTTTTTTCTTTTCATTGTTTATCTCTCAGTACCTCAGGGGGGTTGAGTAATGATGGAGTGGCCACGATTAATAAATAAATATATAAATGTCAGCGGAGGCAGAAACAAATGATGAAATAGTGCTTTATTGTTCTCTGGGCATGAGGCTCCTGCCTCCTGTCGCGGTACAGCCGTGGCTGAGATGGTTTCACTGGGAAATTAGGCATCTCTAAGCTCGGCTAAGCTCTTAAGCTGCTCATTTCTGACGCTTTTGTTACCTTGGTTTTCTCCTCTCTTTCTCTCTCTCTTTCTTCCCTCTCTTTTTCTTTCTTTCTTTCTTTCTTTCTCTGTCTGTCACGTGCTGTTTCTCCTCCTCTTTATTTTGTCCTCACTTCTCCTTCCTCCCCCCTCCACGTTTATACTCCTCTTCCTCCCCCTCTCCTTCACTTTCCTCTCCTCCCCGCAATCTCTATCTTCGCCGCCCGCTGAGAGTTGTATTGTTGCGTTGGGGTGGCTGTGTGAGTTCGAGGAGAGGAGCACGGTCAGGCTCAGACAGCCATCCGCACTCAGCAGCCAAATAAAGCGGCTTTTACCAAAGTCCCAAGACCTCGGCTTTCACAGGCTCCGCACCATCGTCTGCATCTTCTTTGACTTCTTTTATTCCCAGCGAACGCCGTCTGATTTTGACGGCTACGCTTCAGTAGGGCCGAATTACGCCTCGTGAGAGTTTGTTTGTCAAAGACGAGACAGTCGTTCCGCAGCCACTCGCACATTCAATGAGAGAAAAAGTTCCTTCCTTTCAAAACCAGAGGCCGAGCTGTTATCAAACCATTGTGCACAACTCTTTTGTGCACACGCTTTGCAACAATAATCAACAACTGTGGTGTGTCACTGTCAAAGACACAGACAAGATGATGAGCGGGAGGCTTCATTATGTTCATTTACTGCTATTATGTTGTTGTTTTCAGGTGGTACATCTGGACCACATGCACCTGAGCTCTAACTACATTAACCTCCTGAGAACCAGAGAATAAAAGTGTCTTACAATTTCTTTTTTTTTTTGATTTCCTATCTGTTTGGCCCTAAAAAAACACCTTACAATTTTATTTTTTTTAAATATATTTTTAATTTTAATTTTACAGAATGTCCACTGTAGAGGACAACAGGACGATTTCCGTGTGAAAATACAACTAAATTTAGATAACTATAATAATATAATTATAGTAGTGTAATAGTGATATTAACCCAAGAATACATTTAATTAGATAAAAAATACTAACCCACACACCTCCAGCTGCTTCTTGCTAATGCAGAAGCCCTAACAAGTCGATTACCGAATGCAGTTGAAAAGTGAGGAGTCACAATTAGTTCCAAAAATGCACGCACACTTTGCTGACTGTGACAGTATTAGCAACTCAACCTGTTCATTTCCCTGTCAATACCTGCTAGTGTTATGTTGAGAAAACAGAGGACACACTGGTTTAGTGTTAGGCTAATGTGGCCATGTTTAGTTTTTTCTTGAGCTCACCACAACCTGGTAGGCCTGCTATGGCAGCCTCGCCAAAAGTCAAAGTAAAAACAACAAGGTCCATACTATAACCAAGTGAACTAACTAATTAACTAACTAACCCAAATACTAACTGAGAAGCATATCTAACTTAAACACTTAAACTACTTACTTAAACACAACAACATCTAGTTATTGTTAGAAACAGATAGGGAAGACAGATAGGAACATTGACGCATTTGGTAATCGACTTGTCAGGGATTCTGCATCAGTAGGAAGAAGCTGGAGGAGAGTGGGTGAGTTGTGTTTTTGTTTCTTTTCAATAGAAATCAGTCAAACCTAGCAGGTGTTTGATGCCTTGTGTTATGGGATGGGACCCTATTTGTACTGTTGATGTGGTGCTGTTCTGAGCATTATTTGTGGCTATCAGTGGCTTTTTCAATGGCGTTGGCTCGTGGCTCCATAGACAGCAGTGTTTTTCTATCTGTCTGTGCTGAAGTCACTACAACTAGAGAAGTTTGCAGTCTGAAAACTTGATCTCTGGAGGTGGGGTTCTACTGGGTCTGATGGTGCATTAGACCATGGGTTAAACTTGTGCCGGAATATCCCTTTGATGCCGTAATTTAATTCCAGTGTCATGGATGTGATCTGACTCCCTACTGACCAACCTCATAAGCATATTTTTTTGGGCAATTTGCAAATAACAATAGTGACACATAGTACAGCAATAATCTAACAGATTTAAATACATCAACCTGAAACAAAAACAAAACAAAACAAAACATAGCCTACAAGTTGGTCTGGCCAATAGAGCATGACCACTTTCCTGCTCCCTTTCTGGCTCTGAGTCTGTCTCATCAGATTCTCCTACATCTTCTTCCTCTCCTTCTTCATCACCATCTTTCCCTATCATAGGCTGATTCTCATCCCCATCCCTTTCCTCATCTGACAGCTCCAAATCTGAATCTCTCTCTATTATCTACTAGAATCCCCTCTGCTTCACTTCTTTCTCCTACAACGATGTGCAGTCATTAAATACATTAAAATGGTCCTGGTGTCCACTACAGTTGACATTCATAAAATGACTGTTATTTCAAAACAGAAATTCTGAAACTGTTTTCAGATGTAATAATATTGTTATTGACATGTTAATAAACAAGAATAAATATAATTATCATGGTGAAAATAGCAATAGATAACAAATATTTGTGTTACCCCTCCTCTCTCCATGAAATGTGTGTTTTGGTATGGCGGCCATCTTGATAGAGAAAAAAAGTAAAGTTCCCACCATGCAAACTCATCACATGACACATCACTGGAAAGCCCAGGATGTCCTCTACAGAATACTATAGGGCTTGATAGGGTAACTCCAAATACTTAAGGAAGATACAGGTGAACAAAAGGTCCACCACAGAGGACATACATGCATGGGCCGGGTCGGCTGTCGAAATCAATCAGGCTCATGTAACCCGAGCTCACCGAGACAGAGAGGAAGCTGAACCACACAGCAGTGATACATTGAAGCTTGTCACTACTCACTGACTTTTCCACTGTGCACACGGTTCCGCTAATCTGACCTTGGACCCTTTTAAAGTTCAGCGAAAAAGTTCACTGAACTTTAAATGTTTGTCACAAGAGGTCAGCTGACCAGGAGGCTGATGTTTTGCCTGTTTTTAGCATTTAGTACGGATTGGACAATGATTTTCGAATATTTGAATTGTCATAAAAGAGACTTCATCCCCCGTTCAGATGTGCTCACATTCCATGATGAACAGTTGAACAGTACAGGCAGCTATATGATCAATCCTCTTGAAACATTAGTGCACTGTATCTGTCACATATGTGTATGAATTGTTGTTTATATACCATATTGACTCTCTGCTGGCTGTACAACAAATTCCCTCGCATGGGGATAATAAAGTTTACTAAGACTTAGACAAGATAATATGAACAGGTGCAGCTCACAGTGGTTTCATGTAAAGATGCCTTAAGAAGAAAACTGAGAATGACTTTGTTTCATGTCAGAATATGATATGTTTTTGAAAGATAAGTTAAATTAACTGGATGAAATATGTTATGGATGTGTTTATGTATTAACTAAACTGTAACTGTAGGTTATTTAAAGGGATAGTTCAACATTTTGGCAAATTGGCCCATTGCAAGCTATTTTTAGAACGGCGGAGCAGAGCCGCAAGCTGCTCAGAGCTATGCTACGGAGACTCATGGGATTTGGTTTCCCTCATCAAACTCATCAAATACACAATCCAACAACTCCAAAACACTCTGGTGGACAAGTTGTGACCTGCACATTCACCACACTATGAGATAATAACGGAACGCTGTACCAACAATTAAAGGTAACAAACCTACTCCTAAAACTACTGTATAGGGATTACGGCAATTGGCCAATTTGCCAAAATGTTGAACTATCCCTTTAATGTTAATGGACTGCACATAATTTATTAGGGTGGAAAGAATATTTTCACGCATTTATTTGATCTAATAAAAAGTCAAAGTCCTACCCAGGGTTATTATTTATGATTTTTTGTTTGTTTGTCACACCCCTGACGGTGCCACAGGTCCCGCTACACGACCGTCAGCTGGAAACCACCTGCTGCTGATGTTTCACACCACTGGTTCCAGACCTTCTCCAGGTGGCTTCAGCGGCGGGGACGTCTCTCTCGCTCCACCTCTCCTGCCAACTCCTTCAGTGCCATCTTTAGCTTGGCCCCTGTCACCACAACCCCCCTCAGCAGATGTTGGGCTGATGTTCTCAGGTAGCAGGAAACAGTTACTCTATTTCCACAGGGGGGAACATGGACGTCCTCCACCCCGACTCTCACATCTGCATGCTCTCCTTCTCCTCTTCCTGTCACTCCTTCCTCCCACCAGGACGGTAAGTCAGTCAGTCCGCTCCAATAGACCACTTCATGCTCCAGCTGCTGCCAGGTGTTCTGTCCTCAGCCTCCTGGTCTAATGAAGGCGAGCAGCTGATGTTTCCAGGATGGTTGAGCATCTATTTGTCCTCCGTCTCCAGGACTCCAGGATTTGTTCCAGTTTTTTTTAAATTTTTTGCAGCACCTGGTCACGTCGTCATGGGTACGGACACAGAGCCAACAGCTGAAATGTGCTAAAAGTTGAGGTGTGGCGCATCACAGAGGAGGTGTGTTTCTATGGTGATGGACCATGGGCAGGATTTTGTGCATAAATCACCAGTCTGACTTGTGGTGAGTGACTCCACATCATTTCCACTCTTCCTCGCCCTTTCTTGTGTCTGCAGACTCAAACACTAAAGTCAATTCACAGTTCAGTCATGACAGTTACAGCTGGACTAGGACATATAAATAAGACGTATGTCCCTTTCCCCAGTTTACAAGCACAAGTGGTCATCTGAACCTCTCAGCTTGTTAGTATCAGACATTTTTCCAGTCGACTTGTTACATCACAAACAATCCACAGGGAACGTAGCTGGCAGGCAAACTGTAGCAGGGGAAACATGGACGCTTGTACAGCTACAGTATGTACATTTCCTTCATGCTGTAGCTCATTACCGGCCTCTTCCTATGCTACATGCATTATGTTTGACTTCTCAAGTTAAAGCCTGGGGCGGGAACTGTGGCGCATGCTCAGAGCGGAAAAGCCGAGGACAATTAGTGTCCGATTGGGGTAAACATGCAGGAGGAAATCAACTCCCAACCACATTGTCTGGGTGTGGTAGACAGACTTTGAGAAATTTGATTAAGTACGATTTCAGACGGACTAACATGATTATTTTAAAAGTCTGGTTTTAGTTGGACTACCATAACGTCATGTAAACACACTGACTGTAGCCTCTCTCCACACTGGAATAGCTGTTCCTGGCAACCAGTCCTCACTGCTTCAGCTAAAGGCTCGGACCAACAGTAAGCCATGTCTGTGACCGGTCTTAACCTGGGCTTCTGCTGCAAGGTCAGTGCAAACACCAGCCTTGCTTTCTCCAGCTTGTGAACCTAACCTCAGCAGAAGCTGGAGGATGTTTCTCCTTAACAGGCCCACACTGAAAAGAGTCGATGTAGTAGGACGAACCACTTCCTGATGCAGAAGTTGACTGAAACACCCTTCCCCAAATGTATAAAAAGAAGACAGAAGGAGACAAATAATCTGCATTAAACCGCAATGTCTATTTTCTCCAACAATAACTGTGAAAGAAACTGTGAAGATATCCATATTACATATTCTATAT
Organism: Trachurus trachurus; assembly: GCF_905171665.1. Classification (NCBI taxonomy): domain Eukaryota; kingdom Metazoa; phylum Chordata; class Actinopteri; order Carangiformes; family Carangidae; genus Trachurus; species Trachurus trachurus. The sequence goes on along the minus strand of NC_139904.1, from coordinate 12,785,414 downwards.
ATAATCCAAGGTGAGAAAAATTAATGGACCCTCCCTTCAACTAAATAAAAAACTTGTTACCCTAACAATGTGTGAGGGAGACTTGGAGAAGAGGACGTTGAGAGAGAAGGAGAAAAAAGAGACAGAGTCCAACTTCAGGATGAGAAACTCCTTTTTATGCTGCAGCGTTTCATTTCCTTTCAAACGGCAACAAAGCATCAGTGGAGAGACAGGGAGAGAGAGAGATGGGGGGAGGTGTGTGGAAAGAGAGTGTGTGAGAGGGAATTTGAATGAAAATGAGTGGACATGTAAAGGAAAAGAAGGTGTTTTATCACAACCTCTCCCAGGGGTCCTTCCTCCTCTGTCACTCGTCAGTGTGGTGCACTGGTACCTTATGGCTGTGCACGGGAATTTTAGTGAGCTCCGGGGGGAAACACACACACACACACACACACACACACACACACACACACACACACACAGGAAAGAGATAACATATAGCACCCAGAGCAGTGCAGAAATCTCTTCAAAGGCTCCATATGATTCTCCTTCACGCCGGATCGACAGTAGCAAAGGAGAGGGGACGGAGAGCCTCAAAGCTCTCCCCCCGAGGAGCTGAATGGATGGATGGATGGAAGGACAGAGCAGGAGATGAAGGCGGGATAAAGACGAACAGAGGGGCGGACAGGGGCATCAAACTGTTGCAGCTGGCGATGCAAGGTGCATAGGAATTTGGGCGCTGAAAGCGATAAGGAAAGGAGAGGTCAAGAAGACGAGGAGAAGCCGGCACGCCGGGAAATTTGGCACAGAGACGGAGGGCGAGACAGATCCAGGTTACAGAGACATCAGCTACAGTACATCTCTGGGGACTCGTATGAAAAGCTTTGAAATTTACAAAAACAAAACATCAGAATGAGGTTTTTACCGAGTAAAAAAAAAAAAACACATCTGGAATGATGAAAAGAATATTTTAATAATTTATAAGAACCGTTATTCTGCTTTTGTGTCCACTTTTGTCTTTTATATTTCAAGCTGTCAAAAACAAAAACAAACAAATGTACTCGATTTCCATAAATGCATCAACCCCCTCCCCTCTGCAACGAGGTAAAAAAGCGGCGCCAGCGTGCGTCATGTTTCTTTTTGAGGCTGACGACGGTCAAATGTTTCTTGGACTTTTCAAGGACGTCTAAACGGCTTCGGAGCTCTTTAAAAGGCACTTTAATTATTTTCTGCACCTTCTCCAAAGGTGCATGATAATTTAAACACGGAAATTTGTTTTCATCACTATTGATAATGAATTATACATTTATTTTTTATTTTTTTATGGGGCTAATTCTTTCAAAAGAAAGTGAAAACATGATCTAAAATTTCACCAGTTGCACCCGGCCTTCTCTGAATATACTTAATAATTTCCTGAAAAAGTAATTGGATGTACCCATGGCTTTTTTTGAAACTATAAAGGCTTGTTAAAGTCGCTAATGTCTTCTGGCTGAGGAAGAGGAGCAGGAGATTAGTCGGAATCAACACGAGTATATGACTGAACTCTGCGTGAACCCCTCACTGTATTGAGGCTGCGTCTGTGCTTTTCAAAAACATCCACTCCTGGGACCCAGATTTCTCAAAGAGTTTCTTCTCACGCCTCAAACTATTTTGCATCTTTTATTGTTTCCTCTCCCTCTTTGACTTTTCTATCATATCCGAACACCTGTAACGAGGACTCAGTGAAAGGAGAGCAGCCAGGAACACACAGACACACACGCACACTCGGAGAAAGACAGGACACGACAGCATGACCTCTCGACGAACCTCAGACAGAGACAGACGGAGACAAAAAGACAAAGGGGGGTGATGCAGACAGGCAGGTTGACAGAGGCAACTGGGATTATATCCTTTTCTCTTTTTTTAACATCCGTACAGGATCAAAAAGAATTTCAAAAGAGTTTTTTTTCTTTCTCCCTCTTCACTCCAAACTATTTATTGTCTTTCTTTCTTGTCTGAGGAAACTCACACATCAAACACTCACCTTACTCCTATACATACACAGCACACACACAACTGCATCTCTGCCCTCTAACCATATCTGACAAGCAACAGCTGGTTTGAGACAAACTGCTAGCCTGCGCTAACACACACACACACACACACAAACACACACACACACACACGCATACATACACAGTAGTGGCAGCAGGGGAGTGTAGGCTAACTGGAGTAAATGAAGAGGAGGACGAATTGTAGTTGTTCTGTCAGCGCGGCTACAATTAAAGCTGTCGATAGTCATTACAGATAAATACCCGACTCTTCTGGGAACCTGAAACCCAAACATTTACATGACATCGCATCCCACAGGCCACACACTCAGCCACACACACACACACATACAAATGCCATACCATGGCACGCCAAACATTGCGACATCCCACAGACACACATGCCCAGATATATTTTGCTGCCATGTACAGCAATCTGCTCCAAATATGGAGAGGTGATACTATATCATTGTGGTTTTGTATAACGCAGCCTGGGACACAAGTCATTTCAATTTGGCTTCTCAATAGTAGCTGCACTGATTATGTCAATGACAAAGTCTTATTAAACGCATTAGCAGTTATTTTATATTCCCTGTTATATTTATAGGTTGAATCAGTCTGAATGTTTGCTTCTCTTTTTTTCACCATTTAATGTTTCATGCTTGTGTTGACATTGTCTCTTGATCGTAAGATTAAAAAACAAAAAACAATATTATTATGCATTAATAAAGACATCTTTTTGCAAGCTGAGAAACAACTAGAAAATTAGCCATTTCACTAACTGGCCCATTTACAGAGGTTGATCAATGTGCATGGTCTCTGCAAACACAAAATGAGATAAAATAATTGGATGAACTCACCGCTCGCTGAGCTGTGATTAGACTTTTCTCCTGGTTTTCGGTTTGAAAAATGCAGCAGCTGTTCTGAACCATCAAAATTTTTCCTACACTATTTGTGAATATATCTGAACGGGCTGCGAAGTTGCAGAATCATGATCTCATTTAAACTAACTGTTTAGATTTGATGTTTGTTTTTTTTAGACATTACAGGAGAGGAAGTTAGATTGGCACAAAGTGTTCTCTGATCAAATTGATGTAAGACTTGAAATCTTGTTTTCAGGTAAATCAAATCATAAAAAACTAAGTTCTTCTCCAGTTAAAGGCTGTTACACACACATACACAAACACAAACTCAAAAACACACAGACGTAAACACATTAGCATGCGCCTTTACATGAAGACACACACACATACCTCCAATATAATCACACAGTCCCTGGGCCGTTGGGCTAATGGGCGTCCTCAGTCTCCTCCACAAGCTGTCTTCCTTTTTCTACCATGGGACATGATTAGCACGCACTTATGCCTTCATGTGCAAAACACACACACACACACACACATCCTGTACCGCAGAGCGCAGCTATCAGCAGCAGTCTAAATGCCAAGTCACCTAGCTAACCATGCAGCACTAACTCTCTGCACTGACACACAGCTACACACAATAAAAGGGCATTCAAACACTTAGTGCATGTGCGCAGCTATTAAGATTTAATGTAAAGTCACACACACACACACACACATGCACGTGCACACACACAACAGGGCAGACAGGTTTTAGACAAGTGTGTACTATTACTGATACAAAGAGATTAAAATACCTCATGAACTCCTGGAAACAAGGGCAGGCCCTGTGCATGTGTCTGTGTGTGTGTGTGTGTGTGTCAGTATGTGTGTGCGTTTTGTGTGCTGTGATGAGCTGTAACAGTCCAGCAGGCTGGAGGCCAGAGGACAGAGCCTGACTGAGGTGAGGCCAGGCCCGCCTGCCTGAGTGTGAGTGGATATGAGAGCAGAGGGCAGCAGCAGGGCAGGCTGCAGGGGCAGGAGGAGAGGTGTGAATCTGGGTGTGTCTGAGTCTGGGGCTACTTCATCTGCATACTGATGAGTCCCAACCTGAAAACTCTACAACAAGTGTTCATTCAAAGGGCCCAAAAACTGAGTTGAATTCACATAATTCACCTGTTTGTTGTGACTATCATGTCACAACAGACTATGTCACATTAACTTTCCTCATTGCACAGATTTGGATTCACAACAACATAGTTCACTCTGTGTTTTTGGGAAGAGATAAAAGGGGTGTTCCCACTTCGGGGTAATTTTATGGGGCCTGGGCCTTGGTGCGTGTCTTCACTGCAGGAACTGCCCCCGAAAAACTCCTGGGTGGGGCTTGAGGTTTACTCTGTGATGATTGGGTACACTCAGAGTGGAGATGTGATGCCAAAAATAAGCTGCATTATTTAAAAAAATGTCTACATGGGTGGGAAAAAAAGAGAATAAGACAATAAAAGACAAGATGTATGATAAGTGGACAGTGGACAAATAACTAAGTCCAGTTGCTTTCGATTTAACCTCCTTTGAAATACTATGACCTGGGCAAATGAGAATATGCACCGGCTCATAAGTGGACAGACAATTACGCAATTACGTGTAAAAACAACAAGAGTAGTAAGAGTCCAGCGGGTCCTGCTCTGCCGTGGAGACACGGCCATTCCTGTAAAGTTCCTACCCCCTCACCTTTACCGGGAACTCCTGCAGTGAGATCGCGGCTAATGATGGTGAGTGAAATGCAACAACAAACATTTAATATGCACAAGTCCAGCTGACCAGCTGCTGTAGCCGTGCTTTAAGCTACGTGCTATCATGAGCATGCTAACTTGCTCAGATGCAATCAAGTAGTGTCCACCATGTTCACCTTATCATTTTAGCCTGCTGCTAGTATATGCTAACCTAAACCTAACCCATGTGACCAACAGTGTCGTCACTAGAGCCACAACTAAGCTAAAAAATAAGTAAAAACATTTTGACGGATATTCTTTAAATTCATTTTAAAAGTCAGACTATTTAAATGGGGCATTTTATTTTGTGCTTTTACACTGATACTTTTTACTGTGTAGAACATTTGGTTAGAGGGAATCAGAAATAAAATGTTAAAAGTTGGCTTGTGAAACAAAAGTTTCTGTTGCCTGGAGGAGTGTTGTTTAGGAAAACAGTTGAACTACAACCGGTGAAGTTACTGTAAACTCAAAGTAGTCCAGCAGCGCTACTTCACTAGTCTGATAAACTGTATGAGATGTTGATTTGTACTCCCCGCTTTCCTCTCTCTGGAGCCTGCACCGGTAAAAGTGAAAAGTGAGGAAAAGTATTTCCAGTCTGGCTCTGAAACAGAGCCGTGAAATTAATCATCAAGGCTGAGACTCATAAATAAGTTATTTGCGATGAGTTTCTGTAGACAAACATTGGTATGATGAAATTTTATCATAAGGCTCATCTTTATAAATGAGGCCTCTGGCACCAGAGTGTGAGACTCATCCCTAATGAGTCATAATGAGTGTCCTAATTTGTGGCAGCAGTGGTGAATCCAAATGTGAGTAATGCAATATAATATCAGCTATTTAGTGGAGGCTTTTATCCAAAGCACCTTGCATTACTGGGAGGATAAATATTTTTAGCATGAGTGGCCCCAGTGGGAATTAAAAAGGACCATTAAAGAATGTGGGTCAGTGTTTGTTTTTCCACATGAATCCTTTTGATCTGTGATAGAGCAAAATATTAAAGTATTAAAGACCCTTTTACTGTAGTGCATCAGGTACATTTTGCCATCACTTATTAAACTTGCAGCACAGAAATTATGTTTGTATTACAGTGGTCCACGTGGAAGACGCTGCAGCTAAACCTCAGAGCCCCTAAGTGTTTATTTACTGTATTTAAAAGGTGCTCTGATGTTTCCATGTAAACAAACCCAGTTATACAGTATTTACAGTCAGTGTTTCTCACAGGAACACACGTCCTTCCTATTAAAACACTGGCAAAAATCATCTTTGCGGAACAATATGAAACCTGTTCGTGGCTGCACATTGCCTGAAGGCCAATTTGGCGACATGAGATCCAGACATCCAACGGGATCCTTGGAGAAGTTATGACGGACATGAATCACATCATCCACTCACTGGCCACTTCATTAGATACACCTGTTCAACTTGTTAACGCAAATATCTAATGGGCCAATCACATGGCAGCAAACACAAGGTCAAGATCAAGGTCACGTTTATTTACCTTATAAACTGACCAAGGTGCTTCACATAAAATAATTAGTAATAACGTTTAAAAAAAAAAAAAAAACAATTTCAACAATAGCTACAAATACATCCAGCAAACAAAACAAGTTTTGTCTCACACATGTTCGAAAGCCCGGGACAAAAAAATTGTTTTAAGAGAAGATTTAAAAATCTCTAAAGTTTCTGACGACAGGGCATTGACATAATAACTGTGTCCCAATTCAGCAGCTGCATCCTTCAGAGGCAGTATTTGAAGGTCAATTACGTCACAGCGTCGCAACAAGGCCTTTCCCAATTCGAAGGCTCCTCCAAATGCGGCCGACAAATCCGACCTTCCTTTGCCAGTTCTAGGATGCACCTATCCTTCATGAACTCCCATATCCCAAGATTATTTGCAGGCGTTATTATTAGCCACCTAGCATGCTAGTGTTGCAGCAGTCACAAACAGCAACATTCACCATCTTTTCCTGAATCTTGCCTACATTCACCAAAACTGCTGTACTACAATGTCGCTCTCTCTCTTTTCTGTCTCCAAGTGAAAAACAAGAACTACCATAGCAACAAAAAAAAGAACTCTGAAACTTTGTCAACGACACGTGCCACCTGTTGGTGAAGATGAATATAGCACTTCTCTTTCTCAACTGCTTTTAACTCACACAAAGTCATTTTAACCCTTTAACAGTTTCTGTATCCTGGGGGATACAGACATTTGGCAGGCTGTGGGGGGGAGGGGCATTACTGTAAGTATCTGAACTTAATATCATGAGAAAGTCTTAAGGGGGGATGGGTCAAGTACCCAGGCAATGTGACTTTATGGCAGCATTCAAAACTAAATTGATACTTTTATGTCAAACTCCAAAATGGCCACCTACGTGGACAGAGACACTAGACATAAGTAAAGTGTTTTGGTTTTTCTTGTTAATTACAGTATGGGGGGATTTGTTTTTGAAATAATTGCTCTTTAAGGATAATTTTATGTATTCTTGTTGAAAAATAATGAATACCATAAACACAACTTTGATAAACGGGCATTGAATGTCTGTATCCTGGGGGATATGTTGTCCAGACAGGGGTATATAAACTGGCATAATCACTCTCAGATATACTTATGTTTGGAAGCCTAAACTCTACAGATAATCAATAATATAAAGGTGTTAAAGATTGAAAATGGAATATTACTAGAATACCACCATCTATTGATCAAGACAGGCAACAAATAATTAGAAAAGGGAGCGAACGACAGTAAAAGAGGGAGGATGTTCAGGTCGATGATTAGAGTAGTATAGTGAATTCTTATGTAAAAGATCCAGTGATAGATACAGCATCTGTCAGCAACAAAACATGATGTGTTGTGGGGCGGTGTTTAGCTCAGTGTGGAGGCTATAGTCCTAATTGCAGGCGACCCCGGTTTGAATCCCGCACCAAGTGGTCCTATCCTCCACACACACACTCGCACACACACAGAGCCACAGAGAGTGGCTAATTAATTGCTTATAATATGTTTTAAAAGTTCATAAATGAAATATTTGATAAATTGGTAAATGGCAAATTTATACCCTAAACGGGCAATGTATCTTGGGAGATACAAACTCTAAAATGAAAAATAAAGGTCATATTTTGAAAAAAATCATAAAATTGTGTTATTCTACCCTAGAAACATTAGAAAATAACATTTTTTTATTTTTCCAAAATTTTTATATATGCTTGCCCATTTAAGGGGTTTAAGAAAATAATACATCAAAAGAAAATCATAAGAAAATGATGGGGTCCCTTCTAACATCAGTAGATCTCTCACACTAGCTAGCGAACGTTCAGGTGGCCCCACGCTGTAGCCATGGTCTGCTGGCCTCATAGGCGAGGAGCTGAGGAGCCGTTGGAAGTGTAAAAAAGACGCCACTTTCAGATCACTGATTACGTTTGGACGCAATCAGGAAATGTTCCAATGGCTAGACCGTCCCATGCGTCTGCCGGAGGTGCCTCCGAAGCTGTTGCCACTTGCCTCCATAGACCATGTAGGCTCCGTGGTCATCCTCACAGCTAGTGAGGATGATCTGTTATAGTTCAAACAGGGCAACACTACATTTTTCTAGAATGGATAGCAGAAATTATTATAGTATATCCAGCATATCCACTGTAAAGGACACTAAAAAACCATTGCTTCTGAGGATTATTCTAGGATGTGGTTAAAATAGCCTGAAAACAGTTTGTAGTTTACAGCAACCTCCTCCTATGATGCCATTTCTTGATGACTGGGTCACCATCCACAAGGCACCTCAAGCTTGACATCTCACCCCATAACCCTCACCCTTATCTACAACCTACCCGCTCATTCCTCCGTGTTTCCATGTATTGATTTTTTTCCTCCCTCCACGCCTCCCACCATCTCTGCTGGCCTCAGCACAGACGTGTCTATTTTAAAATCTCCCATCTACTGTATACACCCACTGCATTGCTCATATCTGTTTCCAGTCACATTTTCTCCTCCATCCATCCATCCATCTCTAACCGAGTCATTGGCAGTGGTGTCCAGACTATATATCATAGTCTTATATTGTCATCTGTCATATTTTCTGGAGGCATCTGTCACCCATTTATTATCCAGGAGTCATCTGGCGTGGCGTTAAAAAAGGCCAACCTCTCATTGGCTGATCATCGGGCGATTTTTTCCCTCTGAATGGACCTGGATCTGGTGCAATGAGCAGATTCAGATTTTCATGCTGTCAGTGTCTGTTAAGTAATTACCATCGCACACCTTCTCAGTCAACTAGAACCACGATTCTGGGGGAGTATTAAGTAATGATTTAAAAGTTTAGGTATATCAGGCAGATCCTGAAGGAGGCGAGATTAAAGATTTTTTTTTGTTGTTGTTGCTTTTGAGTTTGCAGCTTAACCTTCCTTATTTCCAAGGCGCTATGAACAGCAACAGTTTGTTCTGTTCAGTGCTGTTAAAGCACATAAGGGTCATTAGCGTTGATTTAACAAGACTCAGGACCTGCGCAACAGCATTTTTCTAGCAGGTTTTCCCCTGGTCAGAACATTTAAACGGTCCGGACTCAGTAATCCTCTCAGTCCTGTTACTTTCATTGGCCTGTGGTGTGCGCAGGTACAGATGTAAAGAGACCACAGCAGTTATGATGACGAGTGTTTTAGCATCAGACGTGGGCTCCAAATCACCATAAAACGACCCCTTTAAGACACAACTGCTTTGAACCGTGTATCGCTCGTAGGCAACGAGCCAAACGACACTGATGAGGCAGATGTTGGGAGACAGCCGTTTGTATGAGTGAAAGGAGAAAAGAGTGTTTATTATGTTTTTCCCATTGGCTGAACATGACTGCAGAGAGAAGGCTACAGGGCTAATGTACGACAGCACAGCCAACACACACACACACTGCAATGTTACAATTACATATGTAAAACCTCAAATCACTATGAGAGTTTGCAAACATTTACACAATTTTATTGCAGCCACAGAACAAAGATGCAGTTGCAACTGCATCACCGTGGAGAAGGAGGTGGATGACGGACAGATGAGCAGCATCCAATGAGAAAAGAGCAGGAAATATCAGCAGCATCAACACAGCCAAAATGTAAATGGTAAAAAAAAATCCCTGTATGTAAACATTCACAGGATTTTGACGGTCATGTAGTCACCATGAGCTTTTCAGTGCAGACATGGTGCAAACACAAGCAGCTGGATTGTTACTGTTGTTCCACTCTGTTCTCATGCACAGTCTTCCTCGCAGAGATACACAAAGACATGCACAATTAAAAACCAATTAAACACAATAACGTTCTCCTTATGCAAACACACACATACTGTATGAACACGCACCTCCATGCGCGGCCCCTTGGACCCCATGCCAGGTGCAGCTGTGCTTTCACAGAGGAACAGCAGGACCGGAGCAGGGCTATTTCAGGCTGCGGCGGCCAGATTGAATTAAAGCCGGATTAATCTCTGTAGAATTTGTGTCATTCTTCCAAGCAACACTAAATCCAAATCAAATTATACAACCCACCCCCCGCTGCTACCACCAGCACCACCAGCACCATCATCATCCACATCCACAGCACTATACGGCAGTCAGCTTTAAGTAAGTGTGCACATATAACGCATGTGTATGTGTGTGTATCACTTGTCTTTTCCTTCTGCTTTTCCTCCCTCGTTCTCAACCACATAATCTATCTGCTACCCAACCCCTCCAAACCCGAACCCAGCCCACCCTTCAGTCAACCTTTTGTTCCTCTCCAGCTGTGACTGATGTGAGGAAAGTTAATTGATAGTGACAGCCCCTAAATCCAGCAGAGGAATCGTTAAATGAAAAGAGGACTTTGGGACGGTCACTGGGTTCAGCCAGTTCTGTTTTTTTTTCCCTTGTGCTGATCCGACACGCTAACATCATTTACAATCACACAACAAACATCAGCACTGACTGACCGCTGTTGTAATGTGTCGCAGAATAATGTAAAACTTCTTATCTTTCGGTTACATCACACTTCACTTCCAGATGTTTCTGTTTCAGGGTTCAAGGTTCACGGAAAACTTTATCATCCACAAGGGGTGAGCTGATTTGTCCATCATAATTTTAGTGTTGTAGATATTGCTTTGGTTTTTATTTATTCTAAAGCTTTAATTGTTCTATTTCTTGATTTTTTTTTTAATTTTGGTGCATTTTTGTTTCCAGCCTTTAAGATGAGCATTGTTCTTTCTTACATCTATGCCTTTTTTGTTTATCTTTTGCTGCCTCAGTGTTCCTGTGTTAAAATAAAGGGTGAAAATGAATAACAAAATAGAAAATCGTAATAAGAACGAACAGAGGTTATGTGGAGTTTAACTTGTTTTGTGTGATGTAAAGTTTGTGAGATGAAAACGGAGTCAGCTCTTCAATTATTCACGTCCTACTTGGATGATGTCCCTCTGAAAAAGTTACTTGAAGTTGTGGGTCACATGATCTACTTGGAGACACGGCGAGGATGCTTTTGTCCTGTCAGACTCTCTCATTTCATTATGCAGCAGTAAAAGAGAAGGAGAGGAAGAGGAAGAGGAGGAGGAGGAGTGGCGTCAGTGGAGGAGTGGGTCACTGGGTCTGCTCAGGTTGTTCTGGTCGCCAGGTCACCGCGGGGTTTTCACTTAAGTCACAGTAACCCACTGCTGCGCACTAATCTGGGAAATGTTAATCTGCAATCCCCTGAACCACTTTGTAAATCTCCTGATGAGAATTCAAGAACCGCTTTTTATCTCCAGCACACACACACAAACACACACACACACACACACACACACGCACTCACTCTGATTTTCGCTATCTCTGTGTTTGATTTGTGGGATAAACAGGATTTGAAGTGCGGTGAGTTCCAGCTGAGTTGGTATCATATGATGTGTGTTTGTGTGTGGGTGGTTTAGTTTGTATGTGACTGGGTATGAGTTTCTTCCTCCTCCTCCTTCTCCTCTCTCTCTCTCTCTCACCCTCTCTCTCTCGCTCTGTCTCTCTCTCTGTTTGATGGACGTACCAGAGCTTTGGAGGAAGAGTGAAGATGCGTGAGGGAGGAGCTGGAAGAGGAGAGAACAGCAGCAGCCGGTGGCGTGAGGTTGGGAGATGAGTTCATCTCCTGACAGGGCTGACATGCTCAGCCAACAGGGGAAATCTTGCGCACACACACACGCAGGAGCACACACATAACCAAACTCATCAGGATCTTTCTCACACACAATTTCACATCTTCATGAGCAACACTGCCCCGATGTACTGTCTTTAAATTACACACATGCCCTCACACGCACCTACACCCACACACACACACACACACACACAGAGCTGACAACACGTAATAAAGATCAGGTGTGAGTGTGTTTTTCTCACAGGTGAATTTCTTTTTAACAGTGTTAGGCCTTGAGCAAAAGTGCTCATCAAATTAAAATGACTTTTTCATTTGATTATGTCGCGACGTCCCTGACGGTCTCTCTGTTTGTGTTCATGTCTCTGTTCATGTATCAGATCAGGGCCGAGCATCAAGGCTCAAAACATTTTTGGTAAAGACAGAAATGTGTGTATATCGCTCAACATTGAAGTAACAGTAAAGTAAAGTCAACTTAATTGTCAATCAGGGGGAAATTTGCTTTGGCCAGAGTACTGCAGTCCATTGCTTAAAAGTTTTAAAAAGACATGATCATATGATCACATAAAAAAACACTGTCCCTAAAAAACAGAAAAAACATCACATAAAAGGTATCCACACTGGTTTAAAAATAAGTTAATAAGTTAGATTGCACATTGATCTATTGCACTAGTTTATTCTCGTTCAACAGCTTAATGGAGGCTGGAACAAGTGATAACTTAAAGTGGTTTGATCTGCTACATGTGCCTGGTGTGAATCTTTTTTGTATCACTTCCGGGTTTCAAATGAAAATCTCACCTATGTTTGATTAGATTTTATCATGCATAGATCAACAAAGGAGGTCATATTATTATGTTGTTAATGTCTCTGCACTGAGGACCAGAATCAATCCTCAGTGCAAGTCTGTGTTTCTAATTAGTTGACTTTTCTCACCCTGAACACAGTCTCAGATCCTCAGGCAGGAACTTGTTTGGAGACATAAGACTAAAAAGGAAAAGGACAGATGATGAAAGATGAACTTGGACTTTAAAAATATTTTTGCTTTAAATTTCTTTAATTCCTGTCAAAAAGCTTTGGAATTATCTCATCAATGCTGAGGAATTTGTCTGCACAGTAAACTTATGTTTACTGTGATTAGATGGGATTTGACATAACTTTGGGTTCTTTTGCTTTATCAGAGAAAGATAATGTTGTGACGTTTGATATCAGTAGAGTAGAGATGACCAGTCTCATGCCAGTAGATATGTGAGGTTTTACTCACATACAGGAGACAGCTGCCTCCATCACATCTCGCGCCGCCTTCACCTCCTGACAAAATCCCTTTTTGATTTCACAGAAAACATAATTTTTCTAACAAGCAATAAACTTGATGGGTTTGGTGTTTGTAACTGCATGACTGCGCCAGCGATGCCATACTATTATTAGGCAAAGCCATCCAAAATTACAAAATAATATGATTGAGCTCGATTTTGTAATTGCAGAAGCAAAGTGTCTGATGGTGACCTGATTTTGTGGCTCTTCAACACATTGAAAAGTTTCTCAAGCAGAAGGACCAGCTGCCCCCCAAAAGAAAAGAAGACAACCATAAACTTGCTGAAATGCTGACGTTAAGCAGGTGTAATGTTTTAGCATGTTTGCATTTTTTAACATTTGCTAGTTAGCGCTACACACAAAGTCCAGCTAAGGCTAAACGACTTTAGCTTTGCATTAACCAAGATAAACCACCTCTGCATCAATGTTCACAGCCATCGATCCAATAGTTGCTCTAACTTGTTATGAAAAACAAAACTTCAAGGTGGCGCTACAGAAAAGAAAAAAAAACAGGGGATCACTAAATTTCATGGTAATCTCTGCTCAGACATGGAGAGTTTCTGTGTGGACCGACAGCAGTGGAGTCACAGACTAACAAACTGCCACAGAGCCAAGCTGCTGAGCATTTCAAACAATATCCCGCCCTCCTTTCATGGTTGTTTTTCAACCCCAGGCAGGGTCTTGTTTGTTGCTTACCATGGCTGCAGCGCCAAACAAAGAGCTAGACATGAGGAGAGAGAGAGCGATAGAGGAGATGGTGGGGATGGTGAGGGGGGCTGCATCAGGACAGGGAGCAGCTCATGGGAGAATTAGAAAGACATGACAGAAAGAGACACAGGGGTGGAGGAAGAGATGAAGTGTCATGTCCTTTCTGATGTACATGTCTCTCTCTGTGGCTAAGCACTCGTTTCTTGGTGTGGGAGGTAAAGGTGGGAGAAAAACAGAGTAGAGAGTGACTTGTGAAAGTGAGGGGACGACAGGATAGAAATCAGAGGCAGACAGAGTCAAGGGAGAGAAGGAGAGAAAATTAAAAATAGAGGAGATTGAGAAATATTGTACGGTTTTATGACGAGTCCACGGAGCAGCGTCTGACAGGAACTTTTTCTTTCTGCTTCCCGACGTCCTGTCTCTTTGAAACGCTCCTCATCTCTTGGGGCAGGCCAGGCGAGACAGGAGTGAAGGATGCAGGAAGAGAAACAAAAGAACGGGAGAGAGGCAGGAAGCAGTGTAGCTGTAGGTAAAAAAAAAAAGAAAAAGAAAGAAAAAGAAAAAGAAAAGAAAAGATGAAGAGGAAGACAAAAGGCGTGAAGCGAGAGATCCAAGAAAACGGTAAGCAGGAGGTGGTGAGCGGAGGGAGAGATAGAGAGTTGACAATGCAACCCATCACCCAACCAAGCTCGCCTCTTTTCCTATCATCCCATCCCATCTCACCCTGTCACGGAACGAGCCAAGCAGAATGAAAAACGAGGGAAATAAGAGAAAGGGAGGGGGGGGGGGGAGAGAAGGAGATGAAAAGTGCGGTGTGAGCGAGGCAGCGAGGCGAGTTTGACCATACTGTACTGAAATATCGCCCTCCTCCATCTCCGTTTTTATTTTCCCACGCAGGTGAATCCTGGGAGAATAAGAGAGAATTCATCGCCCTCTTTCATCTCCCGGTTTGTTAGCGACGCCCGAAATCTGTCCATCATTTTTTTTTTACTGTTATGAATCATTCACATTGACGCGTACAGCACACCTCCACATGATGTTGAGGCCTTTAACAGGGAAATATTAACTCACAACGAATCTCCTCCATCGCTCGTCTTGAGCTATTATGAGATTGCTTTTATGATTATGGTTTATCTGATTCACGTGGCAATAAAATTTAAAGCTTAAAAAGCCTCCAAAAAAAGGAAATCACTAACGGTGAAATTTATTTTTATGGCACCTTCTTAACAGCATAACAATGTGCTTTACAACAAAATGAAAGTACAAGAGGCGCATTAAATAAGATACTAATAAAACAGTGGATACAGACACAGAGAATAAAAACTCAGACAAAGAGGCCAACAAAAACTGTGATAAAAGGTGGAGAATAGTGTATAAACAGCGATCGGCAAACAGCAAATAAAGCTGCTCCAGGAATTAAGAGGAAGGGAAGTACTGTTTTCAGGTCAGCACATGCACAATGGAGTATATAAACCTCCAGCTCAAGGTAAAAAACAAGACGTGTTCAGAGTGTTTCCAGAAATATTATATAAATCTACTGTATTTGGCACAGAGCTGGGTGTTTATTGAGAGAGGTCAGGTCCTTCCTGGCAGGTTTTTACACAGGCAACCGCAGATAAATAAGCTTTTAAAATATCTTAGGAACAACAACTGCACTTACATTCAGCATGTAATCTAAAAACACTCACCTGCAAAGTGAGAAGTCAACGTGTCTCTCACTGCACACTCTTCACCTTTTTTTTTAATAAATCCAGACAGAACAGTATGATGATATTTTGCGCGGCAGTGTCTGTCAACTCAGTACACACATTTTTGTTTTATTATGAAAATAGGACTAGAATACTACAGTTGTATTTCTGACTGTGTTGTCTTGTTCCTTGACAATGACACTGTGCAAACAATAAAAACAATGTAAGGATATATTTTGTGTATTTTTACCCTCAAAATATCGCAAAATGTTTAAAATGAATCAAATATTGCAATAATATCAAATTGCAATGACATCGTATCATGATAATATCGTATTAGTGATTCACACCTCTACCTCTTAGAGAGAAAACACAAAAAATAAAGATGAGAAGTGTGCGTGTAGAGGGTGTAATATCAAAAAAAAAGTGAGACTAAGAGTGTGTAATCCGTGTGGGTACTTTATAATTAGCTGACAAAGCTGACAAGAAGCCCAGCTAGTGACTGAAGCATTAGATTAAACAATGTTCTGTTTTTTAACAACCACGACCACACGCTCCAGCGCTCTGAGAGTGCAATCATAAAAGCACACACACACATATACATACACACATACACACACGCATAGCCATGTCAAACAAGTACGTAGGTACGCACACACCCACCCTAACCTTCCACGAGTGCCACAGCGCTGCACCACCACTGACTCTTGACAACAGTCTAATTGGTAATTATTCACATGCGCCCCTCCTGGGAACCCACAATCCTAATGAAACTGCTTTGGTGTCTGGTGTGCAGACAGGTCTTTAGCGCACACACACACACACAGAAATAGACTCATGAGCATACAAACACACACACGGCAAAAACTCGGGGTGCGCAAGAGGTCATGAAGGTCAAGAGGTAAGCCAGAGGTTAAGGATGGATGAAAATCAGACGGCGGGTGTGGGATAATTAACTTGACCCTTGGTGCTGACATTGACCCTGCTTACAAAGAGCGTATCAGTGGGACATTGTTGGTGACTAATAGAAAATGATTCATGCATGAACGCTGCATAAGTCAGGCCTTAATTACATGTTTGCTTTGCTTGTGGAAAAACTCACATCTGCAATTTCTTTTCCATGTTGTTGTTGTTTCTTTAATAAAAGTGGAACATGAGTTTTATTCTGAAAAGTCACAAAAAAGTGAATGTTAAAGGTTAATGGGAACCATCTAGAAACGCAAGGTTTTTGCACGGGACGTGAACGATATGGATTACACTCGTCTTATGAGTGCGTGCTGAATGTCGTGTCATAATTACACGAGGCATAATGAGTCACTAATGCCTGGCTTTAGTGTCATTTCGACAGCATGTGACAAGGTTGGCAGCCATTTTTAGATCCAATAAGATGGCTAAAAAGGGCCCCACTGATTGCCGTTATGTTATAATCAACCCATTTGCATATCATCACATTTGATGAGGTAGATTACTTGGCACAGAAATCTAGGACTTATAATATCAGGGTGGATGATGGCAAGAGCCAGAGAGGAGGGGTGGTGGTGGTGGTGGAGGTGGAGGGGGGCGTGGGGGGAGATTGGCAGAGAGACAGCTGTGGGAAAACAGCAGAGGAAACTAACAGAAAGTGGAAAAGTCAAGTTGAACTTTTTTCAAAGACGAGCGGACATTCATCCTGGAAAACATCTGATGAAACACAGGAAGCTGCTGTTTGAAGGGGACTGAGAGAATCAGCGACGTCGATCACAACGAATTAAGCCAACGTGACAAAGTGTGCACAGATTCACTTTTTGAATTATTTGCCTCCTCACCGAACAGAACGAGTTCTCATAAACCCGCCTTGTGTCTGTGACAGCACATTCACCGTATCTGCCTGTTTCTGCTTGATAAGTCCAACACATAAAGTGCTGTGAAACGGGAGCAGCGTGTCAGGTTTTGCAAGTACTTACAGTTCTTTTAAAGGACAGCTGGTATAAATACAGTGTGTGTTTACTAAAGGAGAAATATCTGCAGTCCAAAAATGTACAGAAGTGGAGGTTTGACATCAGTGCTGTATAGGGATGGGTACTTTTCACATTTAAACCAATACTTAAACCGATAGCACTGATACCCAGTTCCTGGAAACCTGCTTTCGGTACTTTTTTATGTGTATGTGTTGTAATTTTGTTAATAAAAAAAGTGTCAAAACTTCTGAATTTTGAATATTTATTTTTATGGTTTGGTATAAACAAGCAAAGTTGGCATAATGAGGAGTCTTCCTTAGCAGCAATAGCCGGATCTCTGTTTAAACATAGGGTTAGGTGAGGGTTAGGGGTTCTGGTCCGATTCACTAACATTAATTCTCGTCCCAAACCCGGCTAAAAGAAGAGGACGCCCGAGGCCCAACCGG
Source organism: Trachurus trachurus (assembly GCF_905171665.1). Taxonomy (NCBI): domain Eukaryota; kingdom Metazoa; phylum Chordata; class Actinopteri; order Carangiformes; family Carangidae; genus Trachurus; species Trachurus trachurus. The sequence goes on along the minus strand of NC_139904.1, from coordinate 12,767,588 downwards.
ACCCGAGTCATTTGTATATGAGACAGCTCCGTTGTCAACATGTTTGTGAGAAATAGAGAGCGGGGCAAGGAGGGGCAATGCACCAGATCCACTACCTCACGGACACAAGGGTTTGTTCAGGTATTGAAATATGGTACAATTTGATTTTACGTGAATCGATATTCTGAAATTACTGTGGGAATTTGGTTGGTATACCAATAAAAGTACTGAATATGGTACTCATCCCTAGTGCTGTACTGTATGGATTTTTATTTCCACTTCACATTTCAGGGGAAAGTATTTAACAGCTCTTTCAAATTAAACAAGAACATATTGCCCTTCAGGACGACTCATTAGTGTTTTCTGGCCTGACACCGCCACAGTGATATTGATGCCTTCAAAATGAATTAACAGTGCAAATACGAAGCTGTTAGCTCATCTGACACCACTCCAGTTCGGTCAGGGGCAGGTTGGTTATAGGTTAAGGAACTAAATGTGGGTGGGAACATGTACCACCTGGATCTGGTTCTAACAGCGGTCATGGGTTTGAACCTGACCCATGGGCCCATCTCTCTCCCTGACTCCCTATATTTCTGTCTGTACATCTAAATAAAGGCATGAATAAAATATCTGACAAAAAGGAACCAAAGTTAGGAGAGAGAACAAGGAGGACAACAACAGCCTCTTGTGTCAAAGTCTGGCGTTTTGTGACCCTGACCTCCTCCTTCTATGGATTTTTTCGCTCACTGTGTCACAGTTTCCTCTTCTGCTCCCGGAGGATAAGAGTCATAATTCTTGGAGCTGCTGCAGGGGTTTGTCACTTCAACGTAAACATACTGGATGTCGATATTTAGCCATTTGCTGAGATGACGGATGCTGGTGTTTTTCCTCTGGAAGGTTTAAGCACAATCTTCACGTACTTTTTTTTTTTTTTTTTTTTTTTTTTTTTTTAAGCAGCTAGTTATGAGTTTCCTGATAGATTTAGATTTAAAACTGAAACAGGTAAAAGAAAAAAAGTATCTCCAAAATGTGAACCTTTCCTGAACTTGTTTCAAACTGATGACACATTATTTTCTACATTTCCCAAGCGAGTTTTTTTTTAAAGGGATGAAAATGTAACAAATGCAGGAATTGGAAATGACTGGATATGTTTGACATTTTTACATTTTATACTGTAATTGGGATCCTATACATGTCCAAGTTTGGGTATCGTTTTTCATTTAGCATCTTTCTGGGAGGCTGATGATCTCATTAAATCCAACTTTGGGTCATTTTCAAGAAGTACCTGTTAATCAATCAAACACAAGTCCTTATAGAAAAGTATCGCCACTTGGCAGCTGTCTTGACAGCCATCTTGGCAAAGCCTCTGAGCAGTTCATTCAGGCTAACAAGATCAGACTTCCATCTAAATGTATGGCCAGCTATAAATAAAAGGTTTATGTGCCTATTCACCATTCACAGCTGATTAAAAAAAACAAAAACAAAAAAAAACACCTCAAAAGTTTGGTGATTCTGCCCCAGATAAGGTTGACAACACTTTAACAGGTGCCATTTACGTCACTACAATGATTGTTTTAATGTTTCCTGTTATAAAGACTGCGTTTGTTTGTGTAAAACATCATCTTTGGACTGTTTCTAATCAGGATAATGTAAATTGTTTTCAGGTCTTGTGATCTCCGCGGTACATTTAAATGTCATTCTATCTTATCTGACTTTCACATTTAATCATATGTTTTTTCCGCTTTCACTTTTGAGTCCTTCTCCAGTCATTGCCACCACATCAGTGAGTTAGTGAGGAAGCCCTGACATGCACTGACATGTATTTGGAAACTTTTTTCTGAGCAGAGCTTACCTGTCTGGATAAGTGGGCAAAGAGCCATGAATGAGAACAGAAGTGAAAACATGGAAGGTGCCAGTATCAGCTGGATAGGATTAAGTTCGGTTCACAGCCTTTGTCACAACGACACCCCCCAACCCTCAACCCCCCTCTCTTTTCTCTCTCCCTATTGTCTCCGAGTATAGGCCGACTACTATATTCCTGGATTAAAGGGAAAATGAAAATAAATGATTAATGCGGTAACCTACAGTAATCCTAAAGTTTAGCCCTGCTAAATTGTGTCTGTGTCTGTGGAGAGGAGAATATATGGTGGATGGTGGAGCTGTTGGTAATATAGGAGGCAAAACATGTATTCAGCATCAGCCAAAAACAATATGGAGTTCATGAATAATATAGGAGCCTATAGGCAGGCTGCAAAAAGAAAAATGAAAACCTGTGTGAAGAGGGGGATGAAAGGAAAACAACAAGAGACAAAAGAGGAGCGGGATGATTCTCAGAAAACCAAAACCAAATATCTCAACGCTTTCTTTGACTGAAACATTTTTGTTCATGAGATTTACATAGATATTAATTAAACAGAAGCACTGGGACCATGACATGACAACAAGAGAGTGAACCACTGATAAGATCAGCCAGCACAGATAGCACGGATGCAGCTAAACATCTGGCCCCTCTCAGACTGACACACAAACCCAATGACAGCCTGCAGATGTCTGGCGTGTCTTTAAGAGTTATACTGAACACACACACATATGCATGCATGCGAACACACAAAAAGCAGATGAATCACGGTGTCATTCATTCCCCCTCAGGGTGTCATCCTGTGCACCACAGAAATGTGTCAGATTCCCTCTTTAATAAATGTGGAGGCTGCTCCCATTAATATATTTATATCAGCTTATGTACCTTGTTGAAAGCCCATCCAGGGAGATTTCAAGCTATATGAGCTTATTTCTTATCGGCTAAGACAACTGAGCATGCAAGCCCCCTCCCCTTCCTCCTTCAGCATCTTTTCTCCCCCCTCTTCCCCTGCACTCGTCTCCTTCCCTCCATTTTTTTTTTCCCTTTTCTCCACGCTGCAGAAATGGGATTTGAGCGTTCGGGGTTCACACAGCGGGCAACCAGTCTTGAGGACTAAAAGTTTCTGTTCTGTTTCAATCGTTTAGGGAAAGTTTTGAGCGAACCCACTCACAGCCTGGAGACATGCAATATGATAAGAGGGCTGGGCTCATATCTGATAACCAGCTCCACAAACACAGACCAAGAGAGGAGGACAGCCTCCGTCGGCTCATGCAACAGAAGGAAACACAGCGGCTTGTGTTACCGCCTTGCGTCCATATATAATGCGGCTTCACTTCATTCTCCCTCTGCCCAGGCTCAGAGACATAAGCACAAACACACCCACACGCTGTGGCTCGTCTTCTTTATCTCTCTCTGTAAAGTTCCACAAGGATCATGAAGTCATGAGGCACCTCGGGAGCTTTTACCAGCGCGGTCAACAAGAGCCAGAGCCGAGAGTTTTTGTGAGTCTCACCTGAGAGAAACAATATGATCAAGAACAAGACGTGCAAGTGGGAAATGTGGATGTGAATTTACAGCAGCTTTAAGCAAATACTGTATCTCTATTAGTGAGATATACCTGATATTATTGATTTAAGTTTGAGTGGAGGCGCTGTATGGGAGCATTTCCAAAAGAATTGGTGACCTGAGATGGTTTGTTACCGAGCTTTGTAATTGGTGATCAGACAAATTACATATCTATCATCATGTGATGTAGAAGAGGGAAGTGGTAGAGAAAAGACAACTCAACAATCTGAAGAACTGAAGAAATGTTGGTCTTCTATACGATTCTTGTCAGCTCTGAACATCAGTCAGAAAGATATATAAAATAAATGAAGTGTTTGCCTTGGTGGTGGGTGTGTGGGTTGGACTGAATCAATACGCCAGACGTGTTTGTTAGTAAGCTGTGTGTTCTTATTTTGTTTTGAGCATTTTCTCCGGGGGGTTTTAAAGAGACAGTGAAAGTGATGGACAGGAACGTTGGGAGACGGTGAGGGGGCGTGACAGATAGGTAGCAAAAGGATGTTAGGACTAAACCTTGATGGTACAGTACATACACTATAAGGTGTTCGGAGTTGTGGTACCCAAGACTGGTCTCGGTCTCAAGACATTTTCAAGGGCAAGACCAAGGTCAAGGTCTTGGTCTTGTCTTGAATGGTCTGCATACAGTATAACCTAACCCCTTGGTCCTGTCTTGGTCTTGGTGTGCTCTGGTCAGCATTTTTTATTTTTTATTTCTTGACTTGAATGAAACGCTAATGTTAGCATTCAGCTCAAAGCACCACTGTGCTAACTACAACCTAAAGCTGTATAGGATTAGAGTGGTTTGCTGAGTCCATAGACTTTTTTCTGTTAGTAGGATTTATTTGTTTGAGGTAGAAGACAAATTATTGTTTTGTTTGTTTTTTGTTTTTTTTTCCTCATCAGGGATTCTGTGCTTTCCGTTGGCTGTTTGCACGAATCACGTGCTCAATCCTTTTGACCCTGCTGGGATTTGGATTGGGATTTGGTTTAGGACTCAAGCAACCAGACACTGGGAGTTGGAGCATTTACTGTATTTAACTGGCCTTTGACTGGTCCCTGTGGTTTCAACGGTCCTGGAGCCTTTGACCAGAGGCATCTTGAAGCTAACTTTGAGACTCAGCAGCGTCACCTTCACCGTGTCTGTTTGCACCGTCCGGACGATCACTGGGATTATTCTCCCAGCTCAGACTGCAGCGTTTCTAAAACCGTCATGTACTGTGGTTATTATGAGGGGGGGACTGTGGGGGGGGTGACAGGGAGGTGATGCTGGGTGAGGCTGAGTTAGCGTTCATGTGTGTGTGTGTGTGTGTGTGTGTGTGTGTGTGTGTGTGTGTGTGTGTGTGTGTGTGTGTGTGTGTGTGTGAGTGTTTGTCTATGTGTGCGTATGTATGTGCCCAGGGTGACATTTACTCAGCAAATTCCTCAGAGACAAGTGCACGGTGGCGTCACACCAGCTTCCGTGGTTTCCTGTCATGGGAATTATTCCAGATGTGGTTTGTTAGGATCAAAGGGAGAGAAGAGATGATCTGTAGCGCTCGAGGGGGAAACGAGGAAGCTGAGAAAGAAAAAGAGAGAGGGAGAAGAAGAAAAGAGGAAGAGAAGAGAAGCAAGACGACAGAGAGAACGGTCATGCCACATCACTGTATGAATACCATTTCTCCTTTACCCATTAACTATTCTGCTGCTGAAATTGAGCCAAGCCTTCACTCAACACTCCACTGTATTAATTTCTAGAACATTTTCAGGGGAAATATTGTACTACCATACCTTTAAAGTAATATTGTATATACTGTATATCTTTGTAATGATGATAAAATTGTTATTCACTTTGAACTCCTGGCAGCTAGTTACTTTCTGTATATTGATGGAATAATGATTTAGTGTTGAGGATTTCCACACTAAATATTGTTGATTTACATTGTGGAGTTTCTGATGATGAAACGTTTATACTAGGGCTAGGTCGTCTGTAAGTTAATAATAATGTGTTAATACAAATTCCTTTCAACGCCACTATTTTTTTGTGACACACAATCTGTTATACTGGTCCAGTGAAGTACAGGGAGACCTTTGAGGGTTTCTGGGGAATACTTGTCATTGTTTTTGGTTAATGTATAAATGTTACATTTGCATAAAGCAGCATAACTGCCCTTAAGCTAGTGGGCATAACTATTGAATATTTGTATTGATTGATAGCACTAGTTTGAACACAATGTGCTTGATGTTATATCTGTTTCTGAGAGGCAAGACCGAGCTCCACAATTGATCTGTGGTGTTGCTGTGATAGGGAAGAAAGGGAAAAAACAAACAAAAATATCACAAATATTTCTGTGAGCTGTACATGGTCCTAGTGACAGTTTCTGACCTTTTCTGGCTTCGGACCTTTTGAAATGAATCAATACCTGCCCATAAACCCTCATCAGCAGAATATCAAAGAATTACTCGTATATTTTATGATTTTCATTTCCAGTAATTCACCAGATGTTCCCAGCAGCTGTGCTTCAGGTAGTGGTCACTCTAAGAGATCTTTATTAACGTCAGTGTGACATTGAAATGTCTTTCTCTGAGGCTCAGCCATGTAAGCTACTAAAAAATACAAAAATACAAAAATTAGGGGACCAAAGACAAAAAAAAATAGAAGTTTGGTGAAAAGAAAAAAGCAACACACTTTTTTCTTCATCCTATCACATTAATCATCTTGCAGCTTATTTAGATTTATCTAGTGACCCCTTGTGGGAGTCGCTGTCACAATGTTTTTATTACTTGTTTTGAAGATGATGATTATAATAACGATTTGTCTAATTAAAACTGTCTAATTAAAGTCCTATATAAGATTTCAGGCAGATTTTTCTTTCTGCTCTTTCAGCTGGATTTAATGGATGACTGAGTCACAGCCTGAATGTAACCCTCTCCATCACACAGTGAGAACATGAAGCATAACCAAAAGTCGGTGCTGAGTGTAAAAGTAGAAAAGCTGGGGAAGATGTCAGTGCGTCGGAGTTAGCTTTCCATCTGTGATGACACAGTGATCAAGTATGCAGAAAATAGTAAGGAAGCCTTGTTTCTAAAGCCAATTGTTTCTATAACAATGCAGGGGTGAAAGAGAGCGAACTTCAATAACATATAACCTGCATAAGCTGCAAAAGTTCTCAGACTGGAAAAGTGGTGCATCACTTAAATAAGATTACCTCTTTAAAGGGGAACTATGCAAGTCTGGTCGCTTTTTTGCTGTTTTTGGTCGCTTTTTCTCTCTACAGAGCTCCCCTTACAGCTTCAGAGTGCATATTTTCACTGTCTAAAAACCCACTGCTAACCGTAAGCGTGATCTTGCAAGGTTGGTTTTCGGCTAAGAGACGGTAGGTGGAAGGCAGAGAGTCTCCATTCTCCCTGTAACAAGTCATTTAACCATCACAATTACTCTGAAGCTCTTTAACATACAAAAATCTTGATGAAACTGTTTGTTTAATACATACATGATCAAAAAAACACTGTCTTTTTAGGATAATTATAGGGCCTGACTGCTAAATTAATCAACCGGCTGATTCAGTAGTATCAGTAACACCGTATGCTTTGGCCGATAGGGACCAATATGACGACTTTTCTGTGCCTTCAAACTTTGCAGGTGAACTGAAGACTGTCTGGGTTCAATTTAGTGGTAATGTCCTTATATTGGTTGATCCACTAGAGAAAAAGTAGGCTATTTGTGATTCAGTTTGTGATTCTCTCATTTAAATATAAGTTGGCACTACACAGCACAAAAGTGCATAATTATTCATTATAGGCTTTTGCCCTTTTTATTTTATTGACATTTTCACAGTTTACTGCAGAGCTGCACTGAGGCCATTTTGAATCCAAAAAGTTATTTATTGTTTAACTATAAATTGTGGAGCTTTCAATACATTTTAATCTTTGTGTTTGAACCATATTTGAGGGATAATTGCAAAAAATGTGCATCGGATCGATCCTTTATCAGACTTTTTTTACTCCTTAATATTAGCCCAAAAAAAATCCCATATGGATCGGGCCTTAGATGGGAGTGTGTGTCTTTTGGTCAGTTTCTATTGTTACATTTAAGATATCAACTTGTTAGTGACCAGCAGCCAGGTAGGAAGAGCCCTGCTAGACACAAAAGTTTGATATTTACTTTTCCAAAACAAAGGAAGCAAAGTAGTCATTTTGTGTGCTTTCGTTTTTCTTTTCTTTTTTTATAACATGTATTTTTAGACTTAAGTGTTTCTTTTCTTTCTAATTCAAGGGCACGGTGTGTGCATGTAAGATTGCTGAATGGCAGCCAGGCAGGTGGTGTCTGCAACAGAGGAAGCTAATGACACTTTAAGGTTTCACCACAGGGGGTTTTGCTCACTGCCGCCTGCCTGCAGCACACCGACATGTCAACTGCACTGCCCTCCCTAACACTGGTGTCATGTATATATGTGTGTGTGTGTGTGTGTGTGTGTGAGTCTCCCATGGTGCCTGGAGGGAGGAGTGGAAGGTAAAATGTATTCTGAATATCGATCGTCTGGCGTCTCTGTGGGTGTTCTGCGCCGCGGCGTTGAGTTAGGGAGCAGAGATTGATGCCTTGTCAGTCTGTTGTCGCAGCGAGGAGAGAAGCCTGTCAATGATACATAAATCTGAGGCACAAAAGGTCACAACGGGGGCAGGGGAAGAAATATACACATTGGTTATTGACTAATTTGTTGTCATATTTGTTCTCAAGTTTGTAACACTAATGAAGCGGCCCTCCGGCAAGAGCAGTTGTGGGAAATGGAGCTAATACACTCGTTTCTGTTTGTTTCTCATGACCCAGAAGAGACTTTGCTGCTGATTGAATTGACTATTATGTAAAAATAACTTTTTGCTTTTAAAGCCACAGGCCTTTAGCCTGACAAGCCAGACTATATCATTAAAATGTATAGTCTGGCAACGACCGGTAGACCTCGGCTCAATCCAGAGGGCGGGATGAAGAAGGCTGTCTTTCAAACTGCCTCTGCACGCAATAGGGTAGCGCTACGACTAATCAGAGCAAAGAGCAGGATGACATAGTCAGAGCGATTCAAACGATTCCTTTGCCAAAGCCATCTTGTCATGTTTTTCACCGTAGCAAGTATGTCGTCATCGCGTTAAGCCCGCCCAACGACTCTCTAAACAGATAGAGCACTGTGATTGGTGAACACAAACGGTGTTCGAGACTCACAAAGTTCCTATGGCTCGTTTCTAGACCGACCTGCTGAGCAAATATATTTGCTGCCGCTAGGGTGCGTCTAGATTTCTAGGCTAACAGGCCTTCTCAACAGCTACAGAGTCTACTTATCTAGTAGTTATTTTGGATAACTGTATCTCAAATGCCCCATATTTAACACTTCTCTGGTGCTTTACTTGAGGTTATGATATTGTTAAGAAGACATGTTTTATAGCTTCTCTCTGGAGATTTAGTAACAATAGGTCAGTGTCAGCCAATCAGAAGAGAGGAGGCTCTGAGAATATTTTCAACATACAAATACCAACTGACTGAAAAGTAGTTTCCAAAACAAAAGAAATATATTTTATGTATCCTAGGTTTGGTTTGTTTTTGAACAAACTTTCGATAACCTTTGCAAACCTTTGTTTTTTTGTTCGTCTTACAATTACAAATTACAAATTCTACAATTAGCCTTTCTCTCCAATGCTTATTTGGTTGGTCACGTAAATATAGAAACCAGTTGAGTTCTCTGAGTTTAGATTAACTTTTTTTTGGTTTAACGAGGTGATGCAGATGTGATAAACATGTCTAATCAGTGGTTGTAAATGTGTTGTTGTGCGGCAGACGTTGGAGGTGGCCGCCCACCACCTCCAATAAATTCCCAACCTGTGTGGAACAAAAGCAGGAGCAAAAGAAACAAAGCAAAACCAGGATTCGCATTAGCATCTAATTGTAGCAGTTTTAGGATCATTTAGTCAGAGGTTTGTTTACTCTACTCTACCAGCTCTTCCTGAACAGATGTGCTGCACTACCCTATTGAGTTCATTCAGATTCTCGACAGACTGGAGCGGGTGACAAACAACAGAAGCTTCATTAAATTCAAAGAGCCTCCCTCACAGTTGTAATAACACACGGCAGAACTTGCACCTTAAATACCTTCATATTCACGTCGCTAACACCCAGGTTTCAGCTTGTTTACAGTTGCGATCTGAGCTCTAGGAGAGTTGGTTTGGTTTATTCATTCATACATGATTGATGCCTCTTTATCACTTACATTTAATGTGGATGGTGTTAGTGTTACACCCAGTCTGTTTTGCTAAATGATGCTGTAAACACAATTTTTTTTTTTTGTGAAAAAGGTAACTGTGTGGTGGGTGTTGCATTGTGCAATCACCAGGATGCCAGCTATCTGTAATCTTTTAAATACCATACGGTCGGCGATGGTGTCTGTGAATGTGACGGTCAGTATAAAGAGAAAACCAGTCATGGAAAAGAGTTTCCTGAAAAGAAGCAGCTAAATGCTCCTCCCAAAAAAATGTGGGGCACAGCAGCAGCGGCAGCAATGCGAGCGGAGCCTCTCTGCTGATGGGAGCGTGGGAGCAGGACATAGCACTCGCTCGCGTGATGAGGGCGCAAATAGCAGGAGAGAGTGAGAGCTGGATGAGATGGGGTTGCTGAAAGGTACTATAAATACACAGCTGTCACAGAAATGACTCCCCCCCTCCCAATTTCGAATAAGTGCAGTTGCCGATTTTGCCATTAAATTTGAGCATGTAAATGTATTGATTCATTCTGCAGGACCGAGGTCGATGGAGAAAAAAAAGGCAGGAGATGCTGGGCGGTGGTAAGAAAATGTGTTTTGGATGCCGGGTAATGCATCACTATCACTCCCATCAGCTGTGATAGTATTGTTGCTGCCTCCTGTGAGGGGGTCACAACCTGCATATTTAATTTATCATAGGTTTTACATGGGAAGTTGCTTCCTGACATAACCTGGGCCTGGGATCAAGCCACCAACACAAGGATCAACGGGATCAGCCACGACCCCAGTTATTTTAACACTGTAGTCAACTAAATTAACCACTGGGATCTCTGGATGCAGCATTAAAGGTAAAAACAGGTCCAAAGGGCAACAAACGTTGACGCCACTTTATTTGAAATGGTTCAAAGCTGTAATGATGACTCTGATGATCCCTCTTCGCACAGGCAATTGGTGAGTGTGCAGAATAACAGGCAGTTAAAGCCGAACCAGGAAGCTGTGGTGTTTATACGTTGTAGTGGATGTTGATAATGGACATTTTTGGTTGTAATTTTAATCATAGCTTTCTCTTTTTTAGTATTTATATATTAAACAGTGTCAAAATTCTGAGTGCTACAGACCTAATAAACCAGACAGAGGCACCAAAACAAAACCCATGTAATAAATAACATATAAACAAGATGTACTCTCCCCCTGTAGGACTGAAGCTGGCTTTAAAACTAAAAGAACAATCTCATCCAACCTGATCCAGTGTCAGTTTCCTTTTTATTAAAACGACACCCCCACCTCATCCTACACTGCTAATGTATCACTTCCTGTTTATTTTCTGTCCCAGTCTTTTTGCAGTGCGTACAGCTTCAGTACTTTATGGCTCAGAATCTGAAGTGAGCTAATATAAAGGTGGCAACAAAGTCAAATCAAAAGACACTCACACAAAGGAGGGGAAGGTGGAGGAGAGGGTCAGGGTCTCACTCTCTTCTTCTGTGTCTCCCATCACCCTGGGCCTCTGGTGGATTAATCTGTGATTCCAAAGATGTGGTTTTATGGGGTCTATGAGAAATTATTCATGAGACGACACACACCGCAGCAGCAGCGGGGGTCCTGCTGGAGCTGATCACTGGGCTGAATACCATCAGAGATGTTTGGCACGTGACCGTCACAGGTAAGGCACTTCAAGTGGACCCCACCCCTGCACTCGACTATCCTCTCCGCCTTCGTCAACCACTTCGCTCTCACCAGAACCTCCTGCCAATGTTTATTCAAAGGATTATTTAAAGGATAACAGCTGCAGCCGTAATTTTGCTGTCTTTCTTTTTTCTTTTTTTTTCCCTCCCGTTGTCATTATGGCTAATGAAAAGTCTTCTGCTTGCTGAGCTGCTGCAGCTTCGCTCTTCCTCCCAGTTGTGTTCTCCTGTTGTTCTCAGAAATCCATTAAAATAGCTCACAGCGACGCTGCTGCCTTAGTTAATATAATACGCCCTGCTGATCGGCACATGTATTGCGCTTTTTAAGTAATTGAACAAGTCATTATTCTGTTTAGATGAGTATTTTCCTAATTTAAGAGGGCAATCTGGCTCAAAGATATCGTGACAATCTTTTAGTCTATACAATCACAATCCACTCTGATTTTATTGTGAAAGTCCTGACTGGGAGCTGTGAGTCGTATCTTCTTTTCGTTTGCTCGCCACTGTAATTCTATTCTCCGACAAACTCTATTACACTTAGTTCACACAGAGAATTAATTCAAACAGGGCTCTCATATATTTGATAGTGGTTCTTTTTCTGCTAAGGTTGAAAACTGGTTCATGTGGCACTACACCATTTCGATGCAGAGGCTCTAACAAAGCCACAGAGCTGTTAGACTGTCAGTAAACTAGAAACATGTTTGGGCTTTCTGTGTTCACACTGTCCTCAGTAAAAAGCTGCCGTCCTTAATGACAAGCAGCAAACATTCCTGACATTTTATCATCTCGGAGCCGTCGTGATGGTCAGAGGCAGCAAAGTGTGGCCTCATTTCACATCACAGCTGACGTGGACGACAGCTAATTTATTTATTTATTTAAAAGGATGCTCATTAGCTGTTGCCAATGGCACAAGCTACTCTTCCTGGGGTCCGAAAAAACCTTACATCAAAAAAAGATCATATTTTTAATATCATATCAGTCAAATAGACATCTTAATACAGTGTTTATAACAGCACATTGGTGCTGTGTAATCTTACATTTTACGCCTTACATTTGATTGGATTTAAACAAGTTGATATTGGTCTTCATAGCAATTCATTTAACAGGAACAAAACAAGGATAAGACATTATGCTTGCCAGACTGGAAAAAAACCTGCCCTCTGATTCCACAAAAGAAGCTCCGCCAGTTCCTTTCTCCCAATTATTTAATTTAGTGTTCTCCAAAGTTCTCTGCCATCTTGCTTTATGACGTTTATTATATTCCTATAATATTCTTTTTTCATTGTTTTATTCAGTTTCGTAACTTGATTCCGCAATTGTCTATTCCCAACCGAACCAGACTTCACCAATATGGATTTAGCTTAATCTCTTTTGTTCATGAGGTCTTTTAAAGACCCATTCAACCATGGAGCTGGTCTGGATTTAACTGTACACTTCCTCATTGGAGCATGTTTATCAACACTCCTCATAAAGATATGCAAGGAGGCCTCTGGCTCAAGAGAAGCGCACACCTCAGTCCAGCTAATGATGCTGCTATGTTACTGTAGCAGCCAAGGTGAAAGAGAGGAAGAGTTACTCGGCTTTACAAGGCCATGTTGGGACTTTTCAGATTCTCCTCAGAGCATCCAAATGGTTGTAGACATCTTTGCTTCTGCCTAATCTGTAATTGAACTGCTCCCCCACTTCTACAAACAGCACTTCACCATCCTTGGTAATGCCACAAACAGTTATTGGTGCTGATGAGGATGGTGAAAATCATAGATGTTTCCCTTTAATTGAAAAGGAGCAATCAGGGGGCAAATATCTGTTTATTCTGTCATTCATCACCTTGCAGCTCACAGGCTGCTGCTCCACACAGCCTTTAACAATAGGAGCCAATCATGAAAGATTTCGAGTGGCGCTCCGTGGAGACCGAGGGCCTGTCATTGTAAGAATGTGTATGTGTGTGTGTGTGTGTGTGTGTGTGTGAGCGTGTTTGAAGGGATCATCTATTTTTTTTCTGTCATCATGTTGGACAAGAACAACAGAGTGTTCTGATCAATGCTAATGGTGTGTGTGCATGTGTGTGCGTGTGTGTGTGTGTGTGTGTGCGTGTGTGTGTGTGTGTGTGTGTGTGTGTGTGTGTGTGTGTGTGTGTGTGTGTGTGTGTGTGTGTGTGTGTGTGTGTGTGTGTGTGTGTGTGTGTGTGTGTGTGTGTGTGTGTGTGTGTGTGTGTGTGTGTGTGTGTGCATGTCTTGCACCAAAAAGTCCTTCCTGCCTTTCTGTGTTTAAGGAAATTGCTATTGATGAGCTTCTCTGCAGAGAATGGCCACATGCAGTTTTAGGCAGTATGCAGCATTAATGCAGACTGTCATTTAGTCCATTTATTCCTCTGGGAATCTGAGCACACCACACTTACACTCCTACACTGGAGGAGTACTGCTCCTTTTCTGAACATCTGCAGTACAGGGATACTATATTTCATATACAGTGTAATTGCAGAAAATGTACAGTAGTATTCAAGTATTTCATAATTAATCAGACTCACGACGGTACTTTGGTTTGGTTCTTTGGGCCAGATAATGGACAGTTGCTTATCGTCGTCTCCACACCGACTTATTGTCTATCAATGCAAACAAGAAACTCCTCATTAAATGTGGTCATTTTATGTATGGGAGATTGCATCCAGACTTAAATCAGTTCAAACATACTGTAGAAACAGGAAAAAAGGCTTTATCAGTTCCCTTTGAATACACTGATGAATCAGGGAAAATTAGGAACCACTTTGCAATAAGACTAAAACCGTGTAAAGGATTTATGATTTTTTTATGATTAGGTTTTTTAGTTCTGCCATTAATATGTTATTAATCATAAAGTTATGACACAGTCTTCATACATTGATGGAGGCTCACTATTTGGCAAGATCAACTAAATGTGTGCTGCTCGTTGACCTTAATAAATTACTGGTAAAACGAGCCTTAGTGTAAAATATGAACATTATCATTTATAAATGAGTTCCAATAAGGCTCCCTTTACCAGTTATATGCAAAAAATACATCAGTAGTATAAAGAAGAAAATTAAAACTATTACATTGCCTTTATTTAAGATGTTTTATATCAATAACAACTGAATTAAAGTCCTAATTATGAGTTATTTATGAGGTAGTCTTATTGTAAAGTGACATAATCTTATTAATATAAACATAACAGACACAGATAACCTCAGCGACAGTAGGTGGGTTCAATCGTTGTTTACCTTTTGAATTCATATTAAAATCACATCCTTAAACTTCACATCCTGTGGTTCAGTTCATTTTCTTTTCACACCACAAACAAAACGCCCCAGAGATCACCTGGAGCTGAACCAAAGAGCAGCCTCTCAGGTGGGTCAGCGCGAAAATGATGCCAATACTCAGTTTAGGTGTCGCCTATTGTTCTCCTGATTATTCACAGGGACGCAGGAAAAAAAAAAAGAAAAAAAAGATAAGCAAGTAGGAAGCGTGACCAAACAAACACAGTTAGCCCATTTATGCGTGCACACACGTGCAAACACACAATCTCCCGGAGGAGCAGAGTGTTGTTTCAACCTGAAGCCTCGTCTTTGCTCTGCAGCACCTGACCAAACCAAGACTTGGAAATTATGCACTGTCAGCTCCGACAATAAATAAGGGTGGTTATAGATGTTGTAAAGGTGGCAATGCAGGAAAGAAATCGATGCAGCTCTGTGTCACAAATCTGTGATAAACCACCACCAACCCCCCTCCTGCCTGCACTATTTATTAAATACATCTATAGTTTTAACCTCCCAGTGTCTTAACAATCTATTTTATACATCATTTCCTCATGTTGCATGTAAAATGAATGAGCCCACTGTTTGGAGAAGACGTGGTGAGACCGTGTTCGGCATAAATCCGAGCGTTCCCTCACGTGGGTGTGTGATAGTGAAATTTTCCCGGATTGGAGAAACAATGAATTCAGACCATCATTGAATTAATTCAGATGTGGGTAGAAGTGAAACACTAATCAGGTCTCCAGAAGAGCTCAGACAATGTTAGCGAGCAGCTTCCAGTCCTCATTAAAACCACAAGCCGCGATGTCTATGTAGAAAGGTTAGGTGTGTGTGTGTGTGTGTGTGTGTGTGTGTGTGTGTGTGTGTATGTGTGTGTGTGTGGATATCATGTCTTCAGGCATGTTTTACGCCTGCGTGCTGCGTTCAAGTGCGTATCCGTGTATGAGCAAAGAGAAACAACAAATTCAAGTGCTGATATTTGCAATCCAGAATCACAGAAACAAAAGCCAGCCCTCGGGATATTCTTCCAGTGAAAACTTCCTCTGTTATCTAATGGATTTGCACGACCTCAACAGGTGACCCCAGACAGAGTGACACCCACACCTCTCATGAAAGAACATGAGAACGCAAATGATTTTTTAATTTCCCCTTTTCAGGCAGTTTCACTTCATTGATTACTCAGAAAAGCCTAAAGGCAAAAAAAAAAAAAATCCATTATTGCCATCTGATCAGCATAAATGTGTGTATTTCAACACACACGTTTTCACTTTCTTTAAGTCATATGTGACCTCCCAACTACCCCACACTTCCCCCGAGGGCTCCTGAAGCTTAAGAACCATTATCTTAACTCAATCAATATTTAGTAACGTTAGTATATTTCATCCTCATTGTCGCTTACAGTGAAATGGACAAAAGAGGGACAAATGGGAGCAACCTGAAATGATAATACCACATCAATTTTTAGTATTTGTTTCTGTTGTTGCAGGAATAAAATAGAGAAAAAATGAAATAAATAGAAGAGTAGCTGGATTTCCCACATGTTGTCAGTTGTTGGAGTCCAACAAGCGAGGAACTACTTAACAGCTGTTGAGTAAGTGTTGCCAAAAAAATGGATACGACGACACTCATCAATACAAAAAAAAAGTATTGGTATCATTTGTAGTATCAGTCCCAACAGTGGTGTATTTGCTTCTTCTACTTCTAGTACTTTCCTGGTATCCCTATCGAGTTTGAAACTCTATTGTATTCTTTATGTATTGACAAATATTTCTTATAAAGACAGACAAAATGGTCTAGTGACACGCCGACTGGCTTCCAGCACTTCTCAAACTGCAGCGTATTGTTGTTTCTCCTCTTTGTCACTCTCCTCCTATGTCATACGACAGACGAAAGGTTCATACAATCGATCACGTCTCCTCTCCACAACAGTTTCCTACTCAAACTTCCCTGGTGGTTCTGTGTAACAAACCATCTGTTACATCAGGTTAAAGAATAGCAGCGAAAAACAAAACACAAAAACACCAGAAAAAGAAAAACACACATAATGTGAAAACCATCCGTCTTAAAACCAAGGACATCACTCCCACATCCTGGTATAATGAGCCAAAAAAAAAAAAAAAAAAATCCAGCTGCCAATCCACAATCCTGCACACTTTCTATTTCATGGAAAATCCACCAACTCCCCCGCCCGCCCCCCCTGCTGTCAGAGAGGCCGTCCTGTAAGCCATGCCTCTGCGGGGGGGCCCTGTGTGAAGCTCTGTATCCTGTCTGTCACTGACTGTGGCGAGCGCTGTTTGTTTGGCGTCTGAATGAAATGTGTTTGGGAGAAACCTGAGCATCCGATCGGCTGTTTGTGTGAGTGATAGACTCGATCGATCGTGCGCCGTGTTGATAGGCAATGTTATTGAGCCGAAGCCCCGGAGGAGACAATGGAAGGGATGTGGCGTTATGATGTCAGCAGGACCCACAGCCAATCAGAGTGGTGACGGGAGGGAAAGGAGGAAAGACAGACAGACAGGTAGAGAGAGGTCATCAGTTATACTGTGTCAGCTATTTCTGTGTGTGTATGTGGGGGGTGGAGGGGGGGGGGGGGGGTCTGGGTTTAATTTCACCCCTATACACACACACACCTGGAAGATATATCACTTCCATCCACAGCACCGACACAGCCTCTGTGTGTGTGTGTGTGTGTGTGTGTGTGTGTGTGTGTGTGTGTGTGTGTGTGTGTGTGTGTGTGTGTGTGTGTTTTAAAGCCCGTGGCCAGTTCTTTATTATCTCTTTGTGACATTCTGCCAGTGTAACTCAAAAACACAGAGAAACCAGCTACTAATTAGTTGACAAGAAAATTAATTAGTCCTTTAATTACTGAGTCAAAAGTGGCTTTTAGCTGCTCCAGAGCCCCCACACCCATTCATCACTTCCTATATACACAACAAAACATTGTGCTTTAATAAGTGCAAAGCCGTTGGTGGTTCAAAGGGATTTACTGACCATTAGCAGCTAGCTTAGCGTTAGCTTGAGTAACCTGTGGAGGGGGGGTGAAGCCGTGGGGTTCAAACACCGTCCCCTAATCTGGACTAAACCATCTTATTCCTGAATGACACAATATTCACTGGAGGACCCTTCACTATGACACATGAGTCCAAGTTCGTACTTTATTGAATAAAATGTATCAGCGGTGGCAGCTACAACAGATGAGATATTAAAAAAGAAGTTAGGTCATTATGTGGAAGAGAGCCACACACACACACACACACACACACACACCAACAGTGACACAGTAACTGCCGTCAGATGAGAGGGATCAAGATAAGAATCATTATGTGATAACAGGCTACGATCATTAGACGATAACTGGGAGAGGAAAGTTGTTTTTTCTTTTTTTTCTCCCCATATTTTGACATCATCCTGAGGACACGCACCAATCCCATCTAATGTACAGGAACAAGATAATGACATTAAATCTCATGGAAAAGTGATGTAAGGCATTATCGCTCACATCAAAGAGATGAGATTGGAGATTTGTGCATGTGAAGCATGGCAACAGGATTACATCCTATGTACTTGTCAGATAAAGACAGGTGGTATTTTACAGCGTGCTGCTCTGGGTAAGCGCTTTATGTGAAAACACAAGCTATAGGTCCATTCAATACTGTATAGGCTATAACCTGAAAGAGACATTTCATTCTCTTGTTGTCTTCTCCCTTCTTGTTTATCTACCATTTTCATAACATATCTCTTGTGGAGTTTTCAACTGACACATTTGTGAGCAACTAATATGATGAAGCTCTTTTGAGCAGATGTGGCTCAGGTGGTGGATCAGGTCGGCTGTTCCATCAGTGAATGAATGTGAATGCGGCCGGCAGGTAGTGTAAAGAGCTTTGAGACTATTCAATATTTGATCCACATAATTCCTTGGTGGGGAATTTCTTTATATATGTTTGTTTATTTATCTAGATAATATGGTATATTACTGTAGGACCACTGCATGTTATAAAAGAAAAGTTCAAGCTCGAGTTTAGAGTCGCAAATTTACAAAAAAAAAAAAAGTTAAACAGTCAAAATGTATTCGAAAAAACTTTATCCGAGCCATCATAGTCAAATCCATAACCTACCAACTTCATTCCTCTGACCATGTAAACTGACCTGATGCAGCCATGTTCCTGTTCATGAAGCCGTAGACTGTTCCCCGGTGGAGCCTTCCCTCTTCCAGCCTTGAAACCTTCATAAGAACAAAAAAAAGAAAACAAACAAAAATACAAATTACTTGAGATTAAGCTCTCCTCTCTTCCAATTTGTTTTGTACTTCTCGAGGCTGTATGTATGGAAGGTGAAAACTATTTTCCTGAAAAGGGCAAATAAATCCATCTATCTTATATAATAACCTTAATACACTGTTGTAGATCTCTGCTTTTATTATCATCATCAGTATGACTCTTTTCTGATTTGTAGCTGTTACGTTATCTGTTATACATTCCTATCTTATATCTGTTACGCATTACATCTCATTAACTGTCTCTCCTTATTATTATTACTACTGAAGGGATTTTGCACTAAACCAAATGATGCTACATGATGCGCTACAGCAAATGTTATACCAGTGTTTTCCTGTACCAACACTAGCATTATGAAATGGCAGAGCTTTATCATCACACGGACTCTGCTGTTTTTAGCTAAGGTCAGGAGTGAATCAGACAAAGAGCCTCCAAGCTCTAAACTCCAGCTTCACAGAACTGGGAGATGATTTAAATAGTAATTGTCTGACCACATACTTCTCCCCCGGGGTGTTGCTATAGATAACAATATGTTCTTAGTCAACATGCTCTGTTATGTAAAGGTCAAAAATTACTTTGTGTCTCTGTGAAGCTCAGCTTCTTCCAAGCGGGGTGGACAAGGTTGTGGAGGAGTTATTTATCTTGACCCCGATTATTTTAATCCTGACACTGACGCAGTGGCACCAGCCGCCAAGCTGACAAGACACAGCATCATAAACTTAGACTCCACAAGTTGCAGTTTGACTGTGTTTTATCAGAATTCAGTCTTGCATCCATTTATTGAATCCCTTGACAGATCTAATGAGGTTCAGCTCTCAACGTTAGCAATTAATTAAAGTTATAAATAACTCAAACTCCAAAAATCTGTAATTGCCTTTTGTTGGCTGAGAAGGCAGAACTGCAGTTTTCAGTGACGGCTTAATTAACGGTCACAACCCCACAGCTACAACCTGAAATGAGACGAGCAGTAGTGGATTTAAAACACTGTCTAAATTGAAGTAACACATGCAACTGTCTACTTCAACACCTTTTTTTAACCTTGTTTTTCAACAACTTGAATGAACAACTTGATACAACAGCCTGCAGAGAGCAGATTAACAGGCAGCAGGCAAAAGTTTTCACGTTAACCAGGAACAAAATGACATCGACCTGTGTGGGAAGTTTGTCATTTCACCAAGTTATATCCTGCAATGGCTAAAATGAGAGCCTGCTAACATTTCATTAAAGTGCTTTTCTGCTACTACAAAAACAGCAAAGACATATAAAAGGCACTGGTAGCGGTAGCGGTCTGAAACCGATCTTGTTCTGGGTACCGATTGGGCACTGACACAAGATGATGTAGAACAATAGCAAGATAGTTTAGCATCTAACAGCTGTTACTGTAAATCCAAACCAATATTAGCATAAACTAGCTAACACTGCAGCAAGTAGATGTAACAGGTCCCATCAGCTACAAAATCCTACAACTAGATGCTAAACAATCTTGAATGCTAACAAGTTAACGCTGGTTTAGCAATTTTGAAAAGCCACAGATGTGAATCTCAAGGTGGTGCTCGGGGAAAGTTCAGGGGATCATCAAAGTTATTATTCTTCATGCTCTAGGGAACATGAATCTCATAGTTGTTGAGATATATCAGTCTGGACCAAAGTGTTGGACTGACTGACAGATGCTGCTAGCTTGGCTCCGGGGCTTTTTAGGATTTTAGGCTCAGATTTCCCTTATCTCCAGTCTGGGTGGGAACCTTTCCCTCGTCTCAGTGCCCACATTCACTGTCGACCGTCTGCTCTCCATTGTGTTTTTAAAAGGTATAAAATGCCCCAAAAACATTTTGAAAAGAAGTTCCGGATGGATCTTTCTGTTGTGTTAAAGTCATTTAAAAGAAGAAAAAAAACTTCCACATAAAGCTGCATTTTTGAAAAGCTGTGTTGTGGACAGTGCAGACCTGATAGGCCGTCTGAGCGAGCTCAGCACTCACGGTTTGGAAACCAGTGAAGTGTAAATGCCAAAGGATGTTGTTAGCTCTTGATAGCACCGGTGGCACCTATAACTCTGGCACCCCGAGGAGCTTGAAAGCATCCTGAAATGGAAGAGAATACTATCGTGGCTGACAACTGTCATCTATATTTCAGACTGGAGTTTAATGACTATATTAAAAGCCCTATTAATCTCTGGTAATGATACTGCATGGTTATTACCTTTGTGCACCGTGTGTGGAGGGAGGTTTGGTGCTAGAGGAGATAGATCAAACAAATCATTTTTACTGTCAGCTCCCACATCCAAGTGGGGCATTTGTTAACATTTGAAAATGACAGTTAATTAATGGAAACAGTATTGTGGGTTCAATGACAGCTACTTGCTCCTCTAACCTCAGGTGTGCAGTCGTCTTAAGTTTCCTGGACGGACATCCTAAAACCTTCAAATAAATCTTCTTTTTTTTTATTTCCACCAGGGGACATTTATGTTTTCTTTCTTGTTCAGTCATAGCACAGACCCACTGTTCTGTCCAGTCCAAACCCTGACATCCATTTTTCCCCTTCACTCCTCAATACTTTCCACCCCTCGAGGCGAGTTCACGGCCTCCGCTGTTGTTGCTCCACTGACAAAAAAAAAAAAAAAAAAGTTCTGAAATCACAATGACAACTTAGGAGTTATAACTTTTCTTGGATTTCACTTTCCTCTGCCAGTCACCCGCACTGAAGCATCTCTGCAGGTCAAGAGAGGCGCATTTCATTATCGAAAATTGATATTCAAAGATATTGTCGCCTCGGTTTTTGGCTCTGAAAATAAAATACAATCTCTTGAAATCATCACCAGACTGTTGCTCACCTGAAGGCTCCCGGTGACAAGAGAGAGAGACAGAGACGCCCTCCTGGGGAAAAGAGTGAGAAAACAGATAGAACAGATGAAAGAGTAGAAAGTCAAGGTAAAGACAGAGAACAGGAGTTTTGAGACAGAGGGAGAGAGAAAAGAGGAAGAACAGAGGGAGGAGGGTGTGAACGGCTCAGGCTTTCATGGCTTCTGTAATTGAGCTTGAAATCACCCTATAGTTGAACTTAACGGGAAACTTTTACTCCCCTCCCTCTCTCTCATTTACTGTACTGCCTTTACCGCTTTCTCTCTCCTCGTCCTCTCATCCCCCTCTGCCCGTGTTCCTCTCTTGTTTCCCGATGCACATGAAAGCGACGGGCCTGTCTTGCTCCCAGGTTATGAATATTAAAGTCCTGCTTCTCCACTTTTGTTTAGCCCTTTGACGACACGTCCGTGCTTTTCCTCCACCTTTCCCCCCTCACCCCTGCTAACCATCATCGCATCTCATCCAGCCCCTCTGCGCATGACTAACCCCAGCCACACGCCTCTCCACCTTTTCCTCAGTTTTAATCATCCCTCCCCATGGCAGCGTGTTATTAGGCAATAATAAAACTTCTTCCTCTTCTTTTTTTTCAAAGCCTATAGGCGCAGATGTCTTTATGTTTGCCTCTGTGATTATGTGAGTGTCTGCGAGAGGGTGCTTTGCATGCCCACCAGGCAGCATCTGAGAGTCATTTTGGTGTGGCAGCAGAGGCCCCAGGTGTTGGAAAGATATTGGAAAAGGCTCTTATTGAGCCAGTTCAAATTAGGCACCGTTTAGGAGACTGCATCCTGTCCTGACCGTTCTATCAGTACCAGTTCCTGGGTCTGTAATCTCTTTCGAGTCTGAGATGAGATAGTTCCACCCCATTCTTTATATATATATATATATATATATATATATATATATATATATATATATATATATATATAAATTTTAAATCGCCTCGTGTTATTTTCACACTAGCAGCAACTGTGCGATTTTTTTTATAATTCTCTGTAAGTTTCTTGTTGCAGCCAAGTTAACTGCTCATACTGATGATGTTTCCACCCTGCATAATACAAGAGAGACAGAGCATGAAGGCGGCAGTGTAGGGAGTGTGTGTGTGTGTGTGTGTGTGTGTGTGTGTGTGTGTGTGTGTGTGTGTGTGTGTCTGTATGTGTGTGTGTGTGTGTGTCTGTGTGTGTTGTGCACCAAAAAGCCGGATAGTAAATTCCAACTGTTATGTGCTGGGGCCTCTGAAATTCCCATCCCATCTCATTCTGGGCATTCTCCCGCAACCTATTTCCATGGAAATTAAAGCATAATGCCAAACATCATGGCTTTTCCAATTCACACACACACACACACACACACACACACACACACACACACACACACACATACTGGAGCATGTGGATGTTTACAGAGCAGAACTCAGGGAATAAAAAAAAAACAGAGATTGATCTTGGATTTATAAATATGGAGGGAAGATACGTATGTGGATCAGTGAATCTGAGCCGTGTTGTACAAGCGCAGAGTGATGAACTTA
Organism: Trachurus trachurus; assembly: GCF_905171665.1. Lineage (NCBI taxonomy): Eukaryota > Metazoa > Chordata > Actinopteri > Carangiformes > Carangidae > Trachurus > Trachurus trachurus. Next base: position 12,744,366 of record NC_139904.1, on the reverse strand, counting down.
ATTCGGCTGAGACACAGTGGGACAGGAGGGGAAGTTAATGTAAATTCAATCAGGTATGATAAGGTTTTTCAAATTAGAAAACAAGCAGCGTGAATAAATCAGACTTATGTTCTTTTAATATGTGACACGCAGGAAAACGCTGCTAGAGCCTGACGTTTGCTTTTGGAGAAGAAAAGAAGATAATTACAACTTGCGCATTAGTCTGTTTAAAATCGTGTCGTGCTGTTATTGAGATGCATCTCTATTTATCTAAGAGAGTTGTCTGTGTGTAGAGCTCTCTCTCTCTCTCTTTCTCTCTCTTTCTCTTCATGCTTTGTGTCTTTGTTAAAGTCTTGGCAGACCGTCCATGTTCTCTTGGAAACGCACAGCATTAGGTAGCTGTGCTCCACAATGCTGCCCGTACGTCCCCCATTCACAAAGCACAACACTAAGAGCATATGTGCGCCTACACCTCGAGGACACACACACGCACACACATACAAAAGCACATACATCAAAGTACGCCTCGGCAGAAACGGGTAACATAAGGCAAAGCATATTTTCATTTCAATGTGTTGTGAAAATACAAAAAAAAAAAAAAACTATATATGAAAGTGAAATTCAGTGTGTAGCTCCAGCTGGTGCTATGTGGGAATTATGTAAAGTGAGAACAGTCTAATGTGAATATGAAGCACGTGTAACAAGTTTGCACATATAAAAAAAAAAACCTTCCCCTCAAGTGACATTTATGTTGGCGTAATGAATTCATTTGTCTCTTGTGTTGCTAGGCCGCAGCACCGTTCATCCCAGAGTGAGGCCGCAGACACAAGCTCACAAAACTCCGCAAGAAAATACTATACATACAACAACTTTGAAAACACAAGAAAACCGTAAAATGTAAAACCTCGCATGGCATATACTGAGCTAAAAGAGATTGTGTGTGTGAGTTTCAGAGCTCAAAACACAGACTTTAAAGTTAAAGGGATAGTTCAACATTTTGGCAAAAATGCAGCAGAGCTGTGAGCTGCTCAGAGCTATACGGAGGCTAATGGGATTTCTTGGTTTTCCTCATCAAATACACAATCCAACAACTGCAAAATGCTCTGGTAGACAAGTTGTGACCTGCACATTCACCATGCTATGAGATAATAACAGAACGTGAAGAGACAGAGTTCTCGAGGCAAATGCAGAGACTGCTTGCCGAAGAGCTGCCCCTGACAGGAACAAGCATCAGTGGTTTTGCATGAATTTACCTCAAAAACAACTCTGAACTTAACTGAATGTGCAGGTCACAACTTGTCCACGAGATCATTTTGGAGTTGTTGGATTGTGTATTTGATGAGTTTAATGAGGGAAACCAATAAATGTTGAACTATCCCTTTAAAAGTTGCAAATTTACAGGAACATGGATATTTTCTTACATTATAAAATCACAAATGTGTCAGAAAAAACTAATAGATTTGTGTTTTTGTAATCAAGGAAGGAAAGCTACAGCTATACTAGTTAGGTTAGTGAGGATGGCTGCATCAGGTAAGTTTATACTGAAGATGGCAGGTTAAAAATAACACATTTTACTTATTTCTCACAAATCTATAACTTCAAACTGCTCCATACTGAAATCTACACTCCCTCTTGTCTTTTAACCTGCAATGGTGCTAAAACACCATCGTAAAAACAACCATAAACTCAGCGATAAAACCTGACTCCACACACACACACACACAGGAGAAGAGAAACCATCAACAGCCACACTATTCTGATGCGTGGCGTGACTACACACACTGATCACCTCGCCCACACTTGAGTCTGGATCCTGTCCTGTTATTGGCTTCAGATTAAATCAAGATCGACTGATCCCTCGGCCGTGTGTGTGTGTATGTTTGCTTATATGTTGGAGTAATTGTATTGAGTGTGGTGTGTGTACGAGGGGAGATGGAGGTGTAACCTTTCACTGTACATGAGGCAAAGTGTTTGAGGAACTTGAGGATGTGTTTTGCGATATGTTTCTGTCTGTGTGATGTCAGTGTGTATGTTTCTGACAGATCATTCACACACTTAATTTGCTCATTTATGCGTGTGCTATGTTTATGTGTGTACGGCGCTAAACGGGAACGAAGCCCACTCCCCTATGAGCTTGTATTCCTGAGTGAGCGCTTCCTGGAAGTCTGGGCGGGCAGGAGGTACGTTATATCACACACACATACGCACACAGCACACACACTAATCTGACACACTTCCTCGGGACGTAGGATGAAAAGAATTTTTAAGCACAGCCGTCTGAAGGACCCTCATACATATTTCATCCCACAGAGCTCATCCTGCTATCATAAAGCAGATTAATTGGACATTTACTCAGGCATCAATCGATTTGGAAAATGTATCAGTAAGACATTTTCTCTTCCTGCCCACGTTATCACAGGTTTCCTATCGTGCTCGTGTTTTCATCATCCTGTTCCTCCTCGCCCAAGTTTAGAGGAGTAATGGCCCTGAGTGGCCATTACGACTGTGTCAGTCCTGGGTGATCCTGTCAGTCTGTGTGTGTGTGTGTGTGTGTGTGTGTGTGTGTGTGTGTGTGTGTGTGTGTGTGTGTGTGTGTGTGTGTGTGTGTGTGTGTGTGTGTGTGTGTGTGTGTGTGTGTGTGTGTGTGTGTGTGTGTGTGTGTGTGTGTGTGTGTGTGTTTGTGTGTGTGTGTCTGTGTGTGAACATGAAGCCATCACTGTGAGGACATCTTGGCCGTTTTCTCACACCTTTAAAAGGCTGTTTGATGGGTTCGACCATGGTTTTAAAGGGACAGTATGGGACTTTATTGGCTTTTTATTGACAAAAATCAAATATCGCTTTCATAAATACGTATTTCACTGAAGTGGAATCGCGCCCGCATACAAACGAGCGCTTTCTCGTACCTTAGAATGAGATGTTACAAGTCGTTACAAACATACAGGGGGGGGTTCACCGAACCTTCTCTGCCATGTTGAATCGCCATGTTTTACGTTCAGTGTCACCGTGGCTGTAAGTAACCTCAAACTCGGGCCGCCGGAGCTTCTCGGCTCGGGGAGAAAGTTTTCCAGACAGCGCCTGTTAAAACTGTCACCACCGTGTAGCTAGTGTGAGGAAGGACGGAGGCACTGGTGTTGCCTTCAGGTGCAGTCAGACACCTGAATGACGCCGTGAGTGACGCCGTCGGCAAACCAACTGGATGTTATTTTACTCGACGAGAGAAAGCCGGTAAAACGTGGGTCAGGTAAACAATACGACATCACCATGACAACATATTGTCACGCCTGTATTGTTTTGCCTCGTGCTGGCGGACCGTTTGTTTACATAGAGGCTTGTTTATCCTGATACATGCAGCGTGTGTTGTTTTTCTGACTTCTGCCCGAGTTTACGTAAACGCAACAGCAAGAATACGTGCCGACATGCAACCGCACCGCTAGATGGGGGTAAATCTCACATACTGTCCCTTTAAGGTTCAGGTTAGTTTTACATTAGGTTTAGTTCAACACTTAGTTAGGGACTAGGGATTATGGCATTGTGTGTGCGTGTATTTGTGTGTGTGTGTAAACTGAGTGGCTGTTTCATAGCAACACTCATCAGTGAATCATACAGTTTTTCTGTGACCTTACAAAAGAAAGGTGTGCTCTCAGCACCTGTTCCCTTCTCTCTAAATATGTCACGGTGACACCAAACCTGCTTCGACATTTACTGTGTGTCCCATGACATGATGAAGTTCAGCCCTATCTTTATTAATTTTTACAGACTCTGACAGAATAATACCCAGAAACCAAAAATGTGTTTGATCCTGAAATAAAAAGAAGCTCTTTTTGAGACAAACATAGCTCAGAAGATCTTATGGTTCTACAAAGTGAGAAGAAAAATCATCTTATGAAGTAGATGAAATATTCTCTCCCTTTGTTTCCTGTTGCAGTAACATTTGCTAAAAACCACAGGATTCTCCAGGACAGTTTATCTTACAGGTGCAGTAATTATATACATGTGAAAAACATAAAATCTGTTCCACAAACCTGCCTTATATCATCTTTAATCATTTTCACAATTTTAAAAATATGGTATACTTAAAGGTACAGTATGTAAGAAACCTAAAGCAACTGGCCGTAAAATCCTCCTAAAATCCTATTCGCATTAAAAATCTTTTTTTGCAGACTGCAAATCATGTTTATGTTTTGAATTTACGTGTTTACATGTTGCGCCACCTAGCCCTCTCTCCCAGTCACGGCGGCGTCAGTGGCATTTCAGCCTCAGTCTGGTCCACTGAGCTGCCGCTACGACTGGGAGGAAAAATGAGATCGCTGTGTTTTGAATTTGACTGCAGTAACCGTTTTTGGCCACATTCTTACATACTGTACCTTTAAGCAATACATCATGACAGACCGTGATACACACTCATTATATCACAGCCAAAATTTGCAGAGGGTCGAAAAGCCCCTTAGCTATATATAAGTACTATAAGTACCGGTATATATACTTTATACATATGGATGAACTGTTGGATAATAATAATAATACATTTTATTTCATAGGCGCGTTTCTGTGACTCAAGGACACTTTACAATAAATAATGGATGTCTGTTTCACTATGTATATGACTATACATGACTATTGATATATATATGTGAATATTAATTTCTGAAGGAGTTGCATAGAAAGTTTTGTTTGTCTATTCTACTCCGTTTCATTTTATAACTTAAGATGTTTTTACTGTTGGTATATAGGGGGCATCTCCATGTCTTTGCTGGACTAACATGCACCATATTCAAATCTTATACAGCTTTTTATTCTTGGCCTGCTTCCATCTACTTCTACTTTGAAAAAGCCTGGGAAGTTGTGTCCTGAGACTTATTCCTGCTATCTATCCCCAAAGAGCTGCAGTGAAGTGGGTAAAGGGGCATTTAAAGTGAGCCGGTATATTTCTCCAGCCTCCGACAGCCTAAGATCCCGGTGCTGTCAGTATCAGCAGTGCATCCTTTTCTTTGGAGACTGTTGAAATGAAACCAGTTCCCAGTGGACACGAGAGTCTCTCTCTCCCTTCCACTGGACTATGTTCTACCAAGAAGATAGTGTTGCTGTAAGTCACACACATACACAGACACACACAGACATACACACACCAGCCCGCGGTCTGAGCCTGTCACACATGGTGAACGGCAGAGGAGACGATCCACTCTATCTATCAGCTGAGTGCTCAGGGAGGTAAGGAGAGGTAAAAGGTTTTTGCTTGAGGCCAAAACAGTTAATTCCCGGTCTGGTGCTGTGTGCGTGTGTGTGTGCGTGTGTGTGTGTGTGTGTGTTTGCAGCTACTTTACATGCTTGTGTCATGGGGCAAATAGATGATGTTGCACATGCACACACACACACATTTTGACTGCTGTGTGTGAGCTGTGTGATTTATTTTAGTCTCCTTCTCTAAGACAGAGGAAGCAAACGGTGCAGCAAATGAGTGTGGCCAGCCTCAGCATACATTTTGTGTGTGAGTCAGCCTATTAGTGTGTTTGTCTGCTGTTTCTGTCTATCGTCTGTAGAAACAGGAGCTCAGCCAACAACCCAGTGGTTTCTAATGTAACTTTCAAATTGCTCTCACTCATCTGAGCCTACTGCACCTGCTTTCACTTAAGCCGGGCTTCAGTCGGGGCATTCGCAAATTTAACAGAGTACAAGAGCTGAATTAGTTTTGATGATGAATTCCCTTCAGTGGACGGACAAGATACGCAGCACAAACAGATGAAAGAGAGAAGTAATCAAACGCAGCGATACGGAGAGCAGCTGGACGGAAGCGGAGACGTTTCAGTGCAGGTGTTTGTGTTCATTTGAAAAACATACCTGGTTTAGCTTTAATTAAGTTTCCTTGCTCAGGCTCGGCAACTTCACAACGAGAGGAGCCGAGCTCCGCCAGCACTTTGGTCATAAATAACAATACAACGCATGGCCTCCGGTGCATTAAAGGACGGCAGTTAGACTAACTGACAACTCGGACAAAGTGACACTTAAGTGAGCCGGAGAATAGTATCGCTCAAGGATGTGGAAAGTTTTTCACACAGAGGACAAAAGTGATACAGTGACAGTCGCGTACGGGTGCTCAATCATTTGTCCTGCGTTAACACCACAGACGTCGTCCTTGGAATTACACAGCAAGAGGTGTGAGAGCTAAATGTCCTTCAGACAACAAGTTAGCAGACTGGTTCTTCTCAGTGCTGTTTGAACAGTGAGAGGAAAGTGAACTCCATAGTAAGAAAGTGTGGGATCGAGGTGAACTACAGAACACTGCAATGTCACAGTGAAGCTGATCTTTGACCTTTTGTCTGTAAAAATGTGTCATCAATCGCTAAATCATTTGATCCTGTTTGACATCTGTGGTAAATTCTGTTTTGGTTAAGTGTGTGAACTGTCAATCAGCTCATCCTCAAGTCCGAGTGAAAGTCGGTGCCAAATTTTCGAAGTTGTTCCCTGAAGGCATCTCTGAGCTGAGACTGGGACGGACGGACAGAAACATCACGCCTCTGGTCATGACTGTCTCAACAACACACTCCTATTTCCAGTGTCTTGGCTCCACTTCGTGCATCTCTTAGGTTTGCTACCTGTGGAACACACACCTACCTACACACCTGCACATTTCACTACAGTGTCTATGCAAAGACCTTTCTCACATAATGGCCTTCTCGTCTGTCACCCTCTCTCGTCCTCTTCACTTCTCTATTCCTATTATTTTAGCTTCTCCTCTTCTTACAAATACGCCATTTGTGTCTCTTTGCCTCCATCAAACTGTCATGTTTGTTGTCTGGTGTCTCCTAAATCCTTTGTAATCGTTCCAAAGGTAATTCACTGGCTTGAAAGGTCATCACGAGAACTGTCACACACACGACATAAATAAGAGGTAAATAAAAAGGGAATGCAGGGAAATTAGTCCTTGTTTTCTAGAAGAAGCCAACATTTCCAATGGGTTTGTTTGCATGTGACATTTTATTCTGTGGTGGTATATGGCTCATTGTATCATCACGTAAAATACCTGATGTAAATTATTTTAGAGTAAGGATTAATATGCCCAGCAGGGATTTAAAATCAACACTATCTGCTTTGTTAATCAACTGAGAGCTCTCATCCCTCTGTACATCAGGTACAGGCTGAAAATCAATCAAGAAACAGGAAATTACTAAGAGATATTTATGTTTTTGAATGAATAAGTGTTTATTAAATGACACGCCTTTTAAAAAGTCACATACAGAAAGCTGTAATGAGGGTCTCACACTGTGATGGCTCCGTACATTTGTCAGGGCATTATCCAAAAATAATCAAGGAGACCTTTTCATACCCGCCTTTGGTTTTGATATCTTTTGGAGATAATATATACAGTATATATGTTTCTTCTTCTTTTTTCCTTCTTTTTTTTTAGGCAGGGAATCAAACACATGATTTATGTTCTTCCAGATTTTTTGTTTAATTTTGAACGGGTCTGCAAGGAATCGCTTACGCAACTTTAACTGATTTCATCTTGTGATGAGGAGTGGGGAGTGGAGATTTAGAAAGCTTATATTTACTAGAATTATTACTATTTTGGTATAATTATCATTACTTTTATTCATGTTTTTCTTCTTTTTTGTTGTAATACTTATTATCTTCTCATTTTCTGATATTTTTTCCATTATATATTGAATTTTTGACTTTGCAAATGTTTTGTAAGTCTCGCATGTAATAATCAATTTTCAGCTGTTATGTAATCCTGTTATGCAATAAATAATTAACTACAAAAAATCCAAAACACACACATTATTAATATTTGTTTGTGATTTGATTTCTACATTAAATTGGCAATAATTAGTTGCCCCAGACAGTCACCCACCTACAATGTACATTTTAAGTCACAAACATGCAATTTTGACTGATATGACTTACTGTTGCATGTTTATTGACCTCTGACCCCTATGAGCCAGACAACAGTATTAATCTGTAAAGATTATACAGCATTTATCTGCATCTGTGGGGCAGGAGACTTCAGGCTGACTCCAAAACCCCCATTGATGAGTCCTGCTGATCAAATGAACTCAGACAGGTGATGATAAATCCTGTGTACATACATGAGCCTCTCAAGACAGGGAGGAAGATGATGAGATTTTTTTAAAAAAAGTGGGATTTGTAGAGCGGAGTGGGAGACAAGAGAGTGAGAGACAGATGCAATGTGAGAGGGGGGAAAGTGGACCAAGAAAGGAAGAGGGAGTGGGGGGTGGGGGAGTGGCGTGAGAAAGAAGTGGGTAGAAACGAGAGTTCAGAGCCGACAGCCTGTTCTACTCGCATCCATCAGCGCTCGTCTTTCCCACTGCCTTCCTCCGCCACGCGTGTCAACAGCTTTTCTGTTCACGCTGACGATCTATATATCGTGCGAGCACCTTTCGCTCAGCATTTCCATTATGCATCGCGTGTCATGATGCGCTGCATGAATTATGCAAATTGCCTCAACATTTGACTTCGGAAAGAAGGATCTCATGGGGCCTCAGTAAATGCCACTCAATTTAATGTTGTATTCCTGCAGTGAACATATAGTGCAGGTCTGTGTTGGTGCTGAAGATTGCATTTGGATTCAAATTGGAAAGATGATAAGCTGCAGCGAGTTAATAGAACTGCTCCATAGGTAACAGTATTTTATTGTCTTTTTGAATGTATATGCAATAATGTGAAGGAATGTACTCAGAATGAGCTGCGCTAACTTTAGCAGAAAGTGCTGAGAGAGATGAAGACATGAGGGGGAAGAGAAGTGACAAAAGAAAATGAGAGAAGTGGCTGAAGGGTGTTTGGAGGGTAAGAGCAGGTAGAGAGGGAGGGAGAGGGAGAGACGGAAGTGGGGGGAGGAGAGGGAAGTGTAGAATAAGATGTGATATTGTTAATGCTACAGTAAATTAATATTCGTGTGAGGTCATCCATCAGGAGGAGAGCAGGCGGGCCGTGAGAAACATGATAATGGAACCTGTCACCGGGAGGGAGAGGAGAGGAGAACGAGGGAGGGAGCGACGGAGGGAGAGAGAGGAGGAGAGGATGTTTAGGTAGAGAAAGACAGAGAGGCCCAGAGACTAGTATAGAGCCAGAGGGGAGGGAGAGATAAGGTGCAAAGAGAACAAAAAACGAATGCAGCGACTAACAGAACAGGTGGAGGGATGGGAAGAGGATGCTGGGGCTAGAGAAGGAGGAGAGGAAAGAGTGGAGGAAAGAGAGAGAAAGGAAGGAAAACGGAAGAGGGAAGTACAGTGTAGATGAGAGGAAAGGAAAGGAAAGAGCGAAAATAGGAGATGAGGAAATGCAAGATGAAGTGAGGGAGGAGGTGTGTAGCAGAGGGGAGCCCGGGGTGGAGCAAAGGAAGAAATACAGAGAAGGAGAGGCGAAGGAATTAGCCTGTGTGTGTGTGTGTGTGTGCAGGCGTGCATGTGTGTGGAAGTGTGTGCACGTGTGTGTGTGTGTGTGTGAGGAGGGAGGTAGCCATGCAGAATTAATCTACAAATTACAATGAATAATTAAGGCTCGGGAATCCCATGGGGATAAGATGGAATACTGAGGAAAATGGAGGGAGGAGGGAGGAGGAGGGAGGAAGTAAGGGAGGAACACAGGGAAGCATAGGGAGCCTCCTCGGGCAGCTCCTGACACACAACCCTCAGGGAAGAACTGAGCGAGCAAAACAGGAGTCAAAAGAAAAGAAAGAAACAGAGAGGTTGGAGGTGTTGTTGCCTCAGCGTCGGGGAAGACGTGGAGAAAGCGGAAGAGAGAGAAAAGAACGACTGAAAATACAGAGACACACGGGGGGGGGAAGAGAGACAGAGAGAGAGAAAACAGTGTCGGAGTCGGAGTCGGAGTCTGTCCTCCAGCTGTGACTGAGGTCTAAAACCTCACGCAGACACTGACGGAGTGCGGAGGAGACGCCTCCACCTGCGCCGGCAGGCCTGAAGACGTAATGAGCAGCATGACAAATCTGTTATGATGACACGACTTTACATCTGTGAAGAAGAGTTTTCTCTCTCCACAGTATTCATCATCACAATAATCCAGGGCCACAACACAACAACCTTCAGTGTTCAGCTTCTACTACTACGGCTCTGTAAAGTCACTGCTTATCATGTGAACACAGGGCAGCAGAGGTCTTACAGGTCTCACAGACTTTTGAAAAGGGGGTTTCTTAAATCAAGTCGAGGATGAGCAAAGTAGAGGAAAGGACAAGACATATAATATTAATAAGGGAGCACATATTCACACATCAATGCTTTTGATGAAGTTTAACCTAATGTGGAGAAAGATGTAGTAAGTTTTAACCACGTCATTTTCAGAGCTGTGGTATGACAATCAACATTTTCTACTATTTTCTACACCATTTATTGCTTCTGAACTATAGTGTTCTTTTTCCTCCAGTTTGCAAAACATTTCATCACAAATTGGTGTCACTGAACTAGGATTTAAATACAACTGAGAAACAAAGTTTTTTCTTTGCTTTTCCTCACCAGGTCTGCGTTTGACCAAATCATTAAGGACTGTGAGTGAGTCCTGACAATTAGGAGGAGGATGTTTTTGCACTCTCAAGTCTTCTAGATTTTATCAGTGTACCGGAGCAGGGGATGTCGGACCTAATGCAACCCGATCCAGGTTGGATGCAGTGCCCAGGGATAGAATTACTTCAACTCAACTGAGCAAATTTATATTAAAATGTTCAACAAGCTCTTCTAACATGCAAACAACATGAAAACGTTGAAATGAGAAAGTCTAAACCTGTCCTATAATAAACATTTGGTAACCAATATTATATTTGTCTGACAATTGAAATTGGTCTGGTGTTTCTCCCAGATGTAAACAAAGAACCTGAAAATGCGGAAGGCATTGTCTCCATTTTCTCTCAGTTGTCCTCAAATTAAACTCCATTCCTATCATGAAAATGTTAAGTTAACTGTTCCTAGCAACTGTTACCGTAGTTACTGCTTTCACTGAAAATGGCAGGACGGATAAAGAAATAAATAAATAATAAAAAAAAAAACACCTGCTGCTGATTGGGTAGTGCACACTTTGAGTCATGCTTTGAAGAAGTGTTGTGATTTTAGTTTTTCTCTATTTTGCTAAATTTGAGTCTCAATCTACAGCACTTAATGAGATTATAGAAGTGAACGTAGCTGACCACAGGCTGACAGTAGGGGATTACTGTAGTGCAGCAACATGAGCAGAGCTGGGCTTTTTCCATTAATGAAAACTTTACTGTCTGATCCAGCAGAGCCGTTGTCAAGGGAGACATTAGTATCTCTCTGAGCGTTTGCACAGGCACAGGTTTTTAATTTTGAGGGCTGACATTTATAGCTGGAGAAAAAAAAATATTAGGCTCTCAAGGAATAAACAAAAGGGAACATGAAACGAGACAACGGATGTCGAAAGGCAAGGTTATCACCGTTATTTAGACTTATGTTTTAAAGTGGACTTGCTCTTTAAAAGCTTCTTTAATGTCATCACTGTAATATGTCCTCTTTCATCTCATCCTCTCAGGTCCCATCTACCATAAAGAAGCATCGCTGTCATCACTTTGTCTTCCTCACTTTGAAGGAACATCCCTCCCTGCACTCTCCTCTGCACTATTTTGGGGATTAGAGTAAAGGTATAATGCATTTCCCCAGAAACACATTCACTATTGTTTTCACTTCGTTAGGTATTTTAATGGAATGTTTTGCATTTGATTTTAAATTCGACGAGATAAGACGCCATGTAAATGTGCCACCTTTTTTTTCCCCCCAAGTTGATTCTGACTCTCTGAGCTTCTGGGCCATGCAAATTCTCTGTATATGTATAATTTCAGAATCAACTATCATTTACATACATGTCATTAAGTCAACATACTGTAGTGACAACTCTATACTCAAAAACCCGCATTCAGAGTGCACCAAAGTTTACTGTAAAAATAGTCTTTTACACTTCACTTTCTGTTATTCTAGTGCAAAAAGTGGCGATACCTATTGCCCAAATGTCCTTTTACCACCGGCTCGTGTATTAAGAAACCGACCTTATGCTCTAAGATGAAGCCTTAAAGGGATAGTTCAACATTTTTGGTAAATTGGCCCATTGCTGTAATGCCTATAGTCTTAAAGCAGATATCAGTGGAATGTTTTTGTTAATATAAGTCCTAAATAGTCCTATTTTCCGTCAGCAATCACTTACATGAAGTATTTCAGCCTAAACACGAGTCTCTCCGTCACTCTGCTCTGCTGTAACCCGAGGAGAAAATTTTCCTTGTGGGATACAAGTGTTATCCAATGAGGAGAGAGAACGGCATGAAGGGCTGTGTGTGCAGCCAAGGGATGCGCGTGAATGTGGTGACGTAGCACGAGGACCAATTGATGCCTGACAAGGGCGGGGGCTGCTAACTCATGGTGCGTTCAAAGAAACTCGTACTTTGTGTTTTTCCTTCCTGTGAAGTCATACCAGTTCGATCTGGTACGAGTTCACGGGTCGGAAGTTACGAGTGGCCGTTATAGGGAACTTTCACAGACAACAGGATGGTAAAAACACGAGCTACGGGTTACCTGGAACGCTACCAAGTCGTAGTTGTGACTTGAAGCTGTAACTTACGGTTTCAAAAGCCTGCCTTGAACGCAGCATTAGCCGAAACGGCCGTGAAGCTGATATCTGCTTTAAGCTGCGTTCACACCGGACCTTTTGTTTTTCGAACGAGCGACGAGTTTACATGTTAAGTCAATGCAAACGAGCGATGGAGCGTTTTATCACCCAGGTCTAATTCACTAATCGTGAATACGTATTTTAATCGACCTATATAATTATTCTAAAAGTAAACTATTTATTATCAGTGGGGGTTTGCTGTTTAACTTGGGTTCAGGATAAGGATGAGTAATGACTGCTCCTAAGCCAGGCATGGCATGAGATATAAGATTCTCCCCTACATGTGGAAAAGGAAGAGGAATAACGGTGGAATAAAGGCAGGCCTACCTAACCTAATACTTCCAGAAGGAGATGGTTCAAGTGAAGATTAACCATCAGATGAGGGAATAAGATCCAGAGACTGGCCTATAGTTGGGGGTTTGAGATTTAACTCAGAGCTGTAGTCCTTAAGACATGCATCCAAGCCCAACAGAAAGTAAATGTAAGTGTGAAGAGCTTGTTGAATCTGACTTAACTGACGTTTGATACATGAGAATAAACACTGGTTCTCTATTTGAGGCCTTGACCTTGTTTATGTCCACGATATAAACTTTAATCTATAATGTTCTGCCCTTTATGGCCTTTTCTTTGGCCTTCCCTTTAAACGTTAAACAAGGATAGATATGTTTTTGCATTATTTACTATTAATCAATAGGAATGTAAAATAAAGGGTTTTCATGAGGATTTTCAATATGCACCACGCTACTACATAGTACAAATTGTACGTGAAAAATGCATGTTAAGGTCAGGCTTTCTGGTGTTGTCTATTAATAAACTAAATTACAGCACGTTATCAGTCATGAAGCACTCAGTCTTCCTCATGCACTACCTTTAATAAATGATGATAGATGTTAAGGAGGTTTTTAAAATGTATTTAAGGGCTTCAAGAGGAACATCTCATGTCAGTTGTGTCAGACGTGATAGATAAAAGATTGGTGAAGTGATTCCAATTTGCACAACACATTACACATCTATGTTATAATGGTATAAGGCTTGTGGTAAAGGTATATGAATAGATTCATAATAATTATCTGTGACATCTGTGACATCTTTAGAGGCTTTAATCATAATTTTCCTGCAGATGTTATTTATTGTACAAATGTTCTCTCATCTTAATTAACTCTCAGTCGCATTTTCTCTCCTTCTCCTCCTCGAAACCTGTCCAGTCTTGTTTCTTCATTTCCTCCACCATTCTCACTCACATGGTGTTCCTTTCTATTTTTGTCACAGTATCTGAGGTGTTTTTTTTCTATTATTATTATTTATGTGGGACCAATAAGGAGGGAAAGAGTGTAAGTGAAAATGTCCTCTGTGTGCAGGTCATTAATTTAGCTGCTCACATTGGACATCAATACTGTAGGTGCATCTGTAGGACAAAAGTAAAACTGCAAAGATTTACGCACAAAGAAAACAAACGTCTGCATTTTCGGTGTCTTCACATAGAGCCAGAAACATGTGTTAACATACACCAAACATGAAGACGGTGTCTACGTGCCAGTCTCACTTACAGGTCTGTGTGCTGGGTCTTTGTCAGCCCTTCAGAGACTTGTAAAGATAACAATAGGCCAATTACTGCCTAATTACTACAGATAACTGGTTCAATAAATTCTTCTGGTCCAATTTCACTTTAATTGTCCCAATTAGATTCAATTAGATCTAGCTGGTATAAAGAGGACAGTTAAAATGGATGCTCTGGCACCACAGGGTATATTATTGAGTCCCAACATCCCTCATGTAGTTTCCGTACATGCTTCAACGCCCATAAAAACACGTGCACACGTACCGGAGAGGCATATACTGTACATGCACGCACGCTCATCCAATATAATAACACACAGGCACAAACATGTACGTGAGCTAATAGCTCCTCGTTTGTGCTTTCATGTTGCTGCGGTGTGCATCGTTTAGCAGAAACAAGGTACAGTATGAACTGTTTGGGCAGCTCGGGGCCCCAGGGGGCCGACATTAAGAATACACAGCGTGAAACTGTAAGCAGAGTATGAATTTGGAGTCAAACGTAAGGCTGGGTTCAGATTAAGTAACAATGCTGAAACTTTATTAAATAAAACTTACGTAGTAGAATAAATAACTTAAATTAAAGTCTTAAAGCTTCTCTCCCAATTAGGTCCATCTTTATTTTATTCAAAGAGATCCATATATGTCACTTTCAATCACTTTTTGGTTAAAATGTTCACAAACTTTAGACAGACCACATGTAACCTGTCATAACAAGGATTAATAATGTAATTCCTATTCGTATTTGTATAACCAGGCAGCAAGTCAAGACATGAGTTTCAGTTTTAGGGGTTACAAAGTTTGCCAGCACTGCTCTAGTTTCCAAAAATAAAGTGCATGCTGCGAACCAAAGCGTGACTTTAGAGCCTATTTGAGCATGCAGCACTGCCTCTGAGAGTGCCTCACTTTGCAGCACGCACAGCTGGTGTTGCATGTTCAACTGATTAACATGGTAGCAGCCGGATCCTGCGTGTTTCAGTTTCAGGCAGGCCTGCATTTAGGTTGGTGTTTGTCGTGTGTTCAGTTTGTTCTTTCTGTGCTGCCACAGTGTCGCACTAAAGCACCTGAGTGTCGAGAGATGAAGCATCAAAAAGTACATCAAGCGTCTCTGATGATCCACAGTCGCTGTCACACCTAAGGGCAAGTATGTTAATTATGTTGTAGACTTTATACTGTGTTTTTTTTTACAATGGGTTGTATTGTAAATCCAGATTGTACATCACTTGTTTCACAAAACATGATCTTAACCCTTGTGCATCATTTTTGTAAACTTACACAGAGGCGCTTAGAGGACACAGACGTCCCTACGGAAGTACAGGGGTAAACAACCTCAAATGTAATTAGAGGGGAATCAAAGGGGGAAACTGGAGGTTACAAGGTAATTATGACTGTAATGAAGCATAGGATTATGGTTATCGGCTATAATGAACTCTCCTCTTACAATATGCTTGATTGCTAAATATATATTACACTGAACAGCACGTATTCTCATTGTTGTTGCTTATGCTCAAAGATACTCTATTACTATCAAGATGGGCATGGTCACCCGTGCCCCCACCTCGTACTGCAAATGTGTGGGGATTTATAAAAGTTGTTGGTAGACAAAAGTGAGCTACCATATTTATATTTTCTTATGATAACATTAAATATTTGCACAGCTAACAGTCATATTTAGCATGAAGAAAATGAGTTAGCGCGGGCGTTCGCAAACTTTTTTTGTTGTTTCATAGGAGAACTGTCCCAAATATCGAGTGTGTTGTTGCGACAGAGACAGGTCTTGAACAAAGTTCATCTGTTCATCTGGAATTTGCCATTTAAGTGTCTAAATGTTCAGAGGAGATGTGGCTTGTGGAAAATGAGTCCTCAAGATACACTCAAGACTGCCGCTAGTCTCCTAAAAGAGGCGGGGCTGTGGAGAACCCCATGTGAAGCTGACTCGTCATGGGGCGTCTTGGTGTCTAAAACGTCTTTGGTATGCTCCAGTCTTGGATGAGGAGGTGGCACCAAGATGCACTATGGGATAAAGACGAGCTGGTGGAGGTGGTGTGATGCTTAGTGTCGCTCATGGATATTACTTTGAAGCACTAACCAATGACAGCTGTCTTTCCTGAAGGCCGTGGCCTCTTGCCCTGCCACACTGCAAGAATAGTCCTGGGATTCTTCGAGGAATATGACGAACTGTTGTTTTTGACTCTGCCTTGATCTCATGCCGAGGAAGCACTGGTGAGACGAGCTGGAAAACTTCAAGAAGAACTTCAAGGATCTGCTGCTCAGGTGCTTGTCTCCTGAGGTCAGAGCTGTTTTGGCGACCTAAACAACATTAGTCAGGTGGTTTTAATGTTGTGGCTGATCGGTACGTGAATTAAATAATAAACCAGCCTTACTTTTAATCTGTGAATCTCTCTTTTAACTTTCCTCCCATGTATCCCTCTCTTTTGTCTCCGTCTCTTTCATCTCCCGTCTCTCCTTCTTTGCCTCAGAGGAAAGTCCTCCTCTGACTTTCTCCTGACACGACAACAGACGCTACCTTGGCTTCGTTTGCCAGCGGTGATAAACAGGATGGCTAATTAAAAGGCTCTCTGATAGCTCTCCTCTGCCTTTTTAATTTCCCCTTCTCGGTTACTACTGCCGTTTACACCCTTCCCTCTCTCTCTCTCTTTTACACTCACTCGCTGCTCTTCTTTTCCCTGGCAGTGCTATTGTCTGTCCGTCTCACTTACAAATACACAAACAACACACACTCGGATTTACACGCAAAAACGAAACTCGTTTTATCCCCTTTTTTCTCTCGACAAAACAGAGTAAACAACATTTTTTTAAAAACACAAGCACAAACACAAACGTGACAAACAACTCTATTCAAACAGGCAAACAAAGACACAATAGTGTTTTGTTATGAGAGTTGTAGTTCTAAGGCGACGCCGGAGAGTGACAGAAAAAAAGGCAAAGCACAACAACCGAGACGATTTGTGAAGTTGTGTGTGCGAGTGTGTGTGTGTGTGTGTGTGTGTGTGTGTGTGTGTGTGTGTGTGTGTGTGTGTGTGTGTGTGTGTGTGTGTGTGTGTGTGTGTGTGTGTGTGTGTGTGAGTGTGTGTGTGTGTGAGTGTGTGTGTGTGTGTGTACAGGCGTCTGACAGGAAGACAGAGGACGTATTGAAAGCGCAGACTTTATTAATAATACGCCATGTTTGATGAGCAAGATTCTGTTTGTTTTGGCTGCCATTGACTTTGCGAGCTCATCTAATGCTCCATCATGATCTGGAGATTAAGACACATTCAAAGGTGTGCGTGTGTGCGTGTGTGTTGGGGTGTGTGTGTGCGTGTGGGAAGATGAAAGGCAGAAATAGACAAAAAAAATTGGGAGAAAGTGAAATGGGAGCTTGTGGGTTGAAAGTGAGAGAAAAACGCTCCTGTATGGTGGCGAGAAAAGAGGAGTGCGAAACAACTAATTACAGAAATATGAAAGACTCCTTTTCCTTCCCCACTGAACTTCATTTCACCTCTTTTTCAGCCGTCCTCCTGCCAAATCCACTCGTTCTCCCTCTCCCCGTCCTTTCATCTCTCCTCACTCACCCTCCTCGTCAGATCCTCTTTCAGTTTGACTTTTTTTTTTAACTCCCTTATGTTGCCTTATCCTCCGTCTCCCTCTTTCACCTCCTCTCTTCACCTCAGACACATGCTGTGTTACCCTTCCTCTTGAGTCTCCCCTTCCTCTATAATCTCTTCCTGCCCTCTCTCCCCTGTTTCTTTCCCCTCTTTTCCCCACTCTCCCTCTCTCTCCTCGGAGTCAATCAATAGCAGCTGAGAGAGGAAACGCCTCACAGTTGATTCTTTGACACCTATCAAAGCCGACACCCTGTAACCCTGCCTCGCGTCTATCTGCACATCTTTTTCAGCGCTTCTTTTGTTTGTTTGTTTGTTTGTTTGCTTCCTTTCCTGACGACACTCCGTTGACTGACAGTCGCCACAGAAACACAGAGACAAACTGAACCCCTCAGCTCCTCATGCTGCTCGGTGACCATGTGTTCACACTGTGAGCAACATGCTTGATTCTGAGGATGTCAAGCTGTGCAGGAGTCTCTCATCACATCTCTGTAGTGCACTTGAGTAGAGAAAAGTGATGGAGGAGGTTCTCCAGGTTTTCTCTGAAATCATGACTTCATCTGTAAAAGGTCCAGTGTGTAATATGGGGGCAAAACCGTGATATCTAGTGTTCAGATTCAAGTTTGCAGCGCTCACTCACTGAAGTGCCGTACAAACATGGCGGCGCAAGATGGCAACACTCTCTAAAGCAAGACCCTTACTATAAAATAATAATTATAAGGCTACAAGAACCAAACTAATTTTATTTCATAGCTATTATACACTTATACAAATATATTCATGGGTACTATATTCAGATTTTGCCAATAAACCTTGCCAAATATTACACACTGGACCTTTAACTGTCAGCAGTGAGTAGAAAGACCTACTGTAATTAAATGGCAAAAAATGGCCGAATTTTTCTTTTTTTTTTTAAGTCAACACTTTTCAAATTTTGTGCTTTGTTTCTAAGATTAAAATTTGAAATCCAACACCTGCTGTACAGTAGCTTGGGTCTGTGTAATATGAAGCTAGAGCTAGAGTTGATTAGCTTAGTTGAGGGGAAACATTAGCCAAAAATTAAAAACAAAAATCTACCTACAGCTAAAGTTAAAACAACTAGCCTATAACTAGCATTTCAGATCTTGTTTTGTTCTATCCGTAGAAAAACAATAGTGTAAAAAATTCAGTGACAGATGACACATGACTCAAGCATACAATGGATTTTGTAAGAAAAGGATACAAAGATACAAAGTCCAAATCCTTCATGAATTACATTAACAACAAACAACAGAAAATAAGTCAGGTCCAAGCAGTAGAGCCACAGCAAAGCTTCTTCCAATACTATAACAGAGCACAACACTGAGGCCAAAAGATCCAAAATTGCTATTAACATGTCTCAAATAAAGATAAAAAGGAATAATAAATGTCAAATCATATAATCAAGGCCCAGAGGGATATTTATATTTCTTTCCCTCTAACAATTCTCCATATCTTATCTAAAATAGAATATTCACCCTTAATCATAAAGGTTATTGGCTTTTCAAGGATGAAAAGAGACAGTCTGGTAAGATGAACCTGTAATAGATTTCCAGGAGGTCGTTGTGCTAAGCTAACCGGAAATTGTCAAACTATTCCTTTGTCCAAGGAAATCACACATATGTGAGGTGTGGGAATGGTGCATGTGTTTTTAGTTGTAGTTCTTACCGTTCTAACGGCCCGCCCACGGGCCCGCGGGGGGGGGGGTTTAAACAGGGAGGTGTCATAGAGGATGTCACCAGTCACTTGAAATACTCATGCCACATATCGTTGGAAAGCTAAAACTCTTGTGATTAAAGATATGCCGACCATTTCAAAATATAATAATCACAGCAACACTCGAATCAGACTATAAACATGCTAACAAAAATCGTAAAAAGCCGTTAGGCTATAACTCACGATTTGTGTCAGGGCAGGCTCAGGATCACAGGGTTTCCCCACAAACTTGGTGTCGTTACATTCAGAAAAGTCCAGTAAATCCAATCCAGTAAAGTATTTAGTCCAAAACACACGGTTGTACCGGTAGATAGCCTCATCCCGCTGCTGCATCTTATGAAATTACGCATTGTATATCCAGTAAATCCGTTTATTTCTCCTCATAAGTCCGGCGTTTACATGAAAACAATGTTTATTTCGCTTCACAAATTGGCCGCTGCACTCTGACCTTTCAATTGACAGCTCACTCGACCAATCAAAAGCTCCCTTTCCCAGGCTGCCGCCTGCAATAGCGAATGAGTGGCTGTGTCTCATGAAGAACATGCCCTCCGGCAGCGCTGAATGACTTCAGGAACCCAGAGCGATAGATATTTAAGCAATATCACACGAGAGGGAGTGCTGTTGTACTGTATATCAGCACGGCTGTGATTCGGTTGTAGGCACGAGGCCGCAGGCCGAGTGCCGCAGATAATCACACCGTGAGGTCCAGGTTTTAATGTTCAGGTCCGTTTATAACTGTAGCAGCAGCAGCAGCAGCAGCAACAGCAGTAGCAGCAGAGAGATGGGGCAGCTCCTGTATGGGGAGCCTGGCTCTGACTTAGCTCCTGTCCAGCTGAACAGCGGAGTGATTATGTCTGTGAAAAGTCCCAGTGCTGTTATACTGTATATCAGCACTATGGAATGTCTCGTTGTCCAATCAAATTGCTCGGTTGGGACCGGTCGGAACTAACTGTTGTATAAAACATATATATCTATCGCTCTGCAGGAACCGATCCCGATGGCAACTGATGCATTGAATAGCCAATGAAATTCCGAAAAAAAACGATGTGCTGCTTTCACGGTCCCTGGGAAAAGGCAGCACTGCCATCTTCATGCGTAACATTGGAACGGCTGCACTTTGGCGCATGAATTGTTCCCTAATGGCAACTTTAGGAAAACGCCTAGATATACACTTAGAAAAACATGTGTAAAATACTCATTTTTTGCAGGATTGTTATCAAATTTGAACTGGAGCCAGGTAAGGCTTCATGCTGTGGTCCTATTGAGAGTGAGGAGTCACGTGCCGATGGTCGGCCATGATGGAAGGAGACGCTATCGGTTGCCAGGGGCAACGTCATCAGAACAGCACAGAGACGGACTAAATTCTAGCTCTTTTTTGCGCCAACAGATCAACAAATTACTAGAAAGAATAAGGAGAAAGTAAATCACTGAAGCAGTTTTTAACACAGCAGTGGTTTCCGGTATTGTAAAACAGTAAATTACGGAGTAGACGATTTTGTTTTGCCCATAGACTAGAAAGGCTTTTGCCACCGGAATCCTTCCATCATGGCGGAGAAGGGGGGAGGGGCTCTGACATGGATGTATTAGGGTTCTGAGCTGTGACGACAACTCCTCACTCTCAATTGTGTTTTCCAGCGAAAATTCCCACCTACACTCATCTGCAGGCATCTGATTGCAAAAAAGAAATTCAGGCGAGAATAAAAACATTCTAATTCAGTGTGTTCCAACTATAGTGATTATTTCAGTTTGGGGAAAAACTTCAGAGTGTTACCTTTTAAAAGAGACCAAGCCCATCCATATTCTCCAAACAGTTCAAGAACAGCATTCAATTTACTTTGGGTACGCCTTGGATAGGCGAATATTACAAATTTATAGGAGCGGTAAGAGGTTAAACCATCAGCAGTGAAGCTGCAGGTAAATCTGTGGAATTAGCTGTTTGGAGAAGTTTGAACACTTGACTGACATCATCACGTTTCTCTTCAGGTCTCTAAATTTCTGTGCCCGGACACTAATGCGGTGTTGAGCCCCCAAAAAACCAGAGTGGATTTTAATATGGAGAGACGGAGGAGGTGAGGATTTATCGATCACACCAACACATACATTTAGAAGGAAGAAGGCTGTAGGACACAGGGAAGCTAGTATAGGTCAGTCGACCTCGTGTGTACAGAGCTGAAGCAGCAGCAGCAGCTTTCTGCCGACTCAGCTCCCACCACCACCAGAAATGACTCAGCATTTTAAATGAGCTTGTGGATGTGTAGTTTCTGTTGCGGCTGGCAGTACTTAAATCAAATGAGGGATAAAGACTTTTTCCGCCTCATGAATATTGCTTTAAAGGACAATAACTCAAGCAATTTGAACGCAGCATTAATTCTACATAAATGAATCATCCCATATAGATAGGGAGGAAAACTATACATACACCAAGACGGATGGATTTGAATTTGTAACAACAAATGCACTTTTATGTAAAAGCATTAGTCTCAAAGTGTAAAAAAAACACTTCATAATGAATTTAATGTATAATTCACCAAACATAAAAGGATACAGAGAAGCATTCACGCTGCCCTGGAGCAACTTCAAATATCAAAGAGATGAGGATCAAACACAAGTTTCTCAAGGTCCTGTCTAAAAAAATGTCACTTTTAACAACCTTAAAGAAGGTTCTCACAAGAATAACGGAGCCGACACACACAGACAAGAAGCAGAGGGGAAGCTTATGCGTTACAGTTTATCTCCCGCTGCCATGCAAACAAACAGTGCTAAGATTTAGGATCTCTGGCAATATCTCTCTGTTCACTTCCAACACTATTTATGATAATGCCTTCAACCACTGTGCTCCATGCTCCCCTCCATACTGACTCAGATTTGTCTGTACCTTAAGTCTCCCAGGAACCATTTAACTATGCAGCCACATGTCTGGCTTATATCCAAAATCCATACGTACACATATGAGCAAGGCAGTCTGGGTGAGGATGGGGTGTTGTGAAAGACACAGGACAGTGTGGAGGGATTTTCTCTTTCTGTCTAAATGTCTCAGTTCACATCATCTGTTTATTTTTTCACTCTTTCATTCATCCATCCTCATTACCTGTGATATGCAAGATCAGGCTATTTCATCTCTAAATCGGGTAAGGGGGAGCTTGTAGATCAAACAGTGGGGACACATTTATCATGAGAAATGCAGTTACAGTAGTGTTCATGTGTGGACTGCCCACTGATTTCTTGGGAATTTATACTGTTAATAACTCTGTTACTAAACTGATGTTATTTTCTTTAAAGGCAGCCTAACGTCTGAGAAACAAACCCTGGTAATACTACCATTATATTATCATCATGTGTTTGTCACGTTGATTTTGGGTTTGATCTGTCTCTGTTTATTGTTGGGACTGTTCTTCTATAGTTATTTAAACAGAGAATATGATTGCTTTATATGATGCAAATGCAAATACTTTTGTGCTTATGTTATGTTATGTTTATTTATTTGATATGGACATCACAAATACATTGAGACTGTTCCAGTGGATAGACCAGATGCTTTGCTTGGGTGTGTTTAGCACATGTGCTAATTTTCAACACCAGTCCATAGGCGACTATTCTAAAAGCACAGAGCATATTATCAACAGTATGAGATAAAACCAAGTGCATGACACAACATCACAACAGTAGCATACTAATCTAAAGAGCACAAGATCAACAAAAGAAGATTGAGCAAACAGAAATCATGATTGTAACAATAATAATAGTAACAATGAAAAAGTCCATATTTATATATGTGGGCTGCGGGCATTGTTGTTTTGCTTTTAGCCATGCTTTTAGTCCTCTTTTAAAAGAGTTTATATCAGTCTCCAGTTTCAGGTGAGTGGGTAAAGTGTTCCATAGGTTAACCCCTTCTACTGAGAAGGCAGACTGTCCAAAGGATGTTGTACACTTGGGAATGCAGTCGCCATTGTAGGAGGCTCGTGTGTTTACTTGGCTTGAGCTACAGCGTCTTTTTATCAGTGCAGAAAACAGGGGTGATACACAGTTATGAAGACATTTAAAAACCAGTCTGATTCATCCAAATTAGGTTGATTCATCCAAATTAGGTTGTAAAAGTTATGGAGGTTTGAGTACCCTTTTAATACGGCTGCAACCAACAATAATTATCAGTTAACCTGTTGAAGATTTTAGTTTTTGTCATTTGGCCTTTTAAGGTGTGAAAACAATCTGTGGGTCACAAATTATCCAAACCAAAGGTGACAGCTTCAAAGTGCTTGTTTTGTTTAACCCATACTGATCTCAGAAAACAGCAAATATTCACACTTGATGAACTGCAACCTGGGGAAACTTTTTTGCTTTAAAAACAATAAAACAAAACAAAAAACACCTAGTGGCTGCACGAAAATATGACAGGAGGAGCAAAGGACAAGTGACATAACATAACACGCATTTGAAGGCCGATTACATCACAGTAACGCCTGTCTCAATTTAAAGGAGACATATTATGCCCTCTTTCCCACAAATTAAAATAGTTCCCTGGTGTCTTAAAGACATGTCTGTGACATACTTCGGTCAAAATACTCCAAGGATCAAACATCACAGCTCTCTCTTCATCCGCTCAAAACAGCCCCGTTCAGAACGGCTGGTTTCAGTGCCTGTCCCTTTAAATGCAAATCAGCCACTGCTCGCCCCGCCCCTTCTACTGGTACCAGGTAGGGGTGGTATTATGCAAATTCTAAAGCTAGTTACATCACTGGAAGACATCTGAGGGAACAGCTCATAACACCACGTGGATTTCAATCTGGGAGCCTGCAAATTACAGATTTTTTTGTCAATTCTCACATTTTGGGGGCCAGAAGGCCAGACAAACACCCAAATATATGTTAAAGAGCCTTCAAAAAGGGATATTTCCATAATATGTCCCCTTTAAAGGCTCCTCCAAATGCGTCCCGCAAAACCAGCCTTCTCTTGCCTGTTAGGAGGACACACCGCACCCCTCCTTCCTAGCCTCCCCTATCCCAAGATTCTTTGCGTGCCAATTATTATTAGCCATGGTAGCCCCGCTTTGCTGCCAGCTTGGAGGCGTGCTCGCCCACTGAGCAGGGCTCTGCTGGCCGCATAGCCCGATGTGAGGGGGTGAGTAGTCATTGATGGAAAAAAGGTTCATCAAGGACAAGGACCATCGGACGCAACCAGGAAATGCTGGTTGCGTCAGACCATCCAGACCATCCCATTTACGGTTAACATGGCCGCCAGAGGTGCCTCTGAAGCTGTTGCATCTGATCTGTGGACCTCGAGGCTGGGTCCTCTGAAAGATCGGGCCCCTGAATTGGGACACAGCTAGTGACAACATCTATGTCAACAGAATCGTTCAACAAAATCTATGGCAACACAGACCTAATGTTGAAAATGTAGGCACACTTATTTAAATCTAATCACAATCCTTCCCTAAACGGTATTAGTGCCTAACCCTAAGGAAACGATAGGTGGTAGGTGCACAGCTGTATGGTTGTTCAGGATGTAGGACTTGTTGCCAGAGAGTGATCACACCCAGCAGAGGTAGAAACTACACAAATCAGCTCTTAGTTGTAATAAACCTGAGTTTTCCTCCAACCTTCACCTTCAGCCACAACCTGACCTTTTCAAAATGATGACCAGCAAAATGAGTATGGAGGATTTCTGCTTTTCGCTATGATGAAAGGGCAGAGAGATTTACACACAAGGACAAACACACACACACACACACAAATATTTGTCATCACTCCAGAAAACTTTATGGTCTCCTTTGTTCTAAAATGATGCTGCAGCTTCCATAACCATCTGTCCACTGACAGCACTTAACACACACACGCATGCGCTTACATACATATGGAATACATTGCACAGCGTTTGTGAAATAGACACACATTCACACATACTTTGTCTCTCGCCTTCACACATGCACTCGAATACAAATATGCATACAAATGTTCTCTCTCTCTTTTCTCCCTGTCACATACAAATAACCACGAGAAGTGCACTTACTGTGAATACACACACTCACACACATACACACACAAAAACCACTAAAAGTAATGAGATGTCTGGTCTCTTGTGTAAGTGTTTGAGCTTCTGTGTATGTGTGTGTGTGGGTGCGTAGGATTGGTTGAAAACTCCAGACTAGTATAAACAGCCTGCAGAGAGACAGAGCGATACACACAAACACACATACTGTTCCCTCCCCAAATACACACACACATCATGTGTCTGTCTCTCTGTCTTCACACAGCACATGAGGGAGGGTGAGGGGAAGGGGGGTGAGAGCTGCAGCAGGACGAGGAGGAAGCAGAGGTAAACTCTCAGTGCTGTCTCCACATCCATCAGGAAATGTCAGGATCCTGTTATAGAGGGACTGTCAGGCTGCATGTAGTAACTGGAGAATGAAATATGTATGATATGTATGAGGAGGGTAGAGCAGAGGTGAGGAAACGCAGGGGGTCGAGGATGGTATGGAGTGGAGTAAATGAGCTGGTAGGTGCTTATGGACAGGTCAAGGTCAGACGAGAACAAAAAGTGGAAACACAAAGGTTTTGTATCCGATCTCAATCATATTAATAACTAAGTCTGTAAAAAAAAAAAAAAAAAATGGAATAAAGAAAGTGGTCCTGCCTGATCCTACCTCTCAACGCGTACTAATAAGACAGATCGAGGTGTGAGGGCTCCCACGCTAACAGGTGTAATAAAACTAATAGGACGGTGGATGAGATGTAGATCGAGCCTGGTTGGTCCACGCCCACACAGTCCTGAGAAAAGGTCTAATTAGGGAGAGAGAGTGAGATGTGTGTGGGTGGGCTGTGGGTGTGTAGGTTTAACCTCTACCGTAGATATGGTATAGTCGCACAACACTTTCCTCCGGCATTGTCGAGTGATAAGCACAATTAACCCCGGAAGACACAAAAAAAAAAAGTTCACGTCTGCAGGACTTGAAGCCATGAAACAGTGAATCATCAATCAATACCAAACTAGGAGATAAGAGTTATTCCTTTATATACTACATAAAAAAAAGTTTAAAAAGCAACAAGTAACTGTTACAAAAGCCACCAATAATCCATGAAGTATTAACTTAAAGCTGCGTTTGTTGGTGTTATGGCCACCAGAGGCAACAGAACAACACAAAATTGGGATATTGTCACTTTATCAATGGGTCATTTAGAAAGGTGTTTTTGGCTGGAAATTGGAAAGGTGCAATCTAATTCATTATTTATAAAGCGGTCATCCTATATTGATGCTAATTAGTCGCTATGTCATTTATACACACATAAACATTACTGTATTTTCATATTTCAGGATATATGAAAATAAATATACATCCAAATAGTTTGTTCATCAATCAACTGAAACCTCCTACTAAATACCTGGTTTGTAATTGCTATAATACTTGATTAAATAATGCTGAATCCATCATTTATTAAGTGTGAACTTAAAATCATTCAACACTTTATAGATTAGTCTATTAAAGGGACTAAGAGGAGTTTCGGAAAGTGAAGTGTTTTCACACTACATTTTCCATGAGCCTCCGGGCGCACAGTGAAATACTTGGACCGACGCAAGACGGACGAAAGCAAAAACATTTGCCAAGAATGTTAATTAATCAAGAATGAAAGTCGGAGGTACGACTAATGTTTTTAATTATTGCCTAATAGTGTGTAGTTAATGTAAAAATTCAGACTCTTGCTGTTTTCACATTACATCTAATACAAGATACATATTGATAATGCAGCTTTGAGCCCGTCTTCTGATACATTATTTAAATATATTCAACAGTATTGAGATATAGCTGCTTGCTTCATGTGTGTTGTTTTTGATATTTGAAGGGCAACAGACAAGTGTCAGTTATAGGCAGTCACCAGATGTGCTGTGTGCAGTGGGAACTGCATGGGGGTTAGACTGAAGTCATAATAAAAGTGATTAGGATGAAAACACTGAGCATGAAGAGAAACAGATTCTCTCTGACAACAGGAGGAAACATGTCTCACTTTTTTTCTCTCTTTTTTTTGCAGTTTGCTGTTTCTCTCCTGTCTGTGTTGGGAAGCTTCTCCGAGTGGTTTGTCGTTCCATTTGGCCTTTCTATTTTCATTTCCCTCCATCGGCCCAGTGCTTTCTGACATTTTACCTGTCTGTCTTCACTCCCAGCCTCTCTCTCTCTCCCTCTCTCATCTACCTGATTTCCCTCACTCCCTCTCTCACTGCCTCTTTCCATCTCTCCCTCGATCTATCGCAGTGGGAGCTAATGTGACCTTTATGTGCTGTCAGCTCGCTGCGTGGCCGTCAATCATCATCTTCTCCCATTAGAACGGCTCTATCAGGAGCTGTCAGCGCCACAGAGCTGCCAACGCGTCGCTTTCCTTCCACCCACCCACCCACCCACCAGCTGAGAGGCAGGAAGGCAGGAGCAGGGGCAGGTGACACGGAGACGAGACGAGACGAGAAGAAAACCAGAGAGAAAACGAAAAAGTGAGGAAGAAAAAAGAAAGCTGACGTAGACATAGGTGTGTTTCCATCCGTTTCTCGCTCATTTGCTCCTCTCCTCCATCATCCCTCATTAATTGTGTTTACTCCGAGATACCTGTGTTTTGGTCCTCAAGGAGCCGACATAGTTAGCATCCTAACCAGCCAGACAGAAAGAATCAGAGACCGTCTTTTTCTTCTCTCTCCATCCCTCAACACCTTCTCCACCTTTTCTTTTCTCACTGTCTCTCATTAGAACTTTTTTTAAGTCCTGCTGGAGGAGGTTTACTATCTCTCCTCCTCCTCCCGTCCTTCCTTCCTTCCTTTCCATCACAATGTTTACCTGCTCTGGGAGCTCACTATCTTTCCCTCCTGCCTGTTTTCTCTCCTTGACGATCCCTCCATCCTCCTCCTGTGACTCCTTGTGCCTTCACTTCCACCTCTGTTTGTTTATTGTGATGCAGCTTCTTCCCTCCTGCTCCACCTGTCTCACACTTATCTCACGTTCATCCACGTACTCCTCCTTTTTTTCAGACTACTTCTGAACTCCCCTTTTTCTTATCTCCTCCCCTCTCTTCTTTTATCTTGCACCCTCGTTCTCTACCTTTGTTTGCCTCCTCACCTTTTCCCTCTTCTACCATGTTGGTCCTCCACTGTTTTTTCTTTTCATTGTCTGGAAATGACAAAAAAAAAAAAAAAAAAAACGACCCAAAACACACACACAGACACACACTCACAAACAGACATGCAAATGTGAGTCAAAAATACTTACAGTTTACCCAACACACATCATCACACAATTAAATGCAAGATCTCGAGTAACAGCTGCCACAAGAGTGTGTGTGTGTGTGTGTGTGTGTGTGTGTGTGTGTGTGTGTGTGTGTGTGTGTGTGTGTGTGTGTGTGTGTGTGTGTGTGTGTGTGTGTGTGTGTGTGTGTGTGTGTGTGTGTGTCTGCTGGTTGTGTTAGTGCGTTCAGTGTATTAATGAAAACCTAACTCCACCTGCTTCTCTTCTCATGAACCGAGAGACAGAAAACAAAAAGCTCATTTAGAAACCAAATTTGATAGACCACCACAAAGCCAGTTTTTTTTTCTCCTTTGACTCAAAACTCCATATTTGCAACCGGCGGCCGAATAATGAGAATAAATCTCTCTTATAATGCAATAAGTAATTTTCCGACTATGAACCAAGGACGGATTTTAACCTTAGACTCATGTAAATACATGTAAGGATTTAAGACCAGACAGCAACCAATTAAGATGTAAATGGGGTCAATATTGAGGTAACAGTTCTGCAATTGGCCACTGGGATGTGTCTCCAACAGTGAGTAAATCCACATCGACTCCTGTATTAAAATGTTCAACGTTACAGCAGAAATAATCACGTTTACAAATGCAAAAATAGTTTTGGTCTCTACAGCCAATTTCCTCGTTCACAAACATCATCTCCACTGAGTTGATTGTTATGAAAAAAGTTTTCCATGAAAACAGTGGCAGCCCAGTCCCATTATATCATGTAGCAGCCTTATTCCAAACTCAAAATAACCCTTGATGCAAAACCACAGAACTTATGTAAATAGCAAAAAAAAAAGAAATGTAATTTGGATGAGTGGATCGTCGGTGCATCCTGGGCACAGATCAACCTGAGCTTCAAATTATTCTGGATCCACTCATCGGTGATGATGGCCTAAAGTAGACACAATAGCAGCAGTTTTCAGCATTAGGGTGTTGAAATGCTGTTTTATTTGTGATTGAAGCATGTTAGAAGCTGGAGGGTGTTTGGCAAAAAAAATTTCTGGCCTATAAAGCCAACACAGGATTGGTCTCTCTCTCCGTCTCTCTTACACACATACACAAACAAATTTACACTTTCATGCCTGCGGTATCTAGCTGAGAAATTAAAACCTGAGTATAGGAGATGTTTGCCAGCATGGCAGGGAGCAGCTGTGTAATGTTTCTGTTTGGCATGCAAGGACAGTTAGTGTTGGGCCGGTCATCGCAGAGGGAAACGGGATGATAGAGACTGGACAGACAGAAATGGCAGGAAATCAAACCGCACACACATCCTATTCTTTTTTTTTATTATTGTGCCCAGCCTGTCATCCCTCTAAAATGAATAAAATTTGTATAAGCAGAGAAAATAACCTGCAGACAGGTGAGGCAGGTAAACAGGCGTACAGGAAATGAAGGCTTGAGTGACAGGCCACAGATGCAAATAAACTATGACCCCCCGTCAAATGGATGTCCCCATCAAAAATCCCCCACCGTCTCTCAACTTCACTCTCCTTCTTTCCTCTCAAGCTCAACTCCACTTTCATCTGAGAGGAGCTTCTTTATATGAACTGAATGAAGAGCACTTCAAAGACAAGATGAATCAGCCATTAACCCTGCTCCATCTCCCCTCTCCGTGTCTCTCACTCTCAGAGACTGTCAATAGGATCAACCGACTGTGTGTCCTTGAAGTTGGGCTAGAAACCCACACACACACACACACACACACACAAGCCCCATTGCGGTTCATGGACACATCATTTTGAGACGAAAGCTGGTTAAAACTCTCATGTTCGATACTTTAATTTCAACTTCCGCAGGAGTTGATACAACAAACACTGTCAATCAAAAAGATGTAGGCTATTAGATTCTGTCTCTGATTATTTATCTCATACCAGTGGCTCGTTGGTCTAGGGGTATGATTCTCGCTTCGGGTGCGAGAGGTCCCGGGTTCAAATCCCGGACGAGCCCATTGTTTGGAGGATATC
This sequence comes from Trachurus trachurus, assembly GCF_905171665.1. NCBI lineage: Eukaryota > Metazoa > Chordata > Actinopteri > Carangiformes > Carangidae > Trachurus > Trachurus trachurus. The sequence continues at coordinate 12,713,639 of NC_139904.1, read as the reverse complement.
AGTAATACAGCTCTACCTCACAAAGAGATTAAAAGTATTTGTATGTATATCAGAGCTCCCTGTTTCAAAAAGCTCACAGTTTGCAAACTGTCTTTAAAGGGAACCACAGCTTCATTGTGAAGGATTTGTGCTGCATTTTCAAAGTTTAGCTCAGAACTTATCAATTTCTGTTGAGTTAAAGTTCATGCTACAGTGGCTCGTTGGTCTAGGGGTATGATTCTCGCTTCGGGTGCGAGAGGTCCCGGGTTCAACTCCCGGACGAGCCCGTTGTTTGGATAGATATGGTAGAGGTCTTTAGCGACAAATTAGAAGCAGAAGAAACATCTGAATTTAGAATAGCGAAGGCGTCTGAGTCCTACAAGGGCCATATCTATCAGAAACTCTCATTGACCTGTTTCCCATGTTCGAAGACTGAATTTGTCTTCCGTCTAAGTGCTTTGGGAGCGAGAGTTTTAGAGTTCAATTCCAAGACAAGCCCATTGTTTAGGAGTAAAGGCCTTTGAAAGAGCCCTTAAACACAGCTGTTTCAAAGTCCCTCAGAAAAATCTGTACAAGCTCTTTGGCCATTTACAACGTATATGAGCTAGGAATTTGAGATTCTTCTTGACAATGTTTCCTTGTGGCTCGTTGGTCTAGGGGTATGATTCTCGCTTTGGGTGCGAGAGGTCCCGGGTTCAAATCCCGGACGAGCCCTTCATTTGGAATGGTGAGGGCCTTTGTAGGAGTTCTCTAACAGAAACTATGCAGACTGACAAAAAAAGCTCCAGACTCTTATGTCTGGAGTGTAAATATGTCTTTAGTAAAAACAAAAGAAGAAAAAAAAAAGGCTAACAATATATCAGTTAGGAATGTCAGATCTAAGATAAGATACAAGTTTCAGTTTTCTCTCTGAAAGCTTTGGGTACAAGACGTCCATATTCACTCGGCTCGTTGGTCTAGGGGTATGATTCTCGCTCTCGCTTAGGGTGCGAGAGGTCCCGGGTTCAAATCCCGGACGAGCCCATTGTTTAAAACAGCAAATAATGCTTGAGTCCTACAAGGGCCATATCTATCAGAAACTCTCTTTGACCTGTTTCCCATGTTTGAAGACTGAATTTGTCTTCAGTCTAAGGCCTTGTCCACACGAGCCCGGGTATTTTTGAAACCAGAGTTTTGCTCCGCGTCCACACGAGTGGTGTAATAAAAAATACTCCGTACACACGCAACCGTGGAATCCACTACCAAGTGACGCAATGCACGTGTGGAAGGCTGTTTTAACCAATCAAAATACAGTGGAAACCGCTTATGGATCAAAAGGCTTGGGACGGAATCATTTCTATACAAATGCTGTTTAATTAATTCGTTATCAAGAAATCCGCTTATAGTGTTCATTTTTGGTCATTTTATGGATGAAAACATGCGCAAAAACAATTTCAAAACTACGTGTAGCCTATTTATTTTATTTTCGGCGGTGTCCCTTTGACGTGCACTGCTGCAGCAGCCTGCACATGTTGCTGCGCTGTGTCTTGACTCTTGTGCTGTGTGCGTCACCTGGCTGGCTGATGGTTGTCGGTGCGGCGCAACTCATTATCACTGGCTGTTGTGTTGTCTATCAAAACATGGATGAATGAAACATATCCACTTTATATCGACCGCAGACGTCACAAATACATTTTCGGCTTTTGGCTCGTTCCGTTCAGGCTCTTTTTATCACTGCATGACAGCAGTGCGACTCCCTCCTCCCGTCGTACCCGGTCTTACAGTGACATAGGCTATTGCCTGTTCATTCATGAAAATCATCCCAAAAAACTCTTAATCAAACAAGGTGGGGAATAAGAAACTGCGGCGCTACTGTAGTAGTTCTGTAATTTTAAAAACACACCGGCAGCGGCCCCCGCTGATCTGTAGCGTCACTTGTTACTGTAAATGATGCTGTGTGGAAAACCAGCTGTGGTCTGTGATTGAGGGTGAGTTTGGAGCTGACAAGAGGATCGCCCTGACGACCGTTTCGTTATATTTTTCTCATCGAAAAACTATACAAATAGCATTTAGATGATGTAAAAAAAAAAGTGAAATAATAAAAATCCACTTTGTCGCCTCCATTTTTGCGAGCTCACGTCAACTTCTGCAAACCGCTGCAAACAACCTCTGCGGGCTGGCAGTGTTTACATCAGCACGTGTGCAGCTACGACGTAAACGAGAAAAACAATTGCGGTTGCAGTGTCCACACGCACCTGGTGAAACCAACCCCGGCCGAAAACCCCACCCTGGACTCCGGTTTCAAAAAACCACGGTTTCAGGGTTCCAAAAGCGCGGTTGCGTGTGGACAGGACATACAACCGGGAACATATGTTCACGGTTTCAAAAATACCCGGGCTCGTGTGGACAAGGCCTAAGTGCTTTGGGAGTGAGAGTTTATAGGTTCAATTCCTAGACAAGCACATTGTTTAAGAGTGAAGGCCTTTGAAAGAGCCGTCAAACATACAGCCGTTCCAAAGTTTCCTTATGGCTCGTTGGTCTAGGGGTATGATTCTCGCTTTGGGAGCGAGAGGTCCCGGGTTCAAATCCCGGACGAGCCCTTCATTTGGAATGCCTAGGGCCCTTGTAGGAGTCCTATAATGTGCCTCTAACAGAAACTATGCAGACTGACAAAAACAGTCCATCAAAAGAAGCTCCAGTCTGTAATGTCTGGAGTGAAAATGTGTCTTTAGTAAAAAAAAAAAAAAAAAAAGGCTAACAATATATCAGTTAGGAATTTCAGATGTGATGTAAGATAAGATACACGTTTCAGTGGCTTGTTGGTCTATGGACGCTTTGGGTACAAGTGGTCCACTGGCTTGTTGTAATACAAAAATTGTGAATTAGTCAATGGCCCAATAGGGACAGACTGAAACCAGGTTAAATCACTGTAAAAGTGTCAAAGCACCTTATGGGTCAGGATTTTCTTTATATAGAGCTCTGAATGTGAGATTTTTCTTGAAATCAAACCCACATTCACATGGCTCGTTGGTCTAGGGGTATGATTCTCGCTTTGGGCACGAGAGGTCCCAGGTTCAAATCCCAGACGAGCCCAATGGTTGAAGTACCCTACTGGAGGGACGCTTCTTCAGTTTATTTCAATACTGGATCATTTAATGTTTTTGGGCCTCAACCAGGTATTAACAACCTCAGAAGTTTATCGGGGAAATACATCTTTAGTGAAACTTCCCACATCACAAGGAGTCACATGAACACTGCTGTGTTGGTGACGGGCTTGTTCTATAAAACAGATTCCTAAAACTCTGGTGATGCCTTTACTATCAGGGCATATTTTGAATTTATCCACTACATTGAAATTACCAAGCGCTAATAATCAAACATTGGACATTAGATCAGTGTCACAATAAAGTTGAACACAACTGATCAACATGTGAGTACTGTAACTGTCAGACCGTTATGCACCACAGTGCAAGCAGTCGATCAAGCCTCCTCTTAGCTTTGGAGGACCTTTAACAGAAACTGCTAGCATTTGCATATTCAAATGACATGGGAGAGTCTTTAGCTGCTGATTAAAGATAAATTCATGATCAAAAGTTAATGAACACAAACATAATATGGCAGCAGATTCACATTTTCCCTGCAGATTTTGGCCACAATTGATATTGCATGTGAGTAAGCCACCTTTCCCACCTCTAATAGACAAACACCACCTGTCAATGAGCTGGGTTAGGGTTCAGACACAACCTAGGGTTGGCAGCATACGTGTGTGTGTGTGTATATGTATGTGTGTGTGTGTGTGTGTGTGTGTGTGTGTGTGTGGGTGTGTGGGTGTGGGTGTGGGTGTGTGTGTGTGTGTGTGTGTGTGTGTGTGTGTGTGTGTGTGTGTGTGTGTGTGTGTGGGTGTGTGTGCTCGAGGGCAGAGCTGGACCCAGAGCAGAGTGTTGACACCAGGCAGCCGAACAGATGGCATTTCATGAGTTTCTGTGTGTGTGTCGTGTCCTCAGGTGGCTGAGGGAAGTGATGTGAGGTGAGCTGATGATGATGTGTTGTTCTCATTACGCAGCCCGATGCTCATCTCTCTTATATCATTTCCCTCTGTCCTCTTTTCTTACCAAACATATTAGGACATATAAGAGAAAAGCTTGGCTAAAGCTCGTCCTCCCGCTCACTCCCTCTCACTCTCTCCACCTTGCTGTCGTAGGTCACTGTACTTTTTTCATCTTCATTTAATTAAAATGCCCTTTTGTCTTCCTCTCCTTTTCCATTTTGTTCCCCGTCCACAGAATGGACCTCAATCTGTCTTATTTTGATCATTATCAGCCTCTATCTGCCATCTGACCTTGTCTGAGGTCAGATCCTGTACTGTAGGTAGCGGTGAACACACTCTCTTATTAGACTGAAGCATTCCTCATGAGTGAGATCTGTGGATAACCACAGTACAATGGTACAACTGACAAAACATACTCATTAAAGGTTAAAGGGTTTCCAAGCTTGTTCTTCTTCATATTCTGATTGGTCTGCCAACTGTTAAAGCAGAAGTAAGCGATCCGGTCGTTTTGGCTAATGCTGCGTTCCAGGCAGGCTTTTGAAACCGTAAATTACAGCTTCATGTCACAACTTACGACTTTGTAGCGTTCCAGGCAACTCACTCGTGTTTTTCCGACCTGTTTTACCTGTGAAAGTGCACTGTAACGGCCACTCGTAACTTCCGACCCGTGAACTCGTACCAGATCGAACTGGTATGACTTCACAGGTCGGAAAAACACGAGTTACGGGCTGCCTTGAACGCACCATAACAGTCCTCGTCCCTACGTCACCACATTCACGGCGTCCCTTGGCTGCACACACAGCCCTGCATGCCGTTCTCTCTCCTCATTGGATAAAAACTGTAGGATACGATAAATGTTTTCTCCTCGGCTCAGAGCAGAGCAGAGTGACTGAGAGACCCGTGTTTCGGTCCAAACACTCTATGTAAGTGATTGCTGTCGGAAGATATAACTATTGAAGACTTATATTAACACAAATATATCGCTTACTTCTGCTTTAACACATCTGAGTTTATGGACAAACGGCATACAACATATTGTGTTCTTCAATTTGGAGGATTTGCTGCTATCCACAAGTTTCCGAACGTCCTCTATGGTCAAAACCAGAAGCCGGTTTTGCATTTCCTGTGGAATTGTACGTTTACGTTTCCATGGTTTTCAGTCGTTGTCGTAGTTGCGGTAAACGCACGGATCTATTAACGCTGGCTTTTAACACGGATGTCAATTTGTGTGATATCCATTGTTAAAAGCTGGCGTGATGATCCATGCGTTTTACAGATTTTCATTGAAAAAAAAAATCCATGCATTTACCGCGACTACCAAAACCATGGAAACATAAACATAAAATTCCACCGGAAGAGCAAAATCGGCTTAGGTTTTTGACGTTCGGAAAAAGGTGGATAGATTGTTACATTATGTGTTCAGGACCAAGATTTCATAAGAGGGATGTAGGAGCTCCATTACTTAATAATGTGTGAAGGCTTTACTGTGTAGATTTTATGTTCACACCTTCCAAGTGCAGGATGAGGTAACCATTAAACATTCAGTCTTTTCTGACAGGTGACAGTGACAGTTGCGTAAACATTTCTCTAGCAGATCACTCACTGTTTGACCTCTTCTACACTTTTCTTTCTCTCTTTTTCTGCTCACTTTTCTCACCATTACTTTCTCTTTGGTAACTTTTCCTCCCACCTCTCTCCTTTCCTGTCTTTTTGTCCCTGAATCTCTATTACAAGTTACTTTTCTCATCTAATTTTCCCCCGCTGTGGTCACTCCATCACCTCACTACCCAGAGGGCACCTGTCAGTCAGTGTCAGTGTGACGTCTTTTTCGTCAGGTTTTCCGTTGACGTAGTTTGACTTTGCGTCATAACTACCCATGTGAAATCTTTCCATTCATTCCTAATGAATACTTTAACACCTCTTTCACTTTTTTTCCTACTCTTTCACTCCTCTCTTCATCTCTAATCCTTTTACCCTTTTCTTCCCTTCACAATACAAATCTCTCTCTTTCCATTCCCACTGCTGTTTGTCCCAGTGGGCTTTCTGTGCCTGGGGGGAGCTGGAGTCCAGCTCAGGTTGGTGCGTCATCTCCTTACAGGATCTCTTGCTGAGCTCACACACACACACACACACACACACACACACACACACACACACACTAAGACAGACACACACCTCGGCTTGTTTCCGCATAGGCAGGGCCTGAGTTAATGGGATGAGCTCTAATTAATTTTGCTCCGTCAGGGGAGACCAGTGGATAACACTGTAAGAGAGGAAGAGTTGGAGGAAGGGGGGCAGGTAGAAAAGTATTGAGGTTAAAGTTAGAGAGAAAACGAATGAGTCAGAGAGAACGATAGCTTCGAGACATAGAGATGGAGAGAAAGTGTATGAAAGTTCAGCGCGGAAAGAGGCGGGCAGAGATGTAGAAATAAGCAGAATAATTGAGGGAGGGGGAAACGAGGAAATAAAGACAGGCCAATCCATCAGAGAGAGAGTGAGGGGGAAAGACTCTGGAGGAAATACAGGCGGCGTTACTTCTTTTTGGTATTTTCCCTGACCTTGAAATGTGCTTTACTTTTGTTATGAGCTCTGCAGGAAACATCCCGTGAATACTGGACAGAGATCCAGTGTTTTTCTGTGGAAAATTGCGACGGATAATTTTGCAATATCACTACTAAGTTCAAAACAATGTCAATAAAGCTGAATGTGGTGAGATAAAGACACAATCATGCCCCTTTATAACGTAGAAATAGCACAAACTACTTGAACCAGCACGAACTTGCTCGGTCCAGTCACAGCAGTTTGTCTCATGTCCACCGTAGATAAACATCGACAAATAGAAAATAGAAAATCCTCATTCAAACACATCCCATACAGGGCGGTCGCTCATTCAGGTGTGCACAGAGCTATGAAAGCCGTCACCTTTCACTGAAGGCATTAGGACATGTATGTGAGGTCCATCTGCAGCCTCTAATTTGAAATGCGATGCGCCATTACACACAATGATCTGTTGTTGTGGTTACCTTGATTAAACTGCACAAAAACAAACACCAGGCTGCAAGACAACCACACAAGCCTTGGCGTCTTTGTTCAGGCAGCACACACTGTATTTATGCATACATCCTGGACTCAGTTCAGACCGAAATATAAAAAAAATGTCACTCCTTTCTCTGTGTATGATGGTGTATTAGAGCCAGGTTGAAAATGATGAGCTGGAAGAGAGAGAGGAGAAATTTCAACATTTAAAAACCAGAATTTTTAAGTTGAAAATTGCAAATTTGGGAGAAAAAATCTGGCATAGTAAAGTCACATATTTGCAAAAAAAATATTTAAAATTTTGAGGGTTTTTGGTGTTTGTTTTGCTTTTAAATCAAGGAAGGAAACTCTCTTGAGACTTGAGAGCATTGGAATAGAGCAGGCACCATAATGATCTGGTGATTCTGGGCTGAAATAACAAGTATTTCCTTAGTGCTAAATCCAACTGAAAAGTAGAGCTTTTTAGAAGTAGAAGTTTTTGATATCTTTTTCTTTGAAAATTTTGCAAATTTTCTTGGAAATTTGCCATTTTTATTTTTCTCTGAAATATGTGGCTTTGTACTGTCAGAGGATATTCAAGTTTTTTCATATAACTTGCAAACTTAAAATTTGATCATTTTGAATTTTCAAACTCTGAAAATGTACCCCTCCTTTCTTCCAGCTCAGTTTTTAATTTTAACCCATAATGGCCCTAATACAACATCATACTCTGACTGAGCTGAGACTGTGGCACTGTGTGGCAGAAATGAGATGTGACTGTGACAAACATCCCAACATCAACATGAATTTCAGCTCATTACGTCAAACCTTTTCACAGTTTCTATCACTTCTGAAATAATACAACAACACATCCTACCACAACCAGGGATTCAGCTCAATATGCAGCCATAACAACCTCAGTGGAAGAAGGGAGAACAATACAATACAAGTATTATCTTGGTATGACGTCGTTATCAAACTTGTATGTGCCATTTTTTATTATTGTTTGGTTATTTGTTACTTTGCTTTGTTTCAAAAACAATTTACTTTGGCAACACTGTGCTGCCTCAGCCAAGCACACAAACCTTTTCTAAATGATGTCCAAAAATAATGACATCCTGGTGTTTCCCTGATTTATTCTCCCTTTTTTTTTTAATACATCCAGCTGATTTATTTTCAAATGCTAAAAAATTCATCATTACAGTTTGTAAACCTTTCTTAACTTTCGTTTTCTCTTTGGAAAAACTTCACACACTGACTGTACTGGTGTTGGTACCTGTTGTACAGAGAGCACACAACACTAGGGGTGGGGGAAAAAATCGATTCATGTAAGAATCGAGATTCTTATTCTCTAAGATTCTGAATCAATTCATAATCTTCAAAAATCGATTTTTTATTAATTTTCCTCCGTCTCAATACACGCCCTCACAGCGCCGTACACAGCGCTGCAGCACGCCATGGCGCTAAAAGACGCTCGTTAACCGCCTACCTGATCTGATTTAAATGCTCTATTGAATGTCTGTGACTAGGCTTGTGCCCATCAGCAACCCGACCCTCTATTGAGGAGAGAGGACGATCGCTGTTTTTTTTTTTCCGCCGTTAAACACACACGCGCTCCAGCTGAGCAGCCACATCCACTGCGCTCTGGATCAGCTGATCGGTGCTCAGGTGACGTTAGATCTTCACTTTTTTAAACTCATACAAAGTGCAGCCAAACAGCAGGCTGAAGAGAGAGGACCAGCAGCAGCAGCTCCTCTGACAGCTCCTCTGTGGCGCTGCAGACAGGCTGCAGGTCAGCTGGCGTGAGAGCAGAGTGCCGTCTTTTTTCTTTTTTTTTTGGCAGCGCCTTTGTTACAGGTGATACATGTCTATGTGCATGTGCATGAGAACTGATTTTAAATCGAATAGACACCCAAATATTCACATCCCTTCAGTCCAGGCTTTTGAAAAGAGAGTAGCCTATAAAATCAGCTTCATGTAGCAGTTAACTTTAAAATGGTTCAAATATATTGCTGCTAAATAAATCTGAAACATGTGATGTGCATTTTTTGGGGGGAAATATGGCTTCTGATATAATAGTCTGTAGACATCATCATCATTCAACTTTTTCACATGGTCTGGTGTTAATAAAGCAAACTAAAAATCGCAAAAATAAAATCAAGAATCGGTTGAATCGAATCGATTTTTGAATCGAATCGGTTGAATCGAAAATCGATTTTGAATCGAATCGTGACCCTAAAAATCGGAATCGAATCGAATCGTGAGCCACCCAAAGATTCACATCCCTACACAACACCCTGATAAGCAACATAGAAAGACACACACACACAGTCAATAATATATTATATATATAGGTACTGTAATGGCGGTGAAACCATGTCATGTACAGTACTTTTCTGTTTGGACTTCATCAACCTAACTCTTAATTACTTACTTTATGTGAAAGCTTTTCACATCTGCTCATAAATCACAGTGGATACAAGCACAACACACACACACACACACACACACACACACACACACACACACACACACACACACACACACACACACACACACACACACACACACACACACACACAGACCATGGTGTGCAACAGACACACAGAGACAACAATGCTGTAATTAAGATTACTGGGTTGTCTCACCATGAATCATGATTACTTTAACTATGCATACCCAAAATGGGCCAAAGGCTTAATGCCTGTGGGTCCCACATGACAGGAGCAGTAATATGTTTTAATGAGCCCGGGTCCCTGGATGAGACGGAACATTTGTCATTCAGGTCCTGCACTCCAAAAACTTCGACACTCACTGCCGTTAAAAAAAAAAGTACCGACTTCAGATGTCCCAGCAAATGAGAGGTTTTCATCCTGAGATGTTCGACACTGTCTCTAATAACTAACAGCAAAGGCTCAGCCAGTCTAATCATTTTTGGAATATTACTTGTGATATCGCCGACGACGGGACCAGATGGAACAAGATTAACCCAGAGGGTCGCAGGATGATCTGAGAATCTAAATTAAACCTAATCGTGTTTATCTTTCCAACAACTCTCTAATCTTTATATGTTTTTACTTGAAATGCTACATACGTTTTCAAAAAAATATGATGAAACAGTCTGAGAAGTGGAAATAAATGCCTCTTCAGATAAACTGCTCGCACCCAACAGAATGTTTGTGTAACGCTTCTTGTTTCCTGCTAATATTTACTCTTCTTCTGCTTTCTTCTTCTTATCTTATTCTAAAGGTAAAAACAAATTAATATCTGAGGTATATACTTGCGGCAAAGGATTAGCAAACTGAGATTTTTTTCAAAGCTATTTCCTGTTCCTTTCCAGCAGAGTTATTACATCCAAACAGGAGAACAAATAACAGAGTTCATATAAGTACGAAAGCAACATGGAGAGTGCTATAGGGCACTGGGATCATACTGTATATGATAATGTGCTCAGCAGCAGAGGTGCCCCAGGTATAAATGAAGGGAAGTAAATCATCATCCATGGCGAAAAGAAGTCGATTAATGCCCACCATTAAGGTCGTTCTCATGTAGTAACCACTTAGTGGAAGGTTTATAAATCTTTCGGCGGTCAGTTTTATGGAAAGCTTTAGAAACTGCCTGATATCCTCATCACATGGAAATGATATATATTTATATTGAAGCCTTATGAAGAATACTGTAAATGAGAATGGTTGATTCTACATAAACAAAAACTTTCATTCTCTGTCATCAAGACTACATTTACACTTACAGTTTTGACAATGCTTAGAGAAGCTAAGTGTTAACAAGATGTGATGGACTGAAATCTAGGCGAGACGGGGTGTGAGACATGTTCTAGCCAGATGTTGAAAAGGTGTAAATGCATCAGTTCCTCAAAGACTCATAAAGACACATGTAACCTGTCCTCCTCCCAAGGTTAACGGCATCGCTGACAGCTCAGAGGAAGCAGACTCTACATGGTCGACCGGCGTCTTAATGGCAACTGAACCTACACTGAAATTAGCCGTAATGTCCCTCAGTCAGACATGCAAAAGGCAGTATGAGCTATTGGAGAATTATTATGAATATGATCTCAGGGGGAATTAAACATACTAGTTTCAAGAATAAAAGAATAGTAATAAAAAATGATTTCTATATCAAGAAGTGGCATATTTTCCAAACGTGTATATCTAGGTTAAAACGTCCAGATGATATTTACATTGCACTTATCATTAAAACACTCATTAGAATAATTTGCAGCAGGTCGTCAAAGATGCTACATATACTTAGGTTATGTGTTTACAGAGAGCGTCCCTGAAACCATAGGACAAATTTACTTTAGGCTATAGCTACATGAATAAAACATTGAGCACAGTGGCCTTGGCTTGCACTTGTATGAATTGTGTTTATTTGCGTGTATTTTTATTTGAGAATAAGTGGGAAAATATTGACCTCCCAATGCAAGGTTATCTTTTAATTGCTTGATAGCGGTGGTTACATGAGATGAAACGGCGAGCGAGCGGGGAATAAATTAACTTTTAATTAGAAACATCATTTTCCAATTCATCCTCCCTGTTTGCTTGTTATTTTTGTCGTCTTTCACACAATTGAGAGACGGGGCAGTGGAGAAAATAAAAAAGATTAAAATGCTCACAATGGCGGCGATATACCAGAGAAGCCTTTATAGACTCAATTACCGCACAATATCCCACTGTCTTTCCAGCAAATAAACATGACAACGGAGCTAAATGGAGTAGTCATGAGTGTGTGCTGTGGTCCTGTTCGCTCAAACAAAACAAGGCTGAGTGGGAAAAACGTGCATTATGGGCCTAATAAGGTAATTATTACAACCCCGCTCATTCATTAGCCCAGCAGCTCGCCTGCATCCCAGACAGCAGACTAGTCTACTGTAGACTCATATTTTACATGCCTCAGCCATAAATATCTGACTTTATTTTACTGTTCTGTTTACTACTTACTTGTTCTATTTATATACCGTCAGTGCTTCATTGTTGTTTTTCCTTGGTTCACTTTTTTTATCGTTTTTTTTACACTAGACAAACAACAAATTCTGGCGAGACATTAGAATAACTACACACATTAGGTACCGGTAAGCGTTAATAATCAATTAATTAATCATTTATAAAGCAGTCTTCCTATCCTAATTTAATTAATTTATAAACACGATTAGAAATTTAAACTATGGATTCTGCATTTATTACTCCAGTAATCAATCAATCAATTAGCCTACAAACCAGTCATTTAAGAGATGTCAGTCGTTGACAAGATAATTTATAAAGTGTATGAAGTAAATGATTAACAAACTATTTAGATTTAGGCTGGCACTTAAACAAACAATGATTTCAACATGTACTACTGTTTAGAGAGTGTGTTAACAGATGTTTCACTTACTACTTACCTACTAAGTAGTAAGTATCAGAATTAATGAATTGCAGTATTATCAAACATTTAATTCCAATCAGCACAGGGGCATTGTAAAGGCAAAAATCTATATTACTTATACATCAGGTACAAAGCTCCATATTTACTTTATGCTATGCCTTCAGGTTGGTTTAACACTTCAACACATGCAACCCTCGACTCTATTCTTTGAAGTAAGTGAGGAGATTAAGAAGTAATCCACCCGTCAAGACGTTTTCAGGTGACCTCAGGTTGATATCACCATGAATATAAAATCCATACATCGCCACTAGCTTAATCCATCAAGCCTAATAGGAATTTGATCTTTGTAGGTCAAGCACATATTGTATGTATTGATCACCGGCTCACTGTGCTTGACATTGTGGTTAATATTTATTTATATATTTCATCCCGTACATGCCATTTTGATAAAATCATGGCAGAGGGATTATGTGTAAAGGTTTCACACTCGATGAAAAAATAAACATGGTGGCAGTTTGTCAGGTTGTAAACATTAAAACAGTAGAAGTTGTCCTGCTTTAGAGCTACAGTATACGAGAACCACGGTTATAACAGGAAGTAATAAGAATACAGTATATTTTTAACTGTCTCATACAGTCGTGTGATTTTTTTCTTTTTCCTCCTGACTGATGGAGCCAAAGTGCAGCGGTGCTTCTGCTTATACTTGTGCGACTGCCATGGTAACATTGTCTCGCATACTTGTGAATGATAACCTCTGATAACCTCCATAAAAACACATTTATCTTTGTGCTTAAGTGGCATGCTCGTTAGTTATGGAGTAATAGAAGTGGAAACTGGAAAAAAAAAATGTAAAAAATGTAAAGAATGTATTTTCAACTGTAGTTCTAACTGTACAAGATTTAACAAATTATTAACTTTTGCTTACTTAGGATCCACTTGGCTAGAAAAGTTTCATTTTAACGAGCGCTGGCTGATTTTTTTGAAATGCAGCCGATGAGATGAAAAGGAAAAGTCTTCAGCATGTGATAGTAATCCTGCTGTTGGATATATTCTTCATACAGAGACGAAACGTTTGTGGTTTGGGATGGATAATGAAGGTGATGTCTTAATGATGATGGCCAAACTTCAGGGCTCGACAGCAAAGTCAGCTGCAGGGCAACAGTGTCTCACTGATAATGGATTTGTGCTCCCTGAGGATGTCTTTAGACAGTCTGAGTCTCTCCTAATTGATGAAAGGCATCGCTAAGATTAAAGACTTTCGTCTAAAGCTCAGAGTTGCAGGAGTGTTGAACCTTGTGTCTTTCTGCTTGTGTATCTCTATATCATTCATATTCCAGTGTGTGTGTGAGTGTGTATCTTAAATTCTACCCCTCTGACCTACCTCTGGTGTTTCAGCCCTGAGCAAAAACCACAGCGGCAGGCGAGCAGGCGTCGTCGTGACAAAAAGGAAGTGTGACACCTAACAGAGCAAACGGCTGGATGTGTGCCACACCTTTTTATGTTCCTCACTCCGACTTTATCAAATATTGATTGCGTTTGGAAGCCACTGCTGAGAGCAAAGGGTCCACCAACAAAGAGTCGGTATTTCAATCTGCTTTCAAGGGAAACCTTGCTCAACGAACGCGTCCCTCGCCGATATTCCCCTGACATCGATCACAAATGCAAACTGCTCAACGATATTAAGAAATGCATGAGGTAAATGTTACAGGCTGATCTATGGCTTTAGCTCCTCTGTGTGTTTCCTCACATTGATGAAATGTTGCATGGCTCTCCATGTAGGTCGTGTCCTACCGTAGACACAAGGACAAAGCCTGATGGTAAAGGCCCTCTACACACCAGGGACGTATTTTTCGTGTGGGTACTTCGCAGGTCAATATTTTTTTTCAAAGTCTGGTTTTCATCACGACTCCTTTCATACAGACGGCGAATGTTATGCCGTGAAAATGTAACATTTTTTTTTCAGAGTGAGGTCGAGTTTTGTGAGCTTCCATCTGACGAATAAACACATCGACCAATCATGCTGCGTTGAGAGGAGGTACGTCACAACCCCACACAACACCATGACAACACCCTTCTGTCTTGTTTGACAAAGGACACAAACATTACAAATAAAATGAAGGACGAGGTGTGACGATGGCTCGGTCATCAGGACACTGAGCTGCTGTTGTGGATGTAGTAGAGTTGGTAACAAGGCGACAGTGGCATAACAGGGTTGGATAACGTAAACAAACCGGTGTTGAATACATGAGGGATAATCAACAAGTAGGTGTGTGTTAACGGTTTTAAGGCAAGAACCACCCTACGCAAAGTGAAACCTTGGTTTACAATTGTCGCGTCTGACGCATATTCACATCGCTGCTGGTATGAATGGTTTTTTGATGCGAAATATTCGCCTCCGGATATTTCTTATCTTCGTGTCTTTTATTCTTTACGTCCCCAGTGTGTAAAGGCCTTAACTCAACCTCCAGCAGCTGTGCTCAGCTGGAATATACAGTATGTACCTCTGGATTGATGTCCTGAGGTACAGTAGAAATGGCAGTGGTTGGTGGGATTGTGGTCAATGCTAAAATCTACTAGTGTCATGTGTCACTGGGATGTTTTCATTGCAGGTATCTGGGTGGAGTTGTGTATCCTTAAAAATACTGAGATTGTCCCGATATGATTGGTGGTGTTCAAGTTAAAGCAGAAGTAAGCGATCCGGTCGTTTTGGCTAATGCTGCGTTCCAGGCAGGCTTTTGAAACCGTAAATTACAGCTTCAAGTCACAACTTACGACTTTGTAGCGTTCCAGGCAACCCACTCGTGTTTTTCCGACCTGTTTTACCGGTGAAAGTCACTATAACGGCCACTCGTAACTTCCGACCCGTGAACTCGTACCAGATCGAACTGGTACGACTTCACAGGTCGGAAAAACACGAGTTACGGGCTGCCTTGAATGCACCATAACAGTCCTCGTCCCTACGTCACCACATTCACAGCGTCCCTTGGCTGCACACACAGCCCTGCATGCCGTTCTCTCTCCTCATTGGATAAAAATTGTAGGATACGAGAAAAGTTTTCTCCTCGGCTCAGAGTAGAGCAGAGTGACTGACAGACCCGTGTTTCGGTCCAAACACTCTATGTAAGTGATTGCTGTCGGAAGATATAACTATTTAAGACTTATATTAACACAAAAATATCGCTTACTTCTGCTTTAACAGATTAAAAAGGGAAAACAACGCAAATATCATTCTGACGTAAAAGAAGGTATCACTGATCACTTTAATGATCACCAATCACTCATCGGTACAACCCTGGTATCTGGTCATAAAGCAAAGTTTGAGTTGATGAGAGATGAAAAGTGAAGGGATCAAAAAGAAAACTTGTGTCTAGAGAAAGAGATGATATGGATGAGAGAGGGAAAGGCAAAGTTATTAGACTCCATCCTCTGGAGCACAAAACTTCACTGCAATCCATCTAAAAAAGTGTCACTCTGGATCGTCTCACTGACCAACTGAAGCTGCAGTAACATTTTTTGGGGGGTTTCTCGGAGGAAACAGGTGAACATCAATGTGGTTGTTGGTCTGTTACACAACTTTTGTCTTTTTGCCTCTGTTTCAAATTCCCAACTCTGGACAAGGAATGAATCAACCAATCGACTTGTTCGACACACATGTCCACACAATGCTGAGATGTTGAGATGCAGGAGGAGTCTATCTGTGATTACCAGCGACACCCTCCTCAGCACGTTTGCAGCAGCAGCTCAGCCTTCAAGCTTTGTCAGTCCTGGTCCACATGTATTTTACATAATATAAAAGGTAGAAAACTGGGATTATAAGATTTTATGTGTGTAGCTGCGAAGAGGAGAGGGAGGGAGGTCTGGTAAAGGTCCCTTGAAGGTGTTTTCTCTCCCTCTCTCTCTCGCTCACTCATTTCTCTGAGGTGATTAGCCATTTCCCTTTGCTCCCATACATCCATACATCATATGGATCAGGTCTGTGGGACAGAGACAGAGCGAGAAACTAAGTACGCACACACACACATATATACACACACACATACGCGTGCACGTGAGGAGAGAAGGGCACTTGTGTGGGTGTGGACTGTGGTATGGCAGGGCACTGACTTCTCTCTCCAGGGTCGTTGGCTGGTAATTAGTTTTGCTCTAATGGCTGCCTGGCGAGGTCAGGGGATTCCTGTAATCCCTCCTCTATCTGTTCACCTCCTGCTCGCCTCTTACTACTAATCTCTCCAACTTATCTCCTCCTGTCTGCCTCCCCTCCCTTTTAACAACATCTCTCCTTCAAGAAATCACATGGTTCACTTTCTTCCAGTACCTACTTAATGAATGGCCGACTTTGTATTTCTTCCTTTTCTTTTTTGTTTTTTTTACATCCTTCCTCCAAAATTGCCTCAACAAGATGTTGATATAAAATACCTCCTACACACGCCGAGTTATTCTGCTTTCGCCTCTCGTCACTTGGCCAGCGCTGCTCAGCAGATCATAGCTGAAGAACCTGCGGAGTTGTACTGAGAGTTTATTATTCAACTGGGATTTTTTAATTCACACATTCTCTCCACTGACGGCTCCAACTGCGAAACATTATCAGAAAGAACAGACCATCTGTGCCCGAATCACAAGCAACTATCCTCGCTTCCTCCTCTACTTAAAGCTAACAGATGGAACTGAAGTTATGTACACAGGCAGCTCGCTCACGGTGCGTTTATTTATCTCCATACAGGACACACTCACATAGGGTGAAATATGTTTACGTGTCAAGAGGCGCGTTTATTCAGACTAATGTTTAGTGATGTGGTTCATGGGGAAAGAAAATAAGCCATTTTGGCCACTGGGGTATTTAAAAGTTTGATGGTTCGACCATTTAACAGCAGCATCTTTAAGTCTACGATGTGAGATTTACATTTGTCCATGAACATCTCTAAACAAAGAGCCTCCTTCATAAAGAAACAATCAACAACTTTATCATAAACAGTGATGAAAAAGTCTCCACCAATGATTGTGAGATCATCTCTGTACATGTCATTGATAATGATAGAATGCTGAATCATCTAATGGGCTGTATTAATACCATTATGTACTAAAAGAAAAACAGAGGGTGCAATGTTGCTGCAACCAACTGAGAAAGCTTGTGGCAAGAGTGCAACCAGTCAAAACTTAGTGTGGAGCACTGGGTTAGCATCTGATTCACAATCCCATTGGTTGATCGTCATGTAAAGGAGCTATTTGAAAGTCGCGCAAGCCACTGTTATCATGAACAGCTCTTGGCACTCCAGGGGAAACATTAAGAATTCAGTATCAGACTTCATCCCTTCATTTGCCAAGAATTGTCTCCAGCAAGGCTAGCATGTTAGCATGCTCTTCAAACAGTTTGAATTACTGAGTGTTTCAGTATAAACAGTGCTCTTCAGACCAGACATATACATAATCCTTGGCGACGATCTGAGCCCAATTTCAATTTCAATTCTCAATAAAGTGAAAATGAAGAGTGACGCGAATAATCAAACTTTCAGGTTGTTAGGGTGCTTCCTTTTCGTGGCCTTCATACCTACCAGTAAATCTAATTATTATTCGCACTTAATCATTTACTTTGGTGTGATGAGTCATTCACATCATTTGCATTTTATTGCTCTGTGTTTGTGATGATCTAATTCTATCCTTTGTTATGCATCTCTCTGTTTATACAGGAGCTAATAATTAATCACTGATTACTTTTCTGACACTGGACAATGAGATGCAGCCAAACTCTGACTGGTACAGGTGATGAATTAATGATGCAGGGGCTACAGAGATTTATCAAATGATTATTTGTTGTTTATAAAGCACAGATGTCACATGTGACTAAAAGAAGTTTTTGTAACGTACCTACTTAAGAGTTTAATGCACATGGCTCCAGCTGTTTCCACCTACAGATGTTGGAACAGGCTCCAGAGAAGTAGTGACCAGACGTCCAGCTGATGTTTGTGTCCTTGTGAAGTACAGACTTCTCTTTGAGAGCGAGTGCCACCTGAAAGCAAAGGACAAAAAAAAATATCATTATAGTTGGAGACGTGTGTTTGACATTGCACGGTCGGTTAAGACACAGCTGTTTAGCCTTGCAGCTGTTTCAGCTGGGACTGTATTACTACGCTGCTGTATGTGTGCGGACGGATGTGATGCATCATTTCTGCATCAAATGTTATGACTTGATGTGAGTTTAGCCAGAAACACTCAGTACTCTGCATGCTTTTATTAGGAATCACACTTATTATATCAAATATCTCATAGAGGACACAAACAGTCCATCAGTATGTAAATTGAGGACGAGCCAGCGAGCGAATGAATGAGGCAAAATTCATCTTCCACTGCTGTCTGGCACACCTGGCCCGCTAAGGAGCTCATTTAAAGCCCAGGATTAGGCCTAATTACTGCTTTAATTAGCAAGTTGCTGAGGGCCGCATCCCCGGCCCGCTGCCACCGCTGACGGCACACGGCACCGTCGGACCGGGTGGCCGGGGAGGGAGCACATCAAATGAGACCCTAATTGATGGCAACTTAACATCATAAAAGCTGATGATTGGGGAGGCTGGTGCTCAGCTGAGTCAAGTCAAAACACAGGGGGGGGGATGGGGGTTGTGGGGGGAGGAGGAGGGGGGGGGCTCATTCATATTTAATGGGAGTTTTCAAAGGCAAAAGTGAACATAGAGGAATAATTAGAAGGCGAGTGTCACTCAAGGAGAGGGACATTGTGACTGTGCGTGTGTGTGCGTGTGTGTATGTGATCCAGCAGCTCCAGCTCAAAAATATTAATTTCCCCCGAGGTCATCAATGAAGTGATCATAACGCCAGCTGGGATGAAGAAAAACTGATCCAAAGGATTATTTATTTTTTAGCACGAGTAGTCGTTTCTGTTGACATCTTTGCTTAGCAACGCTCGCTTGTTATGGAGGCTCACATCAAACGAACATGGAATAAAATAAATCAAATCATTGTGAAGTGTTCTCCCCCGTGGTGTGCATCCTCAAAAGTGATTACAACGAGCAAGAGTCAAAAAAAAAAAAATTCATTTCTTTAATTCCAAACGTCGAGTAATTACTGCAGTGTGAGTCAGACTTCTGCCATGGATTTTTTACGGATTGAAAAATAATTAGCTGAGCACCCTAGAGGTCTGGATACCCCCTCCACCACCTCCCCCTACCCCACCCCAATCACAGTAGCTGTAGAAAATCACTTACATGGCCATTTCCACTGGGATGAAATTCATTCTGGACTTACTGAGATAATAACTCAGTAATTATCTGGCCCTCCGGTGATACTAATGCTGACCACAGAGGGCCGAGAAGACAGACCAACCGACTGACTGACAAACAAGAGACAGAGCGTCCAGTAACAGAGCGGCTGGAGTTGGTTTTATGGCCTCATCTTAAAGTCTTTATGGCTTTCAGAGGACCAGGCTGTTGGGGCTGTTCGGCTGTCTGCTAGACAGAACGTCTGGATTTCTTCTCTAATAACTCCCACTGTAAAGGAGTTCCCAGAACCTGCCTGGCTATGGGAAATAGTAATTGACTAATGCAAGCTTTTCTTTATGGGTATTGACAAAGATGATAATGTATGACCATAACTTGAGATGAATATCACACTGAGCTCAGGTGAAAATACAGCTCATCGTTTTTGTCTCCTATACTTCTAAAAGGATCTGTGGATATATGAAAGCTGAAATACTCTTTATACAGTGTGTCGTGTAATGTTTTTCTTTATTTTTCTTTCCACTTTGGTCCTTGAGAAACGCTCTCTCATTCTGCCTTGCACAGATATCGACAGTAAAAAATGGCAATAAACCTTAATTTGATTTGATTGATTTCCATTTGATTTCATCTTCTCTCTAATATCAGACTGCAGAGCCGGCCGATCACTGAAGCAACCCCGGAGGATTCATCATGAAACTGTACTGTAGATTCTGATTGAATTCTGATAGTGTGTTTGCTGTTGGAGCCCTAATAGACTTTCTGACAAGTAAATCCATCACTTTGTGTAATAATTGATTAGAACCTGTGCTGGTGTCACGTTCCCTAAAGAATCAATGGATGGTCATGTTTAAAAAGAAAACCCTGATATAACTCTTCAAGGTCACAGACGTCCTATAACATCCATTATATATGTACACTGTGCTTTAGGATGGTTTTCGTTCTATTATTTCCTCTTGTCTGCTCAACCAGCTGCATATCGGCATAAACACAAGTCAGTCAGAGCTGTTTCTAATATTTAGTTTACTCTTTTATGAAGGAGGCTAAAGGGTCTTTGTAGGTTAAAAAATCAAACTGGAAGAGCAGTTTGAAAGTTCAATTTTTTAAGTTTAAAGTCACAAATTTATGAGAGAGCTTAGATATTCCCTGACATTAAAAGCTCACAAATATGCGAGAAAATTGTGAGTATTTTTTTTATTTTCTTCCTTTTAACCAGGTACAATCCATAATCTACCAACTTCATTCATTTCACTGTGTAAACTGACTGTTTCCCTTGTTTACTACACAATAAAAGCTTTTTTCTCATAAATTTGTGGCTCTATAATGTCAGAGAATATTCAAGTTACTTTCTTGAAAATGTGCTTTTAAACTTTGAACTTCCCCTTCCAACTTTTCTCTACTACACTGTCATTAGAGATGTCATGGGGAACAAATACAATGGTACTAAATGGGCCATTTGTTGAGATCTTTTTTTTTCTTCATATACCTCTATTACTGGATGCGCACTAGGCACATTATACAAGAAGAAAAGAAATATCTTACTAAAATATAGTCATGAAGACAAGAGGTTACTATAATTGCTGTGTGAGAGCAGTTTTGAAGCCTCATACAGTATCTCACACACACACACACACACACACACAAAGAGCTGAGCTGAACAACATGGAGGTGAAGCGAGTGGTCTGCTCAGCCCACAGAGAGCCACACAGAGGTTAAGGACACCCACTGCAGAAGGGTTTTCACTTCTCTGTGCTGTTTTTTTCTCTTTCTTTCCTCTCTCATCCTCACCATCTGACCTTCTCTCCATCCCTCCTCTCCTCTACCTCTTGACCTCCTTCGCGAGGTGGGGAGGAGAGAATGAGAAGAAGAAGACGATGATGAGAGACACAGACACATGGTTGCATGGGTTGCTGCAAATAAACAGGCCGGGGGTGAGAAAACGAGGGGAGGGACGGGGACGTGAAGGGCAGAGGGGAGACAGGGATCCACGGGAGCCGGGGAGATTGGAGGTGGGAGGGAGACAACAGTCTTTTCTCTTATTCTCTCTCTCTGTCTCTCTCTATACGTCTCCTCTGGTCAGATGTGTCAGGGTAAAAAGCAGAGCAGGTGAAATGAGCCCAGCAGGTTTCTGGCCTCGGCGCAGTCGGGCCAAGGTCCCCTCTGCCGTGGGCTCACATCACACAGCTCAAGTATATCTGGATATTTTCAGCATTAAAAAACATGAAGGTGTAAAGCTGACAAGACATCAGCTTATTCTTTTTCTTCGCTACAGTACATACTCAGACCATACCAACCAACACCATTTTCCACGAGACAGCTCACAGTATTATATGTCTCCTCAGCGCCACTTGATTCATCTTTTTCGGGGTGCTTTTTTTGCCCTTCATTTTGAAATAATACAGCGGTGAGCTCTGCCAGAGGAGCTCATAGCGAGCGAGTTACAGGTGCCTGCCAAAATCAAGGAAATGAATGAGTAATTGAGGGCTGCAAAGTAGAAACTAGAAGCCAGGAATCTGGCAGCTCTGTTATAGCAGGTGATTCAAGTCCACCCAATTCTTTTTGAGGGGGAAACTAAAAAAAATCAGGAAGCAAAGCCAGTGTAGTAAAAAACCTTCCAAAAGGAGCTGTAGGTCTGAGGCTCTGGACTCAGGTCCCTGTTGAAACTGTAAGACTACAGGGCTCGGGATGTGCCATCTCCCCTGAGGCCGTGCTCACAATGTCCAGTACAGTCACTACATCCACACTAACCAAACCCAGGAACAAATCTACAGAGAGCAGGTGGGATGGCAGCTGAAGAAAGTGGCAAAGACAGGGCTCCAGACTGCCCCTAAATGGAGGCATTTTGCCCCTAAAATATGAGACAGTGAAAGTCAATTTTTCATCTACTTGCACATGTGGAACCAGTAAATATGTTGGGGTATTTTTTTTTACACTGGTAAAATGTGAAGGGGCGACTCAAAGAATCTGGTATCTGTCATTACAGGTGGCAGGACAATGTGAGTGAGGATCATGAATGAGAAAGGAAATGTGAATATTTGCTCTGCAAGTCGATTTATGATTTTCGCCCCTAAATTTTCTGCGCTCCTAAAATGTTAAGTTCGGGCCAAAAAAAATCTAAAAAACTACATTTGTACCAAAGATGCATTGATTTTTTTTCCAATTTGTGATGTGCCAATATTTTGTAACTAATTTTGCAGATTGCAAAATTCAACACTGATGTAAGCACTTTTTTTGTCTCTCATGCAATAGAATTAACCTCTTATTGTGATGATGTACTTATAAATGACAATTTATGAAATGAAATGATGACAAATTTCACGTATGCATCATTTTCATATCTGAAGATAAGTTATTATCAGCTGATACCAATGTGCAGATAACATTATATTGTGCCTCCCTTACAAGTACATCTTGTTGCCATTATGTTATTTTAAATGGAGACAGAGGAGGAAATGACCAGGTCAGGGGTAACACAGGCCAATGAGCAAATCATCAACAAGTCGGCAAGCAATGTTTCTGAAACAACAGACGTTTTAATGTGGCCACAACCTTGAACGACCTTGACTGCATGACCATCAATGGTGAGGTGACACAATATTTTATTTCCCACAATATACAGTACAGTACGAACTTTGTCCTAGTTACAGATTTGATCCTGATCTAAAAAAGGATCCAATTCAGTGGCGTCATTTACAGTATTTCCTTTTCTTATTCACTGTGATTGTTGTTGTGCGTTTCTTTTAACCTGGGGTTGTTCATTCGAAGCCCACTTCCTGATTACGGCCCGGCTGAGGAGCGGTATAATCGCCCTACAGCACACAGTACCAGGCAGCTGCTTAATGAATCCACCGAGTCAGCAGAACTGCAGCAGAATGGGTGTTTGGATGGTTTTTTTTGTTTGCATTTATGTCACAGCTGTCGTTACCAGTTGTTGTTGTTGTTGCGTATTTAAATGCACAGGCTTTGTGAGGAATGTCGTCAGCTAATCTGGAAATGACCATTGAGGTTTATAGTTAGTGCTGACAGTTATCCTCTGTGGGTGCATTGCAGCTAAGGGGTTTTTTTCTTGCACAATGGCATTGTCAAGACTGTGGGCAGGGATAACCTCAACACCTGTGTTTGCAGATTTGACTGTTGCAGTTTTTCTATGGCTGCCTGCGCAAGACATGACATCTCAGTAAGAAAGGAGCTTTGTGGAAATGCTACAAGGCGGCTTCCTTTCTACATCTTCACTTCCAGAAGAGCAAAAGCCAAACCTGTTAGCAGTTTTTTTTTTTTACATCTTAACCTTACATCCAGACACAAAGTAAAAATCCAAATCCCGAGCCAGACACCCTGCTGTACAAAGACTACACCTCGGGCGAGTATTCAGAGGCTGCTGTGCAGAAAGCCTAACCAGCAGGCAGAGCGAGCTGTCAGCTGTCCCAGCAAGACAACCTTTAAGCTTCCTCCCGATGAAGTTCTCTCAGCTGAAGTAGAAAATGGGAAGAAGCAGGTTCTGTCATAACACCGGCATCGGTTCATCTAATCAACACTGTCGCTCTCTCTGTATCTCTCTCTCACTCTCTCTGCCTCTGTTTTCCACTCGTCTCTGAACTCTTTCTTCAAGCGCTGGGACACGTCTGCCCTCTTCATTTTTTACTTAATTCCAAATCAATGTCCATCTCCATATCAGTCCCCCTCCTCTCAATATCACTTGGTGCCGCACAGGGTGTATGAAGATCGATGGCGAAAAAGAGATCGGAGATGAAATTAGAATTGAGTGAGGGACCCTTTCATACTGAGATCCACAGAGGAGAACAGGGCAGGGAGGTGGGAAAAGAGGTAGCATGTGTGTGTGTGTGTGTGTGTGTGTGTGTGTGTGTGTGTGTGTGTGTGTGTGTGTGTGTGTGTGTGTGTGTGTGTGTGTGTGTGTGTGTAGATCAATGTCCATATACAGCATGTATTTGTGTGATTAATTAACAAATTAATTGATTCTAGCTTGAAGACGAAGGGTATTTAGATGTTAGCAGCGGTGTCTCCTCACTGTAAAATTGATTGTGTGTGTGTGGAACAGGAAACTAGAGGTATTAACAGTTTCACTTGAAGTGGGGCAGTAAACGTGGCAATCGGGAGCCAAACTGTAAAACTTTTCTCACTGCAATTTAAGTGAAGAAGTACAACCTGGGTTTTTTATTTTGGAAACCGAGACATTCAGTGCCTATAAAAACTTTTAGCCCACTTGGACCTGAGCAGTGCTGCAGTTTGCTCCGTCCCATTGGAATTGAACACATACTCAAGAGTCCATATAGACCTCTTAAATATTATACAAGTCTCCGAATGTAGTTCTGCAGTCCACCTGGCTCAGTGTAGTACAGAAAGAGACTCACATACACAGTTTATAAAGTGTATATCCATCCAAGGTTACATTTTTATATCACTTATAACTCCTGCACACCCACACAGGTCTCTTTAATTACTAACCAGTTAGACTTGCTGTCAGGTTTAAGCTGGTGGTGATGTCACTAAACTCTCTGTGTGCGTGTGTGTGTGTGTGTGTGTGTGTGTGTGTGTGTGTGTGTGTGTGTGTGTGTGTGTGTGTGTGTGTGTGTACTAATCACAGTGATGACTCACCGCACAACGTCCCGTCCTGACAGGTGCAACAAAACTAACAGCAGCCCAATGGAGACGTCAATCAAACACAGTTGGTGCACTCCCACCTGCAATATACATTCTTCACATGTCCTGACGTGACATGTCTGCACGCTCTGGGATAATTAATTACATTATAATTAATCATATTGATAATGGCAGCATTGCATGTGGGTGATCAGGTTTCAAGGCCTGGCTATTGTGCATAATGACTCACTGAAACAAAGCCAGTGTTCGCAGTTAGTTACACCTGTGCCTTTACTGCTCTGACAACTACTGTGAAAAGCTCTTAGTGCTAGAACTTCTTCCTAATATTGGCTTTAAAGGTCCAGTGTGTGATATTTGGCAAGGTTTATTGGCAAAATCTGAATATAATGCCCATGAATGTATTTGTATAAGTGTATAATCGCTAGCAAGGGTCGTGCTTTAGAGAGTGTCCCCATCTTGCACCTCCATGTTTGTACGGCAGCCCAAACGGAAACTCCAGCCAGCCAGAGAGCGCGTTTCGCGTGCACAAATAATCTGGAATCTCAATGCTAGATGTCACGGTTTTCCCCCATTTTACACACTGGACCTTTAAGTGGATGAACACCTACATGTACACAGTACAGTTGATGTTTTGGTGTCTTTGCATGCAATTTAGATAAACAAATCCAGAAAAAAGGTTTTCAATTTGTTCTTTTTCCAGTGTCAAAAATCTACAGCAATTACATCCAGTTTCCACAGCTGAATATTTTTATTTTACAAGAAATGGGGGGAAAAAATTGAGATTAAAGGAAAAGAACGTTTAAGTTACTCGTGTGAAAGAAAATGTGCCTGTCCGTTACTCGTTGATGGTTCAATGTCAGTTATTAGCACTCAGCCTCTGACGCCTTGTTCATGTTGGTCCAGGTTTCTTCACACATGATGATCAGGCCTGATTAAGTATAAGTGCTTAATGACACAGAATGAGCACATGCCCTGTTTGAACTACCTCAAGTGCTATTTTATGAACACGGTAAGTTAATGCTTTCCATAAGTTTTAGACCAGTCAGTGAATTTACAACTAATTTTCCATTTCCATTATGTAGTCAGCCACCAATAGCTTTGCATAATAGTATAGACATAATGCTCCCAGTCTGATAATCCATCATTGCACGGTCTGTTAGGAGAAAGTGTCATTTGCAGTAAGTTCTTGGACAGAGACCATTTAAACGAGAGCACACAGCAGAAACACTGGAGGAGACGCTGCTGATGAACTTTACTGTTACAAAACTGCAAATCGCAGTTTGACCAAAATAAATTATTCTGTTGCTCTTGTCTCATAATAACTCCGCTGTGTGGGATATTTGTGGTCCTCGTTTTAATCAATCCTTGCTTTTCTTTGCATAAACAAAACATTAGGAATGAGTTAAATTCCTAATGTTCTTTATATGTAACTAAAACCAGATTAGGTCCAAAGATAGATTAAAATAACAGATGAACTATGTATCTAGGCCACGTAAAAACATGAACTGTCGAGCCCAGTACAGTCAGCCAGTCGGTCAGTCCCAGATTACATGATGAGAACGTATCTGGGCCAAAGACTCATTATTTGTTATTTTTGTCTTGCTGTTGGTCGTGCCCTTAATCTGCTTTTCTCAGGTACTGAAAATGTAATGTTGATATCTGTGCTGACCTGCTGTTATTATACCTCAAATTCCTCTTTAACTTCACTTCGGTACAGGTCTGAGCAACATTCAGTTATGACTGATTTAGGTCTAGATGACAGATAAGAGAGAACAGTTTGAGACATGCAGGAGGAAAATCTGTCATAGACGGTTTAAAACTCAGAAATAGTGTGTGTTGTGAGAACTGTGACCTGTGAACTTTACCCAACAGAAACCAAAGTTGAGAGGGTGAATCCTCTGATGACCTGTGCTGCCTTCCTGCCCGTCTGTCTGGTTTCCCAGCTGGTGGGAGATGAGTCACCGAAATTCAAAGCGTAATAAAAAACCAATATAGGAGACCTCTGCAACTCCCTCAAAAGTCACATTACAGCATATTCTTTCTTTGATAAAGTGCCACCCTAACTGCACCATACGGTGATGATTTTGTATGAAGGAAGCTGCACTTTTATTACATGTTTAGTAACCATAGTAACCAGCCTCTGCAATCGGCAAACAATGCTATATTCAAATGTCAAGACGCACCCAAACGTGCCACACAAACCGTTAAAAATGATGATTGGACCCGACATTTGCTGGCTGTTATCAATATTGTTTGGCTATATTGATCACCTGGGCTCCATGGAGCGTTCAAGCGTTCAACCGTACTCTTAAATCAGCAATATTTCCAGTCACAGCAGGCTTTAATGTTTTCATCAAAACGCTGATAACCTTCTATCCCACTATCAAATTGCAGAGAGAAAACATTAGCAGCTAGCTGCAGCACTGGGCATAAAGAGAGCCTGGTATTTCCCTCAGGAGCAGGAGACACAACTAAAAAAATGATTGAATCACTCACCACATGCTCTGAAACTTTACAATGGGTGTTCAATCTATAATCTATTGAATGTTTTACCAACATTTGCTATAAGAATTGCTATGAGCCTGTTGGTGCTGAGTTCTGAGTTGTCTGAACGTAACCATGAAAACATTAAAGGTAGGGTTGGAGATCATGCAAAATTGCTTGAAATCCTTTTCACACTCTGATTGCAAACAATTAATTAAATGCTTTTTCACAAAAATGAAAAAAGTCAGTCACCTGTGGGACGGACAATCATGTAAAAACAGCATCCAATCAACTTTAACGTAACGTTGAAGTCAATTGAATCGTGATGTGTCAATCAAGTTGCCAAAAGGGGGGAAGGGGCACACCAGGCAAATTCAATACAGGACTGTTTAGGCTGTAAAAATGTCCTAAATGACGTAGTTTTGAGTAAACTCTAGACTATATCCCTACAGGACACTTGGATTGCAGTGTGGAGTAATATTACAAGGTTTTTGTGTAGTTTTATGGACCATTTTGTGTCAGGCCCTATTGACTCTCATATAAAGTTTTCGTTGGACTACGAACCCCCCTCCCGGGTCTCCAGATGCACTTTGAGGAATAAAAAACTACTCTGGAGTATTTATCAGCATGAGGGTGAGTCAATGATGACTGAATTTCATTTTTTGATGAACTATTCCTTTAACCATGCTTTAGTTTACAGGAGCAGATAATATTGGGATATAAAATGTTATTGTCAAACAAATGAATGACACTAATTCCTCATAACGTTTGTTAAAAAAGATAAAATGTCTCTTTCTATGTGTCCCTTATGTATCCTACCAGACTTATTTAAATTTAAAATGCATATGAGCTCGAGGAGACAGGGTTCGCCTATTTTAATCATTCAGTCTGCAGAGAGCCGGATGAATAACATACAGCATGAAGAGCATTATTGACGAAACCGATGAAAAACCGTGACTCACTGGATCAACCCCTCTGCCAATATGCTGTATAATATAACAGGCCATACCAGCCTTTATTGTGAAATGACCCCTCTCCCAGCTGGGTTCTCAGGTCCGCTGCTCCACTGCGCGGCTACTTAACATTCACTGATAGCGGGGCCGTATGTAGCAGACCTGCTATAGCCCTGGTGCGCTTTGTTGACGATCTATTGTAATTCACTGGTTAAGCCACTGTTTAACACTGGCCTGCTGCCGAGCCATGAGCCGGGCTCTGCTGAGGTTGTTGTACCGGACCACAATATTGTGTCTGATTGACTTGTGGATTATTTATACCTTAATCCCTGCAGCCATCCCTGGTGACTCCCAGCCTCTCTCTCTCTGTCTGTCTCCGTCTGTCTCCCCTGCCCTCCCCTCTCCATGCAGCTGGTGAGGGCGTCCGTGTGTCAGTCAGTCTGGCTCTCAGATACCTTTTCATAACAGCCTCCTCTCTCTCTCTCTGTCTCTCTGTCTGTGTATGGCTGAGGATGATGGCACAGACAGTTAGAAAGAAGATAAGGAGAATGACGGATAGGCTGATTAAAAGAGAAAGGGACAGCACAATAGCAGCGGGAAAATAATAGTATGTCTGTGACAGCAGGTGAAAGGGGAGATGGAGAGGTGGCACAGAGGAAGAGGATCATGAGAGAGTGAAAAGCAAAGAGATGGACTGATGAAGACCTGAAAGAGACAGGAAATGGATTTATATTCACCACTCATTTTGCGCTCTGTTTGACTTTTGGAAGGGAAGCAGATGTGGCTCCGTGCACACGGCTGCTTCTATAGTCGCACAATGATTCACAGGCTTACAGATGAATATGGAACAAGCCCAGTTCGCCACATTAGCAGGCTCATTTCCCACAGAGAGACAGACATTCAGTCAATCCATCTCTTCTACACTATACTCCAAGAGACAGAGGGAAGGGGGAGGGCGACGGAGGAAAAGAAACTGAGAGGAACAGAATGAGAAAACATAATGACAGGGACTGAATGATAGAGACAGTCAGATGAGGAGTGGATATCTCTGGTGAGTTTGTTTTCTGATGCTCACATCCCGTGGTTTACAGAGATTCTGGGAAATAATGTGATCATCTGCATGGAAGAGAGTCTCTGGGTCATTGTGAACAGTGGTGCCGCTGCTCCAGCGTTAACAACACACTTGTTTATCTGCACTGTTGTCTCTCTCCTAGAAAAAAAAAAAGCTACAGACGCCCTCTTCAGCAACACAAATCTCTTGTTGCACAGCGACAGAGCAAATAACTAGAGCTACCAGAGACAAGCTAGCAAGCACAGGACAGGTGGCGCGGAAGCAGGAGGAGGCCAAGATCAACAGCAGAGCAAAGTTTTAAAAATATCCACAGAACCATAAAACTGGGTAAACTGGCTACTGGTTGAAGCTTTATTATTACAGTGGAAGGAAGTGGCTGTCAAAGCTTTCTATGTATTCTGATTACCTTCCTTTTTTTCAAGGAGAGTTTTACTAATCTCATCCATTAAAACCTCATTAGTCATGAAGGAAAAAGAAACAAAGATAAAGACGGACAGAAAGATTTCTCATCTCTTCTGCTGTGGAGTGTTGATTGTTCTTGCTTCATCCTCTGTTGTTTTACCTGACGTTTCATTAAAGTTTTTTAGACATCTCATTAATATCAGCGTTGACAGCTCTGATACCTCAGTCGTACCGATGTGTTGTCGGTTCAGATAACAAGACAGCAGGCAGCTGTCACAGATTATAAAGTTGTGCATACACTGTATGCTTTTAGAAATCCTCTTGTTTAATTCCTGGCTATTGATTGACAATTGTCAATACAGTTTATTCAAGGTTAAATTGTTCAGCTACAATGCTAACAAGGCAGAAGAAGCTTCCGCCTTGATAATTTGTGCCAAACTGTGTCCTGCAAACTTTATAAATACGAAGATTTTTTTTTTTTTTTTTTTTAAACAGCGCCGGCTTCTTTTCAGTTATGACCGGAGTCACAGCTCGTCTATTTTCCATAATTTCGGTCTAGTGTTGTGCTGCCTTGGCATTTTCAGATGTTGTGTTCTGACGCTTGGTGCAGGCACAGTGAGAAAAATGCTCAGACACTGGAGTTGGCCTGTCACAATTATTACATTACTGCCTGATAGCATTTATTTGAGCTAACCACAGTTATTTTGCATGATCGTTACAATGTTTTACATTCATCTGTATAAAAACAGCTGGATGAAACTAGCATAAATGTCATATTTCCATCACTATTTCCTCGTTGTTTTCCACCGTTTGAGGTTTGACTGGTGCTCTTTTAATAACATCATCTCACTGTGCCCAGTTCTTCTTCTTCTGTTGGGGTTTAATGCCACAAACTGTTTATCAAGGTGCTTAATTTCTAATATTTGATGACCGTATTTCGATGAGCATCTATCATGGACGGCAAACAGTTGCAAACAGAAATGCATATATGTTCCAATAAATGGCTCTTCTTCTTCATATGTATCATATGTATGCAGAACATCAGTCACATTGACTTGTTTGTAACGAGTGGAAGTGTCACTATGTTAACCTGCATTGTCCCTATCAAGTAAACTGAATCAAATTAAATAAGGTGTGTGTGTATTATCAAACTATGTTTAGGCTTTCATTTAGTGGCATGAAATGTTATTCAATCGTAATTAAATCGTTAATGCCAATTATTTGTTTGGCAATTAATCGTTAACTAAAATTTCACTGAGGAATTGAACGTGGCTCTGCCAACCAACATTTGGACCAACTACTGTATGGTGCAGAATGCTGGAAGACCACAGAAAGTGACATCCAATAATAATGGCTTACATTGATATAGTGCTTTTCCCAACACCCTTCACATATCATGCCTGCGCAAAATTCTACATATATTCTGGCCGAAGACAACTCAAACATTAAACTTCTCAACATCACCCAACAAGACAACGTACAGCATAATCATTAGACGTAGATGGTCCTGGATTAGCCAAGTCCTCAGGGTGCACACCAACGCTATCCCAAGAGTCGCTTTAATTGGACCCCAGAAGGCAAAAGAAAGAAAGGGAGGCCTAAAATGACATGGCGTACGACCATAAAGAAGGAACTCCAACAGAGCTGGGGAACCATCAAGAAGATGGCCAAAGACAGACAGAAGTGGAGGTGGACTTTGTGCTGCCCTATTCGCCAGCCGGCGTAATGGGGATACGTATGTAAGTAAGTAATGAAATTTTAATAAATCGTTAATGGCAATTATTTGTATGGCAATTAATCGTTTGATCGTGACAGCACTACACTGGGGAACTGAACGTGGCTACCGACCAACATTTCTGACATGTCTGAAATTGATCCGACTGTATTCGATGGCTGTTGGGGAGCAGATGATCGGTCCTCGCTCCACCCTGTACACAGCACGACAAATGGCGCCTGACGTCGTTTGGACCGACTGTAAAATGAGTCGTGCAGCTCAAAAACAGCTTAAATTAATGTAATCAGCGCATTTTTACATTGTAAGCATTGCCAGCACGCATTCCTCTTAATAAGGTCTGTTTCTACCCTGTTCCTGTTCCTGCTCCACTGTATCAGATGAGTACATCTGTAGCAGCGTGCACCTGCACCACCTTTACTCCTGCTTAAATGAACAAAGAAGTCCTCAGTGCTGCTGAACAGTCAGTCAGGTAGAAACGACTGAGAAGCTGCAGCGAGGAGCCAAAACGCACGAGATCCCAGTTGGTGCTGGCAGCGTGAACACCCTGGAGCACTGGGTTATAATGCAGATACACCGACACCGAGGGGTTTGCCCCGGTGCAGAGATGGAGACGGAGCTGTATAAATACTCAATGCAGCAAAACAATAGAGCCATCCACTGCGTCACTTAGTGTGTAGTGTACAGTTACACTGCTGAAGTACCTTATGCAGCAAATGCAGAGAGCAATCTAGCTCCCTGGTGCAGCAAGTGATACACACACACACACACACACATATAGTATATACTTTCTATGCGCCACCCACACATTCCCACAGCTGCACACACAAGCACAGTTCTCTGTTACTGGTCCTGTCACATTCACATACAGATATATACACACACACACGGCAAACAGGTTCAGACAGCAGGTATAGACACCCTGAAACACATTATACACACATAGACACACATACAGTATATATGCACACTGCTATAGGAACTGTTCCTCACACCTGAAAAATAACTATATTGCTGACACGCCAACATCAGCTGTCGACACGAGGAGGAGAAGGGGGTAAATGGAGGGGGAGGGGGTGGAGAGAGAGAGAGAGGGAAAGCAGACAAGGAGGGAATGATGGAAAAGAGAATAGGGATGCTGGGCTGACACAGTTGTAATACATTATATTTAGAATATATATACACTGTCCATCCAAAACAGTCACACATTATATTTCATTTGACCGCCTTTAGCTTTGATTACAGCACGCATTTGATATGGCGTCGTTTTGATAAGCTTCTGCAGTGCCACAACATTTATTTACATCCAGAGTTGCATTAATCTTTCAAAGATTCTCAGTGGGGTTAAGGTCTGGACTTTGTGGTCACATTGGACCACATTTATTCCTTGAACATGATGGTTCCCACTATCTTTCCAGTTTTAAATAATGTGTTGGACAGTTCTTAACCCACTTTTAGTAGTCTCAGTAATCTCCTTAGATGTTTTATTAGCTTAATGCATGCCAATAATTTGACCCTTCTGAAACAGATTAACATCTTCTCTCATATAAATTCCTTTTTTTGTTGTTATTCAGTCAGTTGTTCCAGTTGGAAACGAGGAAGAACAAAAAAACAAAACAACCATAGCTTGCTTGACACACATGAATGAAAGTGGCTGACTGTTTAAAAACAGTTTAATTTCACAACGCATTTAAATCCGGTGATCAATAACACACTTGGCAGCACCGACTGCACCGCAGCAGCATGTTGCAGAAGTTAGGTAATACACACACAAGCAGAGGGGATAATTTGCAGAGCTTTTTAATATAAAGTAATACAGTTTAGTGACAGGTTACTTATTAAAGTAAGTAATAAAGCAAATTAGCCAGGAGCTTTTAAAATAACCACCAATAACAGACCAAAGGCCTGAGAGAACCCTAATACTGTTGTTGAAAAATCTACCTCCATGACAAATCTCTGTAATACTATTGCGTATTGAATTATTAGCTCTGTGATTTCAATATTCTGTGGCGCATTTAATGAACTTTAAATATGCCTGGTGGATGAAATGTGCTGCATAAATAAACCTGCCTCTCTCCCCCTCCACCGTCTCATTGTTTTAAGTGTCGAAGCCAAACAACAACGCGCCGTCACATGATGAAGTGAAGAACCGTCTCTGTACTCGCCACTTCACAGCGCTCACACTTGAATAATCAGTCAGACACACTGAACAGTGAACAAGTTCCTCAGCAGTGGATTTTCTCACCATATGGCTCTCTAATGCAGAGCCAAGCACTGCTCGCACTCCTCTCCACCTTTCAGCGCACACACACACACACACACACACACACACAAATACCTGCCTGGTATATAGCATACACAATATGTTGTTTGCTCAGAACTGTATATTACAACAGACACACAAGTGCTGTTACCAATCACGCCGCGTAATAACAGACATCAGCTCTTGCGGCGCCATATGGCTGTGACTCAGAGCCGGGGGAGCTATGTGCTATGCCAACTCTGACACGTATAGGACAGCTAACATCAGCGCAGCATTTGTTCATGTTTAACAAGGAGGCTGGGCTGCAGTGTCGGTTTGTCGGTCTGTTTAGGATTCAGGACCAACAACCGCTGTCTAGTTTAGGAAATTGGCTGTGAAGGCGAAGTCCAGCATCAACAAACAAACACAAACTGACCCCCCTGTGCTGTAACTTCTCCGAGTCCACATGCAAGAAAAAAAAAGAAGCAAAACAACCACACGACGACCAAAAGTGACAGCAGCATTGTTTGTAGAAGTTCTGTGTCTCTTTGTGTCTTGATCTTATGTCACAGAGGAGGGGGCTGTCATATCTGTTCCCAGGGGCCAAATGTTGCATGTGCCGTCATTATGCCATTACATTTTCAAAGTGATAATTTCTTATTTTAAATGTGTGTATTTATATAATTATATTCTGACTGACATTGGTGGTGCTCAGTAAAATGCAGAGTTTACATTCCTGGTGTGAACTGCTGCTTTGGGACGACCCACGATCAACTTCATACAGAGCGCTGTAAGGTTTTTTAAAGTTGTTCGAAATTCCCTGTGCTTTCCTGCTGAGGAACTCAGGGCAGGACTCCTACACATCACATTAAGGATGATTTAAATTTCCCCTAGTAGAGATTTTTTTTTTAAGAAAGAAAGAAAGAAAAATCTGACTTATAGGGTTTTCACTTGGCAGCGGTGGCGACGGCGGCGTGCAGGGGCGATAAGAGGGGAGCCGGGGGAGCTAAGCTAAGCTAGCAGACACGTCAAACAGAACAGGCTGAAACTCTATCAGTAACCTCTCCTGACACATAAAGGCCTGTTCAGCTGCAGTAAGTGCTGCCCTGTGTGCACTGCTGAAGACATTTCATGTATCTCCTCCTGAATGTGAGAGGGAAGGAGGAGACAGAAGAGGAAGGGGAAGGGGGAGAGGAGGAGAGGAGGGGGGGGCAGAATGAAAGGATAGAAAGAGAAAGACAAATGGAGGAGAGGATGTGTGGGGGGGCGGTGAACTGAGAGGAAGACAGGTGTTCCACTCTCCTGCTCAGTTCTGCCTTAATGCTGATGTTTATTAGAAGTGTCAGTCCACAATGCTGCTGCTGCTGCTGCACAATGGTACGCACACACACACACACACACACACAGAAACATATCTACATAGATACCAAATGCTCACACACGTAATGTCACACATACAAACACACATACAGACCCACGCACATGAATATGAAAATGTGTGAATACATTTGCACATTTACTTTGTGGATATACATATACAGTACCTGTCACATAAAAACATAAGACAATTCACACACACGCACACACACACACAGAGGAAGGAGACAGTGACACACTAGAGAAAACACAGTCGTGTGTGTAGTGAATGAAAACGACCACTGGTCTAGAAAATAACAGAGAACACAGATGGCTTCGGTCAGTCAGTGTTTCAGAGTTTGGAGGAAAAACAGGAAAGACGGGAATAGAGACAAACTTCTACTCTGTCCATGTGTGTCTTTCATTACAGAGCTACAAACTTCTGTTTCAGCTCCAGTAGAATCAGTATTTGGAAACTTTCTGCCAGACAGAGTGATGATGACTGTTTGTATTGATTGAGTCGTGGTGAATAATCAGGATGTTAACAGGCCTTGCCAAATTATAGGTCTACGCAATATGGAAAAATACCATTATCCAACAGTAAATATTGTTATTATTATAAATTATCAGCAGAAACAAACAAATTACAGTGAATATTCACAGCTAAGAGCTGCCAGGCATTTATTCACTAAATCATATTTTATCAAAATGACTCAATACGACGGCAACGTCTCCTCTTATCCATCTGCCTCACTGATGACGCTTCACACGTTCATTTCCCCAGATTACACTCTGAATTTGTCATATTTAATTACTGTGTTGATGAACATTATTCAAGTCGGTCATGGACAGGAACATAAGCAATTATTTGATAGGTTTTTGATATTACCATTGTTTTTATTATTATTTTATTACTACTTCGCAGGGATTGTGGTCTCTTCTGTTAAAGATCAGACTGATAATGAGGAAAGTTTTTTTTGCCGATATAGTATTTTCCCAATGTAGCTCTGATTCTTACACTGTGGTGTACATCAATAATATAATTTCCCCACAGGGATTATCAGAGATTAATTTTTATGTCACCTTTCAGCACCACGAGGAAGGACCAACTGCTGCCTCTCCAACACATTATTATATATCACATAATATATTTGCTTCCTGTAAATCACACTCTCTCCATCCTGTTTCTATACAACGATCTGTTTGAAGATGATATCTTATAAAGCACTGT
Source organism: Trachurus trachurus (assembly GCF_905171665.1). Classification (NCBI taxonomy): domain Eukaryota; kingdom Metazoa; phylum Chordata; class Actinopteri; order Carangiformes; family Carangidae; genus Trachurus; species Trachurus trachurus. The sequence continues at coordinate 12,676,925 of NC_139904.1, read as the reverse complement.
GTAATGCAATTCCTCTTTCACTGATCTGCCCATTACGTCCTGCATGTCTCTGTCTGTGCATCTGAAGATCAGACAAATGAATTCTGCATTTCCTTTCACTGGCTTCACCACGGTCACTTTTTTTTTTTTTTTATCATTTCAGCTAGTTCAGTTCAGTTCAGTTCAGTGTGCTTGACTGGCAGGGATGTTAAAATTGACAGTGTTGTGTAACGTGATACGATGAATTAGAGCTAATGAAAAAAGTAACATAACGCTGCTCTGTGTGTCAGTGTGTGGGTTGGTCTGCTGTAATCACAGGCTTTCTTGCATAACAGCCTTGACCAGAAACAACACAGCATCTGTCACATTTCGGCAAATAATGCCATAATCACTATAGTCTTAGGAGTAGGTTCATTACCTTTAATTGTCGGTGCAAGATATTTTTAGAACTGCGGAGCAGAGCCGCAAGCTGCTCAGAGCTACGCTACGGAGACTAATGGGATTTCTTGGTTTCCCTCATTAAACTCAGCAAATACACAATCCAACAACTCCAAAAAGCTCTCGTGGACAAGTTATGACCTGCACATTCACCACGCTATAATAACGGAATTGTTTTTGAGGCAAATGCAGAGACTGCTTACCGAAAAACTGCCCCCGACGGGAACGCGCATCAGCGGTTTTGCATGAATTTACCTCGAAAACAACTCTGTCTCACAGCGTGGTGAATGTGTAGGTCACAACTTGTCCACAAGAGCGTTTTGGAGTTGTTGGATTGTGTATTCGAATGAGTTTGACGAGGGAAACCAAGAAATTCCATTAGCCTCCATAGCGTAGCTCTGAGCAGCTCGCGGCTCGGCTCCGCCGTTCTAAAAGTAGCTTGCACCGACAATTAAAGATAACGAACCTACTGCTAAGACTATAGGGATTATGGCAATGGGCCAATTTGCTAAAATGTTGAACTATCCCTTTAACAGCCTTAATATAATGACAGCGAAGAACATTAAAAAATAAATCTAGATATAAACAATCAAAATATCTATTCAAATACATTTTATTTGCTTTGACAATTTAAATTTGCTTCAGAGTTTGAATGAATGTGTATGTTACTTCAGCACCATGGACAGCGTCATGGTTTTATGATACGTCTATAGTACCCATACAAAATGTTGCACTAATTCTTTAATGTATTGCATCATGTCACAGATAACTAGTCTTTGTCCCATAGTGAGGAGTTGAGCTGAAGCAACAGGAAGTTTCAACGTTGGCCAGTCGGTCAGTTGGTGCACCCACTGGCTCCTTAGCTGTAGCTACTGTATCTAACTTCTACTCTAGCAGCAGAAGAAAAGTCTTCAGTGTTTTTATAAGGACCACATGGGTCTAAGGAAGCACAATGTTGCTCTGTAGGTATAAGGACTTGTTGCTCTCTCTCTATCTCTCACGCACACACATACACACACACTCACCTCGGATACACAAACAGACTCATAGACACTTGGGCATAAACTCTCTCTGTCACTTCATACTGCATATAGTTTCATTTTCAGGCAGGAAGTCTTTCCTCCCAGCTCTGTTCTTCCTCCCTCTCCTCCACCTCTCTCTTTCTCTCTCTCTTGCGTCTCTATCACTCCTTCCTTGATGCCTCCATGTGAAATCACCACCCATCTTCCATCCCAGAACCAATTTAATGTCTCTGCGTGGTGCAACACTTGCCTATCTGGTCAACTGCTACTTCCCATTAGCCGGCTCGTTCCTTTCTGCTATAGGAACATCGAAATGTAAATGTAAATGTAAATGTTTCAATTCGCTCTCTGAGCCGTTGCATTCAGGTACATCTAATGCTTGGAATAGAAATAAAGTGCGAGACAACGTAGAGGCAAGAAGTATAGGACAAAAACACACAGGACAATGCCTTCCTGACACACACTAACAAATACACACGATATAAACTCTCACACACGCTAACATTCATGAGCATGCAGACCTCGTTCCTCCAGCTCTGATCCAACTGCTATACACCTGAACGGTGCATGAATAAACCAATAAACAGGAAAAGAGGGAGGGAGGGGGGAGAGGGAAGGAGGCATGGGTAGTGAAACAGATGAGAAAGAAAAGGCAGTGGTGGAGCGAGGAAGTGAAGGAGGGAGAGAGAGAGAAAGAGAGAGAGAGACATTGGAGAGAAACGTCCTGACATCCCTCGTCTCTGTCTGGTTTTCTGAGGAGAGACAGCTGGACACACTGCTTATACAGCAATACCCTTCTGTGTCCAACTCTCTCTCTCTCCAACACACACACACACATCGACGCACACACATTAACACACACTCACACCGTCTGTTGTCTCCTCCTCCTTCCCCCTCTCTGCTTATCCACACCTCCTCCACCTCTTTAAACGTCTCTCACTTCCCCTTCTTTCTATTCCCAGCTTGTCTCGTCTACTGTTTGCCTGTCTTCCTCCTCCTCCTCCTCCCCCTCCCCTCTCCTCACCTCTCCCGCTCTTCCCTTCTTCTACTATTTACTCTCTTGTTCCCCTCTTCCCCTCTTCACTCACCCTCACCTCTCCGTCTCGGCATCTCACTGTTTTTTTTCCTTCCCTCTCTCACACTCTCTTTCTCTCTCATATTCCCCTCTCACCCATCTCCTCCCTTGTTTTTCCTGTCTTGTTGACTCACCCTCCTCACCTCGCCCACCCACACTGCCTCCCGTCTTATTGTCTCCATCTTTCTCTGCTATCTTTTCATCAGCTGTGAATGTCTCTCTCTCTCTCTCCGTGTTCTCTGAGGAGAGAGGGCCACGATGCACCACTCCTCCACCTGTGGTAGGAGTGGTGGGAAAATACACTCACATACAGAATGAGTTTGTTTCATTACACAAACTTGTAGCGTCTTCTGCTTATTTTATACTTTTCAACTTTTTAAAAAAATATATTTTTGCAATAAGTTGACTGTTTTCTGAGTGATCCATAGAAAATATAACGGACAGCTTTTGTTGTGACATCACAAAGTGACATAATTCTGAATGAACTGAGGCTTTTTGTCTCTTCAGTGAGCAAGGTTTATATTTAAGATGATATATTAAAAATATATATATATATATTGCACCAAATTTGACTTCATTTTGGAAGTACTTATAGTTATACCACAGTTCCAGCTACTTAAAAAAAATACACTTTTGCTTGTGTCATATAATGTAGCCTATGTAACACAAACATTGCACATACTGGCAGATTATTATGTGAGATGGAATCAGTGTTAACAGCTTCATTAGTTTTAAATTCATCATCAGGGAGCAGATTTACAGTGAAACTGAAATTCATTTTGTTTTAATTCTTAACCCACACAGTATCTGTAGGTCTCTAGTTGTTTTCCAGGGCACAGATAGTTACTCCAACAGCGGATTAGTGGGGGATAAAACTACACAGTGCAGAGTACAGCCTTTATAAAATAGCCTACTCATTCTTAAAATTCACAGTGGTTTGATCCTCAGCACTCTGCTGCCACTAAATGCTAAATAATTAAAAGGCTGAATCCATGAATGTAAAATTGTGCTGTACTTACTGTACAGTATCAACATTTGTGCAACTCCTTTTTTTCTCGATTTCAGCTGCACTCTCTTTTTTAATCGTTATACTTTGTTTTATGATGGTATGAACTCTGTGATCGGAGTAAGGATGGACTCTCTGGGGGAAGTGGTGGAGAGATACACAATGAAGATGGTGGAGGCCATCCTAGACAACACGGATCATCCACTTCATAACACCTCGATGGACCAAAGAAGTAACGATGGTGGATGGCTCCTCCCTCTTAGAGAGATACAGAAGATCTTTTATACACACCGCCATCAGACTTTTTAATTCTTCTGCAAATGGTAGATGAGCTGACAGACAAATGAATTTCCCTTTGGGGACTGATAAAGTAATTTGTATTCGTATTATTTGTAGATATCTTTTTTTCTTCTCTTTGCTCCATATCCTGTAAAACAAACTAAAGGATCAGTGTGCTTCATATGAGATGATTATTGGATCATTAAGCCGCATCTGAACCTTTTTAATCACTGCATCTACTATGAATAGATCATGTAATTTCCTTGTTTGTTGTGACTGTGTGGATGCGAGTAGGTTTTTTCCTTCTTAACTTTACATTTTCATTTTCCATGCACAGTTAAGCTTCCCTTGTGCATAAAGTGAATACAAAAATTGTATAAATAAACTTTGTCTTGCCCTGACCCGTCTGCACAGCGAGAGTGCATAAAGGTCAAACCCGTGAACCATAAACTGGGCATTTCTGGCTTCTGTCCCAGAATGGAAATCAGTGTAACGTCAATGTAGCGTACAGTATGCTGAAGTGAATTCAGGGATGGTATTATGCTGTAAACTTTTCTACAAGTTTAAGTATGAGCCAATCACCCCCAAACTTTTTTTTTTACTTTATTTTTTTGCATTCCTTTAAAGCTGCTTGGCGTAGTTTTTGGGAAAATCTGAAAGATGTGGAGAAAGTTGGAGAGAGAGTTTCCAGAGTGGGGGGAGTCTGAACGCCTCAGCACGACTTCAAAGAGCAGCTGCAGTATTCGTCTTTGGTGGTACCACCTTCCCCTCCCACCTATTTACAATACAAAGAAGATTTCAGGTTCACTATCAGTTCACTTTGCCCGTGTGTCTGCATGTGTGCAGTTATTTTCTCTTCTTGAATAGAGGCAGATATTTGAATAAATTTACTAACTGTTTGCAAATGAACCGGGTTTCATTCCTGAGTGAGATATCCAGTATTTAAATAGAAAGTCACACCTACTCTCAGAAAATAATTGCTTGCATAAAATAACACCACATTATACTGTAGATGACACACTATTAGAGCTCCGAGTAGCCATGGTTCCCATTTGCTCCAAAAGTTATGTCTGAACACAAATATATATTTTTTAATCCTGTAATTTAACATTTTTTACTTGTTATTATGCAGTTTTTTCAGCTTTATTCTGCAACCATGTTCATCATTCTTGTGGCAATATCCAGCTGATCCCGATCCAGTGGTTTTCTCAAGTCAGCGCTAAATCTGCCGCCTTGAGCTTCTGACGTTTTTCCTCGCCTCTGAAGATTTGGACGCTGTCAGATTTCAGGGCAGGAGATGACCTTGGCTTTGTCATTGAGAACTGCTGACGAAGTCAAAGGGAAATGGATTTTACTGGTGGTTGGGCTAGCGCCGCTTATAGTCGTCCGGGATAGTAGTATGCTATAGTGTCCTTCAGAAGTCTTTCAGGAGCTGTCCTCCCAAGATAAACAACAGACGAATCGTAAAGACGATTTGTTTCCTCAGCAGATTCCCAAAAATAATATGCATCTTTAAAGTAGAACTGAAAAAGCTCCCTAGCCCTCATACAACATGGTGACATTCAGAGTGACAGAGGAAACAGTATGAAGTCGCACAAGAGCCAAAAGGTCTGCAGAGATGTGACATGTGGGTGTTTGAATGGGTAAACAACATGTCAGATTTTTTTACTTCTCATTTCCTATCCACAGTCACTGTAGATTTCTTCTTTGACCATGACCGCACGACCTTCAGCTTGTTTTGATGGTTATTTCTATTGAGGGCAATGAGAACTGATGTCATTCAACAGGAAGGTCAGAGCAAAAAAAGCTAAGCGACATCATGCTGGTGTTTTTTTTTATCTGTGTTTTTGATTTGAGAAACTGGAATGAATATTATTTACATTAAGGGATAGTTCAACATTTTTGGCAAATTGGCCCATTGCCATAATCCCTAGTTTTAGGAGTAGGTTCGTTACCTTTAATTGTCAGTGCAAGCTATTTTTAGAACGGTGGAGCAGAGCCGTGAGCTGCTCAGAGCTACGCTAAGGAGGCTCATGGGATTTCTTGGTTTCCCTCATCAAACTCATCAAATACACAATCCAACAACTCCAAAACACTCTCGTGGACAAGTTGTGACCTGCACATTCACCACGCTATGAGATAATAACGGAACGTTACGAGACAGAGTTGTTTCGAGGTAAATGCAGAGACTGCAAAAAAACGAAAAAATGCCCCCAACGGGGACGCGCATCAGTGGTTTTGCATGTTTTCAGGGTGACGAACCAACAGAGAGCTGTCACCAAACTCTATGTTTCCCCCTCAGTTTTACAAAGCCTTTAAATACATTTGGCCAATCTTAGTTTTGTTGATATTCACTCTCACAGCTTTTTGTCAGACTTAAAAACCTATTGTCTGCTCAGTAGAAACCAACAGGCAGACAGGGAGGTTGAGAGTAGCTTGTGAGCTAAGGAGCATTTAGCAGCTAATGTCACTGCACTGATGTTACTGTCGTTTTCTTTCTTGTTTTCACTTGCTGCTTTGGTGGGGTTTTTTTGTTTGTTGTTTTATTTTGTTTTGTTTTTAACAGAATTACAGAATTGAATTGAGGCCCAAAATCAGAGTTTGACAGAGCTTTATATTCACCAGATGTTACTCATTATCAGTAGGTAACTGCAACTGTACAACTGGATGGCTGACATGATAATAGTGGTTATATCTAGAGCAGTATTGTTATAAAAAAAATTATAATGTACAAATAATCTGTCAGTGATAGAAATCCGTCCTCACGTAGCTGTGCATGTGCCTCTGTTCTGCTCCATGTTAAACTCCTCTCAGGTCGTCTTCATGTAAATGGATTCAGACACGCCAATCTCATGCCCCGTGTCACTGACTCCTGCTGTATGTGGAGTTATGCTGACATAAGAGGGGGATGCATTACCTTTACACTATGCATTGTCCAACTCTATTATGTAAATAGCTCGCTCCACTTGCTCCTCACTTGGACGTGGGCATGCATGTGTGTGTGTTTGTGTGTGTATGCAGCTGCAGGCCCGGCGGTTGTATACAAATTTACATTTTATCTTGTCTTGTTGGATTTGTCATAAATCTATACCTGCAGAATGTATTGTATGTGCTGCTGTGCATGCAAACATGTGCGCTTGTGCATGTGTGTGTGCATGTGTGTTTGTGTCAGGGTAGACAGCACACAAGGACATTTGGAACAATTATGTGAGACAAAGGACATCAACAATGCCTCATAGTATTGATGGATCCCATTAGAGACGTGTGTACCATATGCTGTGTTACTGTACCTGATTAACCACTCCCACGGCTGATTAACAGCTCCTCTTCTCTTTGTTTTGTCTCGCTTCATTTTATCTTTTTTTTTTTTTTTTTTTTGCTTGTCTGCAAAACTCATCCAGGATATAAACAGGTCCCAGCTCAGGTAGGACCACCATTGTTCCCCTTCTCTCTTTGTGCGTGCCTCCTGTTTTGTGTCACTCTTCCCATATATCACTTCTTCTTCTTCTTCTTCTTCTCACCGCAGTGCGAAGACGTCCACGCAGCTGCGGGAATTTTTAATGAAGGCAGCTTTGGATAATACGGCCTCACCCAGGGGACTGCTTGTTTGGAAATAATTATCTCTTACAGCTGGCAGAGAGAGAGTGGGAAGGGGGTTGTAAGAAGGGAGGAAAGATAAAGAGAGGAATGCAACTCTGCTCCACTTGCTTAACTTGACTAGTGCAGTTATTAATATCCAGTATTTACAGTAAGGAAACACATTCACTCATTTTTTTTGTCCCAGGAATATACACACACGCACACACACTCTTCCTGTTCCTGAGTTAAAAGGCTGTAATGGAAGCAGAGCCGGAGCTAAACTCGGCTGCATCTCAGCGCAAGAGGATGAGTTGATGAAGAGAGACGATGAAGAGAACGAGGATTTGGGGATTAAATTAGAAATACTGTGGTTGCATGTTGAAATGGAGCTGAACATGTTTTATCTTTGTGGAGCCTCTGTGTGGCTGCTTATTACATTTAACCCTCCTGACCTCCGCGTGTGTGTGTCCGTGTGTGGGATAGCACGCTACAGTACATTTGCTTTATCTGTTGTGGATTGCCAAATACAAATCCAGCCACAGCGCGCCGCATCAATCCCCTGCTGCTGCTGTGTGTGGTGGTTTCCCTAAATCATCCACACACGCAAACACACACACGCACACACACTTGCATGTAAACGTGCACTGATGCAATCGCATGCCAATACCCAGACGTGTCCCCCACCCCTTTCCCCTTCTTTACATTTTATTTCCTTCAACCCGGTTCCCAGTTTTCTCTTTCATCTGCCTCATAACGCTGACAAAGCCAATAAAGAGGCTTCAGGTGAGACGGGTCAATGCCACGGTTTCATCTCCGGACAAAGACACCTTCAAACACACAGAGCAGAAAGGAGGGAAGAGGAAAAAAGGTCAGAGGAGCGGAAGAAAAAAAGAAGCAGGGATGAAGGGAAGGAGAGATGAGGATAAGGAGAACGTTGAGGGAGAGAGAGTGATAAGAAGTGATAAAGCCAAGGGCGAGTGTGTGAGCTGTGGCAGGAGAGACAAAATGGCAGGACAACAACAGGAGCAGGTGGATAAAGACGTGATTATGATAAACCAACAGCATGTGTACACACAGCTCGCCCTCCCCCGTCTCTCCCTCTTTCTCTCTCTCTCTCTCTGTGCATCATCTCTTTTCTGTGACCAGCCACTAATTTATGACATGATAGGCCCAGCCATGTGCCTGAGAGACACACATAAATCTACCTCATCACTGTTTAACACAAGGGCACGCCAAGGAGACGGAGGGAAACACGCGCCTCCCCCACTTCAACAAGTCCTTTCATCTGGCGCTCAGTCTAAACATGTTAAATTTCCTCCAATCAGGAGACAAATGGCTTCAGATTATTTGTCTCATTCCAACTGTCTGTTCTGTTTTTTTCATTATTTCTTTCGGAAATGTTTCATTACCTATAAGCAATGCTGATTCCATTATTAAAAAGTAGATCGTGCTGCAGCAGAATAGTGGAAATGACACCTTCTTTAAAGGGGAACTATGCAAGCCCCCCCCATCCCGTCCCCCCGTCCCCCCCCCCGCCGGGCCATGTGCATTTGTTTTCAACAAAGCTGGTGAGAAGGCAATCCATGGAGCGGTGGGTAACATTATATATCATATACGTGTTACGATGTGTATATTTGTGTAGTCTTATCTGTCATAAACCAGAAATGACGGATTATGGGGGGGAGGGGTTGTGTCGTGGTGCCGCCGAGACGGGTTGGAGGCTCTGATCTTGCAAGTTTGTTTTTCTGGCCAAGAGACGCTACAGCAGGTGGAAGGCAGAGAGCCTCCATTCTCCCTTTAATAAGTCATTTAACCATCACAATTAACTCCAAAGCTGTTTAATTAAGGTGCAAATCTTGCATAGTTCCTCTTTAAAACAGTATTAGAAGCAAATCGAGCCGAAATGCTTGGTCAATTAAATACAAAAAATATAAAAATTAATTGCATTTTGAAAAAAAGGTGTCAATTTTCAGAGAGGTGTCAAAGTTTTGAGGATTCTTCTGTTTATTTTCATCAAACTCTTGGGACTTTGGAGGCTGAATATGTTACTTTGCGCTCTGACAAATGATAATGCGTATTTTCCTCAACAAGATTGATTAGTTACTCAAAAAAACGGATCAACAGATGAACTGATAATGGAAATCATTTCCATTTCTAAGTCATTATTTTGTAAACCATATACGTGTATTCTGGCTTTGCCCTTGTGCTGTTTTTGGGAGATATTTAGTGCCGTATTTTGGTTATTTCATTGTACTACAGTAAGTGAAAACAGGTTTTTATTTTTTTTTTAAAGTCTGTTAGCCTGACAAAAAGTCTGTTTACAAGGAGAAAGTTTAAAGCTGAACGGTGTAAATCAGTGACTGAATTTTATAATATGCAAGTGTCAACTCATGGGATATGAACTTGAAAAGTGTCAATGACAAGACGTGAGAATGAACCAGTGAGCACTTCATTGTTTTGTGAAGGTAGGTGTGTGTGTGTTTGTGTGTGTAATGCAGACGTGTACGTGTTTTTAAAAAAGAAAATCATTATTTGCAGCTATAGGTACAAAGACATTAGAGCCGCAGATCAGAGAGATGGGGAAGAAGATCAGTGAGGCATGTAAATGAAAAACATTATCAATAAAATAGTGTCATTGCCAACAGCAGAGATAACCTGAGTAACACCTAAGATGTAGAAAAAACGTAAATCCACATTTAATGACATGGTGCGTGCTAATGTGAAAGGCAAAAAGACATAGATGAGTCAAAGGGAGCTTGTAATAATGGCACATGGAGGTGAATAGATGAATAAATATAGAGTCAGTCAATCCTAAATAAAAAAAAGAAAGAAGAGAAGAGCTGCTTGACGGACGGGGATACAGCAGCGCCAAGGTTAGTCAGCCTCAGCAAAAGGAGTGAGATCAGACCCAAGGAGGAAAAACAAAGTGGATTATGGGTACAGGAAAGATCAGTGGGTCTGATAAGCTCATTGTCCTCCCCTTCAGCACAGTGTGCCCGGCACCGCGGCAGGAAGCTGACAAAGGCCGAGCCAGAGGCGCTACATTCAAACACTCAACGTCATATCACAAGGCATTATTGATTCATCTACATACAGAGGCATCGCACTCACATGTAATCATACTGCACACACATGCACCAACACAACACAACACAACCCACCCAGTCATTGACATTCACTCCTGTACACAGAGTAAAAACAAGGAGCAGCACCACCGCAGGCATCAATCAGACTTATACCATCAAAAAAAAAAGAAAAAAGAAAAAGCCACTATAGGCTCGGTGCGATTTCAAACGCCAACGCGATCGTTAAAACAGAATCGCGATCTCAAGAGTATACTCCTATATGGATCCAGCAACCCCCCCATCTCCAATTTCCCATGATGCCACTGTATCTCTTGCCAGCGGCTCTTGTCTATACATTTTTTTCCTCGCTGCACGTAATTCAGGCATGTATGTGTAATTAAATTTGCACATTAATCACTCACGTACTTCTGCACACACACACATGCACTCTTTGTCTCGTCGTCACACACCATCTCCTCTCTCCTCCTCGCCAATTCTCACCCCATCCACTCTCTCCGTGAGATGTCGCCTTAATTGAGGCCCCCTCCACACACACACACCCCACCTCTCTCTCTCGCCACCACGTAAACAAACGTGGATTACGCTCTAAACAATAAAGCGGCTTTTAGAAGAAAAGGCTCCCGAGGGGGCGCACCTCATCCCGTCTAATGCGATTCCTAAGATGTTCGAGCGATAAAATATATAAATAAATAAATAAATAAACTCTGCTGTGTATGTGCATGCCGTAATTAATTTAGAAGAGTGAAAATGAAATTAGGGCTGGATCGCAGGCGAACAGCACGGAGTGGGTGCACTTTACATTGAGATGAGGGGGGAGGGGTGAAGGGGAGGGTGGGCTTTCATGTATACACAGGCGTGTGATAGTGTTGGTATCAGTGAGGGTCTGATTGACAGCTCCGGAGAACAGCTGTGGTGATTGACTGTAATTGGCTAAGTCACTCAGAGCAATCATCACTACTGTATAAGCGCATCACCGTGATTACAACGAGACTTTGTCTTTTGCCTTTGTCTAAAAATACACTTTAAACTGCTTTAGTTGAGTGAATGTGACTACTTGTGTTTTTGTTTTGTGTAACACGTGCTGCCATAACTCAGACTATAACATCGGTGTCGGTTCTGACACATCCTCATATTTAGGCCTGCACCATATCAGCAAAATGTCCGATGTGCGATGACACTGTTCAATGTTGCAGTGACGATATGACTTGCGATAAATAAGCAAATATTCAGATGTGCATATTAACCATACAGTTCCTGTACTTCTGTACTCTTGATGCAGTGCCTGGACTGAAATGAATAACAGTTATTTTTACATGTTTATATTCCTGTGGGCTAGCAGTTTGTTTTGTTTTATTGTATATTGTCTGTGTTTTTATGTTTAAACTTTAACAACTTTATAAATAAAGTGTTCAAAAGAACACAACAGAAAACAACTCAACACTAATGTATTACTGTACGTACATCAGGCCTGTAGTGGTGCCGTATCACTGCTACACAAATACACTTAAAACAGAGAAGAAGAGTGGAAAGCTTGTGCGCTGTCAATAAACTCCAATAAGTCGACTAAACATGTTAAAGTCAAGTCAAAGTCAAAAGTACTTTATTATTCCGTTAGGAACTTCGTTGCGGAAGGACATCAGAAGTGCAGGAGCAGCAATACAACGATCCACACATCCCTACATACCACAGACATACCCAACACAATAATGACACACATTCCTACAACAACCACACATTAGTACAAGTACTCGCAGCAAAGGTTAAAAAAGACGAGATGAGAAGGCGTGCCTGAACAAATATACCTATCAATGCTGCATGAAAGCGTTTCAGGCCCGACGAAAGTCCGCTGTTGTTGTTGCATTACGTTGTGTCCAGAAGTTTGGCTCAGGTTATGAGGTGTATGAGTGTAAAGTGAGTGTGAAGGCATGTTTCCTGTAAATAAAAGCTACTCAACGCATTTCAGGCAGCCTTTTGAAATGTGTGTATCATGCATGTTGATATCGTGATGACTATCAAAACAAGTTTAATCGGTCAGCCCTACTCATAGCTACTGTACCAGTGGTTTGTAAATTGCTTCCCTTTGAAACTTTTGAAACTTTTGATGTTTTTTTTTTTTTTGTTTTATTATGTTCCACAATCAACCATCTTTATTCCCTTTTATGTCATTATCTTTCCTTGGAAATCTTCTCTGTATGGAAACAGTTGTTTTTTTTAATGCTCAACTGTCAGGGTTGCAATAATAACAGTGACACTGGTTAAATAGAAATGTCCACCCTCAACCCTCATCACATCATCAGCTGTGAGGTTGCTGTGCGGCAGGTGAATAAAATGTGCACCGACACCGGACTTAAGACCTCAGTCTTTTCCATGGATATGAATTAAAATTCTTCATCCTTGGCATTCGTAATATATGCAGAAAAGACATGTGGAGGGTACGCTACTTTATATTATGCAGATACCCAGTGACACTTCACAGGTGATTTCTCTGAGTTGGATTTTTATAAAGACACATTTTCCTGTCTAGTTCAACAGATTATAATATACATGTGTGGACAATAATCACACTTGAAGACGGTAAGAGTCCAGCTATGTCCACGACGAGTCTGTTAAGAAAAGGAAGTTCAAACAAACAAGGGAGGGGCTGCTTTTACTAGCAATAGGCCTTACCTTCACAATTCACTCATTAACTCATATTACAGGTTACAGGAAAGTACAAAAATGACCTTAATCCACTGCTGAGGTTTTTGGTATTAAAATTCAATAAAGACTGATTCTAATAATTCAGATTTTTCCACACAGATGAAACTGAAATTGAAATTCTTGGTGCAGCATGTTTCACTGTCACAAATTCCTATCCTGATAATGAATAAGTTCCAGTCGCCACCGTACAAAAATAAACCCACCACCATGTTTGCCACTTTGTGAAGCCGCAGCTTTATAGTAGGAGGGTGTTGGCAGTGTCTTTCAAAAAGGTGTGATGTATTGTATTGTTGTGGTCTATAATATGCTTATGGGTTACTTAAAATAAACTATACAAAGACAGAGAAAGTAAAGAAAAAGCATGTTTTGACAATAATAAGGGGACATATTATGGAAATAACTCTTTAACATATATTTGGGTGTTTGACTTGCCTTCCAGCCCCCAAAATGTGAGAATTGAAAAGAAAAAAAAACTGTAATTTGCAGGCTCCCTAGGTTGAAATCCATGTGGTTTTATGAGCTGTTTTATGAGCAGTTGTCATACAATGATGTCATTAGTTTTCAAATTTGCATAATACCACTCCTACCTGTGAGTACAGGTACCGGTAGAGAGGGCGGGGCGAGCAGTGGCTCATTTGCATTTAAAGGGACAGGCACTGAAACCAGTCGTTCTGAACGGGGCTGTTTTGAGCGGATGAAAAGAGCAGTGATGTTTGATCCTTGGGGTATATCACAGATATGTCTTTAAGACACCTGGGAACTATTTTAGTTTGTGCAAAAGGGGCATAATATGTCTCCTTTAACGCTCTCCTCGGAGGAAGCCCATGAGATGTAGCTGAAAGCCTCTGAAGGTGCAGGTCGTTTGTTTGAATGATTTTTGGAGAGCTGGTGATCTGAATGTGATGAATACGTGTACATTACGCACTATTACCAAACATTTGTCTTCAACCGTGGATGAATTGCTACAGACGTATAGGAGCTGCTTAGTGCACGAGAGCAGATGATGTCGGCTGTCAAGACGTGATAGCGGCTGTTATTGGTGATTTGATATTTCACTGTCACATTTTCATTTCCGTAGACGTTCACAGCTGCCAGCAGCAGCAGAGGAGAAGCAGCCGCAGCTCTGGCTACTTTTCACTTGCTTATTAGAAAGCTTCCTTACTGTCGTTTAATAAAAGCAATAAGCTCCAAGGCCGTGTTGTTTTACAGTGTCGAGGCTTCGGCGCTTAATTTTTTCCACGTGATCATCTGCTTGCCTTTCATACAACACTGCATATCAGCGTCAGCATCACGCACGATGCCCTCGCCGATGATTTTCCATTTGATTTACCACAGCTGATTGATGGTGTTGCCCCAAATGAGAAGAAAATGAAAAATGTGTTTGGATTTTTTTTTTTTTACCCCCCTCCTTCCCCCACTCGCCATCTCTCAACTATCTGGGAGAGAGACAAACACGAGCAGACAAACACGCCACTATCTCTTTGTATGTCATGCAAGTGTTCACTCAACTCGAATCACCATACATGACCACACACAAACACACACACACACACACACACACAAACACACACACACACAGAGAGGATCTGTCTTCCTCTCTGGATCAAACACACACCTACATATGTTGGGGCTGTCTGAGCGGATGGAGTGAGAGGACGGCCTCATTTGCCAAAGTGTCGACGCCGGGCCGATTGCGGCGCGGTGATGAATGGCTGATGGAGGCTCGGCAGGGGTGCAGAGGAAACAATTAGTGCCATGTTGATCTCCCCTCTTCTCCTCCGCCCTCCATCCATCCCTCATCCTCCTGTTCTCTCTCTCTCTCTGATTCTCTCTAGTGTTCTCCCAGTCAATCACTGTCTCTGTATCTCTTCCCACCCTTTAGCTGGATGTGTTCGCTGTTTGACTCCCTCTTTCTCTCTCTCTTTCCTTCTCTCTATCTCTCTCAATGAATTTGCACCTTATCGCCATTAGTATTAATATGCATCTTGAGGGAAGAGAGGGAACAGGCATAAATGAATAAAGATGGAAATAGGGAGCAGGCGGATGTGGGTTGGCGAGGGGACAATGAAGTGTCACGTCCCTGTGATGCCAACATCATTAATGTTCACTGCTGGTGGAGCTAGAGAGAGAAAGAGAGGGAGCGGGAGGACAGGTGAGAAATAAATGAATTAGAAATTAAGCCACAGATGAACAGGTGAGATTGTTCTGGAGGGAAAGAATGGGGTCTCGCATGTACAATGTGCCCCCCCCCTCTTCTTCTTCACAGCTGAATGCGATTATCACTCTAATATCTCGACACATTGTCGTCTGACTATCCCGCTGGGAAAATCCACGAGAAGAGAGGAGCTGGTCAACATGTTGATGATGATATGAGTCGCCCTCGAATTACTTCTCGCAGCAGTTAACCTTTAAAAGGCAGCAACAAGGGAGAAGACACTTGTTTTGTTCTGGCCCTGAGTTTTGGCTCTCAGGCACCAGAGACGTTGCCCTGTTTTGTTGGCAGTTGTTAGTTTGCGAGTCTTCGAGTAGACAGGCTCTATGTCAATATATAAATATTCCCACTGTAAAATAAAAAATATGTGCAGGAGGGCCATCAACGAAGCCTACTGATTGACTGATGGAGAGCTTTATTATCTAATAGTTTCACTTTTATATAAATAAATTGCAAACAGTGTAAACTCAAACGCAATTTCAGGGCTCCAGATTAACTCTTTTTACTAGGAGCACAGTGGCCCCTAACTTAAAAATTTAGGAGCACAAGCAGAAAATTTAGGGGCGCACACCATAAATAAACATATAAAGCATATATTTACATTTCCTTTACATTCATGATCCGCACACACATTGGCCTGACACCTGTACTGACAGATTCTTTGAGTCGCCGCTCCCAGGTTTCACCAGTGTTAAAATTTACTGGTTGTTCTTGTGCAGTTAGATGAAAAATGTACTTGCACAGCCTCAGATTTTAGAGGTAAAATGACCCCATTTAGGGGCAGTATGGAGCCCTGAATTTCAAATGCATTTATTGAACAACCGGCTTCATTTACTGTAGGTTGTTGTAACAATCTGTAGTAAAACGTTACACAAGACTTAGTACTGTGTCACTTTCTTAACTCTCAATCGGCCTAAATCGTAAATTCAAAGCTGATTATGTTATGATTATGTTTTTACTGGTCATGGCTGCCATGATGCACAAGACGCCAACTGAGCTGAGCTGCTGTAGCAAAATAAAAAAAATAAAAAACACATAAACAGTCAAGTAGTTGTACCTATCCCAACTAAATTGACATCGTCCTCTGCTTGTTCTCACATAAAAAATAATGAAAATACAACATTATGTGATAACATATCAGATTACTACCAGGTAAACTCAACATCATTACCGGTCTTTTTGAGTAACAAAGTTTACCATTATTACGAAAAGCTCAAAAAACTACAGCTTCGCTACAACCTGTTATTGGTTCTATTGATGTAAATAACTGGATTCAGCTGAAGAACTTCTGACTTCATCGTGTTTAAACCAAACCTCCGAAACCGCTTGTGCACGTACGAGTGTGTAGACTATGTCCGCCGTATCTTGTCCGAGACGCGACACACAGTATTAAGTGTGTCTGTCCCGCCAACGAGGTCAGGCTGATGAATGGCTACTCCTCCCTAAAGGGCCAGGCAGGACCAATCTGTTTATGTCACCCCACCACTCAGCACAACAAGAAGAGTGTGTATGTGTGTGCGTGTGTGTGTGTGTGTGCGTGTGTGTGTGTGTGTGTGTGTGTGTGTGTGTGTGTGTGTGTGTGTGTGTGTGTACAGGATGTCCACACACTCCGAACGTGCGTTTTGGTGCATGCATGCATATATTCACCTTGTGTTAAGCTCTGTACTCATGCATGAACTAGAGGTGTTTATGAATGCATTCATGATTTTTTTTTTTTTATATATATAAGAGCGTGTGTGTGTGTGTGTGTGTGTGTGTGTGTGTGTGTGTGTGTGTGTGTGTGTGTGTGTGTGTGTGTGTGTGTGTGTGTGTGCGCACTTGTCGCAGCAGGCGTCAGAGGATCCTGCTTTGTAGATACGGAGCCCAGGCAGATGAATGGCTCACACTGAGTCACTGATCATCACTACAAATAGGTCATGACACAAACAGGCTAGAGAGGGAGGGGGGAGGCAGCAGAGACCATCCCATAAATGAACATTTAAAAAGTCTGATCTCAGCGGGAGGAGATTTGCCGCCACATTATTATGTCCAGGAGTGTTTTCAAACTCACTGTGTGAAAGACAGCTACAGTAACCCAGGAAGCTTATGGTCACTTGTCTGAGGAGTTCTTGGATCTCGAAGACGCACAAGTCACCAGATAAATTGTCCCATAAGTGGATTTCAAGCGTACAGTATGCTGGTGATTACACAATGTGTCTTCAGCCATTTCCTGCTGAAGTGTGTTTGAGCTGAAACTGTGACGCACTGTGTTGTAGATTGCTCTAAATAAGATGTTGCATCAGAGTCTGAAGTAAAGTGAAATGAGTGTGAAACCTATTAGTTTGACTTCTTACATCTCTACTTCACACCTCAGACTAACTCACTTTCTTTATTGTAAGGCCTGTCTTTCACTCTCTGACATACTCATTTTTACAAAACCTCCTTTATTTTTATAGCAACATTGGGATAATACGGATTCCTTTAGTTTTACACTGCTTTACAAATTTGAGGTGTCTTTTTCTCTGGGAAGAAAGTGACGACGACACCTCTGGATGTCTTTGGGGGGGTAGGCTCTGGTTTTCAAGTTATTATCAGAACTGCTATAATCTTTGTTAAATGTTTTAATACGACATGGAAGATAAAAAAATAAAATAAAAAAGGAAGCAGATTGACAGAGAGTGTGTGAGAGAGAGAAACAGAGAGGGAGCTCTGCCATAATGAGAATCATGCCCTAATTCATTTCACTCAGGTAGTTAATTCAATGCAATTCACCACACTCACACACTTATCTGGAGTGCTTTAGAAGAATATGGCAGATATAAAATCTCATTCCACCGACAAAATGAAAAGGGATGGACGGGAGACAAAAAAGACGTGTGAAGCAGTTTCATTTCAACACATTGGTCCAATTACGATACAAATTACTTTTCATTTTCATTCCTGTGGTGTACAGTGTCTGTCTACACCAGTTTGAGTTTTTTTCCCCCCACATGTCACCTTTTTTAGTTTCATCAGCACATCAGAGGAGAGTCTGTCAGAGAGAAACAGAAACACAGTTAAGGTCGAACAACGATCTGGACTAAAAATATCTCACCGGCCTGTTTTTAGTAGATTCATTCCACCACTGGGCCAGGACCAGAACATAAATAAGCCGTTATCGTAAAGACAGGGGGGTTTTAGAAATATGTGCTGCTGTGATGCAATGTCACGGCAATGGCGAGACAGCTTAATTCAAACTTTAATCTCAGATGCTCACGATGACTTTTCCACAGGAGGACAGCGGCAGAAAATTAACTTTTCTTTCAAGGGCATTCGGTAACAATTTAGTTTGCAAGTCTCCTAATTTACTACTCCACTCATAATACATTTTTTATATGTGGGGAACAAGCAGAGAATGCAGGAAAGACTATTGTCATTCAATCAACTTTTCCCAACTAAACTAACTAATGCAAGTAGGTTTTAAATCAAAGTTTCAATCCTGTTTCTCTATTCTGAGACCTAGACGAGTGATAATATATATGTGCATAATAACACACAGACTAACACACTAATCTATCAAACTCAATACCAACCAATATCTGAAAGAACTCCTGTACAGTACATCTCGGTTTATGGCAGTGTTTTTCAACCTTGGGGTCGGGACCCCACGTGGGGTCGCCTGGAATTCAAATGGGGTCGCCTGAAATGTCTAGTAATTGATTTAAAAAAATTGTTGATGAAAATATTATTTTATCTAATTATTATTCTTTTTAAATGTATGATAAAAAACACCACACACAATCTTAAACAACTGTATTCTACACTTTCACTTTCTCGACATTAAATCGAGTTCAAATAACATGCAGCTTATAAAAATATCTGAGCTGACGCATGTTTGACGGCTGCGATCACATGACTTCATGTGATTGGGGGTCGCCAGAAATTTTTGATGTCAAAATGGGGTCACAAGCCAAAAAAGGTTGGGAACTACTGGTTTATGGTATGCCGTTTACAAAGAACTTCAGCACTGGTAAAGAACTTTTTTTTTTTTTTATCAACATGTTCAACTTTAAAGCTGAAAAGGGCTTTAAACTTGTTCAGTGTGAAAACAGAGAATTTCAGCTTTTAAAGCTGAGGGAGTTTGGCGTTCATTAATGAAAGAGCCACACGAGTGGTGGTAGAAAAGCTCTCTGGACTTGTGCAGCCATTATTGGTGAGCTCTCCTGGAAACATGGAGGGAAAGAGGTGCTTGAATGCGCTCTTGTCGGAGTAATGTGTATGTGTGTGTGTGTGTGTGTGTGTGTGTGTGTGTGTGTGTGTGTGTGTGTGTGTGTGTTTGCGGGAGTGTGGTGTGTGTCTGAGAGTGTGTGTATCCACAGGCGAGAGAGTGAATGAGCCACTGAATGAGTGAAAGAGAATCACAAGAGATAGATAGCAGCAGGGAGTGGGTAATCTTTGAGTAATCTCTGTCAGAGTGCTGATGGAGGTCCAAAATGTTCTAGTATTGTGTGTGTGTGTGTATGTGTGTGTATATGTGCGCGTGTGTGTGTATGTGTGTTAGTTGTACATGTGTACATAGTTTAGTCACTGCATCCCATATAATGCCAACACATACAACACATTGGATTTGAGTGTATAAAACAAACTGACCATGTGTGTGTGTGTGTATTTGTGCGTTCTAGTGTTGGTTAGGGGTGTGTGTGTGTGTGTGTGTGTGTGTGTGTGTGTGTGTGTGTGTGTGTGTGTGTGTGTGTGTGTGTGTGTGTGTGTGTGTGTGTGTGTGTGTGATGCACATGCTCGGTGTGGCTGCTGACAGTGACAGAGAAGCAGGACACTGGGTAATGGAGTTTGTACCAGTGGAAAGTGCATCACACTGACAGATGTCGTCCCCTCGGACACCGTGGGGGAGGAAGTGCTTATTCACTCTCATTGCCACCTCGTGGGAGGGCCTGGAGTACCGCTACACACACACACACACACACACAGATAGATAGTGATGGCTTACACACATATAGGCAGTCATGGGAGGCCAAAGAGAGACCAGAGGAAAAGGTACAACACACTCCAACATGATAAAAACACACAGGTTTCCCACACAAACCGTTGGTTTCAATCTATAAAATATTTTCTCACTTTAGAGATGTCACAATTTCACAATTAATCGCGGTATTCATTGCGGTATTGAATGTCACAATTAATCAGTCGTTAAGGTCTCTAAATGGCGTCACTTTCCAAAAAAGATTTTGTCGGAACCGTGAAGGCAGATCGACGCAACGTGCACAGAACGAAACCAAATTTACACAACAACCGTGTGTTACTGCTTGTGTAATTTTGTTTTTGTTTCATGCGAGTTGCAGAACAGAGACGTACCTGAGTGGTAAAACGGCTCGCCAGCTTGTAAAACATGCCGCAAAGAAGTAGCAGTTTAAGGATTAAATACGTCTAACATGTATCACCACCTGCAGGATAAATATTTGAGTCATATATCAATAGATACTTGAAATATTTTGTGTATATAATGAGTAATGTAATTATCTTTTGACTATTTGATATTATACATTCACAGTGTTATGAAATTGATTAATGCATAATAATTGTGATTATTTCTCTGACAATAATTGTACCAAGAAAATCCCATAATCGTGACATCCCTATCTAACTTACTTCTACTTGTCTGGAGCCTTGTAGATTTAATTGTATTGTACATGTCCTATTTTTGAGACGCTTTCTCTGAGATGTTTTGTGTTACAGATTTGTTTGTTTTCGCCTGTTTTTCAGGAGGCGTCATCTAATTCTGGACCTCGTGATGTAAAACAGGGAAGAAGAAATAGAAACGGTCCCTACAGGAACAGCTGACTCTATGGAATATTTTGAGGAGGCGTGGGTTTTTTTTGTGTGAAAGACGCTGCTGGTGATATTTTATTATTTTCATTTGATAACAATGTGATAAGAAACACAAACACAAATCCATCTCTATTGTATGAGGGTTGGAGGAATGTATCTTACCTTATCTGTCACATGCCTGAAGCCCACATCTAAAATGTAATTTTTTAACTTTGGTGGAAGTGGCCTTGTGTCCCAGAGGAGAGTCCTAACAGTTTGACAGATGTGGGAGCTCTAATATTTTGGGAAATATGCTCAGTCACTTTTTTTTTTTGCCGAGAGGTAAAAGAGAAAATTGGTATACCTCCTCTAATGTCTATTCAGCATGGAGCTGGAGGAGCCAGGACGAGACAAATGGCTTAGTTTAGCATGAAGGTTTATGACAGTAAGCCTCTCTAAAGCTCACTACATGGAGCTTCTGCTGGTTGCCTGGCAACCTCACAGTGACAACAGACTCCAGGAAGTTATTGGACACCCCAGAATAGTCCCATGAATGCATAGCCTACACTTGTTCAAGGGAGCTTCATTATCAGGGCCACTGGGCAGGTTTGATTACCTTTCAACTGTGCCATCTCCTCTGATCACTAGTCTCTATGCTAAGCTAAACTAATTGAGGTCTTTTCATATTGAGCAGATGTAACAGCAGCATTAATCCTCTTCTCATCTAACTGTCAGTAGGTGGGTTTACATGGACACTTTTTCCTCTTTCTGATTGATTCATTCTGAACGAGTCTCTCGCATTAACCCTTTACATGCGATATGATCTAATCCGATTGGATGTTTACATGTGCCACTGCATTTAAGTTATTCAGAACGGACGTTTTACAGCCGTGTGGCACACGCGAGTGTTCTTAACGGGCTTGTCCAACCCAAACAACCTGTCAGGACGCGCTGGTTCGGAGGCGTTTGGGACGAAATTATATAGAAATGACTCGGCGCCGGTCCAGTCGGATTTTAATTTTCAGGCTTGTTGAGAACTCAGATCAGCACAGTAGGCTAGTTGGTCATAGTTTTGACACGTTCATTCAAGTATTTGCAAGTGAAGAAACATCTCTACTGTATGCATTTACGTCAACACTAAGCATGCACAGACAACATTCAGTTTTGCCGTTTACACGACATCATTTTCTTTCTTTCGGTTTAAGAAAAGGTTTATTCCACCTCTCTGAAACTTAATGAAATTCCATTCGGGTTGGGCTTGTTTTTTCTGATTGAGCTGTTTATATGGACCATTTTCATTCGGTTTGGACATCTAAACCGATTCATATCGATTCACACCTTTCACACAGAGTCCGATGCGTTTTTATTTTCTGGTCCAAACTTCGGAAAGGGAGACAAAGCCGTCATGCAGTGTGAATGAGTTTATGGTCCTCTCACTTATCGAAAAATAAAAAGAGAAAAAGAAAATACTGTTTCCATCTAATCCTGAGATGACGTCAAGAGCAAGGGGGATCTGCTTGAGAAGACAACCAATTTCCATGATACACACACACATGCAGCTCGAAACACTGATGTGAGCGGTCAGGAAGGTTTTTCACGGATGCGAAAAATGCAGAAAATCGAACCTATGCTGAAAACTTTAATGATGAACGAAAGTTTCAGAGTATAAACACCATCGACACGAGGTGACATGCAATTTCTGACGAAAAAAAACGGACTTGGTGTGCAAAGGCCTTAACTATTCAAATGTAGGACTGCTCCTTTGTAAATTCAGTCCCAACAAGGTTGACAACCACATTTTAGTTTCATTTGGTACAATCTGTGGAGACCAGAGAGCAGCTCGGAAAAAATAAGACACTCACAAAAATAGGTCACACGCACTTGTTATCAAATGTGCACCATGCACAGATGATCTACACACACACACACTTGTGCGAAGTCTCATTATCACAAACAGTAACTCTAACAAGTGTACTCTACAAGAGCTCTTTCTCCCTCGTCCTGTCTGTCGCCTTTTCCTCTCTCTCTCTCTCACACACACACACACACACTCTCATACTAACACTACATATTCACAAACCCATTTCATCAGATTCACACACCTACACAGGCGAGTACAGTGTTATGGCACCACAAAGCCTGCAGACAGGTACATTAAAGACAAAAGTTGACTAACTTTGCCCTGAGGAATACCATGGAGATGTGATCTGTTTGGACTGATTGAAGGACCATGGAAAATTATTCATAAATTCTTTTATAACAGCTCTGGCTTCTTTTTTCTTCTTCTTTTTTTCCCTCTCAATGTCCTTCTCTCTCTCCAGATTTTCTTACTCTTTATTGTTTTTGGCTCTGTTGTTTTGTTTAGTTTTGTTTATTTCTGTTCTTTCATAAGTCATTTTTCCAAGAGCAGGTGGTCCGTTCATTACCGAGCCAAATGTTTGATGCAATCACCAACTCCTCGCTTTGAATTACACAAGATATTTTATTAAAAACGCTGCAGAGACCAGGAGATGAGTTGCTATTTTAGGGAGGCTGTATTAAATGTGGTCATTTCTGGGGCACTTTCTTTCTTTTCTTTTTTTCCTTCTTTTCTTTTTTCATTTTTTTTTTCATTTCAATCTCGCCAATTTTCCTGAAGAGCTGTATCACTAAATTAATCTTACATAACCAGCTCTTATCTGGATTCGGGGCTTAAAGCTCTTATCCAATTACAAACTTGTCCAGCCGAAACTGACAGACTACCTCGGCTTGAGGACACTACAACAAGCACAAGAGGAGGACACTCATTCTCCCTGTCTGTATCATACCTCCTTCTCACTTTCTTTTAATATCCAGATGTTATCGATGCTTTGAACTCGCAGAGAGGGAGAGAGAGAGAGAGGAGAATACTCCAGACATTTACTGAGTAAGAGCAGCAGGGGGACACTTGTTCTCTCTATTCATCTATCCCTCTGACTCCACTTCATTCAGTAAAAAGATATTATCTATTGTTTAGACCAGCTAAGAGGAGGGGGAGCGCAGTGGAGATAGTCTCGGCAATCAGGATGAGACAAATCGCAACAAGAGGACCCCCATTCTCTTTGTCCTCAGCTGGCTTCCTCCTCTGTCATGGTTTGTAGAGTGGAGAGACACAGATATGCTTGAAAATGAATGAAACGAGCTCTAAAGAAAACACTGCATCTTCTGAGACCTCTCACAACTCCACACAATGGGAGCGCACTCGTTCTCGCTGTCATTATCGGTCCCTCCTCCAGCGGCGGAGAGATGAATCTGGCACATTACATCCTGCAGAGAGAGTCCAACGCTTCAGACAAGACTTCATCTCTCAAGTTGTCACCACTCAACTAACCACAACATCAGGACACTTACTCATGTCCTTTTATCTGCCAATTTCCATACAAAGGAGAAGCCACGTCTTCCAAAGAGAGAAACCACAGTGTTTTTAGTTTGTATCATCTAAATAAATAAATAAAAGAAAGAAAGGCAGTGGTAACACGGGGGGCTTTTGTCAGTGCACTTTTTTTCCCCTCTCTTTTCACTTCCTCAACTTAAAAAAGCACCACGTGGAGCTGAAGAAAAACACAGTAACATCGACATTCAGTGGTTGTGACAAAAAATACCGTGTGACTATTCTTGAAGCTTTTTGAAGAAATATTTGATGGGGAATTGATTTCTTATAAAATATTTGTAAACTACATCAACAGATGTTCACAGGGTAAGAGGACAGTGTCGCTGAGATTTCCAGTCTGAACCAAACTGGTGGATCAATCAACTCACAGAAGCTACATCCAAACTAACTGCATCATTATTTTTTGACACATTTATGCCTGTCATCCAGACCACTCCAGGCTTTCACAACCTCAAAACTGAGATTTTCTAGAAATGTTCCTTGCATTGTTTTAGTTCACTCATGGGGTTGCGTTTTAGTCGAGACAAGCAGAAACTGAGACTTCTGGAAACAATCAGAGTGTTTACATGCAAAGCTAAGTCTCACCGAAATTTGTTCTTTTCCCAGTTTACATGCAATGGTGAAAATCAAATAGGTTGAGGAGGTGGACATGTTTCCATCAACTATCTGGCGGTATGTGTCATTTCAGTGTGGGTTACTACAGACCCCCTTCCAGTTGACTTTTCTGTCACCTAGTAGATAACTTTAACACAAATTAAAATAGTTCCCATGTGTCTTAAAGACATGTCTGTGACATGCTTCAGTCAAAATACCCCAAGGATCAAACACGGCTCTCTTTTCAGAATTCAGCTGGTTTCAGAGCCTGTCCCTAAATGAAATTCAGCCACTGCTTGCCCCGCCCCTTCTACTGGTAACAGGTAGGGGTGGGGTTATGCAAATTCGAAAGCTAGTTACATCACTGGAAGACATCTGAGGGAAAAGCTCATAAAACCACATGGATTTCAATCTAGGGAGCCTGCACATTACACCGCATCAGGTCAGGCGCTTTTTTTTTGGTCAGGTTTGGGCCGGCTTCTATGCTACACTTTGTGCTGTTGCTACTGTTGTGGTGCATTCACACATACAGTACATCGTCCAGTTTCAGTCAGATTGGGATGTATACATGCATCAGTTTCCAATCGCATCATCTGGGGTCTTGTGAAGTCCAGTCTCCGTAGGACTAACACATTTAAATGCACTTTGGTTGTCAAGTCAAGACCGATTAAAGGGACAACGAGGAGTTTCTATTCGGTTATAAAAAAAGTCTCACGTTAATGTGGATGAATCTCCGCTACCCACACTTGTTAATGGGCCCATTTTCGATAAATATATCGTTCTGTCTCTATCGTTATTTTGTTATTATTAGTGGTGGCGGAGATGCTGGTCGAGCCGACCAGCGTTTTTTACTTTCGGTTTCGCAACGAGTCATGAGAATAACGCAGCTGAATCGCCGTTTATGGTCGGAACTACGACGGTATGTGAACCTCTTTGAACCTCTGACTTTAATTCTTGATGAATGAAAACATGAGTCCGTCTTGCGCCGGTCAAAAGAATTTTACGGTGCGCGCGGAGGCTCATAAATGTAGTGTGAAAACGCTTCGCTTTTCCAAAACTCCTCGTTGTCCCTTTAAGTCCATAATTTGTTTTTTTTCAACTGTCATGTAAACGTACTGAATGACTCAGCCACATTCACTCTCTGATGAGGTCTTCTCAGTTTTCCAGCTCTGTGTTCACCACTGCCATAAGGTTACTTCCAGTAACACCTCATCAACCATCCAAGCAAAGAAATCTCTGGCCTTACTTTTCACAATTGCTTCACTTCCTGTTGCACTGACATAAACACACCCACTGTAGGCGAATGGTCATGTGATAAAGCCTTTTCAGACATGTCAGTATGGATGGATCAGATCATTTCTGGTATGGAGCCAAAACAAAACACTGAATGGAGATAATAATTGAAAATGAATTAAACAAATTACATTTCAAATGAAGGCTTAAAAACAAGCCACAACAGCCACAATAAAAACAGTCACCTGGTTTAATGTTATGGCTGATTAGTGTATATTAAATATGAAGGCAAAGATATTTTAATTAACGGCCATTTAGCGCTTGTGTGAAATTACAAGGGCCTGTCAAGCAATCAGTGCATTGCGACGTGAATGATGCAACGCTCTTGCCGTCCTTTGAGCTTTTCGCTCTCTGCTAATGATCCTGACAGCTGTGCTTTTTGTGCTCCAGCAAAAGTACGTGTCAGAAGCCTCCCCCAAAGGTGGCTTCACCAAGACTGCATCCTCAGCATGTTCAAAAAAAGGAACAAGACACTCTTCCCCCTTCTCTTTAAATATGTATATACCAACACTTAGCACAGACCTACAAGAACAAAAAGTCAGTATCACACAGACTGACTTGCTCCTATTAATGTTCTGAACAAAACTAGTGTCAGCTCTTACCACTGTAATCCGAGTACATACCTTTTTCTGGAATTCCTCCAGATGCAAGTACAATCCAAAAGAAAAGCCAATACCAGCCATAATGTATCTCAGTTCACCCAAAGCTTTCAACATATCAGTTTGGCTTGGCCTAACAAACACCTGCTGCAAAATGTGTACAATGTGAAAAAACACTTGAACAATATTCAGCAAGATGGAGAAACAAACACAAACACAAGCTGTGTACCATGAATGTCCTCCGCTTGTTTTGTCCTTCAACTGGAACAACTGAATAAATATCAGCCAAAACCTTTAAAATGTCAGGACAGTCATGTTTGTCAGTGTCTTCCCAACATGATATAAAGATTATTTTACAAGATTGTGAGATTGTTGTATGAGATTAAAAGATTCCTACATGTTTAAATCACCCCAAGATGTCAAATCCAAGTATTGACTTGCAGCTTTAGTCTCACCTGGAACATTAATGAACCTTCCCCCTAAATTGTAGACACAAGAAAACATTAATCCCAATTATTGTTTTTATACACTTCTGAAAAGTGGAAAAAAAACATAACAAAATAGGGAGAATTGGAGCAAAAGAAGATGAGAGAAGAAATGTAGTTTCTTCCTCTGATAATCTGATATTAAAGTATCAGTTATCATCCACCTGATTCTGTGCGTATTTTAAATTTGTGCCTAAAAACAGAAGAAAATTACTCAAAAATCGACATATTGGAGGAAATGTTTTTGCTACTGCTACTGACGTACATATTACACATCCATAGGAAAACAGAAATAGCAGCCAATGACAACATTGGACCGTGTGGAGCCGTAAGACGACTCTAACCTTCCGCAAACTCAACACATAATAAGACATACCGTAAACGCCACATTTCCATCATGTTTTGAGCTCTGACTGGTGCTCTTTTCATTATGCCATTTTGTTATGCCCTTTTCCTCTGGGAACGCATTAATTTGCATTTTCTCTTGCTGATTTTCTGGAAATTAGTTTAAATTTGTGCTACATTTGGATGGAAACTTGGCTATGGATGTCTCCTCTCTTACAGGAAGGAGAGTGACTGCTCCAGTGACTCATCCGCCTCCCTCTATTTTCCCCTCTCCTCCCCTCCTCTTTAAATAGTATTATGGGATATAGGACCAGAAAAGAGATGAACATAAACAACACACAAAAACAAATACATCAAGTGGTGCATATATCCACAGACATACACACAGATACTGTGGCCAATCAGATTACACTTACAGTGCAAAATGTCATCTTACATATAGAAAGACATATCCCTCAGAAATACAACATAGGTGACGGGTTCTCTCACTCTATCAATTCAGTGTTTCTTTACACTTAGCCACTGCTGCAATGTCTGTTACAATCATAGCAGAGGGATTTTAATTCGAAATGACAGATAAAGTGGAGGCATGTGGTGACAACCCGCCAAAACAAGAGGATGAGAGAGAGAAAGAGGTGAAAAATATAAGAAAATAGTAGATTTAAGTAGCTGTCATTATGGTAGATAGATTTTCACTGCATATGATAGTCACACTGCTGAGTGTAGGCCAGCCAGATAAAACAAAACCTTCATGGCCAGACTCGCCCTCAGACACACTGAGGTGAACCCAGGTGGGGCCGTCAAAAAAAAAAAAAAAATCCATAAAGGGGCCACAGCTCAAAGAAAATATTGAATAATGCCAAAAAGCAAAAGAAATAAAGCATTTAAAACCAAAACTGGTTACATGATAAAATAATTATGAAGATTGTAATATACTGAATGCGGTTTACCTGATTTTATTGACTTGTCTAATAAGGTTTAAACCAGACATGCAGACGTATTCAGACAACAGTGTGCCCTACATCCAGGTAAACATACCCTACCACCACCAACACACACACACAAACACACACACAGAGGAACAGGAGCCCACCGTAATGTGATTTTGTCTCGATTAAAATGGTGGGAATTGGATCTGAGGTAAAAGGCCATGTCAAGAGAGAACAAATGGGAGCGCCAGCACACGGAGGAAGATGAACCACTGTCTGGGAGATGGAGAGATGAGATGTAGGGGAGGGGAGGGGAGGGGAGAGGGGTTTGGGGGGGGGGTTGATGGAGGGAGAGATAAATGATAGGAGAGAGAACGAGATGCAGGGGAAGAGTGGGGTGCTATGGGTGTGTATTAATCCATTATGGACAGCACCCCCTCCCTCATATCTGTAGCCCCTCCACTCCTCCACATGATGATGATGATAGCACTGACCTCCATGTGGAGAGGGGAAATCATATATAGCCTCCTCCTCCTCCTCCTCCTCCTCGTCTGCCTTCCTCCTCCCTCTTTTGTCCTGGACCCTCAGCCCCATGTTTCACCTACACATTCCCTCCATTTACCTTCATTATGTTCATGTTCCTCTTCCTTACACTCCAGATTTTCTCCATTATCTCCCACTGTTCCTCCTCCATGCGCCTTCATTAACAGGGATGACGGCGCGGCGGCGGCTGCTGCTGCTGCTGCTGTATCCTTCTTGTGAGTTGGTGCGTGCCGTCGTGGTAAAACGTGGCCCTGCATGGAGACAGGTGGTGGTGGTGGTATGTGATGATTTTGTCACTGTGTAAGATGCAGTCATGAAACTTTACAGGTGTGTACTATAGCTGAGATCAAAATTAAGAGCGAGCACACAGACAGGTGTTATCCGACTGACTCATGCATAATGGGAACACACCTGCTGCGACGCTCATCAACATATTGACGTTCTGACCCATTAGTACCGAGTAGTTACCACATTATTACATCGTACGCAGCGTTATGGTGTGATCCCTATGGTGTCTGGGTTTTCTTTTCCTTCTGCTCTCTTTCCCTTTCCTTTATTTTTGTAATAAATGAGGGCTGACGCCACAGATCGAACACTCAGCAGTTAAAAAACTGTTCATTTTCAGATTCTTGGCCCCATTCGAATTAATTTGGCAACTATAAGGGCTGTCTTTTTTTCCCCAAATTGCAATTACAAAGTATTCTAACTTCGCTACAGATCTGATTTATTCTTTTAACTGTGATTTGATAGCCATGGTTCTTGAATATCTCGGTATTTAGAGCCATTCATCAAATAAATGAAAAAAGAAAAAAAAAACTTGATTTCTTAATAACGAGGATGAAATAATCATTCAGACAAAGATGAAGATGAAGATGAAGGATCGTGTCTCTTAAGTATTAGCTTCACTTAGACATTTTGCTTCTTTTCCTGGTCACCCACTTTCTTCTTCTCTACTTTACTTTTTCATTTTCCCCCCTTTTCATTGGCTGAGCTTCTCTGTCGCTCTTCATGCCTTCTCTCCCGCTGTTTAATTGCATTTCCCCCTCATCCTCTCCTCCTCTTCGCTGGGAGATTGCACAAGTCTAAAAACAAGTCTTGAGTTTGCTTCCTTCCCCTCTTTCCTTTCCCACAAACACACACACACACACACTCAGCTTTGACTGGGCTGTCAGTTATCTGATTATATCATGCACAAACAGACAACGAGATAAACGCGACCAGCTTGTAGAAATCACGTATTCTGCAATAAACCTCTTTGACAGAGAGTGTGTATCTATCTACACACCCAGGCTGAACATGCAGACACTGATAACAACATCCAGTAATATACTGTAGCTCATGTGCGCGTGCAACTTTAACACACTGGGTCTCATTCATGAAACGTGAGTAAATCTGTGTGTAGATTTGCACATAAAAGCTCACTCTACTAAAACTCTACTCCGGATTCATGAACGGTGCGGGAAACTCAGATTTGATCGTAAACACGTGTGTAACTTCATGAATGCCAACCCATCGTAAACTAACAACACGCCCCCGGTGATCAGCAATTAGCATAGATCTCCATACATGAATAGCCATATAAGGAGATCCTGACCACCATATTAGGAGGTAGGTGCATCCTGTTCACCTGCGGCCATGACGCAAACGAGGAAAGAGGGAGAGAGAGAAAAAAAGAGAGATCACGGATCGAAGTCATTTTGGGTGAAGTGGAGTCCAGAAAAAATATTTAATTCTCTTCTGTTAGTAGTGGTGTGACTGGGACAGGTCAAAGGCTGGAGGGACGTAACAGATTTAGTGAATCCTTGGTTGATTAAATAACCATTTAAGAAGTAAAGCCAGAATAGTTCGATATGAAACATGAAAAAAAAAAAAAATACACACAACTACAGAGCTACAGCAGCGACGGGAGGAGGAGGCTCTTCACAGCCTCAGCTGTAGAGGAGCATGGTTGTATCAACACATGAAGTTATATAGGCAGGTTATATTGTTACAGAAGCACCAGCCGTCTGTCACAGCTCCATCCAAACCGGTGCCGACTGCGCTGCTGCGCAGGGTGAAGTGTGCGCCCACCGAGCATATACTGTAGCAACACAAAAAAGTTTTTTCCGGTTTTATATCAGATTATTATCATCATAAGATGGAGCCTTGACGTGTTTGTGCGTGTCCGATCCCTAAAACGTCTCTCTCTCCAAATATTTCTAATTGTTTGTCATGTTTAAATTAGGTGTTTCAAAGGCGTCGGCGTATTTTGAACATGAGAGAGAGTAAAACGGATTAAAATTGTAATTTTCAACAGTGACAAGCAGTATTTATTTGCATTCCTACATTTACACAAGCGCTACACACAGTCCGGAGCAGGTGTAGATTTCGTGAGTAGCTACGAAAAAATCAGCACTACTAAAAGATTGATGAATGCGGAAATCCACGTAAATTTGCGCTGCTCAGGGTTTACACGCAAATCCGTGCTGCTCACGTTTCATGAATGAGACCCACTGTGTGCTGCTGACCCAGAGTCTATATGACAGTAAACATATGTACTGTCATGACGAGCACGGGCACTACATGCGCTCCTGACACTTTTATAATATATTTAGTCTTTGAGGGATGGCGATATTTCACTCAGGGAACAGACTGCAGCGGTGAGATCTATCATGAGCCTGGATGTGTCTGTATTATACTCAATTATGTCATGTTTGCAGAAAACCCATGAAAAACATGTTCAGAGATCATCTCATTACCTCATCATCTCATCATTTGAGGCGTTGAGCTCAAAGCAGGAGGACTAGTTGTTTCTTTTTTGGTATAGAAGCTAGTGTTGTCACGATACCAACATTTTGGTACCGGTATCGGTACCAACATGTTTTTCGATACTTTTCGATACTTTTCGATACTTTTCGGTATTTTTCGGTACTTTTCCACATAAAAAGAGAACACAAAAAATGTCATTATTGGCTTTATTTTAATAGAAAAATTTTGGACCATAAAACAGGAAATCAGTAAACAGTTACTGCTGCTGCAGGATTAACATTCCATCTATATTAATCTGAACTCTTCCTAAATTAAAAAAATGTCTGTTTAAAAATGAACATCAACTTGTTTTCTTTGCATTATTTGAGGTCTGAAAACACTGCATCTTTTTTTGTTATTTTGACCAGTTGTAATTTTTGGGAGAAATTGTTATCAGTAGTTTATAGAATGAAACACAAATGTTCATGTTACTCAAACATACACCTATTGCTTCCCATATGTAGACCAAATTGATTCTGTTCCCCCCACCCCCATCAACGCAATATCGTTCCGTTAATTCATCTCTGCGTAGCGCTGCTTCGCCGTGCTCACTCACTCACAGAGAGAGAGAGAGAGACAGAGAGAGAGAGACAGAGAGAGAGAGAGAGAGAGAGAGCATGCAGCCAGTGGTGATCCGCGGTAAAAACAAAACTTATTAACGAGGCTGTGGCGGCCGTCTCTCTCTCGCGCGCGGCGCACACACACAGACACACACACAAACACAGGCACATGGACAGGTGGCGCTGTAACGGTAATGATAAAAAGCACCTTGCTTCGTTTGTGGCTCGCTCTCTCGCTCCTCGCGGCTCAAATTACAATGCGGCGACTTCACGCGGCGACGTCACCGCTGCTGGCGGCGCAGAATGAAAGTACCGGTCCCATCTAAGAGCAGTATGGTACCGTTTTAAATGCGTTAGTACCCCGGTACCACTCTAGTACCGGTATACCGTGCAACCCTAATAGAAGCCAGATACAGAAATGTGGTTCAGTCTGAGCTGGCTGATAATGTTTGAGATCACCCAATGTTGTTGTTTTTTACAAAATCCAATAAAGATTTGATTAGTATCTACTTTCTATTATATTAAAAATAGAAAATGCATCTGATGTATCAGCTTTGGAGAAAATAGACGACAGAGATCATTTTCTCCTCCCAAACATACTTAGAAATAGTTCCCTGAAATTACGATCTGTGCCTTGATATCTTATCGGGGTAAAAATACAGTGCAATACAAGGTGAACTGTGATAAGAGTATGGTCTGATCTGCCAGATACAATGTCAGGGAGAACTGCCTCGTGATGAGATGGGATGTACAAATGCAAGTTTTCGCAGGCTACTGGGTTCATGTTTGGTGAGTAGCTACCACCCATGATGCAGGAGTCACTTCATCATTATGTTCATAAGCTGTTGAGTCAGTGTCTATAGAAATCTTATTGGATAACACTTTACTTGACGCCTATCTCTATAACGCATTATAACCATACTTATGAGTTATAATGCAGTTATAGCACTGTATAACTATAATTATAAACACTCATAAATTATCATAATGCTTTATAACAATAAGCGTAACACACTATAAAGCATTTTATCATGACTTATAAGGTCAGGTTTTATAATAGGTTATAATTGTTAGTAACTCACTGACAATGACCACATGGATAATGCATCATTAATATAGTTATAATGAGTTATAATTGGCTTATACATGTGTATAACTATCATTATAAACACTTATCAATTATCATAAGGCTTTATAACAATAAGCATAAGACATCTATAGAGCATTTTATAATGGCTTATAAGGTCTTAGTATTATAATAGAGTTATAATGCCCTATAATGTGTTATGCTTATTGGTATAAAGTCTTATGTGATTTATGAGTGTTTATAATGATAGTTACACACGTTTATAGGCCAATTTTAACACATTATAACTATATTTATAATGCATTATACATGTGGGCATTGTCAGTGAGTTACTAACAATTATAACGTATTATAATACCTGACCTTATAAGTCAAGATAAAATGCTTTATAGTGTGTTATGATTATTGTTATAAAGCATTATGATCATTTTTGAGTGTTTATAACTATAGTTATATGGTGCTATAACTGCATTATACCTCATTATAAGTATGGTTATAATGTGTTAGA
Organism: Trachurus trachurus; assembly: GCF_905171665.1. NCBI lineage: Eukaryota > Metazoa > Chordata > Actinopteri > Carangiformes > Carangidae > Trachurus > Trachurus trachurus. Next base: position 12,642,629 of record NC_139904.1, on the reverse strand, counting down.
GATACAGTAGGCGTCAAGTAAAGTGTTACCAAATATTGTTTTTTTGTCTGTTTCAACGCAAATAAGATGCAAAGTAAATCCCTTGCTGTTCTTTTTTCCTGTCTCATTACTACATATTTGAGAAAATGTCAGAGTAACATTTACAACGGCAAAGTCGTTTCTCATGTGATAAAGGCTGAACATGCTGTAATCATTGTATGAAGCATGATTAACGCCGCCATTAGGACAGAACTAGCCTTGCATTGCAGAGCGCTCCCTTGGGTGATCCTGGCAGACAAAAGTGATCTGTGATGAATCTCTCGTTAAAAGGTCAATACAACGATCAGCTGGCCAGATTGCTTGCATTGATTTGAACCCGAATGTTTTGGAGAAAGACATTTGGCAGCGGCCGGAGAACGGCAGTGGTGATAAAATGCTGTGTTGAAAGGCCACCCTGACAATGATGGAGATTTCTAAAAGTAAAACAGCAGTAAATTAATCTTTCTGGGGGCAAGACGCCATCATGTTGGACTTTTACTTTGCTAGCCACAAAATACCCAACAAATATTGACCCCGTATGGTCCTCGTCAGTGGAGCCAAACCATTGTGGCCTGTAAAAAAGAACAAAAAAAAAACAAAGCCAGGATCTACCGCTGTGTATCCGAGCAGTTCAACTAAAACAGTGATTTTCAGCTCAGCAATCATTAATTTAGTCATTTATTTATTTATTCAATAGCCTGAGGTTCAGTCCTGACCCCTGTGTGGGAGCCACTGGCGGAGGCAGACTGGTTTGTAGGATGTGTGTGTGTGTTTGAATCTAATATACTGTAAGTGTGTGGCTATGTAGAGGGTCACTATTGCTAATGCTCGTATTCTAAGTGTCCCTGTGTCTCAATTAAGATACTTTCATTAATACACTTCCATGTAGTACTACTTACTTCCGTAGTGCATACATTTCGTGTTAAATTGTCTACACTTTAGAAGAAGACTTAAGCTGGTCAGAGGCTTAACAAGTTGTAAATATTCACAAAATGCTAGCTCAGTGGGTAACGTTACGCTGGCCACGAACACCACACCGTATAGGCAGTAATTCAGTTCAGACGGCTAAATCAACCCAATAATGGCTTCTATCCTATACACATTTGTACAACAGCGTAGGCTTGTGCCGATCGGCAATCCGATCGTGTATTGGCGATTGAGAGGACGACGGTTGACGATGGTTTTTTTCTTGCCGATGTTATAAAACACAAACACACCCGCTACAGCTGTGCAGCGCCACATCTATTGTGCTCTGGCTCAGCCAATCAGCGCCAGAGTCTGTGAGTAATGTCCGCTAAGTAGCCAAGATGGCGATCACTGAAGGTGAGAAGTGTCCGATGTTACACACTCAACTTTTTGATCGTTATGAGTGCACTATCCGGGCACTAACAGTACATTAAGTATGGAAGTGTGCGAACTGAGACAGAACAAAAGTAACAAGAAACATGCTTCCTTCCCTTATACTGCAATGATTTTGAGAACCACAAGGTAACATATAGTGAATGCAGTGGATTACACAAATTAACAACTTTATACCCCCAATCAAAACATACCCAACAGCATTGACGCATATATTCTTATTCTTATTGCAAGTCGCAGATGTGTCCTGCTGCTACGTTAGAGTAAAAATTACACTCTTGTATTATTCTTTACATATACATATAGGTTCTGATATAATGTGAGTCTCTGCATCAGGGAATGGTTGAAGATGAATGACAGCATATGAGAGAGGGAACGAGAGAGAGAGATAGTGCGGGGACTCTGAAAGATGAAAACAGGTATGAATCCATTTTGACCCCTGGACCACAGAGCGACTGATGAAATCACCCGCTGCTGAATATTGTTTTGAATAAAGCCAACTGTGCGACGGCCTCTGGGTACACAGCACACGGCTGGGCTACATGCAATCACACAACTACACACACACAAAAACACACACACACCTCCAGCGCCACTTAGGGAGTAGCCTCGCGAAAGAAAATGCCCCAATCTCACATGGGTAGAGAGATGGAAAGTGTGGAGAGTGGGAGGAAAAAACATGAAAGTGGGAATTGGGAGGCAGAGAGAGAAATTGAAAGAGGAAAATTGAGAGAATATGGAGGGGAGTAAAAGACAGTAGCGGACACCTGAAGAGGAGAAGGGAGTGGAAAAAAAGATATGTACATGAAGAGGAAAAATGAAATAGACATCCAAAATGAAAAGAGAAGCAAGGACAAGCAGTGAAGAGGGTGAAATAGAGTGCAGCTTATTTGAATGGCTCTCAGACTCAAATCTTTGACTCCTCGTTTTCCCCTTGTTCCACTTTGACTGCACCTGAGACTACTAATGTATAGATGTGGGGCTGAGGAGACTGAGGAGTCATGTAAAGTTGAGTCTGACTTACTGTCGCTCTCAGAGGACAAGACTTCACACGTCACACAGCTTCAACTTAGTAGTTCAGTCTCTGCCACTTGTTCTCGTCTTTACTTCCTCCCTCCCTCCCTCCCCCTCTCTCCCTTTTGCTCTGTCTGTTTTCATTTCACTGCTATTTCTGATATACCCACTGATCTGAGATCTGACATTATTAGACCGTACCTCTGGGCATCCTGTTTTGGCCTGGAAACGTCTTGTGGTTTTATTCATTTTTTAATCTGCAGCCACTCTGTCTGTCTGTCTGTGGTCGACTTGTTGATCTGCACTGATATGATTTTCTACTTTTCACTGATCATTTATCAGCTGAATTTAAACTTAAGAAAATATTGGAATCAGGCGCATAAACATAAACTAATCAGCTTGTCATCATGTGGTCGTGCATGTTGTGGCCACCAGAGAGTTTCCTGTTATTGTTATGTGTATTCATGTTCCGGGGTATCCTCGGAAACAGCCTAAATTGTGTCGATATATAACATTCAACATACAATGAATGTTATTATGAAGATTATGAGTGTGTATCTTTTCTATGTGATGTGCAACTTATAAAACAAAACTATTTTGTGTGTTTTTAGTTTCACAGTGCTCAAAGAGAATAAAGTTTTTCCACCAGTCGAGCTCCAGCCTCATAATGCCAAGGGCGGCTATACACATGTATGTTTTATGTTTGTCAGTTGAACAATCAATGCAGAGATTGATCAGTGTCTGTTTTCATAGACAAAGAGCCATTTAGAAGATCTTTTAAGCAATACCAAATGTCCTTGTTTCCAGTTATATGTTTGATTTGTCACATGTCTTTGTCCTAGATTTAAGTAAACTGATTATCTCTGGGTCAGACAAAGCAGCGATCTGAAAATGTCACCTGAGGCTTTGGGATTTTCTTTTTTCACTCTTTATTATTCAAGATAACGATCAGCATGGTTTGGCCTTCAGCAACAAAATTACCAAACTCTCCCCTTTGAATACAAAACACACACACTCTCTAATCTGCAAAACCCTGTTACAAGGCATTCAATTTGTGTAATCTAATTGAACGCTTGTAACAATGTGGTGTAAGTATTCAATTAGTGTAATCCTGTTCAATGCAACCTGTTAGAGTTTCTGCTCAAAAAAACGCAACCTCCTAAACAGTCAGAATCATAAAATAAACCTCAAAGGAGGGATTTTTCATCATTTTTATCCTTAGTTCATTGTGATTCTCATGTTATGTGGATATGTTTATTCACATGTTCAGAATTAAACATTTATTTAGTGATTTTTATCCAGGATTTGCAGACGATTTCACTCAAAATATCTCTAATCAGGCTAAAGTATTTGTACAACATGTAATCCTTGATATGTGATCATGCAATCCAGAGCTCTGTGGCCCTGCCTGCCTGCGTGCCTGCCTGCCTGGGGGATGAAAATGCTCAGTGTGGGGCATTAAGGGAACATCACAGAGACAATTGGAACCATGACAGGGAATCAACATTGTGTGTTTTGATGCTATCATGGTGAACAATGAAGCATTTCCCCCCCTGAGGCTCCAGGGGAGAAACTGCAGGAGTAATGCTAAGAATGTCCCTGGAGGGGCGAGGAAGAAGATGAGGAACACGTCGGTCTGACCATGCACACATTACAGCAAACAGGACACACATGCACCTAACGCCTGCCTGACGACACGGGATCAATGACTGAAATTTTTTTTTTTTTTCACATCAAAACAGACCGTGCTCATACACCAGAACTCTGAAACACATCCCAACACAAACATATATATATACCATCGCTTTATATGTAAATGATCTTCTGTAAAATTACCTTGCTGTTGAAGGTGCTGTACAAATAGACCTGCCTTCGGATATCAAGGTTGTGATTATCTTAAAAATCTTACAAACATCTTCTCAGACGGTCACTGTGTCGGATTTTACAGTAAAAACATCCATTTCATATACACTTAAACTCTAAAAATCAACAAAAAAAATCAAATAGAAATGAATAAATCAGTTTTAGACCTTGTAACATGGGAGAAGAGTGAGCCTTGACTATTCAAAATGCCCAAACAAAGGTCATTTGCATTTGCACACAGCTGTATTTCACAGTTTTTTACAAGGACCTTCAGGATGCTGGTGTTAGAGGAGGAATAAAATAAATCTGTTAGTTGTGTTGTTTGTTTCCTAGATGCAGAATCTGTTGTTTACTCCTAAACATGAAGACACAGTGATAAATTGTCGCGCCGGCCTGACATACATTTCTTTCCTGACGCCCCACATCTGTTGGATCAGGACTCTGCGGCTGATATCGTGTAGTCTTATCCCACAGTGTTTATTACCCGTGTGTAGATACAGTACATGCATCCAATATCCACTCATCCTTTTTTTGTGTGTGTGCGTGTGTGTGCTGCAGATACAGTGGAAGCCACACAGCCTCCTCCTGCTCCTCTTCCTCTCCGAGTGTCTCTTCTTGCTGGCAGGAGATAAAGTGGAAGTGACACTTGTGTGGGTAAGATGATATTTATGTAGCACGCGGAGGTCATTTATTAAAAGAAAAATGGCTTATTACCGGCCACGTATGATGACTTGATTTATTCTCTGCAGCCAACCTCTCTCTCTCTCTCTCTCTCTCTCTCTCTCTGTTAAACAACTCACATTCTCTCCTCTTCCTCTTCCTCTTCTCCACTTAGTAAATCTATACATTTCTTCCCGGTCTCACCTCCCTCTCATACACTCTCGCCCTCCTACTACTTCTTCCTTTCTCCCGCTCGGGGCTGATTAACTCAGAGGACAAATTACAGCCTTGTATCTATTAGTGCCGTCTAGGTGCTCTGGCCTATTGAGCGATCAGAACAAAAAAAAAAAAGGTCTGCAGACAGACACACACCCTCAGATTCAGATGAACTCTCTTTTAGCAGCAGAGGACAAAGGAACATGGCAGTTTGGAGATTACATCATTTTGGTTTCGCAGCAGCTATCTGCTGTGCGGTCGGCCTGGGTGGCAGATTTACGATCTATTCACGTTATTCCAACCGGCCGCGCTCTCTCTGTCCTTCTAAAATAAATGATTGTACACAGAGAGTTGATTTAATTTGTGCCATGCTAAGTCCCCAGTCAAATTAAACTGAGTGTTTACCAGGGATAAATGCAAAATGGCCGCTACACAAAAGACCCACAAACTGTTGGAGCTCTGGCAGCAAATGAACCGCCACACGCTCAGCTGGGTATTTGTTGAGACAGAGGACACAATTATTTTTCCCCTTGTTGATAAAAAAAAAAGGAGAAAAAAATCAGATATAGCCTCACCTCCGAGCTGCATATAGAAGATGTAATATAGACTCTGTGGGACTTTTAACGTTGTCTGATGATGAGCCGATATGGTCCTATACTCATCCCCTGAGCAAAAAAGCTTCCAAATTAATTAAAACGCATTATATATGATATAAGACATGTAATTGAATGAGTCAGTATATCAACCAACAGCGTTTGTACTAGTCAGTTTAATTATTTAATGGAAGTAAACTAACAGTTTAAAAGCATCAGTATGCATTTCTTACATTTATTCAGGTGCCATTTCAAATGAATCATTGCTTTTTAAAGTGTTTTACAGCTAAGGCAGTCCATTCCAACCAGCAACAAAGAACACCTCATAAAATATTAATATACTAAATGAAGAGCAGAGCAGAGTAAAGGTGCTATCTCTAAATGCAATAACATTTAATGAGATGTTATTCAAGACACAGACTGATCAGTAGAGGAAAAGCAGACGAGTGCCTCAACACCTCCACCTCCACTTCTCCACTAAACAAGTTCCTGGAGGGGGGGGGGGGGGACTGCAACGGTGCCCATCAATCCCGCTGAAGGTGATATCGGGTTCAAACAATATGCTTTCATTTTATGTGGTGTGGTGATCTCTTTGTTTACATTTACAATATGCACTGTGATTCTAATACACCTCCACAGATGCTGCCCTCGCCACTAGATACATCTGAGCAAACTATTATTCAAAATGGAGTCATGGACAGCGCTGAATATTATTCATATCAAGATCTTGACATTTACACAGGCATGACTCACTCCCTCTTTCTCACACACACACACACACACACACACACGTACATACTGTACGCGCACGTATAAAATCGGATTGGATATAGTGATTTAGATTTAGAGTTCATTCACCTGAATGTCATATGAGCTAATGAACACGCCACAGACACAAAACAGAGCGTGCACTATAATCCAATTAGATTGAAGATATTTTCATAAATGTAATCAAAGACAATAGCAGACCAACAACTATACACTCCACCCACACACCCAACACACACACATTCATCACACCACCTTCACTACACACTCTCCCGTGCCTGCGTCCACACACACACACACACACACACACAGCCATGACCAGTGGTCCTTCATTACTTATTAATGTTTTCAGACAACCTTCGTAACCGAACAGCTATTTCAGGGGCCAGAATGATCTTCAAATCATCTGCCAGAGAGCCAATCTCTCCCTCTGCTCATCACTCTCCCGCCCGACTCTCATCACTTCCTCTCCCTCCGCTCATCACTTCTTTCCTGAAAGCACGAGGCCACAGCCAGGACTCGGCAGGTTGGAGTGTGTGTGTGTGTGCGTGTGTGTGTGTGTGAGGGAGAGACCGAGACAGCCCGTGAAGCATCGCTGTAGTTAGATAATGCCAGGTCATGCTTGTGTGACACTGTGCAGTCACAGGGCGCCCTCTATAGGTCGCCAATCGAACTACATCCTGATACAAAGGGTCAAAAAGGTCAAAGAGGAATCATGCAAACTAAAAAAAAATAATGATTGATGATGAAAAACATTCTTCAATTTGTTTTACTGTAGGGGGTCATAACAGTCAAAATAAGTCAGGAACATCTAACTAAATGGAAGTACACATTTATTTCAGCGTGGATGGAGCCTAAGAGAAAGCTCCCGCACACTGTCATCACTTGCAGAGATTTTATTAGGCTGAACAACGTTTCGGTCCTGAGACCTTCGTCAGGTTCTGAAGGGAGTGGATGGAGCCAAAAATAAATATGCTGCAGTATTTTAGCAGCCGCCTGCTTGTTCTGACGTCTTCCACTCTATAATCAGTCATTATGTAATCAAATGTGCTCTGAAATGGTTCACACAGCTCATGGAGGAAAATATTTTCCAGGATTTTCAAGGTTCTTGGTCAACGTTCAGACAGAGCTTCTTTTCTATGACAGCAGAAAATGAAACAAAAAGAGTATACTGGTAGTGGATGAGGAGGAATATGTGAAAGTGCATAAAAGAACATAGAGGCGAGGTGCAGACGTGCAGCAGTGATAATAATAATAAAGGAGATGAGTATAAGAGAGGACCATGAGGAAAAAAAGGTCTCTGCAAATAAATGCAGCCCAGGATGGAGTGATGTCTGCAGCTTAGATGATACCAAGATTTATATCTGCATATTGGGAATGCTGGTACAGTAGATTGCCCATAATGCTTCATGCCTGCTATGAGGTTGTTTACAGTGTAGAGAGAGAGAGAGACAGCCAGGTGAGTTAACAGTTAAAACCACATCTGAGGTTTATCAGCAGTAAATGGTTTTGAAGGAAAATTCAACATTTCAAATAGAAAATTTGAGCGGCTTACTTCAGGAATAAAAAGCTGACTGTCATTAACAAGATATTCACGCTGATGCTAACTGTCGATTTCAGTATTGCTCAATCCGACAGTGATTTTTTTTTCAGTTCATTGTTCAAAAATGTTCTTGTTAAACTAAAATGTTTTAGTTGTTTGAAATATTAATTAATTCTGCAAACGGTAGATGAGCTGACAGACAAATGAATTTCCCTTTGAGGATTAATAAAGTAATTCGTATTCATATTTTCACCTTTACTGTTATTGTATCATCACTTATCCATGCATATATTTACTGTTTTATTTACTAGTTAGCTATATGCTCTTGTAACAAATACTGTCTTGTGTCCATGAGTCACATGTGTGGGAGTTTCTTTCACTGCACCTCTACCCTTTCACTCAATTACACACAATCCATGCTCCCATATTGCCTCAAATCCGTTTCAACACACAAACACACACACATAAACTCATAACCGTCATGCTACCAACCTCCTCAGTCCTCAATGAGAAACTTCAGGATTGATGGAAAAAAACAAAAAAAACAATGCCTACTAGCGTGTGATCCCATCCCACCCTGCTTCACTTCCCTTTCCCCTTCTTTGATTTGTGAAATTCAGTTTACTCATCTTTGAAATGACAGCGTAAATCTCTTTTCAAGTGGCTGGCGCAGTGTTCATACTTAGTAAAGGTCAACAGGCAAAATTTAGTGAAACTCTAGCTGCGAAACGATGTATCGGCAGATACGTCACAGTGTACATATGTTGGCTGGAATGACAAAAATGAAAAATTATCCATCCACCGGCAATTTTAATAGTTTTACTTGTTTGGGTTGCAAATACTTGTCAAGCTGTTGTTTTGTGTTCAGTTTTCTAATACACTCTGCATTAGAGCAATAGAGGATTTTGTCACTATATACTGTAATAAATGAATGAGTAGTTTTGAGGTACATACTGTAGTGCAGTCTATCCTCACAAATATTAAGTAACTGTCTACGGCACCAACAGTTTGTAATGATAGTCTTACTGGTTGTAAGTGACAAATAAGAAAAAAAACGGGTCGGAAAAAAAAGTGGAGACTACCCAGCTTTGTAACAGCTGAAGTAAAGAATGCCTTGACATAGATCTGCACAGATATACTCCAACGTGACGGAGCGTATATTGTGCACATGCTGAATCTGGCATCCCGGGAAACACTGCTGGTGGAAGGAGCCGCACAAACGCTTGACAAACTGAAGAAGACGTTGTGCGTGCCTCTGCATGTGAGGCTCCACGGCATCTGAGATCCCCTGGGAAAAGTAAGAAAGCTCAGCCGGCGTCCACCTGCTTCCTCTTTCAGAACAACAGCCTGTCGTGTTCGCTGCACTGGAGAAATCTTGGAGGAGGAAGCTGGAGTAACGATCACTGTCTGGATGAGCCGTGGTGCTCATCGAACAAAGTGGAAACCACACTCCTCTGTGAGAGACAAAGGCCCGACCATCTTCTTGATTACCCCCAATCCAGGCCAAACTACGATGAAGATAGCCTGCTGGTGTTTCCTGAGATGAAAGTCGAGACCCTGATGACCAAGAAACCAATCCTCCAGACCTTCACTTTTTACTTGCTCTCTGTCTGTCAAGTCAGAAAGCACTCTGGGTGGCAGAATAGTGAGGACTATGTTGCTGAGAATGAAGCACTGGCCCTCAGGCCTCATAGCAAACAAAAAAACATTAACATCAAAACATCATAAACTTATTTATTCCTTTTGTTTTCTTCGAAAGGTTGTGTTTACTGTCACATTACATATGGATGAAGCACTTAAAAGTCACAGCATACTGTTCTTATATGGTAATTCCACAGCAAAGAAATCATATACAAGTGTTTGAAAGTTGTAAGTGAACTGATATTTTTCTATCTGCTGAAAAACATCTAGTACGTTATTATAAATGACACTGCAAATAGAATGCAAAGGAGGCCGTTCGAGTTTTTTCATCTCGCTTAGCTGCGTTGTGCTGATTTATGTTTACTACTTTTTTTTTTCTCGTAACCCATCTAAAAACATGGGAGAATTAAAATGGAACTGTTTATGCTCCGTTGAATCACATCACATCATTCCACATTATGTTGCTTTACACACAGAGACTACGCAATATCAAATTACCGCAGCTTAAAATATATCATTTATGAACTGGATCGTTGAACATATGTCGAAATGTTGAGACACTCATCTGCAAGTTTGTAAAAAAAAAAAAAAAAAAAAAGGCAGCTTCTGGGCTATTTCTATATGAAGCATAAAAAACACAAAGCTCTCATCATCATATATTTTGTCTTAAATATGTAACAAGTACAGCAGAATGGCGGCCATACAGAAAAAAGGCTGAATACCCTCTATTATCTAGCTGCTGTGGAACTGCTCTGTGCATGAGGCTGCAGTCAAAACGTCCTCAAGTGTGGAGGGTAAATGGGCTTTTTGTACCCATAGTTCCCAGAAATTAAAAACAAAAGACCCTACAAAATTTCAAACCAGCACCTGACTGTTAGCATCTCTGTGCTGCTCTTCCTTGAATATGAGCGAGTTTAGACTCCAACAACCTCAGCCAAAGTTACCCGAGACAACAAACACATTAATAGCTCTTCACTCTTTAACATCTGTTTTGTCTTGTAGCATGAAAAGTGAGAATGCAAACAAGCATGTGAGCCAATCACAGCCAAAGTTATGTTTAAAACTATTTACAGTTTTGGCTTAGCTTAGCTCAGCTTGCAATAAAGATGTTTTGCTTGGGACCCATTATTTTCATCTCAATGTTTTAGCATAATACCATGTACAGTTAAGGTCAAAATTATTAGCCCCCATGCAACTTTTTAACATTTCCCTAAAATAATGCCCAATGTTAGCAATATTCATAAAATTTTATTTAGTAAATCATTCATCAATGATATGACCCCATTTTGGTACACTTTGGAATGTGAAATAAATATTCGAGATTTATTTATGAACAATTTGGTAAAAATTGAGATGGTCAAAATTATTAGCCCTCTATGGGATTTTTTGCTTGCTTTTTCTGCTAACTCGGTTTGAAACCACACCTGAGCAGTCAAAAAACACAAGATTTCCAAAACTTTGGAGCGCAAAATAATCAGAGATGTCAACAAGAAACCCTGGAGCTCTGCAAAGACGATTGTTGCTGAACTGGCTTCATCTGGACATGATGTTTCATGCAAGACTGTTGTGAGGGCTCTTCATCGTGGTGGACTTAATGGTCATCGTCCAAGAAAAACCCCTTTGCTCTCACGGCAGCACATCAAAGTCGGACTGAACTTTGCCAGAGACAATTTGAAACATTAGGGTGAGTTTTGGAAGTCTGTGCTTTGGTCTGATGAAACTACACATGAGCTGTTTGGGCATGCACCACGATGAAGAGCCCTCACAACAGTCTTGCATGAAACATCATGTCCAGATGAAGCCAGTTCAGCAACAATCGTCTTTGCAGAGCTCCAGGGTTTCTTGTTGACATCTCTGATTATTTTGCGCTCCAAAGTTTTGGAAATCTTGTGTTTTTTGACTGCTCAGGTGTGGTTTCAAACCGAGTTAGCAGAAAAAGCAAGCAAAAAATCCCATAGAGGGCTAATAATTTTGACCATCTCAATTTTTACCAAATTGTTCATAAATAAATCTCGAATATTTATTTCACATTCCAAAGTGTACCAAAATGGGGTCATATCATTGATGAATGATTTACTAAATAAAATTTTATGAATATTGCTAACATTGGGCATTATTTTAGGGAAATGTTAAAAAGTTGCATGGGGGCTAATAATTTTGACCTTAACTGTATATGTAGCAATCTAGAGCCATTTACAAAGATTTGTTTTCAAAATTAGTCAGCTGGAAACAAAAAAAAAAAGAAATATCAACCAAATATAGAAACATTTTCATCTCTATGGCTTTTACCTGCCTGATACCTGTGCATTTCCTGAGCTATGATGGGAAGCTTCAAGTCAATTCAGAGTAAACAGAAGCTGTGAGGCTTCATTAACATATACTGGGATATTAAAGCGCCCTACAGAGTTTCCTCTTAAACAAAGAAAATGTAAGTTTACATAAACATATTGTGTTGTGTCCCTGAGGTCTAACAAACAAATGCATTTCCCTCATAAAAAACAAGCTTTACAGATTAACTGCTTGCAGCCACGTTTATGACCTTGCAGTCTTCATACCGGCCTTTGGAGAACATTTCTGCCGTCCACTGATCAGTGTAAAGTGTGGCACAGACTTGGTAAGCTCAGAAGACGAAGATATACCATTATTACAAATTGATACCAAGTCTCATGAACAAGGCATAAACTGACTGATTTCGTAGTTTGGTTCCGGTGTTGGAGCTAGAAACGTATCATCTACCTTCCTGTTACAGTGCCACTCATGGACTTGTCATCAGCTACTTCAGGCCCTGAGTCGTTCTGCTATCTGTCAGTGTGATTCAAGAAGTATGAGTGCAGTGAGGGAGGAACCTGTCGCTTTTCTCTATCTTCATCCTTCTGGGCATCGAACCTGATTCATAGGGAAATGTCATTCCAGGGTCACCGGTTGAATTGGTGCTCGCACGTTTGTTTATGTTTGTTGACAGATTCACTTACAGGCCAAACAGCCAATCTGAGCCATCGCGCACATTAAAAAATAATAACTTTGTTCACTCACGTCGTACAGCCAGTTTGTATCATCTATCAAGTGACTAGAGGCGACAAACAAGGTGATAGAGCAGATATTCTGTCCCACAAATCCACAACTCATTAAACACAGTGACAGTTGGCTTGGGTGTATCGAAGCACAGACACACACACACGCACACACAAATTCATCACAATGCTATCCCACTTGCTGAATCCATTTCTAGCCCATTAGTAAATGCAGCTGACTGTAACTAACATTAGGTATGTGATAACTACCAAATCAATCTCTTAGGATAGCAGATTGTTGACGTGAGACGAGGAGCGAGGTTCATTGATCCAGACAGCAGGTGCTGCTGGCTTCACACCGACGTGTTCAGGTACATGAGGAAAATATGTTTCTGAACAATGACAGACCACAATAAAAGGCTTTAGTTACACTAGGTTACCCTTGGTAACCATCCCGAATCACAACAATTTATAATCTAATAAATGCTTTATAACCTTGGTTAAAGGGATAGTTCAACATTTTGGCAAATTGGCCCATTGCCATTATTCCTATAGTCTTAGGAGTAGGTTTGTTACCTTTGATTGTTGGTGCAAGCTATTTTTAAAACGGCGGAGCAGAGCAAACTCCAAGTTGTGACCTGCACATTCATCACGCTACGAGAGCGTTTTGGAGTTGTTGGATTGTGTATTTGATGAGTTTGATGAGGGAAACCAAGAAATCCCATTAGCCTCCATAGTGTAGCTCTGAGCAGCTCGCGGCTCTGCTCCGCCGTTCTATAAATAGCTTTCACCGACAATTAAAGGTAACGAACCTACTGCTAAAACTATAGGGATTATGGCAATGGGCCAATTTGCCTAAATGTTGAACTATCCCTTTAAGTTTAGCTGTTGAAATACCCAATACAATTCCCAACTAATAACATCTGTATTTTATGAGGAAAAAATACTGGAATCAATCTAATTATAGAGTGAGTGAACAGTGTTTATGTTATCAAGAGTTGTCAAGGCTGATTATCTAAAAATGTCAACAATCAGCACAATTAATCGGTGAACCGATAAATCGACAACTGCTAGTGAAGCCTGTGATTAGCGAGTAATTGCGCTGACAATCAAACAGAGAGAGAGAGAGAAAGAGAGAGAGAGAACTGGGCAGTAAAACAGAGGACAAGGTTGTGGCTATAAGAGGGCAACACATTGAGTTGTAGCGTTGCTCGGTACAAGAGGGCTTCACAGTCAGATCTAAAAGGGCTCTGCAGGGCGACGATAAAACACTGTGAAAGAAGAGGTGAGCTGGGTAAGAGAGAGCGAACAGAATGAGAAACAACAGCGAGGCGCTCAAAAGACAGGGACAAAAGAGCTTTCCCCCCGCTGCCTGTCCCCTGGACATGACTAATAAATCACCTTTGCACCATCAATCACAAGGCATCAAGTGAGAAACTCATGCAATCGATCCAGATGCCTTCACACCTGAGAGAGAAAAACACAAAGTAGATACAGAGACCAGGTCTGTCCCGTATGGAGGAGGGGAACACATGCAGTACCTTGTATGTACTGTACACACACACACACACACACACAGACACACACACCAGTATAAAAAGGACATTACTGTCATAACTCCTCCCAAGTGTCAAAAATGAGAATCTACATCATGTGTGAACTTGGATCTTTTTATTCTATTTTTGTCTCATGTCAGTGCTGCTGTTGAGAGCTGGAGCTCAACGCCTCTGAAGCGAGAGGCAGGAAGCTGTCGGAGTCGTCCAGAAACTCCCAAAGGCGAGCACTGGCGATACTTAACTTACTTAGACTGTCATGGCTGTCTGAGAGCAAGAGAGCACTCAGTGAACCTACAAACATATCAAAAATGGTTCAAAAACATATGAGACAGATGATAAAAATGGTATGATTTCTCCAACATCCTTAAAAGAATAGTTTAACATTTTGGCAAATTGGCCCATTGCCATAATCCCTATAGTTTTAGGAGTAAGTCTGTTACCTTTAATTGTCGGTGCAAGCTAGAACGGCGGAGCAGAGTCGCGAGCTGCTCAGAGCTACGCTACGGAGGCTAATGGGATTTCTTGGTTTCCCTCATCAAGCTCATCAAATACACAATCCAACAACTCCAAAACGCTCTGGTGGACAAGTTGTGACCTGCACATTCACCACGCTATGAGATAATAACGCAACGTTAAGAGACGGAGTTGTTTTAGAGGTGAATTTATGCAAAACTGCTGATGCGCGTTTCCGTCGGGGGCAGTTTTTCGGCAAGCAGTCTCTGCATTTACAAAACAACTCTGTCATAACGTTCCGTCCAGCTCAAATTTAATCATGACATATAGAGATAAAGATCAAGAATAAAAATAATATATGGGAAAAAAAATAATACAGACATATGTAAATACAAGCAAGTTGCCCTTGCTGTCTTGAAAGATACGTTTTTGGAAAGCAGTGGTTTTTGCCTTGATTGAAATGAGACTGACTGATGCCATTATTATCATTTGGTTATATATATATATCATTTCAAAAGAAAAGATTATGAGTGGAGATTGTGAAGACAGAATCAATTTGGATGATTATAAAAAACTGTTTTTGTTGTAAATAATATGACTGAAATATTATTGAAATATCCAATTATATCTCAAAACACATGGCAGTGTACTGTATGGCATTAAAAACTGAAAAAATATTACGTGTAGCACACGGCCTCATGAAACAATACAAAGTGAAGTGGCTGTGGTGGTTGTTTACCATCCCCTGTGGTTCGCTTGTCAATAACACTATATTACGGTAATGCAGTAATCATGACACAGAAACTACACAGACACACACACCATGTCCTCACATTCACACAAACACACACTAAATGACACCAGGGTGAAAAAACTGAAAACTGAAAATATATATCACAGAAGAAGTAAAGTGTTGCTCCCCTTGGAGGCGAGTTGCTGTTAGATATGATCAAACTCCCTATCCCTGGGACTGCACATCCCTTCATCACTTCAAAACTTCCCCCAAAATGTGAACTCTGACCTCCTTGTTTCTCTAAGGAAACCAACCAGATCATTCTCTGTGAAATGAAGTTTCCCTTTAGTGCTATAACTCCCTGCAGCAAGAGGAGAGGAGCGGGACGAGAAGAGGAGGACAGCACAGCACAGCACTTTGTCGGCCTTCATGGATCCTGCCTTCAAACGCCTCACACCCATCGAGGGAAAAGTGCTGAGAAACATGAGAGACTTTTATTTTTAACACAGCCTTCCCTAATCTAATTACCTCAGCAATTAGACTGCGCTGACATGAAAATGAACTCGCAGAAGGCAGCGCGAGAGTTGTGACATGCTCTGTTTGTCTTGGCCAGCCTGAAGACAGAAAAAAATGCTTCTGAGAGTTGGCACAAAATTTCATCAGTTTTTTCCGCCTGTGGCAAAGTGTGTGGCCACAGCGCTTGTGTCCGTGCCAGTTAAGTGTGTTTTAAAATACGAGACACTGTGCGTACTTCCATATATTTGTGTGTCTGTATGTGTTGTTGAAATGCATTTTTTATCCATCATCAGTGACAGCTCCATGAGAAGAAGACACAGAGTCAAGCTCGTGTGATGTGAAAAACAAGGCTTTCAGGAAAAGATCCATACCTCCTCTGTGTTGCGAGTCACATGTTTGGACACTGGCCTGAGCTTGTTGGCAAAAGGCAGAGGCGCACACACACACACAAACACAGACGGAGAGAGGAGAGGCAGCATGTGGCTTGTTTAAGTACAGACGGACATGGACAAACAAGGCTGAGCAAGGTGAGAAAGAGGGAGAGGAAAGAAGGAGAAACTACGAGAATCCTGCTTCACATCATACCTGCAACTAAGAAACTATAAGTCTGGGTGTTCACTGGGTGTCCCCCAGGGGTCCGTCTTGGGTCCATTTTCACTGCAATGCTCTCCCCACCGGACTCTAGGGCCGTCAACGAATATTCTAAATTCGAATATATATTCAAATATTTTTTTAAAAAACAGTGATTCGATTGTGAAAATGAATATTCGACTGTGGAAAAAAACACATCCGCTGCTGCTTTGCGCATGGGCGCACTGCATGACGGGTCCAGGACAGGTCACAGGAGTTGCACTTGCACAGCATCACTCAATGCTGAAAGTGAGACACAACAAAAAACATGGCAGATGCAGATGGCAGAGAGAAAAAAGAAATGGCAGAAAGTTCAGAGCCCAACTCAGCAGCAGAGAGAGTGGTTTGGACTCTGAACCTAAAAAGCCCCGTTTGGAAATACTTTGGACTCTGGTCAGTAGACAGCAAAAATGTGGAGCCTGTATATGTGCGTAGAGAGAAAATCTGTATGTTTTCAAAGACTTGTTAAAACTGAAATAAAAATGCCTGTAGCCTACAAGTAGTTACTGTGTGTCTCGTTGTATTAGTTTGTCCTCTTGTTATTGATATAATGCGCAAATATTCAAATAGTTCAAATCTATGTGTTTTTTTTAGAGGGAATATTCAAACATCATTTTGGAGCGATTTTGACAGCCCAAGCTGGAACTCCCTCCCCCCAAACATGAGACAGTCAGACTCCATCACATCATTCAAGTCCCAACTCAAAACTCACTTGTTCAAACTGGCATACTCTTTGTAACTGAACACTGTGCACTTCACTTGTTTTCATGTTGATGTTTTTGTTTAATGATGTCTCTGATCTTTTATGCTTTTAGTTTTTGTAAGACGACTTGAAAGGCACCTCCAAATAAAATGTATTATTATTTTATTATTAGAGAGGAAGAGGAGCAGGAAAACATGGAAGCTAAGCTGGTTACCATGAGGAAGAAAAGAAAATAATCCATACTATTTCTGCATGTGTGTGTGACGCATGCGTGCGTGTGCGTGTGTGTGTGTGTGTGTGTGTGTGTGTGTGTGTGTGTGTGTGTGTGTGTGTGTGTGTGTGTGTGTGTGTGTGTGTGTGTGTGTGTGTGTGTGTGTGTGTGTGTCTCCCTGAGCACTCTGTCTCACTACAAAGTCAAACCAAATCTGATTTATGCATTTCCCTTGACAGGACATTATGGCTGCTGATTAGCATAATACTCGTTTGTGGAGGCTTGGATCACATACACACACACACACTTACACTGTATACACTATATAGATGCACAAAGACAATCATAAGGGAGCACAACCGATTTGTTGAGTTGATAATATCGGGTTGCCATTATGTTGCAAGTTGTATTGCTTGACAAAAAGGATTTAGGCTGACAAAGATCTACTATAAGTTGAGCTGTAACCGATGTCATAACAATATACAGCAGATGCAACACACACATAATGCATGTAGCACAAATAAAGAAATGTCTACTGTATGCAGCACACAGAAGGCAAAGGTAGCATTACTGTCAACTGCATCCACACCGGTTCTTGTACATCCGTTGTTCTTGGCAAAATAGCATGTCAGTGATTCTCATGACAATCATGACACTCAAATACAAATACACACAGGTACGACTCCAACAAACACACACACACACTTCACATCTATTTTGAGTCCTCAGTGGGGATTTTCAAGCTGTCAGTCAGAAGAGGAGCCTTGAGATTAATGGAGACAGAGAGAATTGAGTTGCACACATGACGACTAAAAACATCTGTGTGTAGACGAGTGTGTAGCAGCAGATTCCTCAGAAGAACTGCAGTTGACTGATTGACTGTGTTTGATAAATGAACACACGTCACGAGTGAGAGGGTGAAGGCTTGAGAGTAAGAAACAAGCTTTTAAAGAGGGATTTCAGCGAACTGTACCTTTTTTCAAAAAGGCCTATTCTTGTAGAATTAAAGGTATGTTCAGTATTGATATTAATGTAGTTTTGGCTACGCTGCAGGATGTTTTGCTCAATATTAGAGAACTAAACATGCTTCCTTAGTGAAGTTTTACTACTTAAGTTCATATCATACTCCCAGTATTTTAATGTGACATCAGGGTTTCCCGCAGCGCTTTCCTGTTAAGGCGGCCGCCTTAACAACAAAGAGCTGCCGCCTAAACTAACGTCTTAAAAAAAATAAAAATGTAGCGATACTTAATACCGCGCATCACAAACTCATTCGGTGGGTGTTGACGGACGGCAGGGCACAGAGCGAAAATGCAGCGCAGCAGCTCCGCAACGGACACGCATCCATTTGTTTACAATTTTGGACTGCTTGGGAACACAAACGACCCAAAAGAAAAATGCAACAATTGCAACTCAAACAGCCATGTCTTAATACACCCTAAATGAACGTTTGTCCATAATTTCCAAATTCAAATTAATCTTTGAGCCTGTTCTTATGAAAAGATGTTCAGCCATGTACAAACACATGCAAGTACAAGAACTTGCTCATGCTGTAGTTCACTTTCAAGTGCAACTACTATACAGAAAAAATATCTATATATATACGTATATTGGCTCATGGTGAAAATGTGGCCTTTCTAAACAAGTTTCAAAACAAGTGAAAAAGATTTGGGTTGTGCTCTTTTTCTCCAGCAAGCTGAGGCAATGTGAAGTGAATTTAACAGTTCTAATTCTCTGACTGATGAAATTAAATGTTGTAAAGGCATTAGGGCATAAAAATGTGAATCAAGAACAATTACATGGTCTCCAATTATTCATAACATGAGTTAAGAAGTGAAACAGCATACCAAAATACCCATGGGTTGGGCTAATTCCCATAAGAGGAACTGTCAATAATTCAGCTGTTAATTATTTCAATGGGAATGAAGCTGTCACTCCCTTTTTTGTGTCCACCAGTCAATGCCAGTAGATACTCTCAGGGCAGCAGCCAGTTTCCTTTTGAATTTTTGTCCTTCATCTCATCAATGTTTGTCAATCAGATATCTTATTAGTTTCCTTTTGGCTTTCTCCATGGTCTCTTGTTCTTCAGAGTCACTTCTCTCTTTTAGAAGAGCTGTTGAAATATTCGGCAGGGATGCACTAACTTTATTTGCACAGGGTGGCTCATCCTCGTCATTTGAAGGTGTTCTGTCTCTGTGAGGTTGAAAAGACAAAGTTCAGATTTTCCTCTCTCATCCACCCCCACAGAGCTCCCAGTTCTCACTATGCTATCTTTAACTATTTTCATTATATTTCTTGTCAATCAACCTTTCAGATTATGATCTAAGATTAGTTTCTCTGAGTCATCCACTTCTCACATTACCATGTGTTCATACAGTATTTGTCCTACTGCTTAATAAACAGGTGATGGATCACTCATTTGATCTGATGTTGTTTTCTGGTAAAACTACTAATTTGACATTTTCTAATTTTATTTTAAAAGAGCCAAAATGCAACAGATTCTGGATCTGTAAGGCACCGTGTACACCCAACGTGTTTTTGGTGCTCATAGCATCTACTTTCTATACATCTATCCTATGAATTTAGTAGGGATGCACGATAACATTTTTTTGAAACCGATACCGATAACCGATAACTTTCCGCTTCTGAAGGCCGATACCGATACCGATAACCGATAACCGATAACATACCTGGAGATAAGAAAGACTAGTCAGGACCTAACATCGTGACAGTTTTGACTCTTTAAATGAAGATATTCTATTAACAAGCCTTTCAAACATTTGCTAAAAGATATCAAACAAAACTATTTGATATCTCAATGAACATCTATTTAAATAAGGTGCATAACTTATTGATATAAAAATAAAATACTCTAGAACGGATTTTATTATATTATTTATAATCATTATTTTATTTATTTATTTTACTCATTTAAAATAAATACCAAGTGGGAAAAGTGCATCCCACAAGTTAAAAAAGCCTGGCTGGTTCCATACAAATGAATAACTTTTCAGAGAGAGAGAGAGATTGTGTGTCTGTGTGTGAGAGAGAGACAGACAGAGTGTCTGTGAGAGGGTACAGGGGTGTGTGTGGTTGAGGGGGAGAGAGAGGGAGAGAGTGTCTGTATGTTTGTGTCCTGGTGGCTTCTTACAGTTAGCTTTATGTTGCTAGCGTCGTTAGCATCGTCCTCGTAGCTTTAAAAACTCCGTCGAGCGACGCTCATGTTTCAGGTGACTGACCAGGTTTGCTCGCGCTATTTTTCCCTCCTCGTGGAGCTTCCTTGGAACATTTATTACAGATATCCAGCGAACTGTCTTCTTAATTACCGTCCCACATTAGCGCCGTCATGTTCTGTGTTTACAAACCCAGTACGCACATTGTGCTGCGTTCATGTGTTGACAGGAATTCCCAGTTCCCGTTTTGCGAGCCGTTCTTCAGACCTTTTTATGATCATATTTCTATGGTTTATGTGTAATATGGGTAATTGGTAAAATACTGTGGGTAAGACGTTGATCAAGTCAAGTCGGCAACTACCAAAATTATGACCGAGTTGACGAGTTGTTTTCCGAAATGAGGGACTACCGTATTCTGATTTCAGTCATTAAGTTGTTTTTCCGATTATAGGGAGGCCACATGAACGCAGCATTCACTGCAGGCCGCAGGTCTCATGTAGGAGTGAGAGCAGAGCGCTCTGAGTGCTGACAACGACCCATACCGCAGTGCTAACACAAAATATATACTAAATCTTATCGGGCCGATAAGTTATGATATCGGATTTATCGAAATTACGTCATAATTTCCTGATATCGGGCCGATAATTATCGGACCGATAACTATCGTGCATCCCTAGAATTTAGGCATTCACAAGTGCTCTAAATCTTTTCAACTTTAGGAAAAGCACAGCACTTGTCAATGTCACTTTTCCCACTTGGACCAATCGAAATACAAGAAGGGGGCGGGACAGACATTACCAACAACAACACAACTGGAGACATGGCTCGGTTTATATCATGCACCCACACTCGTTTTGAAAGGTCTACGTCAGGGTCCATGTCGAAAGCTACTAGTGTTTACATTAACAAGACAGGAACTAGGAAGTGTCAGAGGACTCGTTATTGCAACAGCAAAATGCTTTGTAACTCGTTATGCTGTTGCAATAATGATTGCAACAGTATCATTATAACAAAAGAGAGAGAGAGCACCATAGAAGTGAGGTCGAGGGCATTGTCAGCACAAAAAAAACTGCATTGAGTGGATACGGCCTTTAATCCATTTTAGCAAAATTATTTCTCGACATTTAAGCTGCTAATGATCCTACAGATGTTAAGTAATTAAGCTAACCTGTGTAAATCTCCCCACTCTTTCAACTGCATCCACAGACGTTACAGTCACAAGGTTCATCTGACACTGAGTGAGTAAAAGTAACATTTTCTGTGATCCTGGACAATCTCTGTCACTGGCAAGTTTCCAGTCTCATCCTCAACATTGGCCGTTAGGTATTGTAAATGTTCGGGGGCAATTTTTCATCAGCACCGAGATGAATCCCAATCCCACCACCGCTGCAGGGCAATCAAAGGATGTTAAACTTGGATTCTCCTTTTGGTCTCGGCCATCAAACATTGGGCAGACAAAAAAACAACAACAAGAGATTAGGGATCAAAACTCATATCCAAGCAATAAATCAATGAGAAAACTCCTGTACCTGGCGTATCAGTGAAACAAAGGTGCTCTGAAAACAGCGCTCCCGGCCTTGATAGTGCAGCGACGTGCTCTGACACAACATGTTGCTGCACTGCGGCCCTGCATGCAGCGGTTGCTGTTTCATATTCAATGAGTCTGTTGTCAGCGGTGTATGACATGAGAAATAGAGGCACAGCACAGAGACTTTTCTGAAATGTATTCCTTCACCCCATTCACTGCTTCCTCCATCTCTTAATTAAATCAATTTCACCCTCCTTTTTCTTCGCCTCTGTCTTTCTCCCTCTCCTCTTTTCATTCTTTCCATCCCTCTCTCTCTCTCTCTCTCTCTCTCTCTTTCTCTGCCTCCCTCTCACACTCTCAATCTCTCTCACCCACTCTCTGTCCTGTGTGACTCCCCGGCTGCAGTTGATTGATGATCAGAGAAATCTCCCAAGGACAGGCGCCTTGTTAAAGACAGGCCAGTATGTTCTGTCTGTGGGAGCAAACGGAGATGGAGGGGGCGAGTCGGGGGGATTACAAATAAAGGAGCGCCCTGATGCCCCCATGCTCAACTTAATCTGTTATTCACACCTCATTTCCTCTCCTCTTCCTCTGCTTATGTGTTTCCTACATTTCCTTCAGCTCGCTCGTCATCCTCTTCATCCAGATTTTGTTTACCACTATATTTACATTGTTTTCTCATCTTTTTCTTGTTCTCCTCCGTGGATTCAGGTCCTTTTTTAGCATCTCCACAGAGAGAGAGAGAGAGAGAGAGAGGCTCGTCACCAGAGGGACTGCAGGATCGAGGGGTGATAGCTGTCAGGAGGGGAGGAGGAGGAGAGGGAGGGAGGAAGGAAGAGGGAGGAAAAGGGGTTTGGCAGTATCTGCTGAGGCCCCTCTGAGGCCCCTCCAGGGGGGGCCATGGTGTCTTTGACGGGGGGCCATCCCAGAGAGAGACAAGCTGTGGTCTGATTAATGACAGGGAGGCCGTCGTATTCATCACTGCTCCACATTGGCCTGGAGAGAAACACTGTTTGTTGCCAAGACTGGTGGCTTCTCTGCCTCCAGATATGTTTTTCTTTTTTTTTTTCTTTTTGCCTGCTAGTTTTCCAGCAATTAATTTAGAATAATGACTGATGAGGCAAGCAGAGTAAGAATACATTAAGGTAAATATTAGATTAATTAAAAATGAGAATAAATGAATTCATGAGCCATGGTTTGTTGCTGGCTTAATAACAAAAGAGGGAAATAAGGTGTGGAAGAGAGGAAAGAGGCAAAGTTGAAGAAAAAGGAAACAAAAACATTAATAAATAAGCTGTTCCTGCAGCAGAACGTAATTGGAAACTATTTGACAATTCACTTTAAGTATGATGGTGAAGATTTGTTGATTTACCATTTTCTTATTTTTGTTTTCAATTGTCAGGGGAAAAACAAAAACAAAGAATTTTGATATGTTAGAAACCTAATGATTATTTTAGAAAATAATGTGCACTCTAATCAGTAACTATAAAAATCAATACTGCAGCTGCCAGCCCACATGAAAGCTTTTACGTACTGAAAAAAAAAAAAAGGATTGCATTTGGAAAAACAAAAAAATCAGAGGTTGTTTGTGTCAACACTTTGTTGAATTCTTGCAGAATAATATAACAGGATTTGCAAACAGATATTTGTCCAAACGGCTTTTGTGGGATTCTCCAGATATGTTACACTTCTTCCAGGCAGAAATGAAAACAGACTTTGAGCGTCTGAATAACCGAGCCGAGTTGTGAAATCCGTGAGTTGCTAGTACCAAATGTAAATGAATGTAAATAGCTTTGTTTAATATACAAGCGGAACTTATGTAGTGTCTGAGTGCCTGATTAAACCTACAGCATGCCGTATACTGTACATGGTCATGCAAGGCAGATCATTACTTTGATGTCCTCTCTCGCTCTCACACAGAGCAGGTTTCTTAAGCCCAAATGCTCATTACAACAGTCCAAAGCTGATCAAAATGAAAATCCCTTTCATTCAGGACCAGACACTCTGACTCCCTCTCATATCTGAGATGTTTCTAAACCGTTCAGTAATGAGAGAGAGAGAGAAGTGCAGAACTGAGGCCAAGATCATTTAGGAGTCCTTTAATCCCAAGGTATCTCATACACTGTAGTTACAGCATACGCAAACACGTGTACGGTTAAAAACAGACTTGTTATAAAAAGGTATTGAAGAAAGCACTCCGCATTCAATTAAGCACACTTCCTGGCCTTGGATCTATCCAGCCCAACACCTTTTCTTCTACCGCACCCACCACCACCACTATCCAGTCTCTTTGGTTTCTCTCAGTCTTCCTCTTCCTTTTCCTCTTTTTTCTATTTTGTCCTCCTTTTCTCTTCTTCCTCTCCTCTTTTCTTCCTCCCCTCTCCTCGGGCCCTCCGCAGACTCATACAACATTTACGACTGTCTGGAACATAGGCTTTCAGCAGGAAACTGAAGGGCATATATTCTGATCCTAACACCAATACTAATACTGTCTAACAGCTTATCTGCTGTCTGACTGGGAGAATCCCTGGTATGTTTCCTTTTAACACTGGACGACGGCATTACACCAATTCTCTGGTGGCGACCGCTCTGCTTAAAACTTTTGCGGGAGAAAATGTGGTTCTGGACTCCGAGACAAATTTCCCCACGGGGTGTCAACCTAATCTAGTCGATCTTACCTCCCATGTGAATGTAAATCAGCATCCTCCTTGTCTGCTGTGTATCTCAAATGCGGCACAGAGTGCAGGATAGAGGGCGGAGCATCGTGCAGCAGCAGCAGCAATACTGTGATAAGCTTGTAAAAATGCAGGACCTCTGAGACAGCTACATCTATACAGATAAATAGACCTCACTTTACATTTGTTTTCTCTGTGTCTTCTTTTGAATAGAAAGTTAACCGCCCACTGTGCGAGGCTTCCCAGCTTTCGCATTTACAAACTTTTACACCTGGGATGTGTCCGATGTAATCGCAGCAGTGTACGGTCGACCGCAGAGCGGCTTCGCTCCTTTGCTCAAGGGCACACTGATGGTGGTTGCTGAGTCATTTCAGATTGAGATTTGCAACAACAACTTTCCTGTCACAAGCCATTTCTTTGCCCTCATGCCTTTTTCTGCTCCACTAGCGTCTCTCTCAGCAGCAGCATGGTGTCACTCCATATGGCAACATCTCTATATGTCCTCACTGTAGACGTGGCTGTTTTATGCTGTTAGTGAAGTTTATTACCTTTACTTATTTTGAATAGAGATGATGACACATTATCTTAAAGGGATAGTCCAACATTTTGGCAAATTGGCCCATTGCCATAATCCCTATAGTCATAGCAGTAGGTTCGTTACCTTTAATTGTCGTTGTCGAGTCGCGAGCTGCTCAGAGCTACGCTACGGAGGCTAATGGAAATTCTTGGTTTCCCTCATCAAACTCATCAAATACACAATCCAACAACTCCAAAACGTTCTCGTGGACACGTTGTGACCTGCACATTCACCACGCTATGAAATAATAACGGATCGTTACGAGACGGAGTTGTCAGCGGCAACTCTCTATAAGACTTGTAGTGACAGTAACAGATATATGGGGTCTGACCCAGACTCTACTCTCTGTACCACCCACACTCAACATCAACAAATAAAAATAAGAGAAATACCTACAGAGGGGTGCAAAGGTGTGAGAAAATGGTCTCAGACTTTTGGGTCTCACTTTATATAGTGGATTTTGGAAGTTAGTTGCAGTGTTCAGCGTGTTTTTGGATATTGTGTGCGATTTCGTCAGCTATGAATGCATCTATTGCCGTAACACAGAAATGAGCTTCTATGTCCTTGTGCATCCACCAACCAGTCCGTACTGTGACAGATTTTTTTGGTAACATTGTCTCTAATCTCCACAGGCACAATATCAATATTCATGAAGGACTGTGCAGAAAATGAGCCTCACTGAACTACGCACATTTCTATGTAACTTATAATGGCAATTTTGCAGGTGTGCATGCACAGGGAGATTTACAACGTATACGCTTTATCCATCTTTTGTGTGCATGTAAACTTTTGGTATGGATCTTACAGACAGTGTTATAAATGAGGTCCCAGGTCCCGCTGAGTTTCACTTTAGACGGCAACAAAAACATGCTTAGAAATGCAATATCAAAGAGCAACTTCATTCATTTCACAACACACCCAGCTTATATGGCTTCTCAAAGAAATCCATGATCTAAGGCATATGTCATTTTAATATATGGACACAACTACTGCAAATAAAAGGTGTCCAAAAACCCAGCACTGGATTTTTGGCATCATATCCAGCAGATCCCTGTTCTGTTTGCTGTTCACTCTTTGCATGCAACTGTGAAAATATAACCTGCAGTCACAGAATGGAAATACCATCAAATGGCTGTTCCTGAAAATTACCTCCATCATATCAAAAAACACCAAATTAGGTTGAA
This sequence comes from Trachurus trachurus, assembly GCF_905171665.1. Lineage (NCBI taxonomy): Eukaryota > Metazoa > Chordata > Actinopteri > Carangiformes > Carangidae > Trachurus > Trachurus trachurus. Next base: position 12,616,004 of record NC_139904.1, on the reverse strand, counting down.
AATCTCCATAGCGATATACTGTACAACTCAGGTACCACAATCAGCCATAATAATGTTTTTTTTTTTTAAAGCACACTTGAAGAGCACTGCGTTGTGAGTGAGCAGATGGTGCTGCTTCAGACCTTAATGCAGCTGTGAGGAGAGATTGAAATAAGTAACTACAATGGACAATTTTTACAACGGCCATTTTACTGGACTTCACACTCCTTTTATGTGGTGCAGAGCCATAATAGTGTGCCACTGAAGTCCTGAGCGAGCGCACTGCTGGTGCTGAAATAGAGTTTAAGGAGATTCCTCCAGTTCATATTTCAGAGATCCTTTTGCTTTCATGCCTTTACCCTGCCCATTACCTTCAATCATCTGTGTTAATAATGAAATAGGTGGTTTTCTTTTGTTGCTAATCTATCTTATTTGCTATTCAGCCACTTAGGCCATTTCACTAGAACTCATATTAGAATACTGGGCCCAATGGGCATTAATATTGAATGAAGTGGGAATATAATAACGCGAGTTCCCTCACTGGAGGCAAACCATTCTCCCAGCTTTTCTCTCAGCCTCTGTCGCAATATATATGGAGGAATATTAATGACTGTTGAAGCATTATGGTTATTATTATGATTTCACATTATGCAGCTTCAGGGCAATTGGTGGTAGGATGCTAAACAGGTACAAGCCACTTAGGAAAGGGGTAAAAAAAAAAGGAACCGGTCTTTTCTTTTTTGTCGTTTCGCTGGTTCTCAGCCTGCTTCACCTCCGTTTCCGTTGATTGTTTCCTATGAAACATTAAAATACCAACTGGCCTCACCTTCTCTCTCCATCCTTTTTCTTTTTTGCTCTCTGATAACTTTCTCTTTCCTCCTCAACCTCTGCCTCCCTCCCACTCTTTCTAAATCTCTCTCCCTCCCATAGGCTCAGTGGATCAGAGGGTTTTAGGTGATAAATACCCTGGACCAAGGGCTCACCAGCCACCGATTCCTGCCACTTTACTGTGTCACATTGTGGCCGAGGCCTCATTAAAAAAGCATTAGCCTCCTCTTGGTCCCATGATGGAGGCCATGTCTGGCTCAGTCACTGCCGCAGGGATCTATTTAAAAGTGGCGGAAGGAACGAATAAGGAAGAGAGAGAGATAGTGGGGGAAAAAAGAGACACAGGGAAAGAGAGATGGCCATGTAATGAAAGAAAAGATTTGGCTGGAGAGAGGGAGAGCGAGAGACATCAATTCCATGTCTGAGGATGAACAGGGGGTCCGGGAGTCCAAGGAGGCAGAGGAGGAGGAAGCAGAGATAACTAGCTGGAGCGAGGTCCACTTACTGGTCCCCTGCGAGTTCATGTGCTTTCAGAATTTAATTGATACCGGCCAATTAAAGCCACTCAGGTTTCACCTTGAGGGGGTCAGGAGAGGTGGAGTCAGGGGTTCAGAGCAGGATAAAGGAGGAGGAGGGGGGGTGCTGAGGGATGAGGAGAGCGGGAGGAGCGAGGTGAAGAGGGGAGGAGGGGAGGTTGGAGGGAGCAGCGTGAAAACACAAGAGTAAGCGTTTGCTGCACATCATTAGTAAATAAGTAGTCTGGAGGTGAGGACTGGGAAAAAGTGGGCGAAGGAGGCAGGAAGGAGAGAGGAGGGGGAGGAGGAGGGGGAGGAGGAGGAGGAGGAGGAGGAGGAGGGGGAGGAAGGGGTTGACAGGGAAGAAGAATGTTGTTTGGGGGTTGTGATGAAGGGAGTACAGAGAAGTTATAAAACAACTGTCACAGCAACATCTGAAATGTTGTTCAAACGACTGTGAAGTGGGCTGAGGACTCCTTTAATGTCAACAAGAAAAATAGACTTTTTAAAAGCAGCTCAACAAGGAGAGCTTCTTTTTTTGTTGTTCTTTAGTGTTAAAGGTGAGGTTGGAGATCTTATTCTGGAGTATTTTTTTTACTAAATTGCTTGAAATCCTCTTCACACTCTGATTGCAACCAATTAATGTAATGCTTTTTCACAAAAAGTCAGTCAACTGTGGAAAGGACAATTCTGTAAAAACAACATCCAATCATCTCCCAGTGGCTGTGCGAGATGCGCAAGATTTGTTGCGAGATGTTCTTCCATGTTTACGTCATACATCCAATGGTTTACAATGACGAACGAATATCTCACAGCAAATCTGGCGCACGCGCACAAACTAAGGAAGTGTCTCTGGTCTGTCCAAAATGAATTTCTCCCAAGGCCAAGGGAGACAATAAAGACTCATCTTAATCTTAATCTTAATCAACAGAGCCACTGGGAGTTACTACTACAACAAGGCTAAAAACAGAGATCAAATTCATTTTTTCCTAACAACTTTTTCATGTGGCGGCTTCAGGACACTTGGGTCAGTATGGACGAGCAGTATGGAGGTAACTGGATGTTTCATAGTGTGTGTTTTGGACGATTCAAAAGTAAACTCTATCCGCCGTCATTATATGAAAATCTGTTGCCAGCCGAACCCCCCCTGGAACTCCAAAAGCGTTTTGAATTGATAACTCCGAAAGTTCTCCAAACCCTTCCTTGGCATGACGGTGAGTAGAAAATTGGTGAATTATCACAACCATTGAGGAAACACAGTGATATTCTGGCAAACGGTGGTCCTCCCTGTTTGACTAGGATTAGTAGCCCAAGTAAACAACAATGGCACCAACCCTGACCATAACAACCAGCAACCAGAATCCTTAATCTGAACAAAAACACCTCATTAGTGGTGATACAAAGCTTTGGACCCCCGGGGGCTTCAGGGAAGGACAAAGATCTTTGCAACATTATTTGTAGGTGTTGTGTTTGTTGGGTTTCAGTTAGAGCTGCGTGATGTGTGAAATGTTTTGTACAAAAAGATCATTTTAAGTTTACAATTACGCAGATTAAGGATGCTATAATGTGAGTCACATTGAGTCATGACAATCGAAACCCATTTTACAAAATGTTATAGTTGTGAATACAGTCTACTCAGACCCACAGCAGTTTACACGGCTGTCATGACTCAATGGTTATAGCAGATTCTATCTCACGGCAAAATCTTGAGATGGCTGATCTGAGTTCTCACTTTCTTGGAGAGATGTTATCTCTGGCTATGAGACATGAGGCCGTGGAAGTCAAGTGAACAGTGTGTGGTTTCTACTTCATTCAATCTGTCGCTGCCAGGAGCTAACAATACCCAACAGCTGTCTGCAGATATCAGGCTGATGCCTTGTCAGCAGTGCAGGTGAATTAGTGAGCAGACTTTTCAGTTTCTACTCCTGTCCGTGCTCCAAGTGATTATTAACTTGGATGGCTGTGCTTAGTTGAAACATCTGCTACTGAAAGTCCATGTGTGCCTGTATCAGACGGCATCTATTTTTTAAATATGCATAATGAAGACACCCCTCCAAGTGGTAAGTGGTTTTCTATGTACAGTGAAGTCAAAAAGTCTGAAAACATCTTGCAACGTGGACCCGACCCCCCTGTACATGTTGGCGTACATCTTAGCAGTTATGCATTTACCAAGTACCAAATAAAACCAAATTGACATTATTCAATTTTTTGGTTTTTGAGACTTGAAATCAAATTGAATCAGAAGATCAGTGCCAACATCCATCCCTAAATTCAAGACAAGAAAGTCAACAATGACTTACTCATTATCCTATTAACTACATCAGAGTACACACTACATTTGTTTTCTCAATGAAATATTATTATCTTTTCTTTTATATAACAATTTGTCCAAAAAAGCTTAATAAAACCAATTCCTTTACATAAATGTTCCACTATTATGTTTAGTCATCGAACCCCGGTGAGGTTTTAGGGCTGGAGATGTTCCCAGCAGATATTGGACAAGCGACAGGTGGAAAAACAAACCATTCACAATCAGACCGTGAATCACCAAGTCACCCACGTCACAGGCAGCACGACAATCCTCAGGAAGCTACACTGCTAAAAGCTGCACCAATGTTTCACAATGTCACAATCACATGTAACATGACTGCTGGGGAGGTAACTCAAAATAAACCCACAGATAATGAAGGTCTGACCGCAATTACATTTAACTGTACAAAGTCTTAGAGCATGTTTTAGCTCATTGTTTTTAATTACAACTTGCACTCATAAGAACTATTATCACCTGCTTCAGTGTCACTATACCAGCACCAAACAAACAGATCTGAGCAACTATGTGTGCGGTGCTTTTAGCAATTAAGAACCTCAAGAATTAGTATAGATCACAAGTTCACTATATCAACTTGAGATGTGACAATATGTCAGAGCCAACTGCCCCCAAGTGGCCAAAAAGAAAAGGTTACAGAGGGGGAAACTGTGACTTTTGACTCTACAGTCTGAGAGTTAACATCTGCTTCTTCACCATGATCATTATATCTCCTCCAGTCATAAAAAAGTAGATTTTTCTTGCCTATAAGCCTAACATACCTTGACTCTATAGGTGTCCCAAATCTGAAAGATATTCACAGAAAATGTGAAGATAGAAACTGCATAAAGACGAGGTGGGTCTGAGAGATGGACTAATAAAGTCATGAAAAGCACTGAGTATCTTGACGGGCAGGTAAATCGATATCACGTAGCAGCAACCTTCAGGTTTGGCTGCAGGAGGAGAGAGAGACGGACACACAGACAGGTGGACAGGCAGACAGGCCGACAAGCTGCCTCCTTATTTACCAGTGGTGCAGAATCCAAAGCAACTGCCCTCTGCCCTCCTCACTGTGATGGAAGGATGAAGAATAAACAAGCAGAGAGCTGTCACCGCCGCCCGCCTGCGTGTCTGTCCATCCACTGACAAGCTGAGGAAGTAAGACGGCGAGTGCGTGGGCAGCTGGGTGAGAGGGGACAGGGTTGGGCAGACAGGTGTTACTTAAGTGCAGAGGAATGTATTAGCTAATAAGGAATTCTGGGTAAAGCAGCTACAAACGGACAGAGGGTTGTTTCACTGGAAAGTCAAAGTTTGTCACATAGACAGAGAGATGGTACTAGGGAGACATTAGTCCACCAATGCACATCAAATGAATGGCATCAGGCATTCAGGTTGGACTCAGGTGGAAGGAAGTGGAGTAGCTAATATGATCGCTAATATGATTTTTAGTACCATTTTCTTCCTTTGTAGAGTGTCAGACAGTAGGCTGTCAGAGGTTATTTCACAGGGAATAAAGTCTTTGTTCAGATGAAGAAGGAGAAATTCAGAGGTAAGGCAGGCTGACTGACTGAGACGTGATAGACTCTGGGACTTGCTGAGCGACCGATGAGCAGTAATATACTGTGAATGATTCAGAGGACAGACAGGCAGCAAAGTGAAAGGGAGCGAGGGAACACTGTAGTCTGACAAATAGATTAGAAGATGTTTTGTGATTATGCTAATTAAGACACTGGAAAGACAGAATGTTTTCTTTTCTTTCCTTTTACTCTATTTCATCTGTTGGGCAGTCGGCTTTGCTCATCTACAACATATTGTCTAGTAATTGTGCTTGGGTCATTTAATAAGTTTTCAAACATTTCTTGTCTATTGTTTTTCCTGATATGGTCATAAAAGAGACAAACTCAGAAATCAGACCATTCATTTCTTCTTCTGCGTTCGTGCACAGTGGAAACCCACTGACAACAATTTCCGACAAATCCCCGCTGTTGCTCATTGAGCTGCACCAGTATAATCAAGTAAAACTTTTATTACATAAAAACGTAACTATAACTATGAATCTTCACACCTTAGCTGCAGATTTTCACACAACTCCCACAACCTGTCAAATCTTCTGTTAGAACAAGCATCACATCCTCCTTACACTGTACGCTTGCACATTGAGTCTAACTGACTCATACTTTGTTTCTGACTCATACTTTGATCTCAAAATATCATGCACTTTATTTGGGCTGAAGATTTTTGAGTCATATCAGTCCACACAGTCTAAAGTGTGTAGGCTATCATTACAAAATTGAACATAAATAAAGCAATACTGGTACTAGTCAGCGAAACCGTTGCTGAACTCAAACTCAAGATTTGGAGTTCTGTGCAAAATTATATGAAAAAAGAGCAGGCAAATAGCAGTGAATCTGCCCCATTTAAAGCAAAGGGAAAAGACCAGGGACAGCTGGTCTCTCAAAGGGACCGGGTAATTTAACACTGACTCTTAAAGCTCACTTTATCAGTGGCATGGTCTAGTGAAAAGCTCCAGGGAAGCCAAGACAGAAACATCATTTAAGAAAATAAGGTATTGTGCTAAAAAAAAAAAAAAAAAAAAGTTTGTAAAGTAACATGGCCACTAATCACAAGTCTGCAACTTCAGTCCCTATAACTCCTCTCCAATGTCCACATGTCAAAATGTTCTTAAGCAAGACATTACACCCCCAAGTTGGTCATGAATAAAGGTGTCAGGCAGAATAAATGTCAACACTGGGCCAAAGAGCCAATGCATACAGTACACGTGACTTACACACATCTTCAAACATACACACACAGCACAGCAAAATGTCCTATACTTTAATGGACTACAGTTCAGAATACTAACAAGCATTAATAGATTACCAAAGAAAAATGCATGCATCAAATACAAGACTTAACCATCCCTTTTATCTCCTCAAAAAAAAAAAAAATAGGCCTACCCTTCAAGGCCTGATTAATGCTAACTTCTCATTATAATCCTCATCTTAAAAACATAACAGGGATGAAAAGCTGGTCTCGGGGAATCACAGACCTTCCCCAAAGGCCCCAAGCAGTCAACTTGTGACTGAACAACCACTAAAAGCTAAATTAGAGATAATATAATATTCAACACACTTCTCGACTCAACCTGCTGTGTCCCTGCCGACATAAGCCGACCGCTACAGGCTTCAAGCATAAGCCACAACATGTGACATGAACTCAAATGCATTGGGGTGGGGGGGGGGCAACGTTAACAAAAATATATTTGACTTACTTTGTTGTAGTTTGTGGTCTTCTTTTCCATGTCATCAAAGGTCTCCATGGTGTACTTGTTGCTGTGGCGACGTTTCATCTTCTTGATTTCTTCCTCCATCTCTGTGTGCAAAGCTAAGCTAAGCTAACGTAAGCTAATGAGGCTAGCGTCCAGTTAAAATGTTTAACCTCGTCTTCTAACTTAGTTTGGGGCGATACCAGGAGGCAACGGGTGATAACAGCTCTTTTTTTCCACAGAGCTCAGTGTCGTAGTAGAGTGAAGGTTAAAAAAAAATATTTGTAGTTTTCATGAGTGTCAGCAAAGACGGTTTAGGGACACCTGTAGTAAAAAGCTGGTCTGATTTTTTTTTCGCGGGTTTATTCACTGCGTCACCACCAGGTGCTGCGCCGTTACCACAGCGTCACAGACCACGCCTGCTGTGAAAAAAAAAAAAAAAAAAGTCTGCATGTATGACAAATGTTACACATCTGCCTATAAACATTAGTTTAGGGAGGTGTTAATGACAATACAGCCTCTATGGATTGCCTTTACAGCTAAGGACTGTTTCTATCTCTGGATGTTTGTAATTCACTATTCTTCATATTGTAGGCTACTTTCGATTGTTTTGTTTTGTTTTGTTTTTTACTTATATGGATTTCTAAACTCAAACCGAACTAAACTTCACTACTCTCTCATTTCTGCCAACATCTTTCCTAAAATTAGAACCAGGGTATGTTTATTTTCAGGAAAATGCCTTCTTGATCATTTGTAACTTACACCGTTTAAATAAAACATTATTGATTCTATTTCCAGTCTTTGAAGACTGAATGCTATTTCTGGGAGGGAAACACTGTCTAAAACATTGGCACACATCCTCATAAAATGTAGCCTATGTTTGTAGTGTTTTTTGTTACTTAGAGCAAATAAAACATAGACAAAATAACAATATTGTGTGCAACTGTGCTTACAGCCCTGATCTTATTTATGAATCCAACCTATCCTCACCTGATGCAGCTCCTTTAGACAGGCTGCTGGATCTATTCAGCTCTGCACCAGACAATGCACTGGTTCTATCGCAAGAGAGTTGCATATAGTTTAATCAGCTTTAGGTCCCGCAGCAACTCTGAATGAATCAGCCAAAAAAAAAAAAGTTACAGATGATTTCAAAAAACTTTGGCATAACTTTAGTCTTGTTTATCCCTCTATTCTTCTCAAGTAAACCTAAAACAATAACAGCACAGGATAGAAGCTCTCGTCCTCATCTGGAGGAAGTTGCTGAAAAAGCTCGACAATAATGAGATGACAGGAACGCAGACATTTTGCTGACGCCTGTGGAACTCTCCAATCCAATTAATAATAAAATTTCGGCACATCCCTCCAGATCCCCCCCCCTCGTCTTATTATGAAACTGTTTTTGATTTATGCTCAGAGGGCATTGAGTTCCCATGAGGATGCTCAAGCAACAACCCCCCCAAAAACAAAAGGTCAAAGAAAGTTGAAAGGGCACGAGGAGCCAACCTTATTCACTCATAGATGATTTACTTCCTGTGTTTGCACATGCAGCCACGACTCCAGGGATTGAAGTAGGACAGGGTGGAAAGGTACAGTGACAACAGGGTCAGAGTGGTTGTTTATTAAAATAATAAATGGCCCTGGCTGGGTGACGAGGACCCACGTATCGGGGTTAATGATATGAGACACAGATGGAAAATCTATGTAGCCACTGCATTCATGAATGTATGAATATAGTCTATGTGTTTATGTCTCCATATAATTTAGCTTATGCATATTTCTGTGTCAGATTTCAGTGTTGGCTGGAAGTAGAATAACATTCAATTTAATTAATATTTTGGAAATTAGGTGTCACCTATTTATTGCATATTGATGCAGCATCATCAGATCATATATATACCAGTACAAATAGCTAAACTGGCATAAGTGACACTTTCCTCATCTTTATTTATGTATGCCAGTGCTGCTAAGCCATGCTGCTGTCTAATTATACATAGTTCATAAAGGAATTATGGGTTGGTTTTTAATGGTTCAGCATTGTCCCTCACTTGTAAGTCACTTTGGGTAAAAGCATGCGCTAAATGAGTAAATGTAAATGTATTGTAAATGTAAATCTACTGTATTCATTATGTCTGTTCTATATCTTAATGCATCAGACCACTTACTCTCTGGAAAGGTCATCCAGACCAAGATCATTAACTGTAGACAAGAGGACATCTTTAACAAATGGTTTATTTATTGTTCATAAAGATATTTGTTACATTATCTTTTAAATGCTTTCCAAAGTTATTCTAATTATTTCATACCGTCTTAACAGCTGGATCTGACATAAAAGATGCAGCAGAAAATCGTAAAATGCAGCTTGAAAAAGCAAAAGTTCCCTATTTGTCAGCAGTTAAAACAGATATTGTTTGGCATTATTTATCTTATATTGTCTGTAATAACATGTAAGCTAACTGCCAATACCACACTGTTAGTTTCATAGGTTGCACATACAGTTCATCAACTTAACAGTGCAAGGACAAAGGATGCAGTACATGTACGAGGTCAGTGAGTAGTGTGTCTACAGTCTACATTATGTGCGTCTATAGTAGGTACTGTATGTGCGTGTGTGTGTTTTTAGTGTACAGTCATTTCGAAGAACAGATAGAAATGGCTGAGGGGGGTTGAAACATTAGAGGTGAGGAGAGGTTATACAGCCTAGTGCGCAGTAGTTTTGAGTAATGGACAGTGAAGTGGGTTAGGTCAAAGGTTACTAACTCTGGGCAGAGTAACCTCTAACCTGTTCTCTGGCAGATTTGTGGGCTTGCAGAGCAGTAAAAAGCCCACCCTGACAGACCTTTAATACCTCCTGCCTCATGGAATCAGAGCGATGATGGATCGGGACAGTGCTGACATGGTGACTGCCATCTGGGACTGTGTGATACAGAGGCCAGTGATTGACTGGGTTTTAGTGGAAAGAGGCCTGACAGGGACTGATAGCCTGGCTATCATCATTCTGGGTCACAGCAGGGGTGGTCCGCTCTCTGTCTGGGAGGTCAGGAGGGAAGGACAGCAGAGGTGTGGGCAAAGGTATCGGAGTGTTTATAAACCCTATTTTATCAGTTTGCTGGTATCTAAAGTGGGTACTATATAAGACACATACATATCCAAGACCTCATTGTACCTTGATTATCAGCCACAGTCGATTCAATTCAAACCACAGTCACATAGTATCATTAACTGTAATATCTTCATTTTGCATCCAATTTCTGATCATGAGATCTTTGAATTGTATGAAAATGGCCCCAACATGTATTTTAATAACAGCAAAACTCCTTGGCAACAGCATCTCCACAAGCAACAACATCATTCCTCACATTAGCAGCTAATCATTGGCTGTGCACATCATATCTGAATTAACAAAACTGACAGATCCATTACAACTGTATTAGATTGTTTTAACACCCCCTCAAAAAAAGAAACAGTTAGTGTCATGATGCAATATCACCAGTTGCATCACAACACTGCCATCAATAAACTAAAACTTAGTAGTTGTGTTCTTTCTCTCAGTCTCAGTTTTCGGTCCATTTGCAACAACTCAACACGATCATGAGTGAGTGGTAACTGCAGGCTCTGTTGCTGCTGTGGGAATAAAGAAATTATGATTATTATTTCCACAGAATGTATCTGTCTGTTTGATTTGACTCTCTCTCCAGTTCTTTTCTCCCCCTTGGTCTTTTCCCACTATACTTTTCACTTTCCATCTGTATCTGCATTCCTATACCTCCTACACTTTCGCTGCTTCTTTTTCCATCTCTCTTACACCCCCACCCTGTAAAGCCTATAAATCACATGATGATAGATTGGCCCCGTTGGGAATGTCTCAACCCGAAGCTTGGAGCAAGGATAGCTCACCAGATATGGCTTCTCTTTGTTCTAAAACCACATCACGGGGGGATATTTACATGAAGGGCACGGATCCCAGTCATGGCAGAGGGGAAGAGAGGGCTGCATTAACAGAAGCAGTCCAAGGACAATAAAAGGCTGCAATAACAGATATTTTCAAGGGAACAAATTGCAGGGTATATTCGGACTGAGACCTCTGGTGAGGCTGAATACTACCATCGTCTCTATTTATATTGCAGCTTTGTGACTTCACAGAGAATGGGCCATCAAGGTAAAGTATGTGTTTGAGTTCAAGAGGCGTAACCCAGAAAGTGAAGCACGTTGCTGCGGTGTGGAACAGCCGAGCACTGGATGTTCGCTTCCTGCAGCCTGTGTCTGTGATAAGTGGTTTTTATACCACAGGCCGCAGTGCTCAAAGCATCTTTAACATTGTCATTGCTACGTTGACAAGAGTTCAGTTTAACTCGTGGTGTTTCACACGGCAAATTAGACACTTCGGTTTACTATGACCTTCATCCCAACACGCCGCCTCGTCTCATCCTCACGCCGGCGAGCACCGTGGAAAGCTGGTGAAGAACACACGCTGCGAGGGGCTCACACCATCCATCACACCTCGCAGGAAACGCCAAGGTGGCTGTCACACAATCGTAGACTCACATTTCACTTTTAATGTATTTATCGCTGTAAAGGAATGCCAAAAGCAACAAGGTCACCTCGCGTCATGACGATTTGCCAAAAGCTCCTTCTGCCATGAGTCACTCATCCCAGAATTTTAAGGCCGGCTTTCTTCGCTGTATCAGATTAAATATTTCTGCATCACAGCGAGGGTTCACAGTTATAATAGCAGGGGTTCAACAGTTTAACACAATGCCAGGTGGAGTTATCACCTTGCTGTTAATGACTGTAGACACTGTAAACTCCAGGCTATAGACAGGTGCTACTCACAGGTGCTCGTGGGGTGCAGCAGCTCTCTTTGCTAAGCTGCCAGTCTCTGTCAAAGGTGTGCCCTCTGATCTTACTGCAGAGCTCAGAAGCATCCTCAAATAAATACACAACCTCAGTCTCAGCTCACTGACAATATTTCCAAACTAAACCGTGTCGACTTTCGAAAACAGCACCAGGTGAAGGAGATGTCTGCCATTATCTGTACCAGCAGCCACGTCAGGAGGGCTGGTATTGTTGTTGCTAACATGCTAAGGCCCTCAAATAAAATGTGAATATTATATCTAATCAAAATTTAGCATGTTAGCATGTTGACCTAATTGGCTCAATTGTCTTTCCACATCCAGCCTGCTATCATGGCATGGCTGTTGTTGTCTTGTTATCCCATTGTGTGAATGAAGCATGACCATTAAAGGTCCAGTCTGTAAAATGGGGGGAGGGGGGCGCGACATAGCGTTCAGATTCCTGATTGCAGCGCTCACTCGCGTTCAACGCTCCCAGAGGACAAAAAAACTTGTTTACCACGACTGGGACGACTGGGAGTATTTCAAGAGCACGGCGCGATGAGGTGAAGATCTAAACCATTTTACGATGTCTGCTGTTTCCTCCTCCGCCTTCTTTCCTTCTGCCTTCTTCTTCGTTGGTTTATGTATGCACGAGAAACTCGTGAAGCGTGCTCTCTGGCTGGCTGGATTGTCCATTCGGGCTGCCGTACAAAGATGGCGGCGCAAGATGGTGACACTCTCTAAAGCAAGACCTTTGCTATATGTATATATAAAAGAATAATTATGAGGCTACGAAAATCAAACAAATTCCATTTTATTTATATTCATGGGTAGTAGGCTATATTCAGATTTTGCCAATAAACCTTGCCAAATATTACACACTGGACCTTTAAGATCCTGACTGAGAGAAAATCAGCAGCCCTTTTTCAAAAGTAGAAACATCATCATCGTCATCATGGCACAAAAACGGTTCAACAAACTGACTCTGACGTCAGTGCAACTACAAAACAGTCAGGAAGTGATGCTCAGAGTCTTGACAACATGCATTAGGCTTTCAACACTAAAAAGAAACGATACAGAAATAACAAACTCCCTCGCTGAATGGCCTGTAATTGCTTTTCATTATTAAGTGGTCAAAGGCAAAACCTGATTTAGCAACCTGAAGTTTCATTCTTCCTTTCCCTCCATTAGCCTCACCGGCTCATGGGAGACGATTCCCTTCAAAAAAAAAAAAAAATCTGGTGCAATAATGTACAGTGCACAGTAACAAGGAATAAGGCTTTTTAATAAACGAAAATAAGAAGAAAATCCTGCCAGGGGACAGGACCTGGAACCTTTTGTGGGCTGCCTGTTGAAAATGTCTCCATCTGTATTATACTGTGGAGTTTTTTGGGGGGTCTGCTCTAGATAAGGGTAAATAAAGCCTTTTATTGCCTTGATTCCTTCAAAGATAGACTCAGCTGTGTAATATAACCACCAGGATATCAGGGGATTGGAGACAAATAAGGAAAGGAGTGAGGTAAGAAGTATATCATATGAGGATTCTTTTTTTATTCTTCTAGTAATAAAGCATATGCATAGAATAGCTTGCAGGCAATATAAAATTATCCTAAGGCCAAAAATCACAAGAAATTAGACTTTTCCCTCCAAAGTAATGTGTTAGTTTAATTACTAATGTCAAAAGTAAAGCTCCATTTACAGTGTTTGCCTTCCTGTGACAAGATTTTACATTAAAAATACATTAAATATTATAGGCCTATGATAATACTGCATTTTATGTAGTAATAGTATCTATCCTCTGCAGGCTCTGCTGCAATTACAGATTACACATGAACTCATAACCTGCGGACATGTTGACCTATTTAGACTCGGCCTGATAATAAGGTCATATCTGACAGCAAACAGTTTCCTTTCATTACCTCCATCTGACACTTAATGTGCCTGTACACATACAGTAGCCCTGACACGTATCGATTCAGTATTAAAGCTGCTATAGTGCTCAGCCTCAGATCAATACACAAATACTTTACCAGCTCTCAGAAAATTCCCCTTCTGTAACGTCAAAGTCCTCAAGTGGTTTAAATAATTTCTGCCGGCACAGCTGAATGCTTGCCGAAAATTACTTTTTTATTTGTGTCTTATTAGAAGTTATATGATAATATGGCGGTGATTTATTTCTCAACCTGGCTTTCTTTTTCTTTTTTTGTACTTGTTCAGATTTTCTGATGCAGTGCTTTCATGCAGCAAGTGGAACGACTTGTCATTTAGGAGCAAGGTCGCCGAAAAGTCAATCTCTGCATCAATTTTACTACTTTTCTTTCCCCCCTCCACCACATCAGAGAGTGAGAGAGAGTCAGTCACCTTTACTCCTGTCAGCCCCGTCAGAAATACCAGAATCTTTACCCTGTCTCTCTGATAAGATGTGTTTTTTATTCATGTATTCAGGTTGTTATTTTGTTTTGGGTTTTTTTTTTCTTGATTTCTGGTGCTGCCCAGAATCACATTTAACAAATTCACTTTTCAACCTGAAGAGCAAATGACAACTCCAGATATGAAACCGATCCACTACGCGTGGCACATGGCAGTATTTCAAGTATTTCAGGAAATGCCCATAGGAGAAAAATAAAAAAAGAAAAGAAAAACCCACTGTGGTTGTTTAGGTCGGAGGAGTTGATGGTCTAAGTTGGAGAGTGAATGACATGTTTGTGTTTGTGAATCTTGACTTGAAACATTGTGTATTTAAATCCTAAATGTCTCTGTCTGCCTGAAGTTGATATTTAGACATCATCCAGAATGTTGTTGAGATTTTAGCTCTCGCTGTGAGACCAGTCAGAACAAGACAAGTTCAAGTTCAGTTTGTTTTTGTTGCTCATGACTTCATTGCATATCCCCATATCCACAGGGCCTCGGGGCAAGATACCCTGTCAAACAGTTAGAGCTTGATATATTTCTTATCAAGAAAGCTCCCCCACTCTAAATGTAAAAAAAAAAAAAAAAAAAAACTATTTCACATGTAACACATTCAGTCATCCACTTTGATAGCACCAGAAATAATCCTGGCGTACACACACACACTGTATCACTTTAACCTCTGTATACTGTATGTGTGTGTATATCTAGATGTATATGTTATATGTTATGTTATTATTGTCTCTATGCTCCATCCAAGCACTGATTGTAAAAGCAGCGTGGGTTGTTGTTGTTTTTTGCCAGGTGAGGAAAATTAAGAAGAAAGTTGTATTTTTTGGTTGTAATGGTGGGATGTGTTGGATACAGATGTATCTGTATCTGTATCATCTTGGAGTAGAGGACAAAATAAACACTATTGTATTGATAATCTCCTCTTGAAATGTATTAATTTCGTCATACTCCCACACAAAGAGTATACATTTTCCTGGAACCTCACTGGATTTATAGCATACATCCGGTATATTGGTATAATATTAATTTAAAGTACATGTGCGTAAGTGAATTACCGGTTTTATTATTATATTTTATCTTATTTTATTCTGTTCTTATTCTGCTCTTATTTTAGTAATAAGATTTTTATATATCTTTGATCCTTTCCAACACTTATGTATGCTTTTTCTTTACAATTCAGCAGTTTGTAACAAAGGAAATATTGGCATTGTGATTATGATTATGATTCAGTTTGACAGGGATTATGTACAATGTGTACATCAACCAGTTACACTAAATATTGTTAATTATATGCTTTTATTATCCATTATACAACAGTTAGTTCCGACCGGTCCCAACCGAGCAATTTGATTGGACAACGAGACGTTCCATAGTGCTGATATCGGCTGATATAAGCTGTGTCCCAATTCAGGGTCTGCATCCTTCGGAGGGTGGATTTGAAGGCCAATCACGTCACAGCGCTGCGCGAAGGCTGTCCCAATTCGTCCAAATTCGAAGGGTCCTCCAAATGCAGCCTCCAAATGCGTCCTCCTTTGCCCTGCATTCGGAGGATGCATCGCTACTATCCTTCGCGGCCTCCCGTATCCCAAGATGCTTTGCTGCACCGTTGTTGTTATTAGCAACCTAGCCGTTAGCTATCGAACGTAGCAGCTCTGTGCTGTAGCCACGGTAACCGGCTCTGCGGCCGGCTCGGAGGTGTGGCCGCCCGCTGCTGAGCTCTGCTCTGCTCTGGCTGCACAGGTGAGGAGCGGAGGTGTGTGTGACAACTTTTAATAAGAAAGCTATGAAAACACATTACTTGTGCTCTTTATTCTCTATTCACTTAATAGCCTGAAGCCCCCCTGGCTGCTGTTCAATGGTTTGTTTATTAGTATATTAATGATAACTGCCCTTATATTGATTCTACTTCTTGAAAAAAAAAAAAAAAAAAAAAAAAAAGGAGGAGGAGGAGGAGCGGTAGAGCCGTTACAAGCGGCACTTTTAAATGTTTAACGTCCGGCCGTTGTTTACGTTCGGCCGTTGTTTACGTTCGGATCAGGAAATGCTCTGAAGGCTAGACCGTCCCATTTACCGACCGTTGATGCAGCCGACGGAGGAGCCTCCGAAGCCATTGCCTCCGGAGACCGGGTAGGCTGGGTCCTCCGAAGGCTGCAGCCCCTGAATTGAGACATAACAGCACTGGGACTTTTTACAGACAGTATCACTCCGCTGTTCAGCTGGACAGAAGCTAAGTCAGAGCCAGGCTCCCCATACAGGAGCTGCCCCATCTCTCTGCTGCTGCTGCTGCTGCTGCTGCTGCTGCTACAGTTATAAACGGACGTGAACATTAAAACCTGGACCTGACCTGGTCCGTCTAATTGGCGATACATCTCTACTAAACCCGGCTGGGAAAAAAATCGCCGCGGGGGCAACTACGTTTTGACGGTGATGTGTTTTGATATTAGCATTAGCTGTTGTTAGCCACGTAGCTCAGCTACTTAGCTTCAACTGTGTTTATATTGATTACATAGCAGATAAACAAATGTAATACGGTGTCGATAACGTCTCTGTGTCTTCACGCTGGTCCTGTTGCTCCGGTGCTAATCAGACACGGGCTCAGAACCAGCACTGGAAGCAGCTCGGTGGAGAAGCTTGTAGCTAGTAGCAAGCTAGTATGAAATGTTTATGTGTTGCCTGGCAACAGCCTTGTCTCCCTTCCCAGTTGCGGAACTATTTCTGTTGGCGGAGCCAAATAAATGATTAAATAAACAAACAAATCATAATCTCTTGTAGTTTATTACTGTTCTAAAATGCGCTCGTAGCACTGTTGTATAAAAGCAATATCACACTCGAGGTCGTGCTGTTGTACTGTATATCAGCACGGTGTGATTATCTGCGGCACTCGGCCTGCGGCCTCGTGCCTACGACCGAATCACAGCCGTGCTGATATACAGTACAACAGCACTCCCTCTCGTGTGATATTGCTTAATTATTACGCATTTGCCATTCAAGCCCAGCCTAAATAGCCTGCTATCACTGTCACTGCACTTATTGAACAAAACCTTTCCATCTGCTTGACCTTTGCCCTCTTGATATAAGAGTGAGCAGGACGCAAACAGTTGAACCATTCATTCATTCATTCATTCATTCATTCATTCATTCATTCATTCATTCATTCAGCCTAATGATTGAATTGCAAAGCAGCAGCCCAATTAAACAATCAACATGTTTTAGGGAGGGAGGGACACATTAAAACAGTATCATCATATGCTGCATTGAGACTTATTGATTGGAGAATATATTTGCAGATGGCCGTGTGATGCTGCATATGGCTCCATCACTCTCTTGAAGCAACAAACAACTTTTCTTTTTTATTCTCAGTGTGTCCTGCCCACAATGCATGCATTATCAGTCATTTGTCACAGTGTCGGCTACAATCATTTTATATGATTCAAGACCATGTTACCATCAAAATAGACAGGGATACGCAATATGCTTCCAAATGGATTTTGTTGTAGTATTAATTTATATTGCTGAGGCAGAAAGATGAACAGTCTCAGAGCAGGAGGCACCTGAGACTCCACACTAACCTTAGTCAATTTAAATCACATCACTGTTATACACAACCTGTCTTTCCCAAAAGCTAAATTGAAATGAAAAAGAAAAATTGCCTTCTTCACTTTTTTTCCTCTCCCCAACGATGTTTTGATTCTTTTGGGCTTTGCAGTGAGGAGGATATCAAACCTGTTGTACATGTAGCAGACCATGTCAACTGTCGTTTCTTGTGAGAAAAGAGGTGTTTCAGCAGGATACTGGCAATAATCTGTGTTAAACCTGCTGAGCTGCTGAATTACTGTAGCTCTTGGCAGGTGCAGCCACGCTGTAGTCCTGCTCAGTCAGTTTGAACGAGCTCTGACTTGCTGTGATCACCGTGAAACTTAAAATTAGCGCAATTTGCACTCAGACTTGCCAAAGGAACGCTGATTCTGTGGTAATGTCAAGAGAAAAATCGATCATGATGCAAATAATAAACATATTTTCACTGCTCTGGAGTCTCCATTGTTCCTAAGGAGCTTTATGGGGGGGAAATCATTTGAGAAAATACAAACAAGAACCATAAAGATGACAACAATGTCATGTCTGTGATGTGTTCAAGTGTTGGCTTGAAGCTGCTCTGAAATGTATTTATTGAATATTTCCTATTATGTGCACCATCAGCAGTGGCCGTCCTTCTCGGAGGCCGCACAGAAGAAAATACTGAAATTAATGCACCCAGCTCACCACCACACCGCTAATGTAATCTACACTCATTATGCAGGAGAGAAGAGGGAAGAAATCAGCAACTCAGCAACTTAACAGTCATGATGTGTTTTCCAGGAGTCTTTAATGTTACGCGTTGTTTCCAGGAGAGCAGGCAGAAGAGGAAGAAGAGGGCACCTGGCCGGGTTAGAGTTTTTTAAGCGGCTGACCAGACAAACGTGGGGGTCTGGAGGTCGACAGCTCTGTGATGCATGACAGAGGAGCAGGGTTTCTGCTAACAACACACCGGTGATACTTACAGCGAGGTCAGCGTTTTACTCACTTGGCTCTGCTCGCACTCCTGCGCTCTGGATTTCTGATTCAAGACCACAGAGACGCATCAGCAGACTGATGGGCCGGCATGGGCATGTGTGTGTGTGTATGTGTGTGTGTGTGTGTGTGTGTGTGTGTGTGTGTGTGTGCTGTTATACTATGCCCATATGGCTCGTTGTATATTTGCTGGTCTATTGTGCAGAGGCAGAGCAGGGAATTTTGTCACGGTTTCACCAACTTCTAAGGTGCAGACAGAAGCGTGAAAAGGTAAAAACCCAACAACACCTGGAGTGTAACGGATAACTTTAAAGGGATAGTTCAACATTTTGGCAAATTGGCCCATTGCCATAATCCCTATAGTCATAGCAGTAGGTTCGTTACCTTTATTTGTCGGTGTAAGCTATTTTTAGAACGGAGGAGCGGAGCGGCAGGCTGTTCAGAGCTACACTATGGAGGCTAATGGAATTTCTTGGTTTCCCTCATCAAACTCATCAAATACAAAATCCCAAAACTCCAAAACGCTTTCGTGGACAAGTTGTGAGCTGCAC
The DNA here is from genome assembly GCF_905171665.1 of Trachurus trachurus. Taxonomy (NCBI): domain Eukaryota; kingdom Metazoa; phylum Chordata; class Actinopteri; order Carangiformes; family Carangidae; genus Trachurus; species Trachurus trachurus. The sequence goes on along the minus strand of NC_139904.1, from coordinate 12,596,760 downwards.
AATCACCACGCTATGAGATAATAATAGAACGTTACAAGACAGAGTTGTTTTAGAGGTAAATTCATGCAAAACCGCTGATGCGCGTTGCGTTCAGGGACAGTTTTTCAGCAAGCAGACTCAGTATAAGCAGTATTTACCTCGAAAACGGCTCCGTTTCGTAACGTTCCATTATTATCTCATAGCGTGGTGATTGTGCAGGTTACAACTTGTCCACGAAAGCGTTTTGGAGTTTTGGGATTTTGTATTTGATGAGTTTGATGAGGGAAACCAAGAAATTCCATTAGCCTCCATAGTGTAGCTCTGAACAGCCTGCCGCTCCGCTCCTCCGTTCTAAAAATAGCTTACACCGACAAATAAAGGTAACGAACCTACTGCTATGACTATAGCGATTATGGCAATGGGCCAATTTGCCAAAATGTTGAACTATCCCTTTAATGGCAGACCCAGTGCCGTTTGGAGTTTATACATTGTAGTGAACATTTATGAAGCCAGATAACACCAACCCATCTGTGTGGGTGCTCCACGGGAACATGACTGATTAACATTTTTTGTTTGTTTTTGCTTAATACATATTCAGTTTGAATGTGTAATGTGTTTTATGTTGATGCTGATGAAAGCTACAAGTCGAAACACATAGCTGTTTTTGTGCATTTATGCAAGGTAACTCCAGCACTCCGAGTAGACGTAAGTGTGTACAGCTACAGTGTATACAGTACTTTCTCAGAGACAAGTTGAAATCAAATAACAGAAGATACTGGAGATTCTTTTACAACCAAGGTTTTGTGCTGGCAGAGTTGTGCCCATTTCTGCATTTTTTTTTTTTTTTTTTTTTATGAATAAAATGGATTGGTCCCATTCAAACTAAACTAAACTAATTAACACGACACAATTAACACTAAAATCTGATTTCACTGCATGATGTGCATGATATTTAGTAGGAAGATGGGTATTTTTGCAGTGCAGAGAAGTGCATGCTGTTTATTAAAATTTCTCCTGGCATTCCTCCATTCTGTCTCCTTTTCTTTCTCTCTCAGTAAAAAGACAACCGTCGAGCGGGAGATACTGGATCAATAAGTGCACTATGTTGAGTCGAAAACTCCCAAAGTTAAAAAGTCAAACATCTCCTCCCTTCATGGGCAGAGATTTATTGACAGATGACTTGTACCATAAAACTACTTCTAAAGAACTGTTAAAGAAGTTTTCAAAGTTGCCTGATCCAGTCCTTGAGCAGCAGCACAACTCTTTTCTCTGCAGTGTGACCGTTTAATGAAAAGACTCTGATGTTCCCTGGTGACTCAGTCTAGTGCTACAAACACCATGTAGCCTCAATTACATGGAATTAGAGGCTGGATTATGTGGTGCTTTATTATCACTCACTGCTTAATGTGCTCTATCTCTCTCTTTCGCATATGGTAATGCAATATAATATAATATAATATACAGTAAATCTATCTATCTATCTATCTATCTATCTATCTATCTATCCATCCATCCATCCATCCATCCATCCATCCATCCATCCATCCATCCATCCATCCATCCATCCATCCATCCATCCATCCATCCATCCATCCATCCATCCATCCATCCATCCATCCATCCATCCATCCATCCATCCATCCGGGGTCTGGCTGATATAAGGCAGCCCCATATATGTGTATTTTTTTTTTAAATATATTTTTGGGGCTTTTTTCATTCATTCATTTTCATTTCAACACACAGCAAAGGGCCACTTGATGCGGGACTTGAACCGGGGCCGGCCGTAGCGAGGACCGCAGCCTCCACACATAGGGTGCCCGGCCCGCTCAACCCACTGCACCACTCTGTGCCCCAAAGTAGCCATATTTATTTTGATTTCAGGCAGCTCTTCTGCTGTAATATATCATGTTTTCCAGTTTGGCCCTTGGATCATTACAAGGGGAATAATGGTAATTATAGAAACAACATGAAAATATCATGGTAGCTCCGTGGGCCACACTAAAATGGATGGAATAAACTTCCAATTCAAATTCGTGGGGCAGATACTCTTTCTATTTTTAAAAATCGACTTAAAACATGCCTTTTTAATAGAGCATATAACTAGGGATCTGACTATGGTATCTTTTATCTTTTTATTTTTATTTTTTTCCTCAAATTGATTTGTTTTTAACTTGGCTTAATTTTATTGATTGTTTTGTTTTATCACTGCTACTGTTTTATTGTCACTGTGTATTTTTACTGCCTGATTGTTGATTGATATTGTTTTTAATTGTTTGATTTGTTTAAAGCACCTTGAGATGCATTTCATGTATGAAAGGTGCTATATAAATAAAATTATTATTATTATTATTAAAATCATGTGCACAGGCAGTGAACTGCAAAGCCAATATTAGCCGTTGCTTAGTCCCATGTGTTTCTATGTGAGCTTCTACATGTCATAGATTTGAATCATGGGATGTTGTGCAGAGTGCTGAGACAGCAGGATTACCTACCTGCCGCCGCCACTGCTGCTGCTGCTGTGGGTTTAAACAGTTTAACAGAGAGTCTGCTAACAATAGCTACACTCCCCTGCTTTGTATAACCTGACACAAACAGAGTTACTGTGCAGGAGTTTTCAGTGACTCAGGAGGTAACACAATCATCTGGTAGAAATCAGTACTAATGGTTAAACTCCACTTTGGGGCTCCTACACTTTACAATGCCAAGGCGCTCTGGATAGCATTAGCATTGGGCCAGGGATCAGCGGCATGTAAAAAAAAAAAACAGGCTGACACTAATTTATAATGACGATGGTGATGAATGATGAAGAAAAATTAACATGAGGTTTCATTATATGAAATTATATATAATTAGGTATTTTCCCCCCATATCCACCCTTTAATTTACAGAGGATGCCCTAGTGTCTCCTAGTAGGGACCCATTTTGAATACCACTGTCAGGAAGAAGCTGGTTAGTCCATCTTCATAATTTCAAGAGAGATACAAAGCTAACATAGCAGCCCAATGTTGTTGGTAAATGTTGATCTTAAGTTTAAAAGCCTTACTTTGAATTAATATCCAACATTTGCTCCATATAATCTCACTTCTGATGAAAAGAAGAGCAAATGTTTAAAAGCAGAAAAACTGAAAAACAAAAGTAAAGAATTAAATAATAGAAAGAAAGACTCACTATCGATTCCAGTGGTAAAATTGTATATGTGTGTGTGTTTGTGTGTTTGTTAGAAGTTCCCATTGTGCTCGAGCTCCTGATGCAAAGCTCTCTAATCGTATCAGTCGCCACTGCATCTAATAAAAAGAGGCTGGAAATGAAGACGAATTGATCCTCCAACTTATTTTATCATGTGGGTCTGCTGCTCTAAGTCCAAGAGAGACAGGTGTTTCTCAAATGATCCAAGACCCGCTGTGTGTGTGTGTGGCTGTGTGTGGCTGTGTGTGTGTGTGTTCACTGTCACACACCACCAGTAGCCTATAATCACCACTAACTTCATCACTGCATTGTTTTGTGTCCAGAATCACAACTGCACACCTGGACAGGAGATACCGCCACATCATGTTTGGATGGAAATACAGTGTGTGTGTGTGTGTGTGTGTGTGTGTGTGTGTGTGTGTGTGTGTGTGTGTGTGTGTGTGTGTGTGTGTGTGTGTGTGTGTGTGTGTGTGTGTGTGTGTGTGTGTGTGTGTGTGTGTGTGAAAGAGAGAGCGAGAGAGAGAAAGAAAGAGGAAGGGGGATTCATTGGAGGTGACTATCTTGATAGCAGGTAGTATTAAAAGCAGGTGTGTTTGGAGAGCGTTGTATATTACAGCATCTGGGTCGTATAGGTGAGACATATGGGTTGTAAGCATGTCCCATAAAAGAAGACATAAGGGACCAGTTGCAGGAACACGACACAGCGACGAGCAGCGGTGTGAAGGTCTGGGAGGAGGCAGCAACACTTTGAGAAAATGTTAACTTTTAGATACGACATGAAATAATTACACAAATTAAATGTGTGAATATTCCTGCACTAAAGCGCACAGCAATCCATCCAATAATTGTGACAATACAGATCCAGTATTGAAAAGTTTGGATGCACTTTCCATCATACACTTGAATGGGGAAGTGTGTCCTGACGACTGACTCATTCGTCTAGAAAAGTGAACAAGCCAAAGAACATGCACTTAACCGAACGTCGCACACTGATATGACTCAACCCTCTCTTAGAAATAGTCCAACGTCCTATAAATGCGATAATTTCAAGAGCTTTCAAAGTCGCCCACTCATCAATCATCTGCTCTGATCGTTTCAACACTGCCTCACTCACTCACTCACTATGATGAACTTTAAGCCCCGGTCATCCAGTTTAAAGGACATCCACCCGTCCAGCTGCCATCCACACTGTCTCTGCTGTCACCATCATCATAGCAGCAGCAGCAGCAGCACGTTACATGTCATCACTGCCCTGCGATAACCTTGATTACACAGATTCATGACTTATCTCAGATGCTGCGGACTGTGTGCGAGCTGTTTAATTTTAATTGGCGGACGTTATGCTCCTCTACTATGATTAACAATTCGTCTAATTGGAAACGAGGGAATTTCCATTTGCTTTCCCCTTCCCCTCCCCCCGACATCCCTTGTAATCCCACATACTATTTTTAGCGTACGAGTCATAATAATATCAAATTAATGAGATGATAAGATAAGATCATGCTCAAAATACAGCCTGTACAAGGTGAACAGCTAAGGCATCTGAACTTTAAGTGGGATTTACTGTTGGAGGACAGAAATGGACCCTTTGTCTCCTTCCCAGTCTCCTAATGAATTGGTTTTAGTCTGTTTTGGAGCAAATTATCCTTCCCTCTCCTCCTAATTTTCCAATTTGCTGTGTCATTTATACCTAATTGAGGACCGCAGTGGGCTGTATTACTCTCACAAATAGGGTGATATAGTTTATTGAAGGTCTGCTTTATACAGAGGGGCTGGTAAACCAAACATCAATTGTAGCCCATACAGAAGATGGGGATTTTTCCTGGAGGCTGGGGAGCATTGCAAAGAGGCTTTAATTATTTCTCAAAGGCAATCCTGGCCATTACTCCGGCGCTCATTTTATGGTCACTTTCCTTTTCTTTCTTTGATGGAGCTAATGAATGGGGTGAGAATTCACTTTATTTTATCCCTGCTCTGTCGCCCTTACTGGTTTTCTGTATCTCATATTTGTCTAACCAAATAAGAAAAGCTTGTTTTCAACCTGCCCAGGCCAGGTCCAGCATAGAAATGAATTAAACAATAACAAAAAAAAAAGAAAACACAGAGCCCAGGTTAGTGCCTCCACCATTAATGCTTTCCACATTGAAACTACTGGGTATGCACTCTGTGGTCTCTCCTGTTAGCAAAGTACAAGTTGTCGCCCTTGAGTCTGAAACTGTTCATAGCAAGAAAATGGCTAGCAAAATGAAGTTGTATTCGTTTATTGGGCCAGACTTTGAAAGATTCAGCTTCAATGTCAAAGCAACTTTTTTTTTTTAAAACACAGGGATGAGCTGTTAAAATCCTTATTTGACCGGCAACCCAGGATGGAGGCCACAGAAATACATGAGAAGGGAAATTAAAAGGCTCAATCAACTTGAAATATTTCCTCAGTGGGGCCATAATCTTTCATTCACCTACAGCATTTCTTGAACCATCCATCCATTAGCTATACTGCTTTTTCGCGTGCCGGGTCGCTGGGGGGACTGGGGCTGATCCCAGCTGACATTAGGCCCCTGACATATTGAGACAAACAACCTCACACACTCACATTCACATCTATGGGCACTTAAGAGTCGACATTAACCTCATGTGCATGTCTGGGGACCGTGGAAGGAAGCTGGAGAATAAACCCTTAAAGCTTTTTGCTGAGGCGATAGTGGTAACCAGTACAACAGTGTTATGTCCAGTAAAATACAAATTATGTAAAAGATATCAATCCTCAAAACAAAACAACTCAAGGGAAGGACAAAAAGCTTTAAAGTGAGGGTATGGTTTCTTGTTGTTCACCAGCAGACAGGTCACTTTTCCTTCTTGTTTCACAGTCCAGTGCAGCAGCAGACAAAAAAAATGACATGAAACTAAAACTGTTTGATCTTTTACTTTTCAACTGCTGTCACTTCTTACATATACGCTAGACTGGTTGATGCTTCCACTGTTTACATTGCACACACCTCAGCCTTTTCTGCCGCTCATTTCACTGCAGTTGAAAGCCAATGGCAGCTTTTTCACGGTCATGACAGTTTAGCTGCTTTCAGCTTTTACTCCAACTTCTTCAAATACTTTCAGTGAGTCCATTCAAACCAGGCATTCTACTTTAAAGCACCAGCAGACATTTCAGAAGTATGGTGAGCTCAACATACTGCAATTTAGGAAAGCATGCGCAAAGACAAATTCTGTAAATTCAGAAAACACCTTCATCCAAACTTGCAGGGACAAAAAAAGGCTAATACTTCGACTAATTCTAAGATAATTTTACATATCTGCAATAATATGTCATGGATTGAACTTTAGTGCCTCAGAATGGTCTGTCACTTTTTTGTGTCCCCAGAAACACTTTTATTGTGATGTGAGGTTTTGCAGCTCATGCTGAAGTTGAGTTTTATGAAGTTTTCTTCTGAATTTGTGTCTTTGCATTAGGGATGCATGGTATCTCTTTTTTTTCCCCCACCGATAACTTCCTGCTATCGTAACTGATACTTATAGTGATGTCCGATAACATTTTTAATAGTTTGTATAGGCTACACACCTGAGGTTAAGAAAGCCTAAGACATTGTGAGTAAAAAATTATTTATATTATAAATCATAGCTCTGCCTCTGACTTAACCAAATAATTTAACCGACATCAATCACAACAAAAACAATCTTTCTGTCTATTTTGGTCGATAATTATGCTGATAATTATCAGCCAATATTGGGCATTAATTACCTGTACTGATAGTTATCGTGTATTCCTAATGTGTTTTCTTAAGCTGCAGTATGAGCCCTCAGGGCCACCATGCAGCTGCTATTAGCTCTTAACTTAAGGTCAACTACAGATCTGACCTCATTTCAGCTGCTTTCTAGAGAAACTGTAGCTTTTTCTTTCAGGCCATTTGATTTTCCTGTGAGGAAATCCTCGTCTGTTCTGGTCAAAGTTCAAGTCTTTTCATGGTTATGTTTCTTGAATCACACTTAAGGTTGAATCCAAACTCCAACACACCTGGATCTAGGACATTTAAGACGTGCAGACCGACATTATATCATGTCAATTCAGAGCTGACGGGGAGCTTCTCGAGCAAAAGTTTGTCTCAATGGCATTAACCTCCTGCCTCTCCTCGGAGCTGCCCGTTATTTTCAGGGCCTATTTTCCATAGGAATTTTTTTTCTTTTTTTTTTTGTCAGCAGCAGATGTTCCTCTCCACCCCACCCATCGTCAGGGGTGTCTGAGCGACAGAGGGGCTGCCCATCAAAATGCCATCAGGACCCTGCTGGCCACCAGATGAACACATGCCCAGAATGCATCATGTATGGGAGGGGCAGTTCAGTCCCACTTACCCTCTCCTCCCCTCTGCTACTTCTCTTTACCATCACTTTGCGTCCTGGTAGCTCTCCATCACACACGCAGACAGAACAAAGCATTCAGTGGCACTTTTTTTGGTGGGTGGGGGGATCGGGGGTTTGTGCTGACAAACCAACTTAGCAAAAGATGGGTCTCGACCCCTGGCTGACTCGGTATGAATTGAGTGAGAGACAGTGGCAGACGGAGGTGTGGGCCCATGAATAAATCGATTAGTGGAGCACTTGACGGATGAGATTTTTAGGAGGCCTCGACGCACCAGAGAATTAATTTCGCTAGGAGAACATGCCTCTGCCAGGTTCATTCGTCTTGGCAGGAAATTTGGCAGTTTCCCCAGGTCTGGGGGCTCAATTAACCAACGGCTCCAGCAGTTCGGGGAGGGAACGGGGCTTTTGTTGAGGAATACTCCACATTCGCGTGTCAGACACATGTGTTAATGATAACAAAAATTTTGGGAATACAAAATGAGAGAGCGAGAGAATGCGAAGGAGGGTGAGGTGAGGTTGTGCTGAGGTGGGGTGAGGGGCTTGGAGATGGGATGGGGAACAAAGGACAGACAAAGAAATCATTCATGGAGCCCCTGAGGCAACTGGGAGCATTGATTGATTTGTTTGGCACGCTGAAATTATTATTATGAAAATTATATATTACTGCCAAATAATCACATTTAACCAACAATTGGCTGGTTACATGCGCAGAAAACACTGAGCCTGTGTTTTAGAGTATCTGTCAAAATGTGATGCACCAGCTAGTTGTCTGAAATTTGGCAGTGAGCTCATCATAGCATAGAGCAGGGGTGTCAAACAGCCCTCAGGTTGATTGCACCTATTTTTATCAAGAAATTTCAGGTTGTTCATAATAGGTTTTGTAAAAGGAAAGGATAGTTCATTAACAATAAACATCTTAAAGGAATTGTTCACCAAAAAATTAAATTCAGTCATTATTGACTCACCCTCATGCTGATGAATACTCCAGAGTAGTTTTTTATTCCTCAAAGTGCATCTGGAGACCCGGGAGGGGGGTTCGTAGTCCAACGAAATCCTTATATGAGAGTCAAAAAAGGTCCATAAAACTACACAAAAATCTCTCACATTCGAGCTTCGAGAACGTGAGAGCACACCCCAGGCAAATTCAATACAAGACTGTTTATAAAAATGTCCTGAGTGACGTTGTTTCGAGTAAACTCTGGACTATATCCCTTCAGGACACTTGGATGGCAGCGGACGAGCAGTGTGGAGGAATATTACAAGGTTTTTGTGTAGTTTTATAGACCTTTTTGTGTCGGGCGCTATTGACTCTCATATAAGGATTTCGTTGGACTACGAACCCCCTCCAGATGCACTTTGAGGAATAAAAACCTATTCCGGAGTATTCATCAGCATGAGGGTGCGTCAGTCATGAGTTAATTTCAATTTTTGGTGAACTATTCCTTTAATAATGTACTAAAACAAGGGGGAAAATTCAAAGTTCATTTTATTTACAGGTTACATGCTTTTCCGGCCAACTTGAGATCAAATTGCGCTGTTTGTGGCCCCTGAACTAAAATGAGTTTGACACCACTGGCATGGAGCATCCAGGACCAATGCAAAATAACAGTGCAAAGAAAGTATATAGCTAAAGGGTGCACACAATAACATTGATATAGAGTTGGTCTGGTGAGTGACAAAGCATATCTGTGCTGTGTCTCCCTCCCACTATCTCAGGCTCCAGTCCCTCATCCTCAACATCTCAGCGGATGATTTATGTAGCAGTGTTGCTCTGTGACCTCAAAATCCGCCCCATCCATACCGCACCTGTCACTGCGCCACTGCCTGCGTGCTTACTGAAAACCAAGCCATCCGTGCAAAATGGCAATTTTCCACCCACCTAGAGAATAAAAAAAAAAAATCGGATGCAATCCATTCAGAGCTGAAAACTAGGAAAATTCTCTGATATGTAGAGCAGGTGTGCGAGGGCTCGGTGCTCTGCTAACGAGGGAGCTGAACCGCACGCACCACTGACCACAACATCTGTCGTTTGTAGGGAAGAGGAGTTTGGTTTTATACCTCTGCAACACAGTTTGCACAGCAAGAGACAACGGATGATGAAGCACTGAAGATGGATGCAGATGGAAGGTACCAAGGCCCGGTTTCAGCTGGGGGCACAGAGTTCCCATCGCTGTGGCTTGGTAGCATATGATGCATGATGAGGATCCGGCGGGAGCTGCAAAGAGCGGCGCTTGTCTGTCTGGGCCCAAGGTGAAGCCCCGGCCTGACCCGGCTCTCCATCCCAGGTGGAAACCCCTAACGAGCTCATCAGACCTAACGAAGCTTAACAAGCTTCTAATTGGCAGCGTTATGATGTCCCCGAAGGTCAGAGAGCAGGTTCCCGTGCCAGGATAGGAGTGGAGAGGAGAGGAGAGGGGGGAAAGAGGCTGCTGCCACTTCCTGCCAACAGCTGCGTCACGTGGCTCGCTAATGTCCCTCTGTGTAAACAAAGTCGTGAAAGGACAAGAGGAAGTTCTGACATAAGCAAAAAGCCAGAGTTTGGTCACCTAGAGCGCAAAATGACACACACGGGAGAAAAGTGGGACAGCTCTAACTTTCTGGATCATACAATACAATTCAATCACAGGCAGTACATTACAATATTCTAGCACAACTCCATGTAGATGAGGTGTTTTTCTCCATTTGCAGTGGTCTTGTCTTTGATTCTTGGCCTGAATGATTTTCTTGTAAACTAATACTTAGCAGCAGTGACTGAACTAAACTTCCTGTAGTGAAATGCTGCCACCTAGTGGTCACAATGCACAAATACAGCTTGGTGAAGCTTGGGCTGTCATACAATAATAACCTGACTCGCCCACACCTTTATTGAACCAACAGGTTGTAACGCCCAAAACAAAAACTGATCACTCAGATTTCGAGGTGTTGTCAAAATGCTTTATCAGACATTAAGAGAAAGGTATGTACATGAAGTGAGCATTTGCACAAATAATGCGAATGCAAGATGATTCATAAAAACATGGAGGATCTTTGAGCTCAACAGAAACAAAATGCAACATAAAAAAAGAGAGTGTATTTACAAAAGAATCAAAGAATATACAGTAAATCATATTTGTAAAGTAGAAGAAGAGGAAGAAGAAATCGATCAGTTTGAAAAAACCTTAAAAGATTTCCAAAGGATGAACTAAAATCTTGGCTGTTACAAATCCGACTGGCCAAAAGGGACGGAAGACTTGAACAGCACTAAAATAAGACAGACCTAAATTCCTCCAGGATTTTAGCCAAACAGGGTTTTCCCTTGTTCTAAGGAGGGGTCATAGGTGCTATTGTGAAATGAGGGTGGGAGGTGAAAGGAAAACACCAGTAGTTCCAGCAGGTTAAAAGCCGATCAACTTTGAAAAACACACTATAAAAACAGGAAGAAAAAAAACCCAACAACATTAAGGCAACAAACACCGTGAAAGACTGCAGTTGCACTTGTTCTCTCTCCATGTAAAAAGAATATCTGATGTTAAATAGAAGTATAAAAGATAACCCCTGCTTCTTCTAAACTAATTTCCAGAAAAAACAAAAAAACACAACATATAGTATGTGTTGTATCCTCTCAGAGCAGTAGACAGGTGGGTCACTGTGTTTTTCCACACAGTGTTGTGAGCCGATTCTGTAAAAGAAAGAAAAAAGACATAGATGTGAAATGCAAATAAACTCCGCAAATAAACACTTTGACTCTACAGAGATGTCCTACAGAAGTGATCAATACTCTATCAACTGTACCTGCAGCTGCCGAATGCTTCTCAGGGCGGTGTCATCCAGCAGTGACAGGTCCACCGAGTCCATCTGACTGGCCAACAGCTGGATGCTCTGATTGACATAACATCACAAAACATTGAAATTCAGTCACGTCTCCACAGACAGATCTTGCAATCATAATTCAGAGTTAAATGCAAAGTTAACTGTTTTGTATTCTCTCTCACATACATTTACTACTTGTAACATTGTCCTGCAGGATCCACAGTTACTCACCTCTCCGTTGCCGATGGGCACGTTGATGACGATGTCCTCGTCTCCTGCTGCGATGGGAGAGCCGTTGACTGAGATGCTGTAGACCCTCTCTTTGTGGCGGGGAACTCTCACAGCAGGGGTCTTGGGGAGCCTGAGGGGAAGAGGGGCCGTGGTGAGAAACAGAAATCCTTCACCGTGGGTTATGTTTTTGATATTTGAGGGGGAAACACAAGCTCCAGGAGAGCAGCCGCTTAACAGAGATTGAACTAGGACAAGTCTCTAGTGCCCATTTTCATGTATATATAAAAATCATAGGCGATTGGATCCATTTGCGGATCTATTAACGGAGCTAGAGCTTTAAAGACCAACCTGTATTTTAATACAACTGTTTGCCCATCGGGTTCTGTGAAAACATGCTGCTCGTATGTAATGTCGGTCTTGTATTGAAGCCCCGAAATGCGAAATTGTCCCGAAACAAATTAAATAAGTCTGTTTTTCAAGCTTCTTTGTAGCGGAAGCTCTTCTTCCCGGTTCGTCAAATTTGGACGAACCAAGGTCTGTCCTCTTCCCAGTTCGTCCAAATTTGGAGAGGAGCTTCGAGAAGCTTCCGCTACAAAACAAGCTTGAAATATAGACTTATTTAATTTTTTTCGGGACAATTTCGCATTTCGGGGCTTCAATACAAGACGGACATTACATACGAGCAGCATGGAGGTATTTGGATGTTTTTTGGTGTGTCTTTTTGTTACGAAGACAGTTGGTATCCATTTGCAACCGTTATATGGACATGCACTGCTACGCCGAGACCCCCTGTAACTCAGAGAAGCCACGGATAACTCTAATTTCAATTTTGGGTGAACTATCCCTTTAAATAAGTACTAAGAACTAGTAAATATAATGTGTTGCAGTGTAGATGCTTCACCTGGGGTCAAAGCGTGGGGTAATGAGGGGAGTGGGTCCCATCATCAGAGAAGAATCCAGCATGCTCCTGGCAGGCGTCACCAAAGGCTTCCTGGTCGACCTGAACCCAGACAGACGTGTTAGTTTCACATGACTGAGCCGCTTCACCTCAGAGAGGAGTTTTAAAAAAGCAAATAAATACAGAAAAGTGTCAAACCGTCTGATGGAGGTGTTCTGCTTGCTGACTGACAGCGCCTTTGCTCTTTTCGATGTAGTTGGAGGCTTTCTTGTAGCTTTCCCCTGAATTAAGAACGAGTATTTACATAACATAAAGAGGCTGCAAGTGAATAACATTTCACACATTCATGATCAACGAGGCTCTGTTACATTCAGCTGTGTTTTTGTTTTCTCACTGGGACTGAATGAAAATGATCCACTACCTTTCTTGTGGTGCTTGGGGTGTTTTCATCCTCTGAGCTGGATTTGGATCCTTTTTTCTTTGACGCTGCAGGTTGAAGGCAGAATGAAATGAACCGATTTTTAGAATTGGTTAATTGTCCAATCAGGACAAATTAGCAGCATTAATAGTACTTAGGTTTCAACATACGTTTCTTGACTGCTTTCATAAGGACGGCGTGGTCCTCAGCCACGACGCTCTCAACAATAGCAGCTTCCTCTTCTCTCTGTTAATAGACACAAATCAGAAACTAAATGAGGCTTTAACACAGCACATGGTGCACCCACACAAGCCAAAGACAATCTGAAATTGTGACACTGTGACTCATTTGGCATAGAATGAAATACGAAGTTCATTGACTCACCTTTGCATCATCCACCGCCGGTGACTTTGGCTTCTCAGACTCTACAGAGGGAGAGACGGATGCTTTTCATTTAATGATGACTAAAAGGGGCCATTTGTAAGTTTTCTATTCTGCCGCACAGGATTTTTGTTTTTTTTGCCAGGAGTAGGTGGTAATGACTGTGGCTTGGCAGGAATATCAGCCACTGTGGTCTTTTAAACACAGGAGGTTGTAATACACCCTCCTACCACCCCACTGATTAATAAGATGAACAGGGAACAGAAGAACATTTTACCACCATGATGAATGCCATTTAATAACTAGTTCATAGTCATACCTGTCAAAGTCTGAAAGACATCAATGAAAACAATAAGTCCTGATATAATATGCAAATATCTAAAATGAATATGGATGTGAATTTATAAAATAGTAAATAATTCATTTCAGATCTACTTTTGACTTTTACAAGTCACATACAAAACCAGTTTATACTAAAGTAACTCCCAACGGCAGACTAAAAAGGACATTTAAGACTTTGAACTTTAATTGAGGAAAGTGAAATTCAGGATTTTAAATACTTAGATATACAAAAGACATCATATGGGGCAGTTATTGTGATTTTAGTGTGAGTGTTCATTTTTGCTTAAAGCAGAAGTGAGTGATCCGGTCGTTTTCGCTAATGCTGCGTTCCAGGCAGGCTTTTGAAATCGTAAATTACAGCTTCAAGTCACAACTTACGACTTTGTAGCGTTCCAGGCAACCCACTCGTGTTTTTCCGACCTGTTTTACCGGTGAAAGTCACTATAACGGCCACTCGTAACTTCCGACCGGTGAACTCGTACCAGATCGAACTGGTACCACTTCACGGTTGGAAAAATACGAGTTTCCTTGAACGCACCATAACAGTCCTCGTCGCTACGTCACCACATTCACGGCGTTCCTTGGCTGCACACACAGCCCTGCATGCCGTTCTCTCTCCTCATTGGATAAAAACTGTAGGATACGATAAATGTTTTCTCTTCGGCTCAGAGCAGAGCAGAGGGACTGAGAGACCCGTGTTTCAGTCCAAACACTCTATGTAAGTGATTGCTGTCGGAAGATATAACTATTTAAGACTTATATTAACACAAATATATCACTCACTTCTGCTTTAATTTTCCCTTAAAAAATAAAGAACTAATGTTATTTTGGTTGGGTCTTGTACCAAACAAACATGTTCCTTTTCATCTTGAGAATATGATTTGTTGTCTAAATGACCTGGGTGTCTCAATGGCAACACAACAGTGACAAGTTGACAACACACTACAAAGGGCTGAAAATGCACAAACTTGTGGCAAGTGTTTACCTTTATCACAAAAAAGGAAAACTGCAGCTCCTGTGGTTTGGTAATCGCACTTGGCCAAATTGTTCAGCCTTACTTTAGATAGAATTTATGAAACTCACTCAGATCACATTTGGGCTATGAGAGAAAGAAGAGCTGCAGTCATGTGTCTTAACCTAGAAAAACACGATAAATGCCAAAGATGTCCCTGAGGCGTAACTGGCTTGAGTCCTACAACAATCGTTGGCAGAATCAGGGAGGTGTGGGTTTCAGAGGGTCAGTATCAACTTACTGCAATGCTCTAACCAGGGCATCAGCCTGACAGCCTTGGGGAGCTTGATCAGAGCCATGTTGTAGCTGTTGTCCACATCTTTCAGCAGCTGGTTGATCTTTTCTTTCAGCTGCCCAACTCTGGTTTTCACTGTAAAAACAAAGTAATAATGCAGTGTTAGCGATTAAACTGATTAATATCCAGATAAGCTCTACACTGACAGGATTTTAGCCTAACGGGGTTTCCCTTGTTTTTAGGAGAGGTCATAGGTGATATTGTGAAATGAGATTGGGAGATGACAGGAAAACACCAGTAGTTACAGCAGGTTAAAAACCAATCAAAAAAACACACTATAAAAACAGGAAAAAAAACAACACACACTGTGACACTGTGAAAGACTGTAGTTGCACTTGTTCCCTCTCTATTTAAAACGAATATCTGATAGAATAAGAATAGCATAAACAATAACCCCTGCTTCTTCTAAACTAATTTCAGGGGGGGAAAAAATCCTCGATACTTTTTGTATCCTCTCTCAGAGCAGTAGACAGATAGGTCAGATACACTGACAAACTACAATACCCCATACATCATAATGCATCGACATTAGACAAGGCAAGGCAGTCTTATGTGTATAGCCCGTTTTTATTAACACTTTGCCTCAAAGGACTTTACACAGCATGATGACAACATCCTCTGTCCTTAGACCCTCACATCGACTGAGGAAAAACTCCCAAGAAAACCCCGAGGAGCAACAGAGGAGGGATCCCTCACCTAGGACGGTCAGGCGTGAAATATAACTTATGTTGTTATATTATACAGACAAGAAAACAGCTTACAACACGGGATATGGGTGATTAGTTACCCAGTAATACAACACCCACGATCACGATGGTTAAAAACATATATTCACCCTCGCTGTCGAAATCCTCCAGGAAAGCTTCTAGCTTGGCCGACTTCGGGTTGTTTTTCCGTTGTCTGGTTGTCCTCTTCCTGGGAGCCATGTCTGCATGGATAGACAGCGAAAAAAAGGTTTAGCAGACTCACACTTGACAAAGTAAAAAGACAAATATCACCAGTTTACATGAATGTCTCTTTAAAAACAAACTGTCGACATGCGGCTGGTAATGAAGCTAACGCAACGTTAGCGAGCTAACGGTTAGTGCTAACTCGTTAGCCACATCCCGAGCTTCTCCCGCAAATAGAGAATACTATAGCCCGACTTACTTTATTTTATCGTTTTATTTACACGCACAAAATGTTAATAAAACACTTTAACAACGCATTTGATATAGTTGTGATCTTTATATTCAACAAAAAATCGTTACCTGGTTGTGTTTTTTTTTTCCTCTCGGACTCTCGACTCGTCCTTCTTCTTCTTCACAAAAGTCGTTTTCAAATCTCCGCGCGGGGAGGAGCCAACGTCCCGAATCAGCCAATGGGGACGCATGTTTTTGACACGTCACGGTAAAACAGATTCTGACCAATCACAGCACTTAGCGTCAGTGTTTACATCAGTGGACCGGAAGTGGTGCTCAAGCAACATGGTGGAAATGTGATGTTCTGACGGTTTATGAATGGTAAATAGATAATCTTTGGTTCCAGTAGAGATACGGTCACACTATAAACTGATGTAGAACTCGTATAGACGAAGCTATTTACCATTCAATTAAATGTCAGGAATAATTTATGGTACACGTGTAGTTTTCGTTTCCTTTTTTTTGTAAAATCGGCAACGGAAATGTCCAAACCTGCCGTGGCATCACTCCATCAAGCGCTGAGAAAAAGCTTCAAGAGTTTGGAAACCAATCAGAAAGTATGGAAGACTGCGTTGGACGAGTGCAGCCCTCTGATGGAGTCACTTGGTAATTTAGCAGAGCAGACCACAGCGTTGTCCAACGTCAATATCGCCAACACGCCACTCAAAGCCTTTCCTGACCTGGAGGACAAGCTGCGTTTCAAACTCCAACAAGCCACAGATACCGTACTGGGCAAACTCAACGAGAAGATGTAAGTAACTGGGTAGTTAATGCAACATATGTGAAAACTGTTATGTCATGTAGCAGCATGTGCAGACTGACAGCAGCCATGTAGAACCAGATCAGCCTGTATGAATGTAAGCTATGTGTCTTTACTGACCCCCAGTGATTGAAACTTGTCTCTTTCACTCTTATATCACTATTATAATTGATGTCACTACTGATCCACTGGCATGAGACAATCAGACACCAGTGGTATAAAGGAATATGCTCCACGTGAGCTGCATGATACCAGCTGAACAATAAAGCGTTTAAAAAAAACTATACTGTAGGCATGAGGGATTTATACTATTCATGTACTCCCACTATTCATGCCCTGCATCCCTCTCTCCATCTTTCCCTCAGGGCTTCTCTCCAGTCTGCCAGAGATGCCGTCAGTAACCAGGTGTATGCAGCCATGCAGCTGTACGAGCAGAACACAGACAGTCTGGATATTCTCACTGTAACCGAGCGCTCAGCCGCCACCCCATCAATCGCTGACATGCTGGAGTGGCTGCAGGATGCTGAGCGTCACTATCGGCGACAGTATCCTTTATATTTGATGTCTGTGTTGGTTTGAGTTTGTGATGTGCTCAGTGTCTTTTTTTTTTTTTTTTTTCCTCAATTCGTGAGCTTAGATTTCTACAGAGGAAAATTCTGCTTCAGACTCTCAGAGCAGACAACCTCTCCCTCTTAGTATCTGCTCCCAAGAGATGGAAATCCTTGGAGTCTCCCAGTGCTGAGGACTGTATCACAGGTAAAACAAAACAAAACAAAATCCTGAATGATGTTGATTACTTCAGTTTGTTCTTTTACAACATTGTTTTGTGAAGTGCTAGGCAAATAATATATACATATATATATATTCATTTTCATAAGATAAATTATATGTATTAGGTGATATCTTTAGAGACCATTTCAATCAGTCCACACTGTTAATCTTTACCTCCCTAACCCTAGAAATCATCTACTTTACATAATGAGTGCTAAGGGGATTTGGTTCCAGGGACAACATGCATAAACCATATTTTGATAATGATCTAAGGTCACTTTATTGAACACATAGTTCAGCCAGAGATCAATGCTTGGCAAAAATCTAGATAAATAGAAGGTGAATTTAAAACTTCTCTGTCTTCTTTCAGACACACTTTACAAAGTCTCCTTCTTCATGGAGGCAGAATGAAGAGAGTTCAAAGTGGAACTGAGACCAGGAGGAGAAAAACTGAACTACCATCACAAAAACTGAACTGGCTGTAATATGGGTTTGAATTGGTTGGATGCACTTGATGCTGAGAGATCAGGACTCGATTTTTTAAATTGTCTCCAGAACTGAGCTTGGATGGAAAGTATCAACAGACTATATGTGAATATCCAAAACAAGATAAAAATGAGGACTACCTCAATCTGCAAAAAGACCTTGTGAAATCATTTCACATCATCGTGTTAATATACAGTGAAAATCATTGTATTGTGATGGAATCTGTTTTTTAGGACGATCCAGTTAAGACAAAGAGAAACACAGGTCAAACATACAGTAGTTGGTGAAGCACACTTTACCAAACTTCTTTTATTTCACAATCTAGATATATACAAACTCAGTCAAGGCTTTATGTGTGAAATCAGGAGGTACTGACATTGTCAAAGAAAATCACTGCAATCTTCACAATACAAGGCGCCATCATAAAAGCCGTCTTAACACTCAGACTGTTAAATGAATGTTGTTGATTAGTCAGTGAAGGCGACGGGCTTTCTTCAGGCACTACTGTAAATCACAGTGGAGTAAAAGTCAAACTTGAAACATGAATCTTTTTAAATACTGAAGACAAGTTTCACAAAGTTATAAAGAGATGTACAAACAAAGAAAAGAACTGAGGTTGAATGTGTGTGTAATAAATATATATTTCAATTTGTAGAAGCAGAGTTGCAAAGTTTTTTTTAACAGCATCCTCCTCCTCCTATACGTACTCCTTCAGCGGTAGACTGTTGGTCGTGATTGGTTTCGGGGGGTCTGGCGCTGTGGTGGGTGAATTAGCGAAGCTCCGGCCGATGTAACCCCTGCGGTATCTGCCGCCCCTCTCCATGAGCGGGCAGGTGCTGCTCAGCACCGCCCCGCTGATCATGAGAATAACGGCAGCGGCCCAGCCCAGATAAATGGCCTGACCCAGCTCTCGTTTGTGCATCAGCGGCACGTTGGGGTTGTAGAAATCCTGGACCACGGTGTTGGCGGTCCAGGAGATGGGGATCAGGACGCACAGGCCCGTGAGGATGAACAGAACCCCGCCTGCGAGGGCGATGCCGGCCTTGGCCCGGCGGTCGTCCCCCGCGCAGGTGGTGCACTTCATGCCGCAGCAGGACACGGTGCAGGAGAGCCAGCCCATGAAGATGGCCAGACACATGAGGGCGCGGGCGGCCTGGATGTCGGGCGGCAGAGCCAGCATGGAGTCGTAGGTCTTGCACTGCATGTGGCCGGTGGTCTGGTAAATACAGTTCATCCAGATGCCCTCCCACTTGATCTCCGAGGTCAGGATGTTGCTGCCGATGAAGGCCGACACCTTCCACTGAGGCAGGGCCGTGACGGCGATGGCCATGATCCAGCCGGTCACCGCGCAGGTGAAGCTGATCAGCTGCATACCAGTGTTCACCATGGCGACAAAAACAAGTCTTTATATATCTCACTCTCGAACTGCTACGGTTGTCCTTTTTGGCGAGATCCTATTGTACTTGTCCTTCGTTTGGTCTTTAAAGTCCACTGCTGTGCTCCGCTGGTCTGTCTCTACGAGCTTTTCAAGGTCCTCGACCCAGTGTCAACTTGTCAGCAGCCATTTTTCTTCTTCTCCTCAACATCTGCTCTGTTTCCACCTCCACGGGGTCACTGGGTTATCCAGATGTAATCGCCTGCTTTCTCTCTGACAGTCATCCACCTGCTCACAGCATCAGAGGCTCACACACTTTCCCCCTTTTCCTTTTCACTCGAGAGCCCGAGTCAATGCATTATTGAGGAGCCGATAGCTGTGCAGCCACCTGTGGCAGGATCAATCGGGGCTTCACCGTCCAGGCCAGTGTGGATGAAATGGATCTCAGCCAGGCCGGTTCTCTTGTCTTACGTGGATGCGGTGTTCTGGTTCTTCGCCTTCGACCGTGGTTCAATCCCAGGAGGTCGATTGTTGAGCTGCGGTGTGTTTCAGTGTCACTGCTGGTTCGGTGTAGCCTTACCAGAGATGGATCAGGCTGATAGAACCTGATACCTGGATTCAAGGCCACCGATGCTGCTATGAGTGTATCCTGTCACAGCGAGGGTCACAATAGTGATGCTTGATTACACCGAATACAAATGCGTGCAGCTTTTTTTTACCTCTTCGTTCACAGAAATCCTGTGTTTTGTCCTCAAGGAATGAAAGAAACAAAACAAATATCCACCGAGCTGCAGAGGAGTAGGTCAATAGAAGTTCTTCCAGTCACTTTTTTGAGCAGATTTGTAATAATAATAATAAAAAAAAGCACTTCTCCAAGGGAAAACAAACCTCACCAGACGCTTGTGGCTGCTGTTTTCCAGCTGAAGTGTCTCTCTTGTTGACAATAAACGCTCCTGGTTCCTGGACGAGGCCACTTCACTGCCAGGCTTCAGCCGCTCGGCTTGGCTTCACCCTCCCCCCTCCTCCTGCGACCG
Organism: Trachurus trachurus; assembly: GCF_905171665.1. NCBI lineage: Eukaryota > Metazoa > Chordata > Actinopteri > Carangiformes > Carangidae > Trachurus > Trachurus trachurus. Next base: position 12,576,257 of record NC_139904.1, on the reverse strand, counting down.
CTTCCTCTGGCATCTACGCAGCCCAAATGGGTCAATCCGGTTCCAACAAGAGCATTAATATCAAATCAGGGCCGGATACTGAGACTTCTGGGTTAAATAGAGCATCAGTTCATCTTCCAAGTCCCACTGCTGGTGACGGTCAAAATAAAAACCCTGCAAATGCCACACACTGAACCCCCTAGGATAGAAAATACAGACACCCAGTGATGAAAGGGGGAGGGAGCGAGGGAGAGGGCAAAAGAGGGTGAGACAACAAAAGGAGGGAGGGATGGATGGAGCGGTGTCTGTAGGTGGATCCTTTAGCACAAAGACAACATGGGGGAGGCCTCTACAATGGGGATTACGCAGGTTTGTGTCACTCTACGCTACAAAAACTGGTGTTTTTTTTTTTTTTTTAAAGGGGCTTTTTTACAAAGACGAGCTTTCAGTTTGCTTTTTTTTTTTTGAGTCTGACAGAGAAACAGTTGTACAAAGTGGGCTCACACACACAGCCCCTTTAACAATGAGGCTGAAAAAGCTGAAAAGCCACAAGAGAAACACAGGTGACAGGTAAAAACAAAACAACCAAACCTCTGTGTTATCAACAAAATGAACATAAACAAGCTGAAATATAAATAAGGTAATTTATTGAAGTTAATAATCAATATGTTAAATAAACAACCGGAGGAGGAGAAATAAACAAAGTGTAACAGAAGGACGTGACAGCAGCTCTTTGTCTCCTGATTCAGGCATTTCCCCCTTTACCCAAGAAGAGTTAGCGCTCCCGCTCAATCTGCATCACACTGAGCCGATGAATTAAATATCATGGCATCAAGATCTGTGGTTCAGGTTTCCCCCCTTTCTTCTGTAGCCTCCGCTCTCCTTGGTAACGGTGGTCATGACAACCGGCAACGGGACACAGGAAACGGGAGAGAGGAGATGGATACACAAAAGGGGAGGCAGAGGAAGGCGACACATACCAGTGATGGTTTGTTTTCCTGTGTGAATGGATGGAAAAGTGTGTAAGTGTGTGTGTGTGTGTGTGAGTCTAATACAGGAAAGTAGTAAAATGCCTTTCAGCCTTATAAGCACTGCAGTAGTTTAGATTTTCCATGTAGCAATTAGTTTTATCAACATGTAAGGTTGTGAATTAGGTGTGTGGGTTTTTTTCTTTATAACATTTTACACAAATACAGAATTTCTCATTCAACAACTGGTGTTATTCAGTGTTTTTGTCCTAGAGCTGGTAGCTGCTGACGACGTGAACTATTTTACCTGAGGTGTCAGTCAGGCACAGAAGCTTTGTCCTCACAGCTTCAACACCAACATTGTCCCCAAAGTTAGAGGGAAAATGAGTTTGGCTACTGGTGACTATGTCAAGAAAATTTTATAGGAATTTTGAATATATATTACACGCATAAACTTTTTGTCAGTGTGAATCTTGTGTGGAGGTGTTAAGGATTTTCCTACATAGGCACCTGAGGTGTGGTGGATGAACACTTATTGTTTTAACACAATAGGAGAAATAACTTGTGAAAATAAGTCATCATTAAGGTGCTGTGATCACGTCAAGCCTACCATCGTTAATGTTTTACTGTTCTCAATCATCACTGGATCCAATAGCCTTGGTAAAGAAGGTAAAGAATGCCATCTAGTGACAAAACACAAACACAGGCTTTGGTGTTAATTGGTCAACTGGCTCCATACAGGACGTCCAATCACACACGGTTTATGAATAATGACGAGAATAGACAAACACTGTGTTATAGGCATAAAATACCAATTTATTACTTTGCACATTAACACAAGAATTCCCTGCAGGCTAAAAAGAAAAAACAAAACAAAAAAAACAAAACAAGATTTGAACATGTCTCATAGTAGCAAATTACAGTGAGCGAACAGCCCTTTGCTGGTTGATGGTGAGGGTGGGGGTGGAGCTAGAACACGCCCCGCCCCCCTCTCACACCTGGTCAGAAAGGATTCCGTTCATTCACAGGATCGGAACGTTCCATTCACAGAGCAGGAGTGTTCCGATTCTAGGTTCTGTTGCTATAGAGACGATCACACACAGCTTCAAAGAGACGAGCAGAAAAAAAACAAATCAAAAAGGAACAAGAGCAGAGCTGTAACAAACCCCCGAAACAAAGGAACCGAAAAAAGGGAGAAAAATAAAATAAAAATACACAATACACAATGTCAAATTACAAATCTGTTAAGATATAACAATATATCAAAGTGAGAGGAATTTAAAAAATAATTCATGCTCTCTTTCTATCGGGGCACAGAAACAACCGTGGATGTTCGTGTGTGTGTTGTTTTTTTTTTTTTAAAAAGGTTAAAAAGAGGTAAATCCTGCTCCACTGTTGCCACGGAGACCCCTTCACAAAGAGGAAGTGCATTTGCGAGGGGTCGGCAGAGTTGCCATGGAGACAGGAGAGCCCCCACCCACTCCCCAAACCGCCCATCCCCCCCTTCGTCAAAAAGGTGTGGCCACAGGTACAAACCAGGAACCAGGAGACAAAAAAATGGATGCTCGCTACGGCAACCTGGCGATGGAGGAAGAGAGGGGAGGAGGGGGGGTTGGTCTTTGACGGGTCCAGGTGTGAAGAAAGTACCTCGTTTGGATTTGGACACGACGCAAAGAACCGCCCCCTCCCCCCCACGCTCGCCTCAGAAAACAGCTTGTACCTCCCAAATTACTGACATTTGTGTAGGAATCTTTAAAATACATCTTAGAGAGACTGGACAAATATTGCTAGCCTAAAACAGTCCCACCAAGCTGATAAACGTTTACCCAAAAAGAAAAAAAAAAAAAAGCATTTATATTTTTTTCTTTCTCATAATAAATATGATTTCAAAAAGATTTTTTTCTTTTTTTTTCTTTTTTAAAAAGGACAATACTCTGGCATGCAGGCGAGCAAAGTCTAAATTTTGTTACTTGAAAAGAAAATTGTCTAAAGCCTACATAACTATTCCACCAAATGCACATTCCCACTGATTGATACAAGCAAATGAAATAAACAAAGAAATTAAAAACAAAAAAAAAAGAAAAAGAAAAAAAAAGAAATCAAAAAAGTACAGAGACACAATAGTGAGAGTAGACCAACGACCACAATGAGTAGAATTATAGCTTTGTTTTTCCACATTTGAAACTAGAGCTGGGTTCGTATTGCTTGCCGTTACAAACAGGGACTGATCATTGATCGGAAGCTCAATGATCGAATATTGATTATATTAAAAAACATCAAATCATTTGCTGTCAAGAGATGCCACATGAGTTGTCAACCACAGCTTGGCCTGGTGAAACTAGTGCATGTTAAGAGAAACAGATCTGCCAACTTTGAACAGTGAAACTTATTGCATGCAATGCCATGGACACCCCCTCCCCACCCCCTAACTCCCACCCCACCCCCACCCCCCTCCTCCCTCTGCTGCCTCCGCTCTGGGCCGACGTCAGCGCCCACGCCTCCAACAGGCAGGTGCTCAAACTCATTCATAGTAAACCTGCTGCTTTACGGGTGGTTTATTACAAAAGCGTTTTCGCTGAGCTGCCCCCCCCTGATGAGGCGTGCACGCCGACTGTTTCTCCAAAAAACACAAAAAACCAATAACCCCTCTTTATCCTTGCTTCTTTAACCCCGACCACAAACACCAGGGGGCGCCACTTGTTCCACCGCCACCACCTTCTTTGCCCTGTGGTGACAGTCTGCTGTGTTTACAGGGGTCCTCGGGCAGTGCTTCTGCTTATTGTCAATTTAATCCAGTGTTAAAAATGCATAAAAATAGGAAACAAATAGCGTTAAATAGTAGAGACTTTAAGATGGGTATACTTCAAATACACACAGAGTAATAGAAAGCGTTTTTTTAAAAAGTCTAAAAATTCAACTCATTGCCTATCGCAAACTGCTTTTTTCGACAAACCCCATAATCTCGGTTCAGTCCCCGATTAACAATCCCTGATTGTCTCCAACTCTCCGATCAAAAGCAGCCGATATCAGCTGAGGGACAAAAAAACCAGTTGGAGTGCTACACAACCACCGTCAAATCTGTCTCCGGCCTCGACACGCATCTGAACCGACAGAGGAAGCGTGAACTCGTCCATCTTCTTCTCACCGTTAACCAGAACGCTACAGAAAAACCAAAAAACGAGGTTTCCAACCCAAAAGCTCGAACTCCTTCAACCTGCAGCTCAAACAACCAAAGTCTAATTCCTGAAGTCGCACTAGTAACTATAGAAGTGGCTTTTGCTGCCATCCTTAAAATTTCATCACAATAGTAACAACATTGACAACAACGATAACAACAACAACAATGGTAAACTACTAATTCTAAACAACAGTTTTTTTTTTTAAGATAACCACAAAACATCTTATATTAAACTTTTACAAATCTGCTTTGTTGATTCATATGTATAAATGCATAAAGGTAAGAGAGATTGAGAGTGCCCTCTGTTGCTTGCCTAGCGTCCCGGGTCAGTGCAATGAGTTGGCCAGTATTAACAAAGGAGACCTCAAACAAAAAAAACAAAAAAAAACTATGATGGTTTCCGGCCTTTTGAATCTACGAAAACTCAAAAAAGAAAAACAAACAATCAAACAAACAAAAAAAAAAGCAACGTCCAGCAGTGTCATCATCATCGTCGTCATCAGAATATAATCTTTCGGATAATCAGGTCCAAGGAAAAAAAAATAAGATCCCGCTTTTTCCACACAGAGGCTGATAAGACCGTATTGTGTTTAATGCCTTCAGCCGTCCAACAGGTCCCAATGCTGAGCCAGTCACAGGCCAGACCAGTTACTACTGCTACACATCAGACCCGGCGACACTCACTACCTGAAACGGATGAAGCTGCTTCATATTTCCTGGGATTTTCTTTCTATTTTTATTTTTTTTTAAACGATGTTGTTTTTGAGGCACGGACGGAGCAGACGCAGCTCCTGCAGGTGCGAATCCCAGCAGACGTTTCAATTCGATTTCATTTAGTAAGTGACCCCGGCCCTGCTACAGATACCCCACCACCGGCCTGCACGAGGCCCCGTTTACGTCATATGTCTCAAAGTTGCTCTATAGATGTAAATATATGCTTATTTGTACTGTATGTGTGAATATAAAAACAAATCTGAGGCATTTACAGCAGTTATCTCCTTGATTTCCCTTTACAATTCAGTGGCCTGCCATGAAACGCGTGCACACACACACACAAACACACTCATACAGCAGTACATGTATATACAGAGATGCGCACACATACACACACACACAAACGCATGCACCCGCACGCACACAAACAGACTTGTGTATTCTTTGTTAAAATGGGAGGAAAGTAATAATGGGCATGGACACCCTGGTCACCTCGCTTGTAAAAGACTGTAAAGGAGAAAAAGTTAAAACACACGCTCATAAAAAGGAAAAAATATATATATCATTCTCAAAAGGTCGACTCCCCTCCATCTCTTTTCATGTAGAGTTCCCTCCCCACTACCCAATAAACCCAAGACCTTGTGACAGATTTTTGCCCAAAGGGGCTTTGAGGTAAAAGTAGATAAGAGTCCTGCTTAGCTGGGAGAGCTGAAGAGCTGCGCTGACACACACACTGTGCCCATCCACTCCCTCTGCTCAGTGTATCTTACAAAACACAAGAGTGCAGACATTCAAATAGAAAAAACAAAAACAAACTAAAAAAATAATGGCTCAACTTATAGTATATATACGTGTGTGTGGTTTGTTTTTGTTTTTTCGTTGGTTTTTTTTTTTTTGTTATTTTTCCTCCTTTTGTGCTCTGTGAAGCCCGTCGGGCTCCGCAGTGCTGGATTGCTGGTTAGAAAGGCAGCTCGACTGGGAACGCTGGTTGGAGATTGTTCCGTTAAAAAAAGAAACCGCTGGAGGTCAGAGACGCAGCGGGTTTCTTCTGTCCAAGAGCTGCTTTGGTGCAGATTCAGAAAAAAAAAATTGTAGAGTGAGTAATGAAGAGAAATAGACAGACTACAAGGAGAGAGAGAGAGAAATGGGAGAAGAAGAGAGAGACTGGCAAAAAAATAAAGATAAAAAAGGACAGGAAAAGAAAAAGAAAAGGGGGGAGGGGAGGGGGGAATCCGCGGATGGACTGGCTGACGTGCTCGCTAGCTCAGGCGAAGTACATGGTGTGCTGGGTGTCATAGTGGATCTGAACGGCCTTGGCCAATGCCTGGGGGTCCCGGCCGTTACTCTGGCCCGACACGTGGCTGCCTTCAGCGCTGAGACGCAGAGAGAGAGAGAGAGAGACAAGAGTTTACTCCACCGCTCCATCAGGAACAACAACAACACGTCAGAGAAATACAGGACATTAATGAATTAATCGAGTTGTAAGAGGTGTGGTTAGTTTAAATTGTCTTGACTCTGGAGAATCACAAGTGTTTGTCAGAACAGAGAGGCTTTATCTCCTGTTTACTCCGTAAATTATACAAGATAATATCACGTGTTAAAAGCTCATCGTGCTCAGCAGAAATGCAAAATACACGCAAAATACACGCAAACAAAGAAAAACAACTCTCCTGTGCAGAGGTTCCTGGTCACATAATGTCCTCCTTAACTCATTGTTTTTTTTCCTGCACACATTCAAATGTGTTTTTCTAACTCTCTTCATCTGTGGCTGCTACAACTGTTTGTGTTATGCCGAAAACAACATTAAATCTAATAAATTGATTGAAATAACCAAAATATAACAATTATTCCTGAAAGTAAAAGTGGAGCTTCACTTTAAAGTCACAACATTTGTCAAGTGCGGGAAGTTCCTGACAGAGACTTGTGTTTAAAAAGCTGAGAAAAGTCTGTCCACACTTCATCCTTCTAAACTGTAACGGCGGTCTTGAATACTTTAAACACATTATCCACTCATAACAACCTCAGCCTTTCAAATACTGTCGCGCAGCAGAGAAAAGTCTCATCACGTGAATAGACTTTAGTTCCTCACCTGTCGTGGTCTTTGTCCACCAGGTGGTAGCGGGCTCTGAAAGCCACCAGCCTGGCGTAGTAGGCCGGCGCTGGGATGGAGACGGAGCGAGTGCAGCGGACGTAGGTGTGGCACAGCTGGTAGGTGAGGAGCTGCAGTTCATCGGCCGTGAAACAGTTGTCATCCCACAGGACGTGGTAGTGGGAGGGACGACTGGTTCCCTGAGGAAGGGACGGAGCACGGGGAAAAAAAAAGTCATGTGATGAAGTGCAACACAAGAGACGCTCTGACCGACCAATCAGTGTGAGTGTTCAGATCAGACTCTTCAGTGAGAGTAGTAGGAGTGAAAGGATGTGTGTCGTGTTTCACCTTAGATAACAGCTAAATAATCAGATGAGTCAGAGAAGATGTTTTTTGTCATTACGCATGATTACAGCGGTGACCACACTCCACTGAAATGATGGGCTTCAAACATCGTTTTGTTTTATTGAAGGTAAATATGATCATGGCAAAGTCATTATCACAATTATTTTGGTCAATATTGAAATCACGATTACTTTGACGATTACGTTTAATGAACCAGTAACAACAGGCCAGTGGAGCTGACTAACTAACTAACTAACTAGCCAACAATGAGTCACTACATTTGCTTTTATGAATTAACTGACATGTGGGCAGAAAAGACGGTCTTTCAGAATAAAATTCCATGTCTATTAAAGAAGTAATAAAAAAACTCTAACTGGAAAAAATCCCAATAGTCTAGGAAAAAGACAAAATAAAAAAAATAAAGTTTTTCCATTTTATACATTTCAGATCGTTGGGATCCAAAATTAGAATCACGACTAAAATTCGATTAATTGTCCAGCCTCAGTTGATTATGCAAAACATTTCCAGCTTTCTCCAGTTCTCCAGCTTTGAAACAATTCAAAGTTGCATGTGAATTCTTATGTACAGTGGCATGAAAAAGTTTGGGCACCCTGGTCAAAACTTCTGTTCATGTGAACAGTTAAAGCAAGTGGAAGTCTTCAAAAGGTGCGAAGGCAATATTTGAAGCAATATCAGTTTATTTTTTTAAGATGAAAAGGGGAAAGCAACACCCTGCAAAAGAATGTGGTGCCCAAACGTTTTCATGCCACTGTAGCTGAGACACTTAATTCAGGATTCAGTTTGTGTGTGATTATGGTCTGTAACACTCAAGCGTGTGAAGCTTGAATCTCTCACCTGAATCCCAGCGTGGCTGCACAGGTAGAAGTCGAACTCGGACGGGTGTGTGATGGTGCTGTCCACTGTGGTGCCGGCCGGGACGTTTCCACTCTTCCCGACCTGGAAGCGGTCGAACAGTGGGAGACAACAACAGTTAATACCAAAAAAAAAAACAAGAGCAGTAGGAAAACTGTGAAAATAAAACACAAGCGTTCCCCACTGACCCGCTCAGCTTTGTCGGAGCAGAAGAGACGAGTGTGGTGACGTTTCTGCACCACGATGTAGGTGATGCCCGGCCTGTAATCCTCCTCCAGACTGATGCACGCCTTACGGATGGCGATCAGCTCCGGCCACGCCACCTGAAAGTACACAGAAGTACACAATACATGCGCTTGAAACATATCCTACACAGAAGGAGCCACAGGAGTGTAAACACAGCAGCCGATCTCGACCTGTTTCATCTGTCCCTCCGACACGCCGCCGCGGTAGTAGATGATGCGTGTGGGCTTGAAGCGCGTGGACTTGTAGAACTGGATGAGCAGCTCCCGCACCATGTTGGTCAGGTCTTGAATGACCTCCTGGCTGAAGAGCTGCTCCTGTAGACGATGCGGGTTAGACTCAGACTCCAGGGAAACGTGAGAGAAAAGAAAAACAACTAAAACAACAAGCTTACTTCAGAGCAGTCAAAAGTTATCGCAATTTCCTTTTTAAAATGTGGTAAACACACAATCTGTTACATTGACCTTTGTCTTGTATAATCAGTTGGTGGTCATGATATTATTGGAGCATATTGTTTTAATGCCAAATGCAATGAAGCCTTTGGACAAATATTGGCCTTGTCATTGTTTGTAGTTCATGTTTGATAAAGTTACATTTGCATATAGCAGCATGTTGCTCCATGATCAAACACTTCAGAAATATCACTTTAAAGAGGAACTATGCAGGATTTGTAGCTTAACTATGCTACATTTTTGCCTTAATTAAACAGCTTTGGAGTAACTGTGATGGTTTAATAAACGGCTTAGCTTGTTACAAGGGAGAATGGAGGCTCTCTGCTTTCCATCTAGCATCTCAAAAACGTGCCCCAAAACCCGTAATCTCTTGTTTATGACAGATAAGACTTCACAAATATATACGTCGTAACATTGTATATGATATAAAACGCTATCTACCGCTCTATTGATTGATTTCTCGCCGGCTTTGTGCAAATGCACTTGGCCAAGAGGAGGGTTAGCAACACAGTGGAAAAGCGACCGGACTTGCATAGTTCCTCTTTAATGTTAATTTTTAACAAATGCAAAATCTGCCATTAATTGTGATCAACTACAGACACTTATGAGATCAAATATTTTCATTAATTAAAAGCCCCAACTTAATTATATTAACTGATAATTAGTCTAAACGTGACAGCAGTGAGCAGTAACTTATAAGATTATTAACAGTATGAAAATCCATATGTCTTTCTTTTTTGGCCAAGAGTCTAAAACCAAGAGATTTAATTTACTTTCATAAGACAAATATGACAGATCCTGGAGCTCAGAGCTTTATTACTACATGAGATCCCAGCCAATGTTCTGCCAATCACTAGAGTTAATTAATTGCCTCTGCAAACTTTCACTAATTTAAAAGTTACCTGGGACATGTCTTGTCGAGACGTCTGGACCCGCACCGTCGCACAGTATCTGCTGGGGTGGCCGTCCATGCTGCCGACGACCGCCGCGATGGACGGCTTCTTCCCGTCGCCGGCCGGAGGATGTGTCACGTCGGCACCAAGGAAGATGACGGGCTGCTGGAACACAGAGGGCCTGCGCCGAGAGCGAGCACAGAGAGAGAAAAACTTGTGTCAGGAACAAAAAAGATCAAATTATGATTCTACAAAATTAAAAGCCAGGGAAATATTTACTCCCAGATTCTCAGAACAGAAGCTGCAGACTTGAGTAAATGCCAAGAACTGCTAAATTTATATGAATATTATGCAGATTCAGACTTTTGGCTCAGATATCACCCTACACCTCGCGATTTCCAGGGATCTATTTACAGGTGCATCTCAATAAATTACAATATCATGGAAAAGTCAATTTCCAGTAATCAAATAGCCCCAACCAAGTATTGAGTGCATATAGCTGGACATACTATTTCAGAAGGACAACATTTCCATATTAAAAATTCTTTTTTAATTGGTCTTTTGTAATATTCAATTTTCTTGAGCCACTGAATTTTAATGTCTTCATTAAATGTGAAGCCTTAATCTTTACAATTAAAAGAAATTTAAAAAATAAAGACATGAAATGTTTCATTATGTGTGTCATGGATCTATATAATGTATTAGTTTCACTTTTTGAATTGAATTACTGACATGAATAAACGTTTCTAATTTATCGAGATGAACCTGTATATTAACAAAGCATCTAAGTTATCTCCAGCATTCCTGACTCCCGTCTGCACAAGGAGGAAACCACTAAACCCACGCTGACCTCTGATGAGGCACCAGGACGTTGTTGATGCCGCCCAGCTTGGCGTTGATCTTGAGGCAGAGGTTGGAGAGGGTCTGGGGGGACGTCTTCACTACGTTCTTCACCTGCACACACTGGGTGGCCATGCCGAGGAGAGTGTCGCCCACCCGCTTCACCTCAGCTGTGGGATTGAAGATGGAGACGGCCGAGATCAATATCACAGAGAACACAAAGCCTGCCGATCCAACGTACGTACGAGACCTTCTTCAGTTTCCGTTTCTTACCATAAACTGGTGTTTTTCCGGGCAGAATGACCACGATGAGCTGCAGCCCTACATACGACATTTTGAGGTGTTTGAACATGGGCTCCACGCTGTCGGCTCCTTGGGCGTATTTACAGAAGCACGGCTGGCCTTGGATGGGCATCCCAGCGTCCTTGGAGATCTTTCGCAGCTGGTCGGTGAAGCTCCTGGTGAAAAGCGTTAGAAACGGATCAGAAATCTGTCAGCTCAATAAAGCACCAGAATAAATATTCAAACAAACAGAGGGATGTTCAGATTCATTAAATATGTGCAAGATCATTGTATTTACATGGTGGATCTCAGTGCAGAGAACAAGAGTTATATAGAAATATTATCAATTAAAGTGTGACTTTGGTCTTGGCCCAAAAATAATAAAGCCACAGGCAGATATTTTAATAGAGAAAAAGGTCACATGCTTCTGTTTTTTAAAGACAAATCTTAAAGCAGAAGTAAGCGGAATATTTGTGTTAATATAAGTCTTAAATAGTTATATCTTCCGAAAACATTCCTTGTATCCTACAACCTTTATCCAATGAGGAGAGAGAACGGCATAAAGGGGCGGTCCTCTCTGTGTGTGCAGCCAAGGGATGCGCGTGAATGTGGTGACGTAGGGACGAGGACCAATAGATCCATGACGAGGGCGGGGGCTGCTAACTCCATCGGCTGACAAGAAGTTAGCCAAAACGACCGGATCGCTTACTTCTGCTTTAACAAATCAAGTTAGTGAACTCAAACTTTCATTGACTAACTTATTTCAAAATTGAGAGATTTTTCTTTTCTTGTTAAATTAACATTTGCTGCGGTGCAAAGCAAATAACAACAAAAAATGCGGTAAATTATAGATGTCATCCTTATGATAATAAATATAATGTGACTACAACAAATTCCACTGTAATGCATCCAGCAGCTGCCCAGATGTTTCACTATGGACCACAAATCCCAACAATCCCTACCTTCCCGCAACAAGGTGTGTAAGTGTGTTTTAAGTGACTGAACTCTAATAAAAATGTCACGGCACGGTGCAAAATAAGGCTGAGAGACGAGTCTCAACAACACAACGGGACGGCGTGACTCACTTGAGCAGGTCTTCTCGACACTGTTTCTGTGGGGCGAAACAGGCCACGGCCCACACCTTGATCTCGATGCCGGCGTAGAACTGCTTCCCTCTCATGTCCCACACGCCCTGGTTGGGCGTGGCCACGGTCTTATTCTGTGGAGAGAGTCCCTACTCTCTTAGTCAACCCTCCGGTTGGATGGACCAATACAAAAGGTGCTACAGCCCAACCCACATTCTTACTTTCCTTCCACCTGCAGATTAACACAATGCATTAACCCTCTTAGGCCCATGATAAAGACTTTTTGTTGTGTGTGTGTGTTTTGTGCCTTTGCGTTTTTACTAAAAAAACATGTAAAAGTTTTACATATTCAGAATCAGAACAACCTCAGATAATTATATATGTCAATCACTTTAATCGTCTTACACCATAGCTCATAAAAAGGTGTTTAAAAGTTTCTGTCTGCATCAGTTAATGAGTTTGCTCCATATCTGGAGAAGTGTTTATGGGTTGCTTTTCGCCTGCTGCTGGAAAAATCAGCTCCAAAGCCTCTGATGCTCTAAATATGTCCTTGTGTTTTCTGTCAACACGATAAACTCAGACCAACTTCTCCTCACTCTGAGCTCACAATGAAACACTCCTGTTCTGGTTTACCTTGGGTAAACGCAGAGAATCTCCTTTCCAAAATACCGAGATTAAAAAGCCCTTGCTATGCACTTCCTTTATTTCATTGCACTTATTAAATAGATGTAGCACTGCAGCTCACTGATGTCCTTCACTTGTGACTCATGTTGGATAAAAGCTTCTGCCAAATGACTAAATGTAAATGTACAGAGCTGAGGCGGCAGGCCGAGCCTCTGAATCAGCCACTCTGATTGGCTGTGACAGCGCCCACGGGAGCCGATATGGACGTTAAACTGAATGAAGCGACTCTGGACGTCACTCACAAACAGTCTGGATGTGAATCAATCAATTAACACGCAGAGAGAAAGTGGCACTGGGCCACAGAGAAACAGTAAGACCGCTACAAATCCTTCCCAACTTGTAATGCTGGTGTATCGATCCAAGTGATTGACACAAAGACTGGTATTTAGAAAGTGCTGATACTATAGTTTAAGGAGAAAAGAGCAGTAAATAGGAGGTGTACGTGCTTTAATGGGCCTAAGATGGTTAACAACCCCACCCAGCCCCCCTGTACACAGTCAGACTGTGCATTACAACACAGTCATGTAAACATATTGAAAAGCTAGTTTCACACCGTTTTGGTTTTTGTATAGAGGCCTTAAAGGGATAGTTCAACATTTTGGCAAATTGGCCAATTGCCATAATCGCTATAGTCTTAGCAGTAGGTTCGTTACCTTTAATTGTCGGTGCAAGCTATTTTTAGAACGGCAGAGCAGAGCCGCAAGCTGCTCAGAGCTACGCTACGGAGGCTAATGGGATTTCTTGGTTTCCCTCATCAAATTCATACACAACCCAGCAACTCCAAAACGCTCTCGTGGACAAGTTGTGACCTGCACATTCACCACGCTATGAGATAATAACGGAACGTTACGAGAGTTTGAGGCAAATGCAGAGACTGCTTGCCAAAAAATTGCCTGCGACAGGAACGTGCATCAGTGGTTTTGCATGAATTTACCTCTAAAACAACTCTGTCTCGCAACGTTCTGTTATTATCTCATAGCGTGGTGAATGTGCAGGTCACAACTTGTCCATGAGAGCGTTGGAGTTGTTGGATTGTGTATTTGATGAGGGAAACCAAGAAATCCCATTAGCCTCCGTAGCGTAGCTCTGAGCAGCTCGCGGTTCTGCTCCGCCGTTCTAAAAATAGCTTGCACCAACAATTAAAGGTAACAAACCTACTGCTATGACTATAGGGATTACGGCAATGGGCCAATTTGCCAAAATGTTGAGCAATCCCTTTAAACAGGTTTGATATTCTGCACATGACACCCATAGTGACTGAGGCTTGTTTACAACAGAAAGGCTCACCATCTTATTGCACACACAGACATATAATCTTGATTTATAGCCTCTCATATCAGGAGAGCCTGACATGAACGGTGAACAGGAGGATTGCACCTTCTCTCATAGCGACATCATTAGGTGAGTGCTCCTACATCCAAAGGAGTTTGGTTGTGAATACAAATTCAAAAGGGCAATGGCTTTCAGTTAAGTTAACGAGATTTGCCAAAGGCCATTAAGAGCTTACGTTCTCCAAAAACGAGTGACCACAATGAACTGCCGGAGTGTGCCAGGAAAAGTTAAGAGCTTCTCCATCTCATTACGAGATTGGCTCAAAAGTCTTAAAAGTGATCAGAGGTGCAGGATTTTCAAACGACCTCAAGAAAATGACGGTCAATTACGGAAAACACGTCAACAACAGTGCATATGTTTGTTTCACAGTAAAAACAGACTGCAGCCTTTTCCCATCTCGACGTGTCGTGCATTACAGTCTCATCAGGGAGCGGCCCGCTTTGAAGCGACTGTATGTACCATCGACATCATCATCAGCATGCCATTGAATAAAATGAAAAGTGAGAGTTGTATGTTTCATTCACACCGAGTGATCACAGAAATGGGAAAAGCTCTCAGTCTACATTTAAAGGCATTTCACCAGAAGCCGATTAGACTCAATATCCCAGCAGGCAAGTGGCCAAGCCTTTCAGAGAGAGAGTGCTGTGATAGGATCTTAAATTAACCAGCACATAGTTCATGCAGCCAATAGTGGGGATTTAAGTGTTTTTTTGTTTTTCTTACCCCCCTCGGGCGAGATTCTGATTTTATTCTGAAGGAACAACTTTCAGAGAGGTTCAGAGCAGCCGCCAAACACGAAGCCGGTTTCCCCACAGGGATCATTAAAGTTTCATCTCGTCTTTGCAGAATCATTAAACGCTGCATCTGATTGGAGAGTTACACTCCAGCCCCTGTAGTATTCATATTAACCTTTTGATTTGTAGATGTGAGATTAAGTCAGATCGACTCGAAAGAATTCAGACAGATTTTTTTACTTTGATGCTGGCGGTGGGGGTTATGAGTCTTATCGTCCTCTGGTTGGCAACACATCCATATTTTCCCCCCTTTCACACACAATCCTTGAATCTCAATTCAGCCTCTTGCATCTTATAACAAGGTGTTAAAACGCACATCAATAAAAGATTTTCCCAGATACATCTTGTGTTTGCGGGCTAGATGCAAACGTTTGCCTTTCAAGGTTTACACAGATCTGCTAAAAAATAATGTTAGCACTTCCCTCTGTGTGTGTGTGAAGTCTGGATTGGCTGATCTGAGATTCAGAGGGTGAACCTCAGCAGCTCCTCGGCACGTTTCCTCCACCTACACCGACACCGCTGAATGTGACGAGAGAAAAGCCAAGGCCTCGTCTTGTGTGCGGCATCGTATCATTTACATGCTCATGAGCAGTGCCGGTGAAAGGATAAGGTATTTTGTAAAAAAATAAATAAATAAGCCTAACACGCTGCTGAGGTGCACCGCAGGATTAAAAACAAAGGGCAAGTTCCAGATCCTTCAGGTCTGCATATTTTAAAGCTGTATAAACAGTCGTCAGCTTAATAAATCGCATCAATTAAATTTCACGTTAATCCTGCATGAAATGGGAATATAAACCTCAC
Organism: Trachurus trachurus; assembly: GCF_905171665.1. Classification (NCBI taxonomy): domain Eukaryota; kingdom Metazoa; phylum Chordata; class Actinopteri; order Carangiformes; family Carangidae; genus Trachurus; species Trachurus trachurus. Next base: position 12,560,705 of record NC_139904.1, on the reverse strand, counting down.
ATCAGAAAGCAGCCTCTGAAACATTTCTGAATATTAATTCATGCCAAAATTAACAAAATTAGCTCAAAAATCCACTGCTTAATCAATTTCTAATTAAACTATATCCTATTATCAATAATCATTTAGCTCAGGGGTGTCAAAACTGACCCGGCAGAGGGTCCAATTCGGCCCCCAGGATGAATTTGCAAAGTGTGAAAATTACATAGAAGACAGAAGAGGCATAATTTTGTTGAAATCGCACATATTTGTATCAAGAAATTTCAGGTCGTTTCTAAAATGTACTAAAACAAAGGGAAAAATTAAAATTTCTTTTAATTTATAGGTTATCATGCTATTATTTTACTAGTCCGGTCCACTTGAGATCAAATTCCGCTGTTTGTAGCCTCTGAACTAAAATGAGTTCCACACCGCTGCTTTAGCTCATCTTTCTGATTAACGACCTTCGTGAACCTGGATCTTACCCCTTCATCTCCCACCATTCACTCCTTGATGAACCCCCCCCCCCCCCCCCCCTCCCCCCGTGTGTGTGTGTGTGTGTACCCCCGGTCAGATTCGCGCCCCCAGAGTGCAGCCCCTTGCCCAGTACTCACCCTGCCACAGTCCCTGCCTGTGTCTGTACTCACCCGGCCCCCATACTGCAGCATGGGCGCAGGGAGAACACGGCCCGTCACCTCCGTCATGTCATTGTGCACAACGATGCCAAACTCCTTCAGGTAAGGGTCCGGGCCCCCGACCATGCTGTTGCTTTTGACCTGGGGGAAGAAAGAGAGGGAGGAGGACCTATAAACGTTCGCTGTTCTCGTGTCTTTTTCTTGCCCTGAGAGGTAAACGACTTCTCACCAGTCTGCTGATCTCTTCTTGTCTGTCGGGGGCCGAGCGAGCCGTAGCTTTAATCATGGTGGACGTCTGGTTGTCTGTCAGTTTCTTGATACAGCGTTGTCCTGCTACGATGTTACAGACCTGCAGAGCAAGAAGGAAAAAATCAATCAATCAATCAGATGAGAGGGAAAGCAGGAAATCCCACTCACAAAAAAAGAAACATGGCAGGTGGACATCAAAGTAAAATAAATCAAAGTATGAAAACAGCCTGGTTCTGACCTCCAGGGGAAGATAGGTGTGCTTCTGTTCCTGTCCCACTTGCAGACAAGGTAAGTGTGGATACTTGAGCTGCAGGTTGTACTTCTGCTTGAAATACTGAGCTACTGTGCACTCCATGGCTTGGCCGTTCTCGAGCTGTAGGGGGAACCTGTGAACCAACGGGACATGTGAGAAAAGACCACAGACGTCGACGTGAGCACGTTTTAAAGAGGAACTATGCAACGTTTTTACCTTAATTAAACAGCTTTCGAGTAATTGTGATGGTTTAATAAATGGCTTAACTTGTTACGAGGCTCTCTGCCTTCCACGTGTGTCGTGCGTGTCACTTATTGCGTTTCTTGGCTGAAAACCAAACTTGCCCCGTAACATCTCCTGTTTACGATTAGCTTAAACTACACAAATATACATGTCGTAACATCGTATATGATATATAACGTTATCTACCGCTCTATTGATTGATTTCTCGCCGGCTTTGTTGTAAACAAATGCACATGACCGAGAGGAGTGTTAGTAAAACGGCGGAAAAGTGACTGGATTTACATAGTTCCTCTTTAAAAAAAACAATATGGAAAGAAAAGAGTGAGTGAGGCTCCACAAAACTGACGGGTGTTACTATGGCACTCACGTTTGGTGGCTGGCGGGTCGGCGTGTGACATTGCACACACGATACTTCCTCTTCATCTGACCACAATGTGTGACCTCAACTTTCAAACCTGCTCGAAACACACAAGAAAACTCTGTTATGGAAACGATGTCCGCTAACGGAAAAGTCTGACATCTTTAAAAAAAAAAAAAAGGAAGAAGAAATCAAGCAACTTGGATTTGTACAAACAACTGTAAAAAAAGATGAAACGCTGCTGTGTCGAGGGGTTTTTACAGCCCTCTGCCGTTTCCTCTCAGACATTTGTCATCACTCAATTAAACAAACAAACCACACGGACACGGCAAACAGTTAAAGTGTCTCTGCGATTCAAACTATGCACTCTGAAGACACCAGTGGCTCCTGCAGGGTTAGTACAGTTACAGTGGAGGCTCTTTGTGTAGTTAACAATAATATCAACACAGACAAAAAAAGGCTACTTTCAACAAAATGCAGTTTTACATTTAATTAAACTCAAACATTTTGAGACTCCCCAGTTTCTGTTAGTGTGTGTGTGTGTGTGTGTGTGTGTGTGTGTGTGTACAGTGTGTTTACAGTGAGAGCATGTGACAGGAGTGGGTGCAGTTTCTTTAGCTCTTTGACACTGCATAAAAAACAAACATGCGTGTGCCTGGCAGGCTCACACCTACATGTAATCTCTGTGCTGAACTGATACACACTGAGTCATACAGGTTTGTGTGCGTGCGTGCGTGCGCATGTGTGTGTGTTAACGTTCGCCCTCCCCCTTCTGTGTAAATCCAAGGCATAACGAGTCACATACCCAGTGTGTGCTGTGTGTGCACTTGTGACGAGTGCCCACCTCTTATCTCCTTGGTGAATTTGACGCGCTGGGAGTCCGTCAGTGGTTTGGTCTGTTCGTTGATGTTCTGGATGTCAAGCACTTCGCACATGAACTCAATCACAGGCTGAGCACGGTAGAAAGCGGTGGCTGACACTGTGGCGGGTAAAAAAAAAGAAAAAGAGATGCATCACTTATTTGCCTGTAGCACAAATTAATATCTTAAATAAGGAGAGATAAGTTCAGGATGGTGTCACATCACAGGCAGAGTTTGGATGGGACTGTAATTCCTCATCTCAAAAGATTAACAGTTTTTTTTTAAAAGCACATCAAGTTTCTGTCACAGCGATTTGGTCGTGACGTCTCAACTGCACCTTCACTTACTCACTCAGAAACTGTCTTCAGTGTCCTGTGTTAAAAAGAAAATCCAGGTAGCTGCGTTGGTGGGGGTGGTGGCTGTTCCAGCTACAGGAACAGCGAAATATATCCAGTAAAGTCTTGAGATTCTTGAGAAGTAAGACGACTTGTAGCAACAGGCTTTTCAGACTCCAAAAGAAAACATAGTGGATAACTTGATAATTTTGTTTATTTTGATTGATAATGTTATCTTTCATTCATTCATTTCAACACCAGGTAGAATCAGTAGTCATGTTGCCACCGAATGACTCTTCACTGATCATATATCCAAAATATCAGACGTGTCACAGAATAAAGAATCAATTGACCGAGTGCAAAGAAAACACATGAATCTCATGTCTAATGCTGCAGCCTCTCCAACAAATTAATACTCTGGTATTAAAACTTAAAGCAGAAGTAAGCGATCCGGTCGTTTTGGCTAACTTCTTGTCAGCCGATGGAGTTAGCAGTCCCCGCCCTCGTCCTTACGTCACCACATTCACGCGCATCCCTTGGCTGCACACACAGAGAGGACCGCCCCTTTATGCCGTTCTCTCTCCTCATTGGATAAAGGTTGTAGGATACAAGGAAAGTTTTCTCCTCGGCTTACAGCAGAGCAGAGTGACTGACAGACCCGTGTTTTGGACCAAACACTCTATATAAATGATTGCCATCGGAAGATATAACTATTTAAGACTTATATTAACACAAATATTCCGCTAACTTCTGCTTTAATACAAATGTGTTTCGTTGATCTTATGAATGGATTCAGAGACGAGTCACACACACACACGGAAGTGAAGTTGATTGTTCCTCTTACCGTCGATGTTGAGCATCATGTTCCACATGGCAGGACGGACAGACTGATGGAAACCAAACCACACCTCCCTGCCCCCACCCAGAGGATGGTAGTAACCCTCCGGAGGGGAGAAAAACGAACGCCCCACTGGAGTGTACCTGTGTGCGCACATAAAGAGAGTCAGTGACCGACACCATCGTCCCCAACATCATTTCTCTTTTTATTTCAAAAAGACTGATGACTGAAACGTTTGTAATTCCACAGCTTCAGAGTTGCTTGACTTTATGTTGATTGATTATCGATCAGGGTGTGGGAGTTATTAGGAGCTGGACAAAGATTAAAATCCCAAGAATATGCTTTAACTTAGATTTTATGGCATAACGTGAAAAATAATTTTGAATAAAGCAACTTTTGAATGACAAGCAATGCAAATGTAACATATCAGGGAAATCAGTCAAACACACACAGCGACACATTAAAAAACTAATCTGTAAGCAAAAGTAAAAACAGATGATGTGAAGATTAATTTAAGTTAGATCTCAAATCTGTCACAAAGCAGAGCGCGTTATTAAACGTTACAAAAGCTGATGTGAGTGAGTCAATCACAGTGTGATGAACTGTGGAGAGACAAACCTATTATAGAGTTAGATTTTAATTTGATCAGGTAGAGAGACGTCTGACGGCAGGAAATTAAGACAAATTAAAGCTGAAAAGCAATAACGCTGTCAGCGCGTGGCCGATGCGTCGTGGATGGACGGAGCTAACCTCATGGAAGGCAGGTGCCGCGTGATGACGTCCAGCGCCTGGACAGAGTCTTCTGGGACCTCGTTCAGATGACCCGACAGCGCCTCCAGCAGCATCTGCAGACTGACCACCGACACCCACTGCAGCGACACCTTGAACGTCTGATCCTTCCCCTCGCCAGGCAACGTCACCTCCAGATCCACCTAGAGACGGAGAGAGAGAGGGGGAGCGTCAGCGAATTGAGGACGGAGAGAGAGGGGGGGAGGACAAAAGGGGAGCGAGGCAGACAAAAGATGTGCGAGGAGAAATTGATTGAAGAACAGGTGACGGACTGAGATAAGTGGTCGAGGGCAAAGAGGACCGACAATCTCTGGTGAATCGATTTGCCTTTGAATGAAGCAGCATTCAAACATTTCATTAGTGCCCACGTGTGTAAACAAATACATACTGAACTCTCTTATGTCATTCTTATTATTGTAGAAATTATGGATAGGTTGTTTTAAATGTTGCATGTACAGTGTGTACAGTTTTTTTTTTGCTGAAGATGCAGATTTTTCTTAAACAAGGAAGCTTTATTTTCACTTCACTCTGGTCACTATTACTTCACTATAGTTAGTAATCAAAGCTTACGTTTGCTGTCTGGTGGAATTTACCAAATGACACAATAAGGAACGGCTCCAATCAGATTCAAACCGTCTGCGTCTTAACATTAATATTCTTTTGTTTTTCTTTTTTGGTTTAGGTTCAGAGTAGAAAGAGAAAACTGCTGCAAGAGAGAAATTAATTATCTAGAGGTCAGACACTAGTTTCTGTGATTAAAGCATCTACTGCCCATAATAAAGCAGCTGGACTAGCTTCAATAGCTGAGAACTAATTTTCATGTCGTCAAAATTGTTTCCCACGAAAGCAAAAGGTTGAACAGGTTAATGAAACATTACAGCTTTAGAGCGTCTGCAGTTGTTTCTTCTTTTAGGAGCATTAAATCTCATATTATTGCTCCAGATTTTCGGGGCTAATCTGGAATTCAAGCTGGCAGCTGGCCAATCACAAATCTATATACATCGTCTGTCCGCTCAACGTAATCCAATAAACAGTTTCATACGTCTGTCACCTCCTTACGTATGAAATCATTCAGTATACGGTCTTAAATACAAAACCGTTTGTCCCTTCATAAATCCTTGAAGCTCACACTTTTTTTTTTCCCTTTCTTTTTCTCAAAGAAATGAATCTGAGCGTTTCATTGTTTCAGACACCAACCCTGTCTCTTCCAATCGGCAGTGGATGTGCTGTGTACATGTTCCTCTTCCCGTCGTAGCCAGGCTGCCGGTCTCCAAAGATCTGCATCTTGAAGTGCCGCACCATGGTGTCCACCACCTCCCTGATAGGAAGAGGCAACAGGGTGGTGAGACACACACACAAGAATACAAGGAGACAATGCAAACACAAACAGGCGCAGTTTCACTTTGCTTCTCTTACTAGGATCTTAAAGGGATAGTTCAACATTTTGGCAAATTGGCTCATTGCCATAATCCATATAGTCATACCAGTAGGTTCATTACCTTTAATTATCGGTGCATGTTGTTTTTAGAACGGCGGAGCAGAGCCGCGAGCTGCTCAGAGCTACGCTACGGAGGCTAATGGGATTTCTTGGTTTCCCTCATCAAACTCATCAAATACACAATCCAACAACTCCAAAACACTCTCATGGACAAGTTGTGACCTGCACATTCACAACGCTATGAGATAATAACGGAACGTTAACAGACAAAGTTGTTAATAAGGTAAATGCAGAGACTGCTTGATGAAAAACTGCCCCTGAAGGCAACGAGCATCAGCAGTTTTGCATGAAATTACCTCGAAAACAACTCCATATCGTAACATTCTGTTATTATCTCATAGCGTGATGAATGTTCAGGTCACAACTTGTCCACCAGAGTGTTTTGGAGTTGTTGGATTGTGTATTTGATGAGTTTGATGAGGGAAACCAAGAAATCCCATTAGCCTCCGTAGCTCTGAGCAGCTCGTGGCTCTGCTCCGCCGCTCTAAAAATAGCTTGCACCAACAATTAAAGGTAACAAACCTACTCCTAACTGTCCTGCACATTGGAGACAAGTTCCTCCTCAGGCAGTTTGTGCTTTTAACTGCTACAGATGCAACAAACATTTACAACAAAAAAGACCTGAAATAATTTTGACAAAAAACCCAAAACCAAACTGGTGTGGTGTTTTACCTGTTGACCCTCCGAGGCCGTTTCTCAGGCTTGATGTCGATATCATAGTGATAGACATCAATCTTGGGAATCTGCACCTGGAAGTGGTTGGCAAGGAGCCGGATGGGTTTCCCCACCGTGCCGAGGCCGGGACGCCGCGGAGGCTGAAACAGAGAGGGAGGGGCGGGCGGGCCTGGGGAGGAAGAGGAAGAGGAAGAGGAGAGGGGGTTATAATTCATATGCAGCATCACAACTGTTACATAACGATTTCCCTTCATGGAAATCAATGATTTGCACCAGCTCAGAGTTTTAATGATCATTTATTGATATTGCAACCAATATCAAAACTTTAACTAGCTTTACTTTTACCGGTCATTACAGAGTTGTTTTCCTGCACAGATCCACAAACCGAGTTTCAAATGAAGCGCGGTTTTTGGGGTGGTGGGGGTGGGGTCGGGTGTCGACTGTTTTTCTTTCACTCTCTCCATTAAATGTCAGATTTAAAAAGATGAATGGGCGCGGCGTAACGCCAAGCTTGTTGCAAACCATCTCGTCAGTGACACCTGCTTGAATGCACTGAAATAGCCGCCGCCCACATATATACACACATACACGCTTTGATTGATCCGCAGCTCCGGCCCCCTGACCTACATGGGTCAACGAGGGGGCCGGCGGAACAATGACCTCCAATTATCCTTCGGCCCGCCCCCCCGGCCCCCCCCCCCCCCCCAGCTCCACCCAGACACACGGGGGGCACCCACCCCGAACGCCCAGACAAAAGGCCGTGGCTCCTCGCAGACAGGCAGACAGCAGGGCCATATGGAGGGGGTGCCGCGCAGAGGAGGTCTGGGATTACCGTTACACACACACACACACACACACAGTGAACCACAAACACACACATACACATGCACATACAGTTATATGCACGTGCAGGTGCCAAAACATAGGTGTGATGATGTCTGAGCAGCATAATAAAGCTGCAGCGCAACGGAGGCAAAGCAACGTCTTCAACACAAAACATCACATATAAAAGGTTACAAGCTGTTTTAAAGGGTAAGTACGAATTATTTTTAAAGGTTTGGACACCCTTCCTAGATTATATACCTGCAGATCTGACAAACCTGCTATTGATTGATTGATGGGCAGACAGTTTTCTGAATGGAATAAGGACGTCCCCCTTTACAACCGTCAAACTGAGGGACACAGAGTATAATAGGCTGCTGTGCTGATGACGGGTTACCCTCGACTCATGATTACATACCGCCGACTGGAAACAAACTACAACTGTGTTTTTCTTTCTTTCTTTTAAAAAAATATATTTGTCATCATTATGTCATTATTACTGCAGCGTTTTTAGCTTGTGTGTGGACAGACAGTGTGCTGTCTATATTGTTTGTCTGTTAGTAATCTGTTTCCTGTTTCTTTTTAATCATTATTGGACTTGGAGTCTGTAAAATAAAGCTATCTATTATTATTATTATTGTCTTGGCCAATTTGACTATTTTGCACCTCTTCTCATCTAATTCTGTATAGCATGTGCTGTCTGACGGTTCGAGGTGGGGGGGATCTTGTTTTGTGTTTTGTATCGTCTCTGTCTTTAGAAACAATAAAATGTGTTTAAAAAAGAAAAACACATGTAATTATGACCTCGGGCCGCCTCTAGTTACATTGAACCTGATAATGACTCATCCCCTTTCACAACGACGTTACATATTTACGTTAAGCTTTGTCAAAATCTATTAAAAAAATAGAAAAAACGTGTAGAAAAACTGATGTTTGACGGGAAACAATATCGATCTGGGTACAAATAGAAGTTGAGATAATAATATAATATTGAATAAATCGAGTCGGTGGCGTCAAAGGAGGTCGGAGGAGGCTGCTGCTGCTGCTGCTCAGAGCTTTTGTCAGTGGAGGGCTCAGCTTAGAGACTGCGGGGGTCCTCCTGAACTCCCTGCACCCACACGCTCCAGTTAGCAAGTGAAGCGCGAGAGCACAGACAATCAGGACCCTCCCCATCGCTTCCTGAAAACACGCTTTCCCAACGTGCCCTCATGTCGCCTGGGCCCCAAACCACCACCTCCCCTGCCTCCCTGTCAGGCCTCCTCCTCCTCCTCCTCCTCCATCATACATACATACATACATACCATTACCTTCATTAAAACGCCATTCAGCTTTTTTGTTTATGACACATAAGAAGAAGCCATTTGTTGCACGTCTGCTGCTCTTTGTCACGACTTGGATTAAAACCATCTGATGATTCAGTCGACTTCGCCCTACTGGCCTTGTTACTGACAGTAGGAGGAACAACAAAGTGCTGTGCGCTCGACGCTGTAGCTGCAAACCGTGTAGCTCCACAACAACGCTGTGTGTGTGTGTGTGTGTGTGCACTACAACACCTCAAGTGTGCAGCAGCTTAAACAGCCACATTCATTTTCTCCTCCATATTAGCACCTTGTATTGATGTGATATATTAGAGGCAGGGAAATTAAGTTTATATATAGGATTCAGTACAGAACAGTGGGAATAAAAAGATAAAAATGCAGTTTAACACAACAGTACAACCACAAAAACAACAATATAGGCTAGTTGAGTCAAAACCTGGTCATATCTTCATTTCTAGTATCACTGTTTCAATCCAACACAGCCACAAAAAGCGTTTATTATCACTATATCACCCGCGTCTTCAGCTTTTCCCAGCAATATATAACAAATCCTAATGATGATTAATTAAATCAACGCAGCTATTAATTCAGTCACAGCCGTTAATTAAATCCAACCTTGGAACAATCCCACTTGAAGTTTACAGATGCGTGACAGCAGCATGCAATCAGTTACCCAAAAAAAACAAAAAAACATCCTGAGCCTCTAAAAGCGCCGCAAAGACAGGATTTTAAAAAGATTTAAGACATTTGTTGAATTCAAATTTAAGACTTTTAACACCTCCTGTGGTTTTAGGGACACAGAATTCAATAAGTTACGCATTCTGTGGATCAAGTTGTTGTGTTTTTCTACCAACTGCGTGTACAGGTGGTAGCTACAGAAAGGCTTTTACTCCAGAGTGTGTGTGTGTGTGTGCAGCTAAAGTGAGTTCAAGTCCTCCTCTTCCACTTTCACCAAAAACAGAGCGGTACCTATATATAGCCTCCTCAGCTGCCACCACACCACCACCACGCTGTGGGTGAGTGTTTCAGCGTTAAATGCCCGATCACATCCTTCCTCTACGGCCCCTCCGTCCGTCCACTCTCTGCTCTCAGCGCCGCCACCACACCCTCCCCAGAGGTTTTCATTATCAATTAATCAGTTAGTTATTTTCTCGATAAGCCGATTTATTGTTCAGCCTAGACAGGAGGAGGTGAAGAAAACAGCTCAAGCTGCTTGTTTAGTCTGATAAATGTCCAGAACCCAAATAAACTCCTGTTTATAACCAGAGAAGACAAAGAAACGCTGCAAAACAGAAGTGTTTGATTGCTTTTGTTTAAAGAAAAATAAAAAGAGGAGTTGTTGAGTTATTTTCTGTCGATCAGGTAACAGATGAAACAGCCGAGCTACCCGCTTTGTTGTTTTGTTTATTCAGTCAGGTGGTGGCAAACAAAAACGGCAACAAGTGAAACGGAGAATAAAATGGAAGGTTTTCATTAATCTGCTCATTATTATTTTTTATTTTTTTTTACAATTATCCAAAAAGGAATATCAAAACACAGCGAAAGAAACGCCAATCACAACTTCCCAGAGCCCAAGATGGCATCTTCAAGTGTCTTCTTTTGTTCCTTGTCAGACAAAAGCTCAAAGACGTTCAGCTTTGAATGATGTGTGACAAACAGAAGCAGGCAGTCCTCACATGTCAGAAGCTCAAACTGGAGGCTGTTTGCTTTGAAAAAACGGACTGAAATGATAAATTCATTATCAAAAACACTTGATGGTGGATTGGTTTTCTGTCCCAGCAGCTCTAATCAATCCAAAGAAATAATATGACGCAAAAACCGACATAGCATTGGTATGTTGTGTGCAAGTAAATTAACTGGAGAATTAACGTTGGGTCAATCCAGTGTTTTGCACTGCTGCTTCACCAACATAAGAAGGAAAACACACACACACATTGGCCTACATTCATGCAAATGAGGATATTTTAGAGCCCCAACCTGGACAGGACCTGTCATGGGGAAAAGATGGGCACAGGCAGGCGGACATAAAAAATTAACCAACAGCCTCTAATAGGAGAAAACGAGGCTGTGTGACATCAGAGAGTACAACTTAATTACAAATTAAAGCTATAAAAGTGTAAAAAGAACATTATGTCCATCAGGGGACCCCTCTTGGAAAACGACTTCCTTCCCGAGCTACGTCTCATATCTTTCTGAATCTCACGAGCGTATTTTGAAAACGTTATGGCTCTAGTCTAAGATAGAAATTTACATTTGGACACCGACTGTGTGTTTAATAAGGCTATTTAGCAGCCCCCCCCCCGTCATGCATTATTGATTATTATCACTGAGCGGACAATCTGATCTGGTCTGTGGAGTGGTTTCTCTCTGACAGACCCCACTTATCAATAAAACATTTTTTTTTTTTTTTTTTAACAAAGCTGGATATGATCCGAGACCGGGCAGACCTGTCAGAGAGGCCTCGGTTTTTAAACGGCCTCTTCAAGTGCACTTCCTCCATAATTGTATGCCTCTGCTCTAAAGTGAGGCGGCTACATTTACTTCAAGTCGCAGAGGAAGTGAAATTAGCTTTTTCCTGGCGCAGAAAATGACAGATGCACTGGAGGCAAACAAAGTCTATGTGAGCGCTCGTGTGTCTCTGGATTCCCAAATTGGCCGCTGACATGTTCAGAGGAGCAAAAAAGAAGATCATCTCCTCCTTGCACCGTCTTACTCCTCAGCGATCCCACGTTTAAAAACCCCATTTGTGTTATTGTGTGCAGCGTGTGTCGCCGCTCACATTCGCAGAGTGAGATTTTGCTGCTCGTGCTGTGGCGCCCACTAATGCTATGTGTGTCCCTGGTAACCACAGTGTGATCATGCTGGGAGACAGCTGGGCTTAAAGCTAAAGCATGAGGATGATGGCTCGGCCTGGTGATGAGTCAGACTAACAGCGCTGAGCAGGGAGCACGCTGACTGACTGACTGACTGACGCCCACACCTGCAAATCACCTGGATTTAAAAAAAAGGTACTACACACACAGACACACACACACACACACTGGACGGTGGAGACTGTGGTAAACGTTACGTGACCACAAACGGAAATATAGTGCGACGCTCGTCAATGCAAATCAGCTCAAATCATTATCAAATGAAGCCATTAGATGTGTTTCGCTCCACAATCCTGCCCTCATTTGTGCTATATTCATTAACTAGAGTTATGTTATTTGGGATAATCATTAATTTCTCAAGCTCACTCTTCAGTGGACTCGTCTCCTCTCCATTTATATTTGCACCAACCTTTGATTTCTTTCAGTTTTGTTTCTGAACAGCGTTTTAAACCTCCTGCTTTGTGAAGACGCCTCAGACCTAGTACATCACATCACACTTTTGCGAGGCCCCTGCTGCCTAAATAATTCGAGCCACAACCAAAGCCAAAAGCCACAAAATGCATGTTTCTGAAGAAACCCCCCCACCACCACCACCTTCAACTGCACCAGAAGCAGCTCGACTGTTGAGCCACAGCGCAACAGGACATCCATCCAGCTGTGGCGCAATTCAAGCGTCATCCTTTCTCGTACTACTTAACTGATGAATCCTAAACTAGTGTAATCTCATTTTTCAGAGCACAAACCTCCAAATAAAAGTGTCAAAACAGCAACAAAAGCAGGATCTTGTATCACAGAGGGTTATTCCTGAGAGGTGTAGTTTTAAACAGATGCTTTTAAGTTGTAACCTAATCTGCATTTGTGACAACAATATCTATACATGTATATCTCAATGCTTAAAATGTACAAGTTTGCACAACTAAGGCACACAGAGATGCCTATGATGTGTGAATGAATATCACAAACCTCTTTTGCAAAGGTTTTTTTCCCCCAAAAGTCTCCTTCACTGGCCACAAAAATCATTCCCAGTGTTAACAATGATTGTGAAAAGAAATCTGCATCCACATACAAAGAAAAAAAGTGCATATAAAATAATTAAATGTTAATATCAAAGAAATGTGGCTCAGTGGTGCTGAAATGGTTTTAAGGGTTTAAATTTCTCCATATTGTAATGCAGCAGCTGTTGCAGTACAAACTTAATGGCCTGCACTGATTATGTGACAATGAATCCTCACACACCTGTGGATGCTTGTACAATATTACTGCCTCCAATCATCCTCTCAGACCCTCATGCTGCAAAATCAAATACAATGTTGTTCAAATACACAAACAATACATATTGCTTCAAGATCTTGTGTGGGCAAAAATAAAAAGTTTCTTCCCTATAGCTTAGAAAAATGGCGATTTACTCTGCGAGATGCATTCAAGTCCTCATTCATCGCCTTTATAGGAGGAGGAGGAGGGGAAAAAAGGAAAAAAAATATATGTAAACACCTATTTTGCGTGGTGCTTGTGACAATAGAAACGCAATCTGTCGCTTGGTGTGCAGGTGTGTGTGTGCAGCCTGTACTCTTGCATGCCACCACCCCCATTAGATCGCTGCACCGCGGCGAAATAAGTGCCTTTGTTATCATATAGGAGATGAATAATATGGAGCTGGACTGCAGATCTGATCGATAAAAGCGTCATCCATCCCCGCTGTGTGCTCTCGCTCTCACATACACACACATACACATACACAGGCGCATGGCTGCTGCTGCTGCTGCTGCCCAAGGAGAAAAGCGCGTAAACCAATGACAGTCTCGCAATATAGCTAAGCTACACCAGTGGAAATTACGAGCCCACTAAAAAAAAAAATACGCACGTTTTGTTCATTAAATGCCAGTAACATGTGGTTTTATTGACATTCATCTTGTAATTTCCACCACCACCACCACCACCCATCGCTGTCATGTTGGACCGTCCGTCCGCCTGGCAGGCAGGCAGGCAGGCAGGCGAGCCACCGCGGAGACGCGTCGTTGCTGTCGGTGATGGCTCAAATGTAACACGGTTCAAACAAGACAATAAACACAAAAAGGCACATTTGAATCAAATTTCGACCTCGATGTTTGGTATCGAGAACAAATATCTTAGTGGTTCTGTCGCCAAAACATCGTGAACAAACACCAACGTAAACACACCACGACGCGGAAGGAAGGAAGAAGGAAGGTCCTGGTTAAATCCCCACACTCGCACACACACAATGCAATGCAGCCGCGACACGACGAGTCGAGTCGAGCAGAGCAGAGCCGAGCTGAGCAGAGCAGAGCGCGCTCCGGAGGAATAATAATATTTCAAAACACAAACAACGATAAAAAAAAAAACAAAAGCGTAAAGACCCGATAAAAAACCCCACAGAAACGTGGCTCTGGTTCGATGTAAATACGCACACACATCATGTCCACACTAGACCTCGGGCTGGGCCTCGGTTTGTTTTCCCCGTCAGCGCGTCGAGGCCTCGCTGCAGCCGCGGCCCCCAGTGAAGCGACGCAGCACACGGCTCGCTGCTCTGCTCCCGCCGCTCGCTCTCGCTCTCTCTCTGTTTTTTTTTTTTTTTTTTTTTTTTTTTTTAAATCTCTTACCGGGTCCGAGCGCTTCCATGGCCGAGGCCTCTCTCTCCGTCTCTGTCCCGGCCTGGCGGCTCCGTACCGACGCTGAAATTGGGGGCGGTATCGCGAAGCTTAAAGTGGCTAATTTAAGAAAAGGGGGAATATAGATAGATGCGTGGATGACTGACTGCTGACTGGACCGACTGACCTGAGCTACCGCTGCTGCTGCTGCTTCTGACGATTTGTAACTGCGCATGCGTCAATGAGGAGCTGTTTGGTCTCATGTGCGCATGCGTAATTTTTCTCTACCGCACTGGCTGGAGGATCAAACTTTACCATGGCATAAACTTTACCATTAAAAACTGATCGTCAACATTTATTATGAATAGGCTGTGTTGGAGCCATTTAGCCAGTTTAATTTTTAGTTTAATTTATTCGCACCATAAAAATCATGGACAATTACAAAAAAAAGAAATGTAACAAGAATAGTAAGGTTAAAAACTCTTAATGGGCTTATACAAAATACCTATATAAAATGATAGATAGATAGATAGATAGATAGATAGATAGATAGATAGATAGATAGATAGATAGATAGATAGATAGATAGATAGATAGACTTTATTGATCCCAAGCTGGGAAATTACAGTATATTAATATAAAGATATGCAAAGATTCAAAAACAATTCAGCAACAATAACAACAAAAGAAAGCAATGCAAGTGCCTTATTATAACAAAAAGAGTCAAAATAAAATTATGAGTAGCCTATGTATAAGCGTAAAACGATTGTGAGCATGTATAGAGTATGATCTAATGATGACTATACTAGGAAAGGAAACTATTGGGAGTCTTGATATATCATATAGGCCTTCAATCTGGACTTGAAATTAATCAGGGATGAAGTTATTTTTGCTTTATGAAGATAAGAAATTACAAGTATGCTGAAGTAGTAAAGTATAGTATAGTAGTATAGTATAGTACAGTATAGTATAGTATACAGTAGTTTTGTGTTTGACCACTAGGTGGGGTATTATGTTGGGGAAAGGGCATATAGGTGAAAGCGTAATGGGCCGCAGGTGTGTGTGAGTAGAGGAGAGCAAAAAGTTTTCTGACAGTGACTTCACGTGTTTTAGGGTGATTGAAATTGATTTTGCCCATGTTGAACATAGTGGTGATGTATTATTCCACTTACCTGAGAGAAGAACAGTAACATATCATGCCTTACCTGTGCTAAATGAGCTGTTAGTGTTGAAATATTACGTGCAAAAGACAATTCTGAGGAATGGACATTGGTTTTGTGGTAGAGTTTATTCTCATCTGTACACCCAAGGAACTTTCATGTACACGGTTTATTGGTTTAAAAAAAGGAGTGTAGCCTACAGGCTGTAACTTTATGTGACACAAGAGGATGCAATTAAGTGGGAATGTAAATACAAACTCGTTACTGATCAAACACCAGGTTAAGTGTATTCAAAGTACTTTGTAATGTGTTACCTTTATACCTACAGCTGTATATTTTTATTAGTATAGTTTCTTCTTTACTTTTTACTTTATTTATATTTAGTTGTTATTGTGTTTTTGTCCTGTCCGTCTTTCTTTTTGCCGTAGAAACCAAATTCCTTGCAGGTGTAAAAACTGCAATAAAAGCTATTCTGATTCTGATTAAGAATGATGTTTGGAATGATTCATTATATTATTATGATTATTTGAATTGTTTTTTGGTTTTTTACTGTTGTATGTGTTGTTGTCTATTTCCTTTAAACTGTCCTGTTTTAAGTGTTTCTATTTCTATTGAACTAAAAAAGCAGGGTTAGAGAACTTAAAGTGTTGTAGGCTACTATCAGATTCATTAGTCTACCAACTAGTGTAAAATATATAAATAGAAATCCACTAATGTCTCTCTCAAGTTATTGTAGTTTTTATACAGTCATGATACAGGGATGTTTTCTTGTATGATTGGTGAAGATACAGCTATTTTAACTTTTTTATATCACTTGGTGGTTCAAACTATAGAAATAAACTTTATTCTATGAGACGAGAAGATGATGAAGAGAGATGTTTTGTATATAAAATCTTAATCTGGAAAATAATAGGCTATTCATGACATTCAGCAGATGATATCATCCAGGACCAGGATCTGCAGTAAATCGATATTATAAATCTATAAATAAATTATTTGAATGCGTAGAATGTGCGACTCAGTATAGATGAGAGAAAAAAAAGAAAGAAAAGAAAGATGTAGCCTACAGTAGCTACTCTAATCTTGACACCCCTCTCCAAAACATTAATTTCAAGATGATGACAAGGACTAAAACTACAGGATTTATTATTATTAAAGTAAGATTACGTAGTCAAATTAAATCAAAATTGACAATTAAAATATTCTAAGGTTAATTTGTGTAGATTTATTATTAGATGAAAAAACCTGATGTGTTTTCACCTTCACCGTCACTTTCCAGAGGAAACCCTCCTCAGCCCCGCCCGGCCGGGCCCTCCCGGTGAGTTCAGAATGTTCCCACCAACCGGTGACGTCAGAGTGGGCGGGCTCAAATCTCCGAACGGACCAATGGGAGAGCGAGAAGCGGGCGATTGACACCTCGGTGACGAAAAACTGCGGGTCCAGCTGTCACGGCGCGCCAAAGATCAAATTTTCTATTCGGAGTGAGGAACAGGCGGGAGGAGGAAGAAGAGGAGCAGCACCGGTTGAAAAACACTTCATCAATGCGCTTTAAAACGCTGAAATAGCCTTTTTAGCCACGCAGACGTTTTGTCGCCGTGGTCTGTTTGTGGCTGCTTTAACTCGACAAAGCGTCGTGTTTGTTGGTTTCTTCTTTATAAAAAGCAAGATAAGAGACAACACATCGGCGGACAAAGATGAGCCTGCTCGTTTCTCAACAACAGGTGAGTGGGAAACGCTTCTAGAAAACATCGTGAGATTATCATACATGACAGATATCCTGGTATTATCGATAACTATTAGTATAATCGAAGAAATCTTGCACATTGCGGATAATTGTTAGCGTTAGCCACTTAGCTGGCTCGCTAGATGTAGCCAGCTGGGTCGGTGGTCATCCACTTGGCCTGGTCGTTTAAATGCACATTAGAAGCACATTTTACTTGGTTATCCCGCTATTTAAACATTGTTTAAGTAGTTTGGGACTTTGTGAACTTTATTCAGATATGAATTACTTGTTGCTGCTATGTATACTTTAAAGAAACGTAGCTGCATGTGGCTAACAGAGAGCGGTGAAAGGAAGCCATGTCGCCTGCTAACTTATTGTTTGGTTTATAGCAAGGCGCCACTAATGTAAATTAAAATCACCTGGCTGTTTTAAGTCACACAGTCGACCTCCCTCCATGTTTGATGTTAACTTTACACAGCAGCAGCGTTTTTCCTGGTTTGTTATTTAACATTAACATAAACAAACACATGCTACTCTCTGGTATCCTTAAAGTTTGGCTGTGGATGGTTGTAAAGTTACTCTGCTGCTTTGACCATTAAATCAATACATGATGACCTGTGGCTTTGATGAAAGTACAATCTCACCATTTATTGTATCACAGGACTTGTATCTGTGAGTGTTTGTCTTTTTGATGTATAACAATTGATTGTGGAGCCTCACTGATAAGACATCAGATTACAATGCAGTTCCCCCATGTTAATGAAACTGCACTGTATATATTTTTTCTACTAGGAGCACAGTGGCCCCCAATTTAAAATTTTAGGAGTGCAAGCAGAACATTTAGGGATGCACACACACTGTAAATTGACTTGGCAAATATTAACAGTTAAGGGGCTCCAGACAAATTTTCCCCCTTAAATTTGAGACAGTGCAAGTGAATTTATCATCTACTTGCACATGTGCAACCAGTAAATTTGCAGTGTTTTTCTTTTAACACTGGTGAAATGTACAAGGGACGACTCAAAGAAGCAGGAATCTGTCATGACAGGTGTCCGTGCCCAATGTGTGTGAGGATCATGGGTGAAAAGGAAATTTGAATATTTGCTTTGTAAAAAAGATCGCAAAATTTTCTACTTGTGCTCCTAAAACTTTTAAGTTAGGGGCCACTGGTGAACAAATTTACTACTTGCACATGCGCAAGTAGATGAAAAATTAACTTGCACTGCCTCAAATAACATCGGCAGTCTGTAGCTCTGATTGTGGTTGAATCATGTTTTGTTTTTTTTATTGCACCCAGGCTGACGAGCTCCCAGCTGTTGCCCAAACAGCAGCAGCAGAGAGTGATTCAGACAGCGGGGTGGGGTCTCCTGCAGAGGAGGTGGTCCCGGAGACGACCAGCAAAAGAGAGGAGCTTCCAGGTGAAGTAACAAAACAGTAGATGATGATGACCAAGCTGGTTGTGTGAATGAAGGATCAATTTAGGCAAAATGTATGTAAGATAGGAGTGAGTTCATGAAGCTTACAATAAGTGCAACAGTCAAATTATAGTTTGAATGGTCCATTTTTTTATATATTCAATAAAAACGCAAAGAAGACTCAAGAACACGACCGTATGTATTAAAGTATTAGTTGTATTATAATAAATCACAACTTTTTTACAAGGAAATATCTTGAATAATCACGCTCAAGTGTTTATTAATCAATAGGCAATACTGGAGAGAGCAAAATCACAATATGTAGGATAGTGTGGGTGCATATTCAGGGATATTGCGGATAGTTAGCATTAGAAAAATATTTTCATTGTGCTTTGTGATGTGTCTAAATCATTTTTATTTTTTTTTTGCTTCCAGATTCTGATGATGATGAAGACATCACAGCTCACAGGAAACCTCGCCGTAATGCCATCAGAGACAGCGACAGTGAAGAGGAGGCAGCGGCTGCAGACAACAGCGTCCACATGGCCGAAGCTCTGGTCTTGTCCGCCTCCAGCGGAGAGGAGATGGAGACGGAGACGGGAGAGGCAGAAGAGAAGAACGAGAGGAAAGAGAAAGGGGCGCAGAAGAGCAAGAGAATAAGCCGAGCGCCAGTTGACAGCGACGACAGCGAGCCTGAGCGGGGGAACGACCGAGAAACGGAGGAGCAACAGGATGAGATGAAGGAGGTGGTGAAATCAAAGGAACGAAAGAAGAAGAGAGAGAAGAGCCAGAGGCATCAGGAGAAAAAGGAGAAGCGCAACAAAACGATGGAAAAGCTGAAGAGGAAGAAAGAGCGGTTCTCTGAAGTGAATGAAGTACGACGTGCAGCTTTGTCTTTTCTCTTGGTGGAACTTTTTTCTTCTTGTTCATGTGTTCCCACATAATTAAGCCCGACTTTACCTTTTTTTCCTCAGGACACACCTCTGCCTCGGTCTCTGAATGACAGTGGGTTTCCACTGGGAGACACAGATCTGTTTGACACTGGTCTGGATGATGAGGAAGAGGAGGAGGAAGAGTCTCTGGATGCCATCCGAGCTGCAGTCAAAAACAAGATAAAGAAACACAAGGTAGGAAAAAGATTATTATTTGTAGCTTGAAATGTTCAATCAAATCTGTCTTTCTTCTTGTCTTACATTCTTCACAAGTAAAACAGCTGTTGTATTTCTATATATATTAAAGGGATAGTTCAACATTTTGGCAAATTGGCCCATTGCCATAGTCCCTATAGTTTTAGGAGTAGGTTCGTTACCTTTAATTGTCGGTGCAAGCTTTTTTTAGAACGGTGGAGCAAAGTTGCGATCCGCTCAGAGCTACGCTATTTTATACGGTTTTGCTTGAATTTGCCTCTAAAACAGCTCCGTCTCGTAACGTTCCTTTATTATCTCATAGCGTGGTGAATGTGCAGGTCACAACTTGTCCACGAGAGCGTTTTGGAGTTGGTGGATTGTGTATTTGATGAGTTTCATGAGGGAAACCAAGAAATCCCATGAGCCTCCGTAGCGTAGCTCTGAGCAGCTCACGGCTCGGCCGTTCTAAAAATAGCTTGCACCGACAATTAAAGGTAACAAACCTACTGCTATGACTATAGGGATTATGGCAATGGGCCAGTTGGCCAAATTGTTGAACTATCCCTTTAAAAAAAAAGCTTTGCCAGTTGCCGTTTTGCAAGAACTAAAAATTCTTGCAACAGAATCTATTTGAGTTAATGAGATTTTGGTGAAGTGTTGTTTGGAGAGAAGTGGGAGGCCTGGGATTTCACAGATGTTGTCTAGACATTGGTGTTTAATATCGCTTCAGGATCCTCTCGTGAATGAATTTCAAGAGGAGGAGGAGGAGGATGACGATGATGAGGAGGCTCCAGGGAAACCCCAGCGTGTGGTATGCAGCGCCAAAAAGCTTCAATTTATTCTCAACACTGCAAAAATTAATACCAACAAATGTTTTCATTTGCAACATGTGTGGTGTTTTCACTCAGGAGAGGAAAGCTGCACGCGCCAGCAAAGAGGCAATGAAGCAGCTCCACAGCGAGTCTCAGAGGCTGGTCAGAGGTCAGTTCACAAGAATCACTCACATTTCTTTTTTACGGCATTGCATTGGAAATGTGAAAAGAGGAGTGTGATGTCTTCCATGTTACTCAGATTGCATCTTCTGACACATTCTCCTGTCTTTGTAGAGTCCACACTGGGCCTGCCCTACCACATCCCTGAGCCCAAGACCATCGACCAGTTCTTTAGGAAGAGGGCTCGGCCACAGGGTCCCGCCATGGCGCTGCTCAAGTAAAGACAAACACATACACATGCTGAGATCACACAAGTCACACATTTATTTACCATTGGCTCCAATTTCAACAGACATATCTGACTGGTAACTTAACCTACTAACATCACCAGCATGCAGTTTATTCATTTTTATCAGTAGACAAACATACATAAGACACAGCAAAACAAAAACAAGCTGGGAAATAACAACACAAAAACCAAAAACACAGAATATCAGTTCCAAGTAAATGTGACAGCTACATTTATACTTATTATTCTGTTTTCTTGTTTGTTTCATATATGTATATACCTCACCATCATTTTAGGTAGTATTGAGTAAATTGTATATTATGTAATACTGCTGTGTTGTTTTATAGGCTGGCAATTAACATATTGCCCAGGTGCTACAGTTGAAAATGAACCACTTGGCTAACACTGGCACATTTACAGTAGTGTTGATTAATGTGCACTCTTCCTGTGTGTGTAAAAAAAAAAAAAAAAAAAAAGACAACAAACGGTATAGGGTGAAATACAATGGGAGCTAAATAAAGAAAAATAATACAGTGTTTTTTATACAAATGCTCTTGTCATTATAGCAGAAATGGTTTCCATATTAGTTTTGTAGTGCAGGAGACAGGTCAGAAAGTTCAATGGTATATATTCCATTTAAGTTTTTAATTTCCTGTGTATCAATTATATTCTTATTCTCTTCAGATCTACAAAGTACTCAGCCATGATGCTGGAGACGAAACCAGCTGCTCCTCCTCTACCTCCTCCTGTAAACCCCCCCACTGAGCCCCAACAGCCGTCCACGGAGCAGGACTCCTCTCCTTCTCTGGACCTCTTGTGCACACAGATCCAGCCCTTATCACATCCCGCCGCCACCTCGTCCCCGCAGAAGGAGGAGAGCCCGAACGAGGCCGGAGAGGCGGCCGCCGCGAGCCTCGACTCCAACCAGGAATCGGGCCCGATGCTCTACCTCTCAGAGAGTCTGCAGGAGTCGGTCCCGGCCGATGATGGAGCAGTGAAATCTGCCTCCGACTCCGAGGAGGAAACCTCTGCTGCTCCGCGAGAGCAGAGCCAGACCGCGGTGACAACGGACTCTGAAGCTCTGGATAAAGAGCCTCAATCTGGGGATTTGGTGGAGCCTGTGATCCCTCAGTGTGTCAGCACCGATGCAACCGCAGCACAGGCTTCAGTTCAGCAAACCGCCAAACCCAAGAAGGACAAACTGGCCAGACTGAAGGAGCTTGGACTGGACCCGCCGCCTGTTGCCAAGTTGTGTCTTGACGACGGAGCGTTTGTTGAGCTCGAGCCTCCTCAGCTCAACCCCGGTGAGTCACGATTCTTCAAGATGTCAAGATATGAATAATAAATGTGTCATGAATAAGAATAAACCTCAGTAATCCTCCTTTGCGCTTCTTCAATCAGGTGTGGTGGCCCTGAGGGAACGCTACTTTCGTCATGTCCAGCCCCCTGTGCGACCCCAAGGAGAACGCACGATGCAGCTCAGCATCATCCGTAAAGACAGCACCTCGTCGGGGCAGGAGGAGCTGCACACGGAGTCGCTCACTGTCACTGTTAAGGAGGGAGCAGATGAGCCGGTGCTCACCAAACCTGGTAAGAAACACATCCACAGGTCAGGGTTTAAACTTAGGGATGTCACGATCACTTGTTTTCAAAATAAATTGCGGTATTAAAGAGGAACTATGCAAGATTATCTTAACTATGCTACATTTTTACCTTAATTAAACAGCTTTGGAGTAATTGTGATGGTTTAATAAATTGCTGAACTTGTTACACGTGCATGTCACTTATTGTGTCTCTTGGTTGAAAAACAACTTTGCAAGATTGCCCCGGTGTCCCCGCTCTCTTCTCTGCGACACAAACGCGCCCCGTAACCCGCAATCTCTTGTTTATGACAGATTAAACTACACAAATATTCACGTTGTTACATCGTATATGATATATAAAACGTTATCTACCGCTCTATTGATTGATTGCTCGCCGGTTTCGTTATAAACAAAAGCACATGGCCGAGGGGAGTGTTATCAAAACAGTGGAAAAGCAACTGGACTTAGGACATAGTTCCTCTTTAAACGCCACAATGAATTAATCATAGAAAGATTCCTTAATACCGTCACTTTCCAATAAAGGTTATGCCGGATCCATACAGGCAAATGAGCGAATGAACGAAAAAGTTACACAACAACTGTGCGTTACTGCTTGTGTGACTTTGTATTTGTTCCGTGCACGTTGCAGAACAGAGATGTGCCCGAGTGGTAAAGTTTAGTAGAGGAAGACTTGTAGGTAAACGAGCAGGAACTGGGTTAAAATGCATTATAATGATAATCGTAACACAGTGATTATTTCTCTGACAATAATCGTACCAAGAAATTCTATAATTGTGACGTCCCTAGTCATAGTATAAACTACAAAAAAAGGGGCGATCGTCCATGTCAGCTAATGTGGACAGGAGGCTACACGAGCAGTTTTTTCTTGTGACGAACCTCCTCTGGTCTCTCATGTAGGAGAGAAGCTGCTGACTCTGAAGCAGCGACTGCAGCTCGCCATGGCCCAACGGAGACAGGAGGAGCGGGCACGCAAGGCCGAGCTGATTCGCCTCGACAATGAAAACTGTGGAGACGAAGAGGAGGAGGAGGAAGAGCTGACGGATGAGTCAGAAGAGGAAGAAGTAAGAAGATGTGTCTCGTTTCTTGATGTTGTGAAATGATGAAATTGACTTGAATCTCATTTGCATTCGTGTCCATTTCTGCTCACGCCGAGTCCCGTCTTCTTTCTCTTTCAGGGTGTGGACGACCTACTGGGAGGTGGGGGGGAAGACGAGAAGGAGGATGATGATGATGATGATGAAGCGGATGAGGAAGAGGAGGAGGAAGGCAGTGTAGTTCGAAGGATCAGGAGCCTTTCTCCCGTGGCTCTGACCGGTCCATCGCCAACCCCTGACCTCGTTAACACAGATGGTACACTCATGCTGTTCCCAGGCAACTCCTGCTCTCGCACTGGGTGAGTGTGTTTGATGTTTGACTCTGTGAGTCACTGCAGAACCTACATCTTTCAAAAATGAATGATTAATCTGCCATAGAATAGATAAAGTGTGTCCAAGCAAATTTCCGTCAGTAGAATTTCATGATATACAGCGGGGAAAATAAGTATTGAAAGATTATGGTGAAATGTTGTTCTTTTTAGTTTCTGATAATGGGGCACTATCGGATAAAAACATCTGGTGAACATTTCATGTCAATAGCTCTATTAGAAATATATTTTCTGAGAAAAATGTTGACGCGTTCAATACTTATTTTCCTCGCTGTATTTAAAATGGAAGAAAACATAATATTATTGAATGGCCCCATCACTAAACTTATGTATCGTGTCATGGGTTGGCTGTACAGTTTTATTTAAGATTTTTATTATTACGATATTAATCGTACTGACTGAAATTAGCTTGGACACACTTTAGTGAGTAGCTTTTGACAGCATATTTAGTTGATATATTCTATAAATGGAGAAACTTCACATGAACTGTTTTTTATTTTAGCGACGGCATAAGACGGTCCGGTCCCTCTGGACAGGACAGCAGTAATAAGATGGGTGAGTAGAGTGACGGATGCACTCATAATGGACCATTAACGATGGATAACGAGTTTTTCACACTCCTCATTCCAGATGAAGCTGCTTTATGTGGCAGGTCGTTCTTCTCTTCTCACTCTTGTCTCTACTCTTGTCTCCAGAGGACGACGACTCTCTGTCCCTGGTGAAGGACAACAGCCACAACAGCAGCTTCGAGCTCGCAGGATCCATGATTACATCATACCAGCCTGTCAGTCACCAGCGCTCCACGGGAAGAGGCGTCTCCAACTCCTCCATGTTTCGCTCCCCCTCTCCCTGCCTCTTCAGGCCCAGCTTCCTCGGCTCTGCCTCTAAGGTAAGATATCACATCTTTCAGTTTGTTTAACACAATGTATTATAGAGTTGCACAATTTTAGTGTCATAATTTGTGTATTTGCTAATTTAAAAAAAACAAACCACATACATTGACATACAGTATATTGACGCATTACACTTACTCACAATCCCTTGAATTAAACACAAATGAGCAAGAGCCTGTACAGGCAAGATAAGAAGCTTATAGGAAAACAAAATGAAAGCAAGATAAACTGGAAACATTAATTAAAATGGGTAAAAGGTAGCTATAAAACATAGAAAATGAAAAAATGGCATAGACGGTGTTTGTACAATATTGTTTGCTTCAGCATTGTTTGTTAATTTTTCTATTTTTCTTCCTCATCAGAGCTCAGGTAAACTCTCCGAGCCGTCTCTCTGCCTCCCTGTGGAGGACTCCCAGGACCTCTACGCTCCTCCGTCCCCAGGTGCCGACTCGGGGCCCCTGGGCGGAGCAGCATCTGGCCCCGGCCTGGGAGGAGACTCCCAAGGTCGCTTCTCCTTGGAGGACGACGCTCATTCCCAATTACTGGATGCGGACGGCTTCCTCAACGTGGGGCCTCGGCCCGGTGCGCCCCGCTCCCACAAGAGACAGCTGATCCTGGACAGTCTGGACGAAAACGCAATGGATGCCAACATGGGGGAGCTGTTGGGGATGTGCTCGGGTGTTTTCGGGACGGCGGAGAGCAGCTCCGGTCGGGTCGGCGGCAGCGGCGGCGTTGGCGGCCTCGGATCGACACAGGAGGACGAGCTGCTGGGGTTGTGCTCCGGAGCGTTTCCACCGACACAGGCAGGAGAGGAGCGGACGGAAACAGACAAGAGAAAAGAGGGAGGACAGGATGACGAGTCTGACAACACCATGGACCAGCTGCTGGGGCTGTGCTCAGGGAAATTTCCTAGTCAAGGTATCTGTGCTTTCTTTTACCAACTGGAGCCTAAATTCATTTTTCAGACTGGCTGTTAAAACTGGAAACGTCATCAACATGTTGGGATTTATGTTTTTTTCTTTTTTTAAAATATTTTATTGTTGATATTTTTCAAGAACAAAGTTACTGTAACAAATTGACACAACATAATCATCATAATCATCATAATCAGGGGAAAATTCAATGTCCACAAGGTGGCAAAGTAAAAATAAAATGAACTCAGAGTGACAGGACAATAGAAAGCGATAACATTAATAAAAAATAAATCAATCACATTGGGATTTCTTTTGTTGTTTTGTTTTGTTAAAGTCATGATTTGACATACCAAAACCATCTATGTCAAGAATTTCCTTCTAGCTTCTCAATATTAAGTTTTGTCGTCTTTGTCGTCATTTTTAGGTTCTGCTCACAAGACTTCATCAGCACTAGACAGGTAGAGTACAAACCGCTGATATCTATAAATGGTTGTTCTGTGGATATGTAACATTTATCCATCTGTGAAACGGTTCTTTCTCTTTTATTACTTGTTCCTTTATTTCTTTTTAACCCAGGTATGAAGTAATAATTAATACATTAATTAATGAAATTTTTCTCCATAAAGTGAAAAGAAGATAGAAGAGGAAGAGGAGGAAGAAGAGGACTGTGAGTTTCGCCTCCTGTCAGATGTAGAAAGTGAGAAGGTAAAGTCTGAAAACGCAAAAACAAACACTAATGTCTTTTTTTTATGACCTGGTTTTTATGTAACTAACACAAATCATGCCTTTTTACAGGAGGAAGATGATGAAGATGGTGGAGATGAAAACGAGGAGCAGGAAGATGGAGAGGAGGAGGAGGAGGAAGCTGATGCTGATGCTGGTGCTGATGCTGGTGAGGACGGGTACGATGATGTCGAGGACGAGGAGATGCAGAGCGTGTTTGCACCGCGCCAGGTCAAGAAAAAGAAGAAAATGTGAGTGAAACAAAAATAAAACTAAACACCGTTCACACCTCATGCTGCAGCACACGGGGGTTGAGTCACGTCTTGCGTCTTGTCCACAGGCGTCTGACCGACTTCCTGGAGTCGGAGGCCGAGCTGTCGGGCAGTGACCTGGGCAGCGACGACGAGGACGGCGACAGAGGGAGTGAGTACGAGGAGGAGGAGCTTCTTGAAGAGCTTCCATCGGACGAGGAGCTGCAGGACCAGGTCAACAAGATCCACATGTAAGTAACAGCTGCTTTTACACCTCGAACGTCGGCTAATTTCTGTGTAGTTCAGTGTCTTATTAATGCAAGAACAAAGAGAGAGAGACACTGTGGATGAGCTTGTTCCAGTTTTCCTCCACCGTTGCTCTAAACCGAAGAGGAAGCCCTCGAGGAAAAAACCTGCACAGCTTGTATCCGTAAATTGTTTTTAAACCAACAGATTAAAGTTTTTTTGTTTTTTTATATAAATGCATCTGTTGCCCTTACAGGAAGCAGATAATGGATGATGACAAGCGTCGTCTGAGGCTCTACCAGGAGCGCTACCTGGCTGATGGCGACCTGCACTCTGACGGGCCCGGACGAGCACGACGCTTCCGCTGGAAAAACATCGGTGAGTTGACAGGACGTGGGAATAAATACCCTTAAATACTATTAATGTAGTGCATTTTGATTTATGACAGTAGTTGTTAAAGGGAGACATATTTCTGTTAGGAACAACTTAAAGCAGAAGTAAGCGATCCGGTCGTTTTGGCTAATGCTGCGTTCCAGGCAGGCTTTTGAAACTGTAAATTACAGCTTCAAGTCACGACTTACGACTTTGTAGCGTTCCAGGCAACCCACTCGTGTTTTTCCGACCTGTTTTACCTGTGAAAGTCACTATAACGGCCACTCGTAACTTCCGACCCGTGAACTCGTACCAGATTGAACTGGTACGACTTCACAGGTCAGAAAAACACGAGTTACGGGTTGCCTTGAACGCACCATAACGTCTTGTCAGCCGATGGAGTTAGCAGCCCTCGCCCTCGTCATGGATCTATTGGTCCTCGTCCCTACGTCGCCACATTCACGGCGTCCCTTGGCTGCACACACAGCCCTTCATGCCGTTCTCTCTCCTCATTGGATAAAACTTGTAGGATACGAGAAAAGTTTTCTCCTCGGCTCAGAGCAGAGTGACTGACAGACCCGTGTTTCGGTCCAAACACTCTATGTAAGTGATTGCTGTCGGAAGATATAACTATTTAAGACTTATATTAACACAAAAATATCGCTTACTTCTGCTTTAACTCCTTAGGTAGTTCATGTTTTCTTTCTTTTGTATATTTTTCTGCACATTATTTGATTTCAAAATCAGTACAAATCAAATTATCTCTGCAAGGACTTAACAGCTTCCCACACAGACCAACAGATACACACAAGAGATGGAAAAACAAAGAAAATCATTGTTCGCCACAAAAGACTAAGTCTCATCGTAAAAAAAAAAAGTGGATTTCTTTCAAGAAAAACAAAATATTTGAGTTCCTCAGAAGCTCAGATTAGATTCCACAGATGCCTTTTGATGTTGTCATTTTAAAAGTTTCCTCTTAAAAATGTTTCCTCTAGATGATGGTTTCAACATGGAGAGGATGGGAGCGGAGGAGGAGGAGGAGGAGGAAGACGCAGATGTTGACCACAGTGAGATCCAGAGGAGGAAGGAGAGAATGGAGAGAGAGCAGTGGCTCAGACAACAGGTAAACTGCGTCTTCTGTTCATTTATCACTGAGTATGTGTGTGCGTTCAAGGCGTTTGTTGTTTTTGTTCTTGTTGTTGTTATTGTCTCGTCTTCATTCCTTTCTCTCTCTCTCTCTCTCTCTCTCTGTGTCTCCTCTCACAGTCTGAACAGAAAGCCAAGAAAGGAGAAGATCTGGATGCCGACGATGAGCAGCTTGGAGAGGAAGACAGTCAGTTCATGAAGCTGGCCAAGAAGCTGACTGCCAAGACTCTGCAGAGAAAAGGTCGGTTTGATATCGGCCCTCACAAGAAGAATCCCATGGCCCCTTAAAAAGAAAACACCCAATGTTTTTGTTTGTTTTGTTTAGCTAGAGTTAAATCCCTCTACAGCTGACAGCAAAAACACTATCTTTTTTTTTTTTTAAACTCTGGGTCTAGGAACAACCAGAGGGGGGGGGTCACTTGAGGATTTTAGGGAGCAAGGTTTGTAAAGGCCATTGAGACTTTACAAGTTGTCAAAAAATTTAAAAATTAACTCAACAGAAAGCCAAGTTTTGGACCCAGTTATTGGTAAATGGTACTTTTTGTCTTTTTATTTGAACAAGTTATATCAAGAGAACACTTGGTTTTACTAAATCCAGTGAATGTGGCATCATGGGCAACAGTTTCCAGACCTTTACCGAGAGAAATTGTCTAATCTCAGAGCCACACACACACACACACGGGTTGACCAAAACATTGGCATGTTTAAACAAAACCAGACACATAAGGGAAACTGCTGCCAGTACTAAATGTCATGTTCCTTCAGAGTGTGTTACTGGACAGTTGTGGCATTTCTGTCTTCCCAGGAAAGGAAACAAATTAATGAAATAAATTAACAGATTGCTTTCCCCAGAAAACTAAACTAATCTAAACCACACACAAATGGGGGAAACTGCTGCCAAGACTGTCACTGCTGAATAATTTAACTTCACAGTTTGTGACTGGATATCTATGGCATTCTTGTGCCATAGAACAAAAAAAAGTTGAGCAGTGACATTCAGAGGGCTTTAAATACTCATATCTTCAGTTACATATGATAAATTATTCATTAGCTGCACCGCTCTGTACAAGCTGACAATTTAGTCGCTGATTAATAATCATACAGCACCTTTCAAAGCAAAGAAAACAAAGAGCTGTACATGGATGAATAAAGATCTGGTCACTCAGATTATTTACTAACCTCCACCGTTTTCAAACCAGAGCCCGCAGCGGCATCGCAGCCAGAACAGAAGACGACGTCGGCTCTCAATCCCTTCCAGAGACCAGCACAGTCTTCACAGGTGAGTCACTGAAATGTTGTATTTACTCTAAAGTCTGGTTGCTAAAAGCTTTTAATGTGAAAGGAAACTCTTGTGTAACTTTTTATGCCTACATGTCAGTGAAAGCTCGGAGTGTATATTGTTTTTAAGGCCCTTTCACACCAGAGACGCCAATGGTTTTTTTCGAACCCCGGTTTTCATCACGAGTCCTTTCACGCCGACTGCGAATTTTACGCAGCAAAAATGCAACACAATTTTTTTTTCTGTAGTGAGGTCGATTTTTCTGAGCTTTCGCCCGGCAAATAAACGCATCGACCAATCATGTAGCGTGAAAAGGAGGTACGTCACAACACCATGACAACAATGTAAACAACCGGTGTCTCTCACCAAAGACGGTTTAGAAATAGCTCTCACCATCTTCTCATCATCTTTTTTTATATACAGTCTATGTTCACCACCTTGTCTTGTTTGACATGGGACACAAACTTTACAAAGACAACGAATGAAGGACAGTGATCAGATATTGATCAGACAGTGAGCTGCTGAGTTGCTATAGTAAAGTTGGTAAAAAGACGACAGTGTTGAACACGTAAGGGATAATTAAAGAGTAGTTGTGTTAAATGGATTTAAGACACGATGTGGAGGTGAAGAACCACCCGATGCAAAGCTAAACTTTGGAATGTAATTGTTGTATCTGTCACATATTTGTGTCGCCGCTTGTGTGAACGGTTTTGATTTTGTGTTTATTAATTTCGTCCCTGGTGTGAAAGGGCCTTTAGGTTGTCCATCCCAAATTCATGGACATGATAAATCTCGACCTTGAAGGAACTTTTAGCACAAACATTTACATGAACAAAGGTCAAGATCACAGTGAGCTCACAAAATGCCAACAAAAGACACAAAATGGTTAATAATTTATATAACTATGCGTGTAACATGGCACTAGTCTGTGTGGCGGAGGCAGACACCCACATGGGGACAATTCTAGTTTTGTTTTTCTAATGGGTAGCATGTGACTTTGTAAAGATAGTATTACCGTACTTCATCACTTGCTGCCTCAGGCTGTTTCTCTGGCTTTTATTCTGGTAAACTATCTCACAGTTCTCAGGCAAATGTGAAGAGTGTTTGTTTTAGTTTTTTTCCGTTAGGTCACTACAGCTACTATTTGATTACTTTCATCATTTGGAATTTGTGCGAAGGGTTTATCACAGTGACAAGCCTGATTTTCTAAGAGGTTCGT
Organism: Trachurus trachurus; assembly: GCF_905171665.1. Lineage (NCBI taxonomy): Eukaryota > Metazoa > Chordata > Actinopteri > Carangiformes > Carangidae > Trachurus > Trachurus trachurus. The sequence continues at coordinate 12,529,660 of NC_139904.1, read as the reverse complement.
TTGCAGCTAAAAGGGACAGAAAACTGTTGCTGCTGGAGGACTATAAAAATTGATTTTCTGTCCTGTACTTATTGTTCCCAGATAAATAAAGTCACTGAAAAAGAGTTCAAATGCTTCAAAGTTCACCACTAAATGTCTTGATTTGAACAAGGTCAGTGTTAAATTGATGTTCAATTGATTTCTTCCAGGTGAGGAGGGGTTCACTACTGAGTCAGCCTCACTCCGTCCTCCAGAAGCTGGCATCGATCTCGGAGGGAAATCCTCTGGCGCCCAGGAACAGCCGAGGATTCCTGTTTCAAACGCTGTCTCCTGAGAAGGACAGCACGACCTCAAATGGTCCTCAGAACCAGGTGAGAGGGAAAGAAATGTTGATAAATGACTCAAAGTAACTAGAAAAGACTGGAAAATCGATGTTCTCACATGGATAAATGACTGTGTGATTCATCAGAGAAAACACTAAACAGAAAACGGTAACCAACAATTGAAGTGGACTGTTGTTGATGGTGTTAATGCTTCAACACCTCATTAAGAACTTAGTTTACAAAGTAAACTTAGCCTTTTTCTTGTGAATCTGCCATTTAAGGTCAAAGGAAGAATCTGTTTTGATAATCAAACAACTATTTAGTCATTTTCATTAACTTTTAAATGAGATAATCAGTTTTTAATTTGGCTTTAATCTCAATACTTTTGTCTCCATGAGGAAATGAATAAATTCCTTCTCCCGACTCCATCTGTTTGCGTCGATATCACTGAGCTAAAATAAGTACAAAAACAAAATACTTTCCAAAGATCTTGGAGAAACTTCAGTGTGATAGTCATGTGAATGTTAAGGGTGGATTTGTTGTTTTCTGAAGTACTCCGAATGTGACACTAGGTGGCGCCAAAGCCCAGCGTTTTCCCTGCTAGATTATTGTGTAGAGATGGCAGAGAAGTGTGTTGCTGCTAGACAGTTCAACATCCTTCACTGTAAGAGTTGAAAATAAAGGCTAGAGTTGAGATGAATAAATGTAATTAATGTTTTTTAAGTGACTCAGCTGTTCATTTAACCAACAAACCATTCAGTTCTTTTACAATGATAATCTTTCAGTTTCAGTTTGCACGAAGGATTTTTCAGATGTGTTTGTCAGATTGTTTTGTGTAAAAGGCTTTTAATTAAAAACACGTCTGATCTTTAGATGATGAAGAAGAGGAGACAAGTCGAGGCTGTGAACCCGGCAGCGAAGAGGCTCTGTGGGCAGAACAAAGCTGCTGGACAGACGAAAGGCCCCCAGAGGAGCATCTTCAGCTTCCTGGGCAACTGAGGATGCAAATACACTAAATCACTGATAATCAACCACCAGGCCGATGAGTGAGGACACATCCAGTTAAAGTGAGACTTGGGAAAATAAAGTAGGTGGCAAGGTTTTGGGGCTGACGGCAGGCTAAGGTTGCTGGCAAACGTGTGTCTCTTTAGGTACACACATATACTTGGTCATGTGTGTGTTTACATGTTTACATTGCCTTGAAATGGCAAACTAAAGAACACCAGAGAAGCAGCTTTTGATGCTTCACTTGGTGAACTTTGTCTCACACACACTTAAATCAATTTGTTTGTCCATTTCAAATGTTTTATTGTGTAAATAGGATTGATTTTTTTTTTTGTGGTTTTTAATGATTAGGGATACATTTTTTTTTGTATGATGATTTTTAAATGTATTTGTTTTACAGTGTAAATAAAAGTGTATTTTAAGACATTGCTGTTGCTGCTTCTGTCTGACCCGTTCAGGCTAAATAAATGTTTACACTCAGAGTTACGAAAGTATAAAAATCTTATCATGACAGTTTAATCTTTACATGTTTTGCCAAAATCTACAATATTATATGAACTTGTTCAAATTGCAGGGAATTGTGAAAAACTAAAAACATGAATTGAACAGTTCTTGCATAAGCAGCACATGAATGAGACCATGTGTAAAAGCTCAGATAGAGACGCAGCTTGTGTTCTCATCATGCTGGAAATAATTCACATAGAACGAATCAAATTCACTGTGTCAAATCAGATAAACTGCCATTAAAAGAGGCTCTTTCAACTTATTACTTACGCAATCAAACAGGAGCTGGAGTGGTTCGGTCACAGGTTCGAAGCTGCTAACTATAACGGTTGTACGGCCGCCATATTGGTTTACAGTAATAAAACACTACAGATTAATGTTTTGTATTAATTTAGCTAGACCAACACAAATTGTCCCATAACTGGACTATGGCGAATAAGTGCATACTTGCTTTTTGTCCACACATACCTCACCTGGGAATATCCAAATTTATTTTATTCCCTCCGTCTTCTTTAGACTATAATACTTCACTAAACTTACCGTAAATGTTATTTCTTGAAGTAGCCTGTATTGATATTTGCATTGTGCCGTTTCCTCCAGTCGAAAACGGGCGCTAAATAACGGTTATTTGACCACCTGCCTCGATACATGCAGTTAAAAGTCCCAGGACCGTTAAAACTCTGGGATGTCTCTCGTCCAATCGCTTCACTCGGTCAGAACTGACTACTACTATATTTGCATACATTTAAATACATTTTGTAAAAGTGATAGTTCAACATTTTGGCAAATTCGCCTCTTGCCATAATCCCTATAGTCATAGCAGTTAGGTTCATTACCTTTAATTACCGCATGCATGTTGTTCTGAGATCAGCGGGGCAGAGACGTGAGCTGCTCAGTGAACACAATGGAGGTGAATGGAACACGTACCTCATCAAACTCATCAAATACACAATCCAACTCGATCCAAAACGCTCTCATGGACAAGTTGTGACCTGCACATTCACCACGCTATGAAATAATAATGTTAGATTATGAATTGAAATTTTGTAGATCATAAACGTATCACTGCATCCATAGTTAATTTGCTTAAAAACTGAATTTTATCAGTGGTAGCCTACTGTATATGAGGCTGACTTTTGTCCACATGACAGGATTATTGATGCCATTTGTAGGATTTACTTTATTTCAATGGTATTTTTTTTTTCATTCTTTGTTTGTTACTTTGCTAGGCCTACTTGTTGTTTCTTTGAATCTCATGCTTTGCTACTGTACAGCTCTTAGAAACAGTATAGTGTGTGTATTGTCAGGCTTCCTGAGGATAAGACTTGTTATGTATCATTCAACTCTTCTCTATACCGCTCAGCACAGACGTTGATAGAAACCATAAATCAAGACAAGCTCAGATCTTTGTACAAGTAAACAATGTCGTTTTCACAGTTTCCTTTCCTGTGGTGCTGTGGAAAGAAAAAAATGGACTTAAACAAATATTTTAAACAACAAAATCCACTTGTCCTCATAGTGAATGTTCAGTTAAAAGCTCTGCTCCTCCACCAGTCCTCTTTGTGAAAATCTTCCTTTGACTTTATTTCACTTTTTTCTTCCAGGTTTGAAGTATAATTGCAGTTTAGAGACTAATGATTTGCTAAGTGGCTAATAATAGGCCAACATTAAAGGGAGGGTCTTCTAACGAGGCCTTTCATGTCTCTCCATCTCATTAGTAGCCACGGTGATTAGGAGGAGGTCCCGGGGTTAGGAACGGGCGCAGGAGGCCCCATTACACATCATTAGGGGCCAACGCCAGGAGGGTCTGGAGTGAACCCCATGGAGGGGCCCTGCTTACAGCGAGCTGTTGTACCTGCAGGCAGACGGGCTTAATCCTGGTGCCGGTGAAGCAGCGATTACATTTTCCACCTTTGCAAGAGCTCGTGGTTTGTTTGTTCTAGTGGAAAGTCCGGAGCTCGTGGCCGGATTTCCGAAAAGATCTCAGAGGGGCCGAGAGGCTTCACACAGAGGAGCAATTTGATAAATTTGTTGCAGAGCTGCATCTATCATTACTTTTGAGCCATTACGATGCAATTAATCGAGATAAAGACTTTGGCTTCAAATCCCAAGGCGGTGTTTGCAGGGTCAAGAGATCATTTCTAATTAGAATTTAATAGGAATTATTATGTCTTTGCAAGTTGGGGAGTTAATTTACCTTCTTCCGTTTGTCTGCGTCGAACACACCCACTTCTCCAAAGTGAATTTTCACAACTTTGTTCAACCTCCAAGAGGGAATTACAAGGTCAACACAATAAAGCAACCCTCTCCCCTCTCTCCCCCTCCTCCCTTCCCTCCATCTGGAGGAAGGTTACATGTTTTGGCATTGAGGCCCGGCTTCTAAATATCTAGAGGACACGGATCTGGGTTTATTCAGATTATGAGGAGGAGAGAGGGCAGAGGGTGGAATAATTGAAGAGCAACATGAGCTGTAGCACCCAAGGGTGTGTGTGTGTGTGTGTGTACGCTTGCTTGTGTCATGACGTAGCCTATGCACTGTACGTGTGTGCGTGTCTGCTCGCATCTCTATGCCTTAAAATAAAACGTGTATAATTAGTGTGCAAAGCGAGCCCCTCGTGCTGGATTAGCGGTTCAGTTTAGCACGTCTTGGCCGATTTGGCTGATTTTGTGAGAGCGCCTGGCTGTGAGCTGGAGGTCCGGCAGGCCTCTCTCTCTCTCTCTTTCTCTCTTTCTCTACAGTGTTCATCTCGGCACCAAGGATCTGACAGGAGGGGCCCACGGGTGCTGCCGGCCGCCCTCGGCCGCTGTCACAGCCCAGACTGGTGCTGCAGCAGATGTGGAGCTGAACTGAGGGAAGTGGGTCACGGTGCTGGAGGCTGTGTACAATTCAAACAAGGTCTTATTATGCACAAGGTAAGTCATGCTCCTTTTTTTATACTCTTTTCATGTGTGTGTGTGTGTGTGTGTGTGTGTGTGTGTGTCAACGGTAGTGGGGGGCAGCTGGTGTTAACATTACAATAATCTTTGTTCCCCCAGGAGGCCTCGCTGATGACCCTCAGTCCTCCGAGTTCATCCTCTCCCTCCTTCTATCAGCGTCCTCTGTACTCGTCTTTTGTAACTTGTGTTTTTCATTTTTTTTCATTTTTTTTTTCAGAGAGAGAGAGATGGAGGGAGAGATGATTTTGCGTGTGACGAGGCCTTGGGCGGACGGCTGTGTTTGATGTATTTTTTATGTGCTTAGGCTACTAGTGAACGGTGGGGAAGGAGGGAGGGAGAGAGGGAGGGAGGGAAGGAGGGAGGATGCCTGGAGCTGATGCACTTGAATGGGGATGTTGTTGAAGGAGAGAAGGAGGGGACGATGGAGAGAATGTGTGTGTGTGTGTGGGGGGAGGAAGAGGGGGGGCATGAGGTTTTCTTTCTGCCGTCAGCAACGACATGTCAGGGGGATGAGAGCAGGGAAGAGAGAGACAGTGAACACTTGTTAAGTCTGTCTGATGTAGCCTCTCTATACTACACACACACACAGCGCACACACACACCTCAAGAAAACACATTTGCATGCACACACACACACACACACACACAACTGCCATGCCCTTAGATCTGAAACTGACAGTCATGAGAACAGTCAGTCACCAGTTTGAAGACGTATCACACTGCAACAAATCCTGCAGACCTCCCTTTGTAAAGACATGAAGTTGCCTGTCACTATAATACAGGAGGCAATGCATTGTGGGTAACATTTTCAACGTCTCTTACCTGTAACCTGTCGTTGACGTCTTGTTGTTTTTGGTTTCTGTGACTGTGAGATTTTAAAAAGCATTAATCTCCTCTCAGACAGTGATGCATGATGATGATGATGTGTTCAATGTCTCACCGGAAGCGTTGGAATTCGCTCTTCTACTTCAGACCCGTGTAAGTGTTTTCCATCATTTCCCAGCATGCCTTTTGACAACCACTCCAGGATGGGCATGGACTTGCTTATTATATCCAATAAGACGAATGTAGGGAGAGAAAAATGAACTGCAGTATAACACGGTAAAAGCAACAGATGATTTATTTTTCCCCCACTCATAGTGAATCTCTTCATTCACATCACAGCTGCAGGGAAACTCTCCGGCCTTTAACTGTCTCTCCTGTGATGGAATTTCCCCTTGTTTGCTTGTTTAAAAAAAAAAAAAAGTTACAGACAGATAATCAATATTCAGTTTTTGCGACTAAAGCAAAAGAAATCAGAGCTTTATGAGCTTTATATCACTTTATATGAAATGTTAAACAACAAGAAAGAAGCTGTTATTGCTAAAAATGTGTTTGACTTGATATTGATATATTTTGGCGTTTGGGCTTCACTGTAATGAGATTGTTTTCACTTCAAGTCGACTTTATTTTGTGTAGCACCAAATCTCGATATGCATTATCTCAAGCCACTTTATTAAAGGATATGGCCAATTTAGAGAGGAATTCAACAGTTCTCTCAGAGAGCAGCACTCTGCTCAACAGGAAGAGCCCTCAAACAAAACATAATTATATGATATAAATAGAGAGAGAGAGAGAAAGCACTCAGTTTTTCTATCCTCACCCCTCACATGATCACACTGAACCATGGATTCCCAGACTCTGACTCTATATCGTCTGCTGCCTCAGCACAAAGACACATCCATCACGCAGGGCAGGTGTTTGTCCAGGTTTAGTGAACCCGCCGTGGCCTCAGACCTCTGACCTCTCAGCTCATTGGATGTTTTCTTTTATTTTTCCAAACCATAAAGAGTGAAAACTCGACTCAGATAAACAGTTTACTACCAGTAGGTTTGTTTCTTTGTTTGTTTAAGGGGGGACACTACAGGTGAATAGGGTAAAGATTTTAACTAACAGATATCACCATGAAACTTCCCAAGTTTATCACTGACATTAAGACAAATGTTTTTTGTATTACAAGTTTTGTCAAAATTTATGTTTTTGTAAATGAGGCAATATCTAAAGAAATATGCGCTAATTTGCATACATTTCCAGTACCGAAATCGGAACAATGGATAAAGCCCCTTTCAAAATTCTTGTTTTATTTTGTTGACATATTAGAGCCAGAAGTTTTTACTGAGGGGGATTTTGGATATCTCTTTTGTTTTTAGGAAATAAAATGTTGTATAAATCAGGCTTTGAATGATATATCAACAATCTCCTCTGTCAAAACCTTCAGAATATCGACAGGAATACAACTGGAAGGTTTGGTGTCTGTAAGTGCTTCTGAAGTGGAGATTTTACGATAGTTTGTGGATACAGAAGAAATTACCATTTTGGAGCCTACATAATTGTTCAGGAGCGACAGGGCTTTACAATGATACCTGACATGACATGGGTCAGACAACAGGCACAGCACAGTTTGTCACAGTAGCATGTTAACTTTTGGTGAATGGAGAAATCTACTTATGAAAGAAAACAAAACGAAGTGAAACAACCAGCTTAATGTGGATTTTCTACCATTTCTTTTGACTTTTCTGAAAGAATACATGTTAGGGAAGACAAATAGTCCAAAATCTCAAAATTGATCAGTGCATGAAAAAACTGTGTTCTTGCCTGTAGCCTATAGTGTCTCTTTCTCGGAAAGAAAGAAAAAGCATGAATCATTGAACAAAAACTTGTTGCTACACAACCCCACCACATAACCTCACATGACAATCAGCAATGAATGAAACTGATGTAAATTTAGAACAAAATTACCCTGATCATCCATAACTTTAAAACACATGTGAGCTTTATGGGCATATCATAACCATGTCGTCATGTGGCTATTATTGAGGTCATGACATATAGGAGTGTACTGTCCAGAAGATAATATATCCCCAGGTTGTTGCTGCTCATTGTAAAATCACAGCAACATGACTGTCATCTATTGTTTCTATTCATTCTCCTCGGTTTCCGTCTTCCTAGAGTCCCAGCCCAGTTTAGGAAGTGTTGTTAGTCAGCCAGCCAGTCCTCCTTTCCCAGCACCAGAGAGGACGGGAGGAGGAGGAGAGAGGAAGAGGAAGATAAACATCACATAGGAGGGTCAGAGGAGGAGGAGGAGGAGGAGGGGAAAAAAATTGGGAGGGCGCATCGTCCAGCTTCTCCAGCGACCAGCAAACCGGCGATAAATAGAGGTAAGAACAAATCCGTATCCTCATGCAAATAGATTCACATGGGTCCTTGTCAGTCATTTGACTTATGCAATCGGCAAATAGGAGATGAAAGGCCGGCTCTGAGGCTGTTTTTTACTGAGGAGGGATAGAGAGGAGAGACGGCACAGATATGGGGTGAGCGTTACATAACGCAGCGCAGATGAAATATTCCTGCTTTGCTCCGTATTTGTCTGATTTGATCATGTGTAGAGCGGATACTGGGTTTGCTTTTTAAAGAAATCAGGATGTGAAGGGGTCGTGTTTTGATTTATTTTATTTTTTAATTATCATTATTATTATTATTATTATAAATATTCCTATTGCTACTGCGTCGTAAACATGCAGCAGCCGTTGAGCGCCATTGGTCGCGCGTTTTACGCTCTGTGGCGTCGTCCGTGTAAAAACGGGCATCTCTTGGTACAGATAAGAAACATCCACCCAGCAGCAGCGGCGGCGCCAGCAGCAGCAGCAGCAGCGGGACTATTTTGGTATTAATTTCTCCTTTTCTTTCGCGTGAATTGCATTGTGTTGTTATTTTTTTTGTATGGATAAATGGATAGACACAATCTTGATTATAATAGGCGACATTCAAAAATGGAGTGGAGCGGCGACATGGATGATGCCTGTGTTTTTTTTTCTTCCCCCTCTCTCTCCTCGTGACCGTTAAGCATCAGTCTGTGGCTGCTGCTGCATGCGCGCTCCCGTCATGAGCCACAGTCGCTGTCCTTCAGCACCACGTGAACGCGCGTGCACAGGGACTGAGAGGAGGAGGAGGAGGAGGATGATGAGGATGAGGAGGAGGAAGGGGGGAGAGGGGGTGATTGACAGCAGCCTGAAGTCAGGATTAGAGAAATTTCCATTCTGAGGAGACATGTAAATATTTGATGCTAATAGAAGTGGAGTGCGCAGACCAGCCTGTAGTTATAGACATAAACAAGGAGTTGGGTTCGACCCAGGAGTGTGAGTGTGTTTGTGTGTCTGTGTGTGTTTGTGTGTTTGTGTGTGTGTGGGGTAGGGGTGGGCTGCTGATCTGGATTTCATTTTCCTCTTTTCTTCTCGTGTATTGTTGCTGCGGCTCATCCATTTACGCCCAATTGTTCTTGTTAATCCTGCTGTTTTCCTCCACAAATCTGCATCTTCTTTACAATTTCTGCTGCAAAGTATCTGCCTGTCAAACTGCTGGTGACTGGTTTTACCTATACCCTATATATATTTTTATATATATATTGAATCGCTGGGTTTACACTCCTGTTTATAACACAGACTCAGCTTTGCAGAGACGGGGGAAATAAGTCTGTCACGGTGAACATTCAGTCAATTCATCACGTCTCGCTTGTGCAGCTGAAAAGCTCGATTTGTTTTGAGTTTCTGGGAAGTGTCGTTATCTAAGACTGTGGAATAACAGGAAACACATTTTGTGAGAAGGACAGCGTTAATGTGGTAGGTTTGGGCGTTGTGTTATGTCTTGGATACCCGAGTTTCCCACGCTAAGTTTCATGTTTGAGGAAAAATTCCTGTCGACTCTTTTGTTGGAGTTTCTTTGTTTTTTCCCCTCTTAATTGTTTTTGAGAACGTTGTTTTTGAGTTTGAGTCCAAGTTGGTGCAAGAATGTGTGTTGATTTCTGTGGGTACCCAAAAGTTTCAAGTCTTTGCAAGTTGATTTGAACAGAAGCTTTTGACTCTCTGAAAAAATCAATTATAAAATAAATCACAATAATTCAAAAATAAATGCACAAATCCAAATTTCCCATGTTTGACTAACTTGTATCGAAGGTCCTTTCACGCTGTAACTTTGTCTCCTTGTCGTTTCAGTGAAGCTCAGTCGAGGTCAATGATGCTTCAACATCAGGACCAACATCAGAACTCGGCCTACGGAGGCCAGGGAGGCGCAAACTACGGCTCCTCCTCTTCGCTTCGGAACAGGAAGTGCGACAAGGATGGAAACTTCAACTTCCTGCCGGGAAAGGACGAGCAGGGATCGGCAGGAGGAGACGAGAACAGAAACCAGGTGCGTCCCCGAAACTTGGGCCCGTTGGGTCGCGACCCGCCCAACTCCTCGCCGTCCTCCGGCGGGTATCACCACAACTCGGGGGTCCTGTCCCCGCGGTCCCGCCTGCCCTGCTGGAGCCCCCTGGAGCCCCTGCCCGAAATCGAGAACACGGACGACGGGTACGGTCGAGTCCCGCCCGACGGAGCGGAGGAGCGGAGGATGGAGGAAGAGGTGGGGAGGATGATGATCAGCCAGAACGACGAGAAGCAGAGAGAGCAGGAGAAGCTGCAGCGGAGGAAAAGCAGCTTGGGTTTCAGAGGAAGGGAGTCGGCGGAGGAAGAGGAGGGGCTGGAGGACGACGACGAATGGGGAGACAGCGACTCCGAGTCCGACAGCTACCGGTCCGGCAGCAGCAGGTCCTCCCTCAACCTGGAGAGCGGCGGCGAAGGGATGCTGATGGGAGGCTGGGACCGCATCGGGGTCGGAGAGCCAAAGTCCAACTACCAGGAGCAAGGCAACCAGAACAGAACCGGCAGCAGAGACCGAGACCAGCCGGCCCGACACCGCAGCTTCAGCCGCAAGTCGCTGACCGCCAGCAACCTGGCAGACCTGCAGGAGGAGGGAGGCGAGGAGCACGACCAGTCTTCGGACTCGGACGCGGAGCTGCCGGAGCTGATGGACGCCGTGTGGACGCTGCGAGACCGCGAGCGCTTCAAGGCCCAGGAGATGGAGAAGCACCAGGTGCAGCTGACCATGTACCGCCGCCTGGCGCTGATCCGCTGGGTCCGGACGCTGCAGGGCCGCATCCAGGAGCAGCAGAACCGCCTGCAGTCCAGCTTCGACGTCATCCTCACGCACAGGAAGGAGCTGCTGCGCATGGGCGCCGCCGCTGCCGTCGCCAACTCCGCCCCCGCCGCTGCCGTCGTCCAGTCATAAACGGAGAGAGAGAGAGAGGGGTGGGAGGAGCTGACAGGAAGTGGTTCAAAACAGCACTTTTTTTTTTTTTTTTTTACTGTTTGCCATTTCCCCTTTAAAAAAGACAATCTCCCATCATCCTATTTGACATTTTTATTGCTTCACGCTCATTTTCTGCTGATTGTAATGACACAAAAACATCGTGTTTGTGTTTTTGTAGATTTGCATTTCTGGTTTTCCCACCCAGAGCATCAATTAATGTATTCGACTTGTTTTTATTCAGGTGGATCCCCCCTCCGAATCCCAGTCCCTTCTCCAAACCCAAATGTCTGAGAATATACTGTATTCTCATTTAAGCAATGGAAAAAATAAATAGATAAATAAACATTTTATTGTAAAATGAATAAGATATTTATATCAAAAATGTTCTACGTGTGTTTGCTGTTATGGTATGTCTTGACTTGTGAGTGTAAAAAAACACCTGCTGTACCAAAAAAAATATCAGAGTATATCACAGTGAGTTTAATTAATGATGATGTTTTGATTTCTACCCTGAGATGCTGTATAGAAAATAATTTAAGAAATAAGAAATAAAACGACCTTATACCTCAACATGACGTGTTCTGTTGTTCTTCCTACACATGAATAGCACCCAGTCTAATGGTTTTATACTAATCCGCAGGGAGTTATAGTGTGTTAATTCCACTTTAAGAGCCACTACAGCCTTCATTTCATTTCAGATCAGATCAGTTTGATGATTTCAAGGAGCAGGTTTTCTTTCTTTCTTTCTTTTTCTTTTTATCAAAAGCTCCCCTCGGTGCAGATCTGACTTAAAGAAGAGGGGAGGGTGGGGGCAAGTTGTTATCTTCTTAGTTGAAGAGAGAGCTGCTGCACTTTCTGTACTAGCCATTTGGCGCCCGCGGGCCAATGACCTTCAGCTCCACAACTGCGTCTTTGTCAGTTTGAACAAAGTTGGTTTTGTATCGGCTCATCATCACAAGGGGGCCGAGGGAGTGTGTGTTCTGTTCTGCAGGGAGTGTGATATCCGTATGAGGAGGCTCAGCTCAGTAGCGAGTCAGCGTCAATCTTCATGGCTGGGCCTGGCTGGCTGGCTGCATGCATGATGATGGTCGCCGCCGCGGGCACTGCGACATCATCTCACCTCTTTTCCATGAGCATGTGTGTGTGTATGTGTGTGTTTAGAGAGATACCAGCCGCACCGCCACCCTATAATCTCCAATCCTGAGCTGAGTGGTTGGTTGGTTGGTTGGTTGGGGCCCTCTGCGCCCCGGGGGAGCCTGGCAGTCTGCGCCCCGGGGCCCTGCAGCTCCTATCCGGCCGCTGCTGCTCAACAGACGCGGGTCCGGTTGGTTGCAGCAGCGCAGGACGGGGAGAGCCAAACCCCGGGGCAAGTGTGTGCAGGGATAATCCCCGGCTCTGTAGCTCTAACTCCCGTTTATTTTAGCCTATTTTATTTTTTTTCTCAAAGCTTATCGCCTCTTGGACGCAGCATCGCACAGCCACTATAGTATAGGTCCATTTACATATCGATCCCTTGTTCGCTGGCTGAAGGTGGATGTTCACGAGGCTTCAAAGCCGCGCGGATAACACGGTTACAAGCGGGACAACGCGCCGAGCAACAACCTCTGAGAAGAAAGAGAGACACACACAGACACACACACAAGAAGAAAAAAAGAAACATGCCTTTGACTGTGATTTAGTAAAACACCGAGACGATTTCAGGGTGCCGTGAACGCATCCAAAATAAAGCTATGGTGGTGAGAGCATAAGGAGATAAATGAATGAGCCCCCACACACCTGATCAACTTCGCCCCGGGAGGAAAAAGTGTCAGTGATGTCAAATGTGTCAGTGTTAAAACATCCCCTGATGGTGCTACACACACAGACACACATACACACACACATGAACCACCACCTCCTCCTCCTGCAGGTGCTGGGAATAAAACAATAAATAAACATATTGGTGCCACTCTGTATTAATATAACAGTTTCATCACTGGTTAATAGACCATTTGAGAATTAAGACATTCATTTGACTTTCAAGTTGCTGCAGGTTCTCTGAGAAATTATAAAAACTGTTTAATAACACCTGCAGCCATAAATATGAATAATAATAATTATTATTCACATTCAATAATAATTAAATGTCACATGTTTATCACTTCAGAATAAGCAAACAGCAAAAGTTATTTGGCTTCTGTAATTATAAATGTTAATACCTTTTTTTTTTAACTACACATTTTCAGTGTTTAACAGGTGAATGGGTTTTTGATGCAGATGCTCAGAAGGTCAGAGGTCAAACGGTCTCCCGAGGTGGTCTCCCTCACCAATTTAAGAGCCACAAGGTCAAAGAGTGAACCTTTTTTTTCATTTATCAACAGTGAAACCATTATTTAGCACTTTTTAATATATAAATAGTGTCTTCAAGTGTTGATCATGATGTTTTATAACCGTGTCACATAAAACGGTGTGCTGATCCTCACACACTGCGGCCATTGGTGCTTCTTCCTCTGCATGTGAACCTCCTGATTCAGTGAGTAGGCTATATAATCTAAATCCAGACATGGAAATCAGGTATATGGTGTTAAATGCGTGTGTGTGTGTGCAGAACTTCCTGGGGGGTGCGCACAGCTGGGCCTGGTGGTGGTGGCACCCCCACCCCCCACGGTGACACTCATGGAGCAGCAGCAGCAGGAGGAGGATCTGCATGTTTCTGTTGTGCTGCTCCCTCTTCACCTCCAAACAGTGAGAGCTCACATTTCCTGCCTTTCATTGTCTGACAAAGGGATTTCAGTACTCCCCCCCCCCCCCCCCCCCGTCATTGTACTGTTGAAAAAATGACTGTAATACTTCTACTTATAGCCAGACTAGACATGAGTTCAAGGGTTGTAACAAAGAACTCATATGACACGCTTGATTTTTGAGCTTTTTATTATTTTCAGTCCCAAGACAGATTTGACATTTCTTTTACAGAAACACTGAGGCCTATAGCTAACCACAAATACACACCGCCATGTTTAAATCATTTAATACTGAATTAAATCAAGATTTAATTAAAGGTACAATGGGTAGTAACTTTACTGTGTGACAAATTTATTGTATTTTGTTTGGCTAATGCACAAATGATTGATTCTATTCTAAAGGGGGGGAAAAGTGATTCATGTATACCTAGTTTTTCATGTAATCACTAATCATTATCCAATTTTTCCCTGTTAAAAGGGTTTTCTATGGAGTTTTTCCTCAGTCCATGTGAGGGTTTAAGGGCAGAGGATGTTGTTATGATGCCGTGTAAAGCCCTTTGAGACAAACTGTTTGTAAAAACGGGCTATACAAATAAAATTGCCTTGCCACTATAAGTGCCAAATCATAATAGACATTATCTCAGTGTGTAGCCTACTTTACAGGGTGAGGTCAAGACCCGACAGATCCCAAACAAACAGAGCAAACACTTCCATCATAAAAGTACACAAATAAAAACGTACACCTCACACGTAATACTGAGGTTTTGCTCCTGGAATCAGTGCAAGAGAGAGAAATGCAGTTTTTTCTCACACTTCATTGACAAACACAGACACACACACACACACACCCCTGACCTCGAGGACACGTCGGTGTAACACCTCTGTCCACCAGGGGGAGACACTCCATCACAGACCCGGCTCACCGTCAGACCGTCGCCCGCTGCTGGTTCCCGGCTGTGGCGCCAGGGGGCAGCACCGAGCAGTGTGTGTGTGTGTGTGTGTGTGTGTGTGTGTGTGTGTGTGTGTGTGTGTGTGTGTGCAGCAGTGGTGCACTAAACGGAGGAGGGACCACCTGGGATCAATGAAAGGGTTCCCACCGGGAGGAGAGGAGTGTTTTTCACTACATGTTGAATAATGAAATGCAGTGCGACACGGAGGTCAGGACCAAGACTAACAGGAAAACAAATAAACAAAAAACAACATTTGTCTTCTGCACAAAACTAAGTTTGTCTTTTGATTTTTTTTTTCTTTTCTTCCAACCTTTGTTTTTAATTTCCTGTAAAGCAATTTTGCCTTCAGAAATTACGCAAATAAACAAAGACACAAGTCACTGTGTGTGATGGTGCTTTGTGTCACCTGAGGTCAAACAGATTGGGAACCACTGACATAATGTAGCAGGACGACTGTTTGATGATTATTGATAATTATTGGAAATTTTATGGTTTTATTGTTTTAGCAAGCCAATGCTTTTTTGTTTTTGTTAGTTTTTTTTTTTACTGTGTCTGGGGATTGTACAGAAATTTTCAACTTGCTAAAGTAAAGAAATTGACTTTGACTTATACGGCTATATTTAACTTTAAAGAAAGAAAGAAAGAAAAGAAGGCAGTGATTGTTCTGCTTTCAGATGCAGATCTATATAGAAAAGTGACCAAAATATCTGACAAACCGGGGTTCGGGGCCTCTGTTAAAACACCTCAACATGGTGTTTTCATGTTTTAATTTATCCTACAGGATCTTAAAAGGTGCAAAAATCATCATGTCCCTCTCTGACTGTTTCATATATAGTCATTGTTAATTTGCACAAAGGGAACTAGGCTACTCAAAATCTTATTCACATGTCCCTAACATTCATCTGTGTGTTTATAAAGTTTGGGACTTAGAAATACATTTTTTATGGCTCTTATACTGAAGTGTGAGGTTATCAACCAATGAGATTAAAAGCATAGAAATGTAAACAGTTTTATTTGCTCGTATTTATTTAACTTTACTTGTCCTTATTATAGTAAATAATATGTGGGTCCTCATTTAGCCTATACATTATTGTGTTGGACTGACTATACTTTTGTCACAGTTTCATGGTAAATTTGGAGATTGCTGTGCCTTAAAGTGATTGAAATAACCATGTTTTAGTTTGAATAAATAACTAATCAGAAATATATTTAGAAAAATACACAGAAAAATGTTGTTTTGGCTGGTTTCTATAGGAACCTGAGAAAATCATGTCAGTGTTAACCGTATTTAATTTTCGGCAAAATAAACCAACAATGAAATGAAAAACATATCAAGACACAGTCAGTAAAACATCACTGTTAAAAACTTACCCAATAATCATACATGTCACCATTAATTACTGATTTAATTACATGGATCTTTATTTATTTATTTATTTATTTTTATAGCTAACAAAACATCTGGGAGGTAAAAACCGGTCTGTGACACTGAACCAACAGTGACGTATCTATAACACTGTGACTGGGCCAAGACGGTCCATTAAAAGAGGTCGATTTTGACACAGTGAATAGGAGGTTTGTAAAGACGTCACATATTCCTGATTATCAAATAACCAATAGCTCAACAATACTTTTCTACACTAGGATTTTTTAGATTCACCTCAAGTCTGAGCTGTAATTATATTCTGTGCATCCACAGCGTCTTCCTCCCGCTGTAGTTTCACACTGTTATATCATTCTCCCTCTCCGACACTACGGCTCCTTTCAGATTAAGATTCCTCAGGACAAAATCTGGGCTCTGTGGGTTTTTTTTTTTTTTTTTTTTTTACATTCATATGCCCTTGACATGAAGAAGTTTGGGAATCCCTGCTGCTGCAGCCGTGGCTTTAGCTTTTTGAACAGAGAAATACATATAAACCCGATCATCCACTCTCTCTCCCCTTCTTCCTCTGCCTGATGTAGTGTGACAGTGTGTTCGCCTGCAGCTCTCTGCTGGGCTGGAAACAATCAGCTCTGACAGAAAGGGGTGGTGGTGGTGGTGGTGGTGGTGTTGGGGAGGGGAGGGAGGAGAGGGGGGAAGAGGGAGGTAGAGGAGTAGAGAGGCAGGGGAGGGAGAAAGGGGGAGGAAGGGGAGAGAGGAGAGGCAGCGGCCTGAGGCCTGTGTATGATGAACTGGAGAGAAAGACCTGTCGTCAGAGGAGAAACAACAACAACACAACACATAGATAGATAGATAGATAGATAGATAGATAGATAGATAGATAGATAGATAGATAGATAGATAGATAGATAGATAGATAGATAGATAGATAGATAGATATGTGTTTAATGCTTTGTCTTTCTATTTTCCCTGTTCTTTTGTATAAATATTGGGACTCTAAAGTCTAAACTAAAGGGAAATGCACCATATCAATCAAATTTCTCATTAAATTCAATTATTATTTGTGATATTGTATTACTTTCTCGTCCCCACTGATCAACAGCATATTTTCAAAAAGTCTCAAAAATCCTCCTTAATTTGACTTGTTGAAGCCTTAATAAAAAACTTTTAACGCAATTATTAAGTTGAGCTGACAGAGGAGACAAACACGGGTGATTATTTCACTGAGTAAAACATCCCATAATATGTTGTCAGTCACAACCTGTTGACTCAGAGAGAGAGGGAGACTAAAAGCCTTCATGACCTTCAGTGTCACTCGCCCACTTGACTCTCTTGACTAATTCAGTTAAAGCACTCGGCTCCATGATGATGATGATGATGAGGGCCCCACTCAAGATGCTTGTCAATCTCTGATTCCAGGACTTGAAGCTTGTGTGTGTGTGTGTGTGTAAGAGGAGGAGGAGGAGGAGGAGGCGTGTGTGTTGATGCTTCAGCTGCCTCGCCTGCTATAACCAGCTAATAAATATGAAAACAGCAGGTTAAAACTTTTTTATTCGTCCCGTGCCTGAAAAGGATTATACCCTTCTATAGAGTCCCGTGAAAAATCCCCCAAACCTCATAATGTCCAATGGAGTCCCATAAAACTGTGTAGGACAAAAGACGGAGAAAAGGGGGCTTTTTCACGCATAAGGGGTTTTCTCAAGAGCGCATTGAGGGTTAGCCCCGGCTGGGATCCGCCCATAGATTATCCGGGCTGTCGGTGAAAGAGCAGGCAGGTGCGTGTGCCAGACACACGGGGGTCGCGGGGGCCCGGTCACCGTGCACAGGGGTGGCTGAACTATGGAGAATGGTGGCAGCTGCCGGCAGGAATGTTTGCAGACTGTCACTTCCATTTAACTTGCTCTTTTTCTTTTTTTTCCTCCTCCTCCTTCTCCTCCTCCTTCCCCCTTCCTCTTCTTCCCCCTCTGACCCTGAGAGATGGAGGAGCTCCCGGTCTCCCAGGTTTTTCCCTCCCTCCCTCCCTTTCTCCCACTTCCAAGCCAGCAAGCGGAGATGGGGCTAAACGGTGACACCCTGTCCACAAAAGCGACAAGCAGCGAAGGTCGCCCCAACGCCCCCCACTCCCCTCCCTTCCTTCGGTGGCGTGAAATCGTGGATTAAAGTGATAAGCAAGCGAGAAGGATCGAACCCCGCATTTTTTTTGAGGGAGTTTTCTTTTTTTTGTGTGTGTGTGTGTTTTTAACAGAGCTGCAGCAGTGAACGCCAAGAAACTCAGGAGGCAGAGTTAATGCAGTCTTCAACTCTCAACTCGTCTCGTCTCCCTCATTCGGTCCCCAGAGGCCTCTTTTTCATACATAGCCTACACAGGTTCTTCGATTTCAGATTTCTGAAGCGTATACGCAGGCCTCGACATATGGCGTACGGCGTGTAAATGACGCCGAAGCCGTTTAATAATGCAGCTCATGAATTTATCCGTGCCACCTTTGCCAAAAATTAATCAAACAACACAAAGAATCACAAACCATCTAAATTCACAGACTAATCTCTTGTCGTGTGGCCTTTTTTAGGGAAGAATCACCTCTTATCTATATTTTCATGCTTTCACAATCAAGTCTGTGTCTTGTTACTGGAATGAATTTATCAAAGAAGATAGCCTAGTCCTAGTGTGCCCCCCACCCCTACCTTCATAATGTGTGCGGTATCTTTGCCTGGAAATGGCCTCTTTGCACCAAACCCAGGTCTCTAATCTCCGCCATCCCAACTGTGTCCCCATCCAAACTGTGGCCCAGGGCTATGTGTGGGTTCTCAACATAATCCCCTCAAACTCTGCTGCACTCCCTGTTATTCCACTGGGGTTTGGCACTCACAAAAAAAAAAGTGCTACATGTCGGAGCGACGCAAGCGTTCAATGCTTTTTCACACCATCTTCCCGCAAAAAGGGATTAATGTCCCCACTATTATGAATAATGAGAATGAATAACAAACAGGCGTCTGTTTATCCGGCTCGAATGAATAAAGGAAAGAGTATCCTTGTGCTTTTTTTCTTTTCTTTTCTTTTCTTTTTTTTTTTTTTACAATTTTTTTTTCCATTGAACTGTCTTGAAGGTGTTTTTGACACACAATCAGATGAATAGGCTAAAATGAGTGAGTTAAGTCAGCGGCTGATGCTTTGAGCCAAGGTTTCTGTCAGTCAATTCATCTCTTCATTAATGTCTAAGTAGACATGTTAAGTTTAAGTCTCAAGACAACAAAAGAGCAGGTTTATTATATGGCAAGAATGGAAAAACTTAACCACTGTTGTGCATGGGCAAGGTTATAGCTAAAACTGATGCCACTGAGGTTATGTACTCAGAATAAAATTATGTTTCATTTGTGAAACTGTTTTTTTCTACTATTAAAAACTTTGACATGATCTTTGCACTGAAGAACTTATAGCTATTTAGTAACAAAATATATATTTCTTCTTGCAGTCTAAGATTTTGACTGATTTGATTGATTTATTTGGATTGAAATTAATTGGTTGTGGTCGACAAATTAACAAAAAACAAAAAACTATACTTATTTGAGTCACCAAAAATACAAGTTCATTTCTAAATATACCATGTTATTAAATAAATTCAGTTGGATATTTTAGGATTGTGCACACAATCTGTGACTGATTTCCCAAATGTGCGCATGATGATGTGAAATTCAAGATTTGTACAGTGCATAAATACGCCAGAGTCCAGAAACATAGTCACTTAAATGATTCAAACCATGATGGCATGATGTTATATCAAATAAATAAATAAATAAATGAATCCTCCTGTCCTCTGGTGAAAGAAAGTCGAGCCCATAGGTCGTCGCTTGTTGTGACGAATGATTACGTTTTATGTTGTAGGCGACATCTAGTGGCCGCGGTGATTATGGCAGAAACTACCATCTTTTTCTAACCGTAAAAAGTGATGACCCGATTTTAGTAACCATGGTGATTATCGTTTTAGGCTTATACAGTCACTGTGTTTTTTTTGGTTAACGCAGGGCAGTGTAAGTGCAGTATTTCAGGAAACAATCACGGGGTCATCTGAGAGAGTGTGGTTGTTTAGGATGTAGGAGTCGATGTGTCGGTGACCTAAGACTTAACCTCCACTTCCACAGCAGCATAGTAATGTGAAATATGCAACAACACAGCTACAGTCACACTGTGAGAAAGGGAGGATGACCTATAGAGTTTATGTCACTGTGTAGTTTGTTGTGTGATTGCACTACTGTTTATATTCACTTCAGTTTGAGTACGAGAAAGTAAATACATCACCACGACCTTAAATATATTTTTTTTTAAATATCTGATATCTTCTTGGTTTGAAGCCACACGTGACCTCAGTATTTATAAAATCTCGTCTTATGACCCAGTTCATGGGACAGTGCATTGAACAGCAGGAGTATCACTGCACTTACAACCTACTCAGTTCATCTCGTCAGTGCATGGACAAGATGAACGATGAGCAGAAACCTAAACCGACCTATAAAGAGTGAGACACTAAAGACTCTTATATTTTGGCAAATGTCCCTTGTTGCATGTGTCTCCTCCATCTTTTTGCTCTTTTTGCTCAGTATCATCCAACACAGTGTGTATCCGTGGCTGCCTAAACGGACACTGAAGCTCGGAAGGAGAATATGAAAATGAAATATGAAACAGTGGTGTGATAAACTGGTAGATAATCATCTTTTCATTAAACTTTCATCCCCAGTGACTTAAATATTCAAGAGCCCAATTACAGAGCTTGTATCTCTCTCTCTCTCTCTCTTTCTCTCCTTCTTTCTCTTCTTGTTCTCACTCACTCTTGTTTTTCTTAACAAGAGCAGTCGGGGAGAGAGAAGGGGTGAGAGGGGTGAGAGGCTTTAGGGTTGAGTGAGAGCATCATTATGAAGCGGTCACACAGGGAAGAGAGGGAGGGAGAGAGAGGGAGGGAGAGAGAGAGAGATGACCCGCCATCCCCTCGTGGAGGACAGGGAGCAGCGGTCCTGATGCGAGGCTGTCCAAATAGTGTGGGATGAAAAGGAAGGAGGAGATGGAGAGAGAAAGAGAAAGAGAAAGAGAAAGACAGGCAGCAGATAGATGCTATGTAGAGTACAGGCAGCCATGCAGGTCTGATGTCTGATGGATGGATGGAGGGATGAATGGAGGGATGGTGGGAGACAGAGGGAAGAGACAGCAGGAACAGACAGACGAGTATAGATTTTCCAGGCAGATAGTGGAAAGATGTGTGTGTGTGTGTGTGTGTGTGTGTGTGTGCATCGTGATGAGTGCCACAAACAGAGCGCATGACTCTCTTGTCTGCCTGTTTCTCTATGTGTGTGTGTGTGTGTGTCAGTGTGTGTGTGTGTGTGTGTGTGTGTGTGTGTGTGTGTGTGTGTGTGTGTGTGTGTGTGTGTGTGTGTGTGTGTGTGTGTGTGTGTGTGTGTCAGTGTATTAGCAGTCAGAGCACTGAAGCCCACGGGCGATTCCTGTGTGTGCTCGCGATAAAGGGAAAAAGGGAGGAAGTATAACGGTGGAAGCGGGGCGTGGAGGAGGGGATGAGGAGGAGGGGGTGGGAGGGAGGGAGGGAGGGGGAGTTGGGGAGGGATTGGGTGAGAGGAGAGATGAGGAAGTTGGTTGGGGGGGGGGGGAGTTGGGAGGGTGAGGGTGGATGGGAAGAGAGAGAGAGAGAGAAAGAGAGAGAAAGAAAGAAGGAGGAAAGAGCATCCAGCAGTGCAGGAGCTTCCTCTGTGCTGTCAAAGCCTCTGGATCATGTCCCCACTGGTCCCTCTCTCTCTCTCTCACACACACACACACACACACACACACACACACGTTCCTCCTTCCCTCACCCAATTGCTCTTGTTCTCTCCCTCAAACCAACCCCTCTCCTCCTCCTCCCTCCTCCTCCTCCTCCTCCCTCCTCCTCCTCCTCCCTCCTCCTCCTCCTCCTCCCTCTCATGAAAAAAGTGTCTTGGCAGGGTAATTAAGAATGGCCTCTAAACACAGGAGTATGGCAGGAACGCTCCAGATGAAAGTAAATGATTAAAATAATTACAGGCTGAGAGCTGACGAGCCGGAGTGTGGGGTGGCCGCCGGACATTTGTCGGTAATTAGATAATTAATCTGAATGCAAATGATGAGCCCTAACGAAGCAGTCAAGCTGAACCAGCGACAACTGCCGTGAGTGAAATGTGGTGGTGTGTATGTGAGTGTGTATGTGTGTGGTGGAGGGAAGGAGGGAAGGAGGGAGGGAGGGAGGGGGGAAGAGGGGAAAAGCAGAGGGAGAGATGGGTAAAAAAAAAAACGAGAAAAAAAAACAACAACACATGAATATGAGTGTAAAATATCCAACCTCCCTCCAAAACACATGAACAGACTCCAAAGCAAAAGCAGCAGCAGCAGCATCAGTGTGAATCAATAACTGTTTCTGGCAGTGACAGCTCAAAAAAAAACAGAAAAACCCTCCTCCCCTCCTTCAGTGTTTGTAACTTTCAGTGGAAGTGTAAAGTAGACATGAATACCTTGTTAAAAATATACAAAAGGCATGCCACCATGTGTTGTGCTCTAGTCTGCAGAGAGAGGCAGAGACAGAGAGAAAAAAAAAGGAAAAAAAAGCGACCTAGGGAGCTGCAGATGCCAAATGAAGAAGAGGATGAAGATGAAATGACACCTGAGGAAGAAAACAGAGCGCTGCTCCGCACACCCTAAAATGCGTGAGCAAATTGTGGATTTACTCGTTCACTATACTACACACACACTCACACACACTCATTATTTCTCTGTGCGTCGTCTCTCTCCTTCTCTCTCTCACACACACACACACACTTGCAAATACTATCATATCGAGCCTTCGTGCTCTAAGCAGAGGTAAACATCTCACTTCATACCTTATTCATGGCTGCTTTTTCTTTTTCTTTTTGTCAAGGTTGGTATAACAGGTGGAGATGATGTACTTGTCAGCATCCTCTGCAACCGTGTGGATCACTTCCCTGTATTTAAATACAGATCTTCAGGGGTGGAGAGAGGGGGTGTGTGGGGGGGTTATTTATTATGACTCCACCTGATAATGTGTTGCAGTGAGAGCTGTGCCAGTTCTGTCTTTATCAACAGCGCTGTGCTGGATTTAGGGGTGTAACGGTATGGGATTTTACAGTACGGTACGGTAACGGTATTAGTACAGTATACCGCGGTATTTCACGGTGACGGTATTAAAATTAAAGAACATGCTTTATGTAAAGTAATACAACTTATATTTGGTTTATACTTAAAACTATGGTCTACGATTTGAAAGAGGATGAGAACATTTTGAAAAAAAGCACTTCTCACACACCCCCACCCCTCCCCTCCGAGCTCGTATGACACCCCCCCCCCCCCCCCTCACAGAGCAGAGCGGAGCAAGCAACAAGCCTGCTGCCTGTAGAACCAAACGAGGCTTTGAATGCGGAGTAAAATATCATATTCACAGTCACAACTTACACAATAAAACCAAAGATTACCTGTTCAACATAAACTCAGCACCGCCGCTGCAGAAACCTGAGCGGGGTCTCTCTGCGCCGCGGAGCTCCAGCCCCGACTCTTCCTGCTCCTCTCCCCCTGACACAGGACCCTGTCCTGGGTCACCCAGCGCGAAGAGTCTCCCTGTAGCATGAGGCTGTGCTCGGCGCTAGCCCACTAATACCGCCTCGTTACCGGCAGCTGGTGCACAGCGGCGGCATCGGGGCTGGCGCCGCCGCTGTGCACCAGCAGTCGGTGATGAGGCGATGCCAGTTGCCGTCGTCGCCGGCAACGGGACCGCGGCGACCGCTGGAACGAGCAGCGCCGCTATTAGCAGCCGTTAGCACAGCCTCATGCTACAGGGAGACTCCTCGCGCTGGGTGACCGGCCACAGGGTGCTGTGTCTGGGGGAGAGGAGCGGAAAGACCGGGGGAGAGGAGCGGAAAGACCGGGGCCTGGAGCTCCGTGGTGCCGCAGTGCAGAGAGACCGGTCAGGCTGCCAGAACTGTGGGGGAGCTCCAGGGAGGGGAAAAAAAAGGAGAAACCAACGAAGGAGCGAGCTATTTCCGGCCGACTTGCATGTGAACGTGAAGTGTTGTTTTGAGTTCCCAACGTGCAAGTGGAGTTGCGCCGCAGCGCCGCATATTAAAATAATTAATTAATTAGGCTACCTCACAGTGAGAGGGGGAAAAAAGAGAAACCAACAAGGGAGCGAGCTATTTCCGGCCGACTTGCGTGTGAACGTGAAGTGAAATGTTTTGAGTTCTCAAAGTGTAAGTGGAGTTGCGCCTCAGCGCCGCATAATATTAAAATAATTAATTAATTACCGTCACCGTGAGCTTGGAAATCTCACGGTGTCACCACCGTGGCTTTACAATACCGCGGTATACCGAAGTACGGTATACCTTTACACCCCTAGCTGGATTACCCAACGCCCAGGAGGAGCTGCAGACACCCGGGGGGGTCAGGCCCAAAAAAAAAAAAGAAAAAAAGAAAAAAGAAAAAGCCCCAGGTTTGCTCCTCTACCACATCATCTGGGCTCCACATAATCTGATTAATCAAAAAGATTTGTTACACATTTGCGCCACTATAAAGCACAACCTCACCTCTCCATCCTCCATGTTTTTGTGGTGTTGCTGCTGCTGTTGAATAAAGATCTTTTCAGTTTTACGCCATATTGTGTATGTTTTATCAAAAATGATTTAATATTTTTGTTTATTTAGCAATTAACAGAGTAAAACTGTGTCACTTTCATTATTGGAGAACTGATTGCTTTGAAAGATGTTAGTTTTGCTATAATAGAACTTGAGATTTTTTTTTTTTTTGGCATAACACATGAACTTTAACAATCAATCGGTGACCAGAGTAGTTGGCAATTACTTTTTTGCCAATCATTTGATCAGCTATTTAATCTGCTGTTTTTTTGGGGGGGGGCACCAGGGGAATTAATGAAGCTGTATACCACGGTGAAGGTCAAGAGGTGGCCAACAACAACATTTTGCCCCCGGGCCGTTGATCTTGTCCATGGGTGTACAACCAACCAAGTGTCTCCAAATGTTCAACTTTTTCACTCAAAACATTTCATATTTTCTAACTTTACTGTATAAAATATTACGGAAGCCCCGAGCAGCCATGCGTTCAGATATTTTATTTCTTTCGCTATCTCAAGATAACCAGACAATTTTATCTATCAAAACCTCTAGAAAATGAAACTTTGTCTTCCTCAAGATAACGACATCATTAACTGGAGATAAATATTCCTTGCTATAGATAATATAAACATTAGTGCGTGAGTCATCTAAGAAGCGGTTAGCGGGAAGCTTCAGCTTTTATCTTAAATCTTCATGAGCCATAATGTTGTTGTTAACTGTATACATAGTTGACCTGTTTCATGGCCCTGGGCTTCTCCATGGATACAGAAAGATAAGTTAAGAGATGCTGATCAGCTATTACGTATGTGTGATGGATATCTTGGGCACATCTTAATTAATTATTTTGTTATCTTTGGGAAATCAACACTTTGTTTTTTCTGACCTCAAATAATAAATAAATTGTATGAAGGTTTGGCTGCTCAGGGCTTCCGTATAGTAAGACCCCATTTTTCATTCATCAAAAGCCAAGAACCAACCTTAAAAGAAATTAGGCTAATTAAAAAAGAAAATACATACAAAAATTCAAACTTAAACCAGTTTATGGTCCAATTAAGATAAAAACAGAGTTTACTTGGTTTTCAATACAACCAACCCAGGCCTTGTTCTTGCTGTCAATTCGCTTTGTACTGTTTCTATGACCTCATTTGTAGTTTTGGTGATGACAGTAAAGAGCATTTCTATCCTCATTAGACCATCAGTTATCCAGGTTTTACCTTTAATGTGTCTCCTGTTTGCTAATAAGCTGCAAATGTGTTTAACTTATTGACGATCTAAAGTCAAACAAGTCAAGAAGACTCCATGGACAGTTTATCTGAGCAGCAGCAGCTATAGCATAGAAGCAGGCGTGACAGCAGCTGACAGCATCCACTCCTTGTTAGTGTAAATTATGCAACACATCCACTTAGACCTTTAAGAGACTCTTGGGGAAAATGTTTTTTTTTAACCTGTCCACCATTCTCATTAAATCCAGACAAATCGCCTGCTTCCTCCTCCTCCTCCTCCTCCTCCTCCTCCTCGTCACTGGAGACCGCCGCTGTGTTTAGGAATGTGTTGTTAAGAGTCATCGTGCTTGGCTACTACCTGATTAGACCCCAGTCAAGTTAACATGGTGGTTTGTAATGAGCATCGCCGTCCCCCAGAAACCTCAGCTCAACAGATACACTTCAAACCGTTGTTTCAGTTCAGCGGATTATAGAAACTGGTTCTTAATCAGATTCTTGAAATCATTTTCCAGGACTTTTTCAGTTGCTACAGTCTGACCGACATGTTATTACGTCAGACTAACACATCCCCCGTCCCATTCATGCTTTTAAGTGTTTTTTTCAACAGTTGTACCTTATTTTGTACATTTAACCAGTTTGTTTCTATGTTTATTCTTAGAAGTCTGGCTTAAAGATGTGCAGTCTGTGGCTCTGAATTACCCTATGTGTGAAATAATCTCTTACATGCTTAGAAATTATGACAAATTTATCAAAGAACAACGCAAAAACATGTTTTTGTTTTTAAACCAGGCCCACTACAGCTCTGTGCTGCTCCTCTATCCGTCACTCAGCGGAGAAAACCCTCATGCTCGTTGTCCAATACTAGAAACACTCATCAACTGAAAGTCATAGTTTTTGGAACACAAATCCTTAGCAGGTCTGAAAAAGTCAAATCGAGCTCTGGTAGCTGATGTCACGATGTGATAAATTATTTTCCAGGACAACTCAAGCTTTTCCATTTGACTTTTTCTCTCATTTTTTCTCTCATCCATGCTTGGAAAATCCATTTTCCAGGTTTTCCAGGACGTGTGAGAACCCTGTTAATGGTGTCACTGTGTATGTGAAGAGTTCCTGCTTTAAAATCACAACTTTTCACTCAGAGGGTGATGCTGTCAGGCCCCAAATCACACAAATGAATGAATAACTAACCTTAAACCTTTTCATGGAGGTTATGTGAAATGTTCAATTTTTAAAAACTGGCTAAAACTATAATTTAAAACAGAATAAAATCTCAACAGTTTTAATAAGTAGTAGTAGTATTTATTTACATGAATAGTAAAAAATAACACATTTTTTACACTCTTATGCTGGATTTCTGAATAAATCAAATATGAGCATGAATACATAATTAAAGGTAAGTAATGTGGTTGGTAACCTCTGAACCACCACCAACATTTCTACTCGTTGTCAGCAATGAACGCATGTTGAACATAAAGAGAAAGAAAATACTAATTCAATTTATAAGGATGGAAACTGAGTAGCAATAGATCGTACCAGTCCTGCAAACTGTCATGTTTCCCCTCTTGTATCTTCTGCACAACCAACCAAGAAGTGAGGACAAACGATCCGTTTTAAAAGAAAATAAACACTGTGTGTTTCATCATCAGTTAATCTTGTGATTTTGTTTTGATAACTTTTGTGATTTATAACAAAAAAAGCAGCCAGTTATCTTCTTTCAGAGGCAGGAATCAGAGAATATCTGGGAGATTTTAAACCTTTTTTTTTTGTTTGAAAATAAATGAAACAATTAGTTGGTTATAAAAAGGAAGTTGCCAATTATGGTTCTGTCTGTCCACTGGTTCATTAATGATTTCAGTTGTAAAATATAATCTATATAAAAGTTTTTGCAAGGAAAAGTACAAACATGCTTTTTACTTATCTACGGGTCATTTTAAAATCAACACAATACTCAGGTGTGGCATAACATTCACATAAAGAGCTAAACAACCACATCAAAGAGCAATTAGATGAACAAACAAGTACAAGAACCTCCCAAGAATCAACATTTACAATATAAAGACCTTGAAATGTACAAAAACGTTTTGGCTTTGTGTGTGAAGCAAAGTCAGTGTTTTCTCTGCAGTGACAGAAAAAGTCATTAGAGAGTCCTTCAGTCCGTCTGAGTGTTTTGTTACTCCACCATCAGCTCAAACTCCTCTGCCTCCTCAAACACTGCGTTCATCTCTGCAGCCAGTGCGTCCAGCTCCTCGGTGTTGATCTTCTGGACCTTCTTCATCCTCTTCCTCTTCTCCTTCACCACAGTCACCCCAGGGATGTTGAGATCCGGCTCGGGGAAAGCTGTACCACCAGCACCAGCACCATCCTCCGCTTCGAGCAACGACGTGAAAGAGTTCAGACCAGACAGGAGAGACCCTGACGCCTCCAGGCCGTCGGTCTTTTTACACCTGTTGTTGTTTTTGTGGAGCACCTCCGGGGTCTGCAGCTTCTCGAAGCCGAATAAAGTCTCACGGGAGTCGGGGCTGCTGTTTAACGACTTGTCGCTGAGCCTGCTGTAGGACCGACGCACTTTGTGGGACCACACCGCGTCCTCTGGGTCCACCACCTCCGGCTGAGCAGGCTGCAGCAGCGGCGGCGGCGGCGGTGGTGTTGACGGCAGGATCGGTGAAGGCATAGCGGCCTGCTGCTTCTTCTTCTTCTTAGCCGAGGAGGAGTCTCTGCGGGCCGGGGTTGGACCTGGAGTGGAGACCTTCTGCTTTTTCTTTTCCAGCGGAGTGCCATCCGACTCCGCTGACCTTCGCGGTGTGTTCTCCTTGTTGTGCTCGGACGGGGCGACTGTTTTTCTCGGTGCTATTTTCCTCACTGTTATGGAGCGTTTAACTGTTAGCACGGATGTCGTCGCCATTTTTTTGTCCGTTAGTATGTTAGCCTGAGACGGGGAGCTCAACCGCGGCGACCGTCTCCGCAGCGAGCCGTTCAACGTATCCGACTCCGACATCACGTTTCGAGGCGTCCCTTCGTTCATTTTAACCCCCTTTCAACCGGGAAAGCGATCAATTCTCACCGTGTTTTTATTTCTGAGCCAGAAACCGCGGAGCCTTCTTCTCGGTCTTCTTCAGTTGAGTCCGCTCAAATCGCCCGCCTTTAGTCGCACAGAATGTACGACAGCGTGTTTTCCGGTGACGTAAGCAGTCCGCGCCCGTCGTCTCAAACTTTTGCTGTGTAATCTGTGCATCGGCGAGCAAGAGACACCTGCTTTATCTCATTATTCACATTGTTATTTTATAGTTGTTTCAATTCACAGCAAAAACTCAGGATGGAATATTTGGTCGGGATCCAGGGACCGGATTTTGTCCTCGTCGCTGCTGATAATGTCGCAGCCAGCAGCATCATTCAGATGAAACACGGTATGACAACGCGTTAGCTTAGCAGTAGCTAACCTAGCACTAACTAGCTGCTGCTCATAGCTGCCGCTGCGGGGCCATAACTTGTTATTTCCTGCTTCTAAATAATCTTTAATGCTTCCACTTTTACCAGTAAACTGGTGTGTAACTTCACCGACACGCTCACAATGTAACGTTAACCACACACTCTGAATGTGACTTGAGCTAACGATGCTAACCGGTGCTAGCTACCAGCTTAACTGCCACAGAAATCCTCATTATTGTATTTTTGAAATATTTGGAGATTTATTTATTTATTTATTATCGTAACACACTCGAAACCACCAGCATGTATTGTTTTAAATGAAACAAGTCGTCGTATTGTGTAAAAATGAAGATACTGATCAAATTAGTTTGTAACAGTGAAAGTGAAAGTCACTGGCTGCTGGGTGGACGTTTCCCAATGTGGTGATGAATGATAGCCTGCAAAATGTCTAATTTTATAACTAATTAATTTTTTCCTGCTTTGTGTTTTCCAGACTACGACAAAATGTTCAAACTCAGTGAGAAGATCTTGCTGTTATGTGTGGGAGAAGCAGGAGACACAGTACAGTTTGCAGAGTACATCCAGAAGAATGTTCAGCTGTATAAAATGAGGAACGGTAAGGACACATGAAGTCTGGCACAGTCATCTGTTTGATACCAAAAATAGCTTGTCTGTAACACCACTTGGTGTAGTTTGACCTTTATAAATACAATTACGTAGGTTATAATTCCCATTCATTGCCAATTTTGCTCTTTTTTGTTGTCATATTGCTTTGTAGAATATGTGTATGTTTGAAGGAAAACCAGTTATTAGTTCACTAAAGAAGCCATTTGTTTAGCAGGGCAACACCAATGTAAACGGTTACTTAAAACAGTCATAGCAGTACTAAAGAATAAGTTGATAGCATTATACAAATTTTACTGGCATTATCTGCTACAGGTGCTTTTTTTTGACATTTCAATAAATGTATTAGGATTCAACACATTGACCTAGTCAGTGGAGGTCTTCAAAAATAATGTCATATCGAGGAAAAATGTATTAGCCCCAAAAAAAAGAGCATTTTCACAAATTGTGTGTCTAATGTGTTTTTTTTCCCTCCATCCTGTACTTAGGTTATGAACTCAGTCCATCAGCAGCAGCGAACTTCACACGAAAGAACCTTGCAGACTACCTTCGGAGCAGGGTAACTATTCTGATCTATAACTTTTCATCCATTGAAAAACGGCTAAAACTGGAAAGATTCTTTTGAGATCCACTCAAATTTCTCTGAATGTTAACTTTTGTTTAAACCACACACACAGGCATGTCTTTGTATCTTTGTAGTTTCGTCAAGAGAAATCTAGCTGTTTACAGTGACCTCTATCAGTTGTGATTTTTCAGACAGGGGAACACATTCAATGAAATAACACATTTAAAGGATCTTTGAATCTAAAAAAAAAGTATAAATTTCAATGTAGCAAAAAGGTGTTCTTTGATAATACCTTGAAAATCCCTTGGACCCCTATACCTAACTAAAGATTACTTGTTCGTGTTCACACATTAATGGGACATTAAAACTGCCTCAGTTTGTGAGGACAGTGCATCCCACCTATGTGCCCGGTTTTGATTATCAAATAAACGATTGTTTTAAAAACTCTCTATAGCAAGAATACCAAAGACCATATAACAAAGCCCACAGGAACTTTTTTTTAGTATTTATTTTACATTTCTTCCTGATGGCCTCATGTGAATGTTGTGATCTTTTATTGCCAGTCTGTTAAAGGACCATCACTTCCCATAAAACAGTGACACAAACTTTTATTTTGGAGAATTGCTTTCTCATAACACAGGAATATTATGTCTGTTTTTGACTATAATCATAAACAAAATAATTGTTTGTATAGCGGGGCATGTTTTCTTGATTGAACCTTAACAGTTGCTCATCAGGGTTGGTGTGTTTTGTGGGACAGGTTTATAAAGTTTGCTTCACCCTAGATCGCGATATAAGATATTCAATGATGTTATAGCAGTAAGTTTTTGATTAAGAACCTAAGTCAGATATGCACATTATGGTTTAGTAAGGGATTGCACAATAATTTCTTTTCGCCAACAACTCCAGTACCAAACTTGGAGAGAGATTGTACGATCCACACCTGATACAGATCAGTTTTGCTCTGGATTGCAGATGGATTTCGTCATATCTATCTGACACACTTTGTAAATGTTCCACATGGTCACTGTGCTGTTTTACTGACCTGTTGTACCCCCGGCACAGAGAGCAAGTTTGTTGGTGGGGGCATTATGTATACGCAGTACACAGTGCCTCTATCAGCTGCAGAAACCGGAGTATTAACCTCCCAACCATCTCCAGTCTCCAAAAATCAACCTACATTTTTTTTATTAATGTGCAAATTTAACAAGTTACTTAGGATTTCCACCAGGCTTTAACAGACAGTGACACGTCATACCCAACAGACCGGATGTAATTGATCGTATCTTGTTTATCATGTTGATCGATGAGATAATTGAATTTGCACTGTTTTTTCAGAGTTGGCTATAAACTAAATTTGATCCTATGTTTGATTCTCCAGCAGTGTGGAGAAAGACCTGGCTATTAGACTATAGTTAAACAATGTTATGGGATGTATAAAGTGAAATATCAGTATATATCTGCTTGCTCAGGCATCCAGGCAAAGGGGCATAGAAATGAACATAAATATCCGTTCACCATCCAGTGCAGTAGAGAAACAATTAAATTAAATTGTTTTACATTCTCACATGTAGTACCTTTTAAATTTAATACAGCTATTTTACAACAATAAGCAAAAGGCAGCCAGGCTTTTACTGTCATTGTAGACCATTTCTTCTACTCCTCCTCCTCCTCCTCCTCCTCCTACTACAGACAGATATGTTTGTGTGAAATTAAATATTGTCTGAAAATAAGCCCACACATTGTTATTCACAGAGAACAAGCTTAACAGTCGTTTGGTGTCTCCAAAAATGGAAATTCAACTTGCAAAGGCGCACCATCTGCTGCAGTTTGTGTTGCCATGTATTCTCAGACCTGCTCCATCTTTCATGCTTCCAGAGAATTTTTTATTTATTTTTCTTTTTTCTTTTTTTTTTTACCTGTGCGCTCAGACAAACTCCTCTATCCCACTGCGCAGACTTCCAACACCAGTATATTCATGTATTCCCTCAGTTAACAAAACAGTAGGTAATTAATCTCTGGTACCAGTGGTCACTGTCTAAATTATGCATATTCATTATCTTTGCAGTGAATATACCTATGAATATTTCAATTTCTTCTTTTTAAAACTTACTTACCTCTAGTATTTGCAATCTCATTTTGCTCAAGGGACCAAATGATAGAATCACAGACTATTTCCCAAAAGTAATACTCGATTCATAATGCTGGTACAATAAAGCATATGTAGAAGATTAACTCATTCATATCCACAAAATGTTTGAATTTATGCTTGAGATTCTTTTATTGGGGCTAAAACAGGAAGTAAAAACACTCCCATTTGAAGACAATGGAGGATTAACTTGTCTGTTGGTGATGAGTAGTCAAGCCTCTCAAGTTGTTCAGGTGGGAATCAAGTCTCACCTGCAATTATACCTGTGTGTGTTTGTGTCGTTATCAGCTTGAGACATCTCAGCTGAACCAGCAGACGCATTTTGACAGAGGCAGGTACATTTGTCAGCTTGTTGTGAATGGTGACGGAGGCTTCTCCCTCTGAGACTCGATGACAACACCTGAGCCTGAGTCTGCTGCACCGGTCGGTCCTCTGGGGACGGTGTCAAAAAAAAAATCCCAGGGTCTGAACCTGCAGCACCTCGAGACCAAAAAAATGTAACCAAACAAAACTTGGTGTGAAAATGAAACGTTACTCGTTAGAGAAGCTTGGATTTACAGGCAGGAGAGTTAACACGGCCTCCCCAAAGCTCTGCAGAGGTACAATACACTCCCATTATGATACATTTAGAGACTTCTTCTCCATAGTAAGTCTTTACTTTTTTTTAATTTTGTGAATTTATTGGTTACAAGGGGTAAGGGTACATGCCCTACATTTTTATGTTTAAAGCAGAGCTGCACAACATGCAGAAAAGATCATATTGCACTTTCAAGGGCAGGTTGTGACATGCATTTTCATCAATGTTCATTTTTGCTTTTAATCTACACTTAAAACATTAAAAACTGATGTGACGTTTGGATCTTTTTACCAAATAAACATGTCCTTTTACGTCTTGAACATGATTTTTTTTTCTAATCCAGAGCATGTTAGCAGTAATTAGTTATGTTGATAGGTCAATTTATTGCTCTTTATGTTCCTTGGTACAAAGTTCAAAGCTGTACATGTCGTTGAATTATTCGTCAAACATGTCACAGTTCCAGCTCCTCATTTGTGAGGATTTGCTGCTTTTTTTTCGGCATCTTATGTGATGTAACAAAACCGATTAATCAATCAACCAATCAAGAAAATAATTGGCCAATTAAACGCTAATGGAAAATAAATCATCCCTTGTCCTTACATAGATGATTTTAGGGCCTGGGTGTGTGATTGCATTAGTGTTTTTTTTTTTCCTGTTAAAGCTGGAACACGCTCGTATCCGCGCGTTGTATATTTTGCACTAATTTGTTAAGAGTAGTGCAGCCGCCGCCTGTCACAATAGCAGAAGGGTGAAAATAATTACAAAAAACAATTAGTGTGGCAGAGAAGGGAATGTGGGACACATCGAACGGGGGATAGGGATGGTGGAGGAGGAGGAGGAGGAGGGATGGGGGGGGGGGTCCCAGGGGAGAACAAGCAGGCCCAGTAGACAACACCACCACACAAACTGGAGTGTGAGAACGAGTAGGAGTCAACATACACACAGTGATACAATAATAATACATGCATGCACACACAGAGGGACCTATAGGATTAGGATGGAGTTATTCAAGTCAAGGTTGTTGTACATGTGGTGGAGGATAACATTTATATTCATGTCTTGTCATAAGTTGCAACTGTATCGTTATTTCTGTGCCTCACGGTGATGAATTTGGTTTTATGAGTGCAGGATTTACTAATGCCGCGCGTTCTCATGAGTGCTGAGAATCTGAAGCAATAGCAGTTTCTCCTCTGCATCCCACACCTTCCTCCAGCTATGCTCTTTTCACATCAACCTCCAGAGTACATGGACATTTGCAAATTATGTTGTATAAACAGGTTTTTTTTTTTATGGTGTTTTTTTTTTTCTTCTTTTGCCCCAGAACATCTTGAGTATGTAGAATATTTAATGTGTGTTGTCCATTTGAATGTGAAACAGGGAGAAATGGATCATCCGCTGAAGTCTTGAAACGTTGGATATCGACTAGACGCTTAATTATAACACAGTTTTTATTCACCTTTTATTTGCGTTAATAATTATTCTCTTTGAAAAAAAGTACCTCAACCATGTGTGCTACTTAAACCTGCACTCACAACTTTGTTCCATCGGCGGTTATTTTACATTATTGATTAACAGATTTCACTATTTGCTTTGAAAATCGCCAAAAAACACCTCTTGAAATGATCTTTGGAGCACAAGCTGCTTGATTTTTGACTCATCAAACATATATATTGAATTGAATTTACAATGATTGAAAAACCCACAAGCATTTGAGAGTCTGTAAGCGATGAAATTTTGTAATTTTGTCTTAAAAAGTGACTCAGAATCAGTTGCAGCTTCTACTTGTTATTATTTTACCATCAGTTATAGTGGAGAGGGTTCGTAAAGTGATGAACAGTTTTAATCTGTTATGGTCTGCAACTTTTTTTTATAAAAACAAAACGTGCAGTGTGCAGCAGAGATGGTCTTTGGCGCTACAGGCTGGTTTCTCAGACGTGGATTAAGCCCATTTGTTGACTAAAAGAAAAATTTAATGTAGATTTTTTTTTTATTCTTCTTCTTTTTTTTTTTTTAATGTGAAAAACGCCTGTAGTCTGAGACCTCGCTCAATTCATGTCCGGGGAACTGGCTGCATATGTTGGAATTTATTTTAATTAATCTGATTAAATCACTGTAGATTAAAGTTTAACCCAGACAGAAAGGCAAGATAATGATCTGCTCTTGTATATCAAATCTCCCTTTTTTTTTTTCTTTTTTTTTTCAAACCATCCTTAAATCATCTTCCTAACCCCCAACCCCCCCACTTCCAAAAAACCCGAGCACGTGATCCTGCCAGCATGTCCAGAGCCCTAGGTTAAAACCCACTGACTGATAAATTAATCAGTGGTATATTGTTAATTCTGATGGCCTTGTTCCTGCAGGATAAATTACAGATGAAATTACCCTAGTGGCTGCAGAAACCTCCAGGAGGTGTAGTAGTTAGCTAAAGTCAGCAGCGTAAAGCAGAGTAAGCGAAACCTCCCCGCGTTCGCATTTACGACTGTGTGCGCTCGCTCACCCTGCCCCGCCGTCCACAAAAACAACTCCACTAACCTCTGGAGAACTGCATCCACTCAGGCTTTAGAGAGCAGACAAAGAAGTAGGAATAAAAAAAAAAAAAAGAAAAAGAAAAACTAGCGGTAAGCATAATCACCTGAGGCCTCAACTCTGCTGCTGCTGCTGCTGCTGCTGCATCCATATCAGTAATGATACACATGAAATTCACCACAGAGCAAAACAACAACTGCAAAGTTTTTCGGGGCATAGAAATTAAGCCTCTGCCCTGCTTCTATTTGTTTTATTTTCCCCGTTTCATGTACAGTAATTGTGATGTATTTGTGCGTTGAAAATAAATAGAAATTAAACTGATGGATATTGAATTGACAGATGTAGGAGGGCTGAGACATGGGGGTTAAATTGAAGCCGCAAAACTCAGGGGAGGCCGAGAGTTTATAAATATCACATTTCATTCCTTTTTTTTTCTTTATGTAGGAGCCTAAACGCCTCACAGTCATCAGTTTTTTTTTAATGCATCTACGTGTATGTTTGATGCAGTGAAGCTGCAGAAGTTTGAGCTGTTTATTTGTGGAGTTTATTTTATTTATTTATTTTTTTACACGAGGCCGCAGCAACAGTTAGCCTCGGTGCCGCGGTGATCTACAGCTGGCCCCATATGGGTTTGTAAAATATTTTTTAGCACACAATGGGCACAAATAATTACTAGCGCCATATTGCACGCAGCTCCTCTGCTCCTGCACAGATGAACAATTAATACAGCAGATTGAGGAGAAATGCCAATAAAGAGAACATGCCCCGGGGCAGGGTGCAAAAGAAAGGGGGGAGGGAGGGGGAGAAGAGGAGGAGGAGGAGAGGGAAGGAAGGAAGGAAAGAAAGAAGGGAGGGAGTGCTGGAACGTGGAAGAGGAGGAGAGTTTGGGGGATGAGTTTGTGGTGGTTTTTATTACCAGTGTGACCTTAATTTGTGTCGCAGCCGAGGGTCTTTTTCTCTGAACCGGATTCTTAAAGGATTAATTTGGCGACTGGGGGTCGATCGATACAACTCTCAATGTCTGTGCTGTAAATATGACGCAACTTCGAGAAGCTGGTTGGTTAGCCCGAGCCAATCTTATCTTGGCACAAAGACTGGAAACTGGTGGAAATGGTTAGCTTAGCTCCTTCCAAAGACGTTTAAATCTATAAACCTCATCATCTACTATGTTAAAGGTCTGTTTACAGACAGAAACAGACAATATTTGATGGATCAAGCGTCTTGAATGTGAGAACTGAACCGGAGATCGACCGGTTTTCATCAAACTCATCAAATACACATATCCAACACCCCAAAATGCTCTCGTGGACAAGTTGTGACCTGCACATTCACCACGCTATGAGATAATAACGGAACGTTATGAGATGCAGACGGAGTTGTTTTAGAGGCCAATTCAGAGACTGCTTGATGAAAAACTGTCCCCGACAGGAACGCGCATCAGTGGTTTTGCATGAATTTGCC
The DNA here is from genome assembly GCF_905171665.1 of Trachurus trachurus. NCBI lineage: Eukaryota > Metazoa > Chordata > Actinopteri > Carangiformes > Carangidae > Trachurus > Trachurus trachurus. The sequence goes on along the minus strand of NC_139904.1, from coordinate 12,492,502 downwards.
TCGAAAACAACGCTGTCTCGTAACGTTCCGTTATTATCTCATAGCGTGGTGAATGTGCAGGTCACAACTTGTCCACCAGAGCGTTTTGGAGTTGCTGGATTGTGGGTTTGATGAGTTTGATGAGGGAAACCAAGAAATCCCATTAGCCTCCGTAGCGTAGCTCTGAGCAGCTCGCGGCTCTGCTCCACCGTTCTAAAAACAGCTTGCACCGACAATTAAAGGTAACGAACCTACTGCAGAGACTATAGGGATTAAGGCAATGGGCCAATTTGCCAAAATGTTGAACTATCCCTTTAAAGACTGATATGATTATGAGATTAACGTCATAAGGCGACAGTGAGTGATGCAATACGTTTTAATCACAATAACCTCTTTTGTCCCCAGTCGCCTCCCGTTGAAAAGACCATGACAGTGCAGGCAGCTCTCTGCTTATTTTTGCATTTAATTTACAGCTTGTATGTCAAGGCCTGTGTAAATATAACTTACCTCAGGTAGACGCTGGTTGTTTCCCCTTCCCTCCTGTGTGGAGATGATGATGATGACGATGCAGCCTCACCACGTTGACCAGCCTTCAGCTGTTTATAAAATGCACTGTCGGCAACCTTAGTGAGATTTTTTTTGTCTTGAAATGACAATAAAACAAATTAATTTGAGTTTTGGACTGTTGGTTGGACAGGAAATAACATCTGTAGGAAAAGCTAATGGCGGTCTTTGTTTTTTTTTAGCTGTTTTCTGAAGCGTTAAAGACAAACTGCTTCAAAGATAATCAGTAATTACAATCTCACACTCGTAATTATCATATATACATCTTGTTTGTCGAATGCACATAAAGCTGTAACTGTTCCACTTGGTGGTTTTTATGCCAAACTCAAATTATGAGCCTAATTTCCTGCCTCTCCCCCCAAAAAGTGTCAAACTATACCTTCAATCCCACGTGGGAGTGGTTTTGATAGTAACGCACAGGTGAAGCTTTTGTTCGCCTTGTTTGGCTGAGAGTGCGACTCGAGACGCAGCAGGGGGATAAAACATGCGACGACGGTGTGTATTGTTTGCACGTGCAGCCGGGTGTGAGTTCAGGTGGCTGGTTAACAAGGTGGCTGCTTCCCTCCGAGGTGACATGGGAAGAGGGAAGAGGGTTATTTTGATGCCAAGTCCGTATTATTGTTACATTGTAACCAGTGAGGCAGGTGTCGGTGGGTGGGGGTGGCGCCACTGGGGTGTTCGCAGTGCTCACGGAGGAGTTAAAGCACACACACATAAACACACAAACACACACATATACACACAGGGTATAAGATATTCAACCTGAGATTCACACCCTTTGTGCACACTCACTCACAAACACACCGTTTCTCTTTTTCACATGTGTATGTGTGCGTGTGTGTGTTCAAAACCATTGTTAACACACACTCGTACACACTCTCATACACTAAAGCTCGCTCCACAGGGAGCATAACAATCATCATTGCCCTGGTGGCAAACACACAAGTCACAGAAATAAGCAGGTCGGCTGAGAGAGGAGCTGAAATGAGAGGGCAGGTGTGTAGATCACAACTCGCCTGGCGTCATGTGAATCATATTTTGCCTCCACGCGCAACATCCAGAACGCCATGTTATATTTTTCTTGTTGCATTTTAACCCCCCCCCCCAAAAAAAAAGAAAGAGAGAAAGAAAGAAAGAAAGAAACACCCTGCTACACTTCCGCATACATCCGCAAAGAATTCAGGCCATAAGTTGCTTTGAAATCCCCTAAAATTGTCGAGCTTTAAAGGGATTTTTTTTTTTTTTAAATGAGGAACAGTGGCTTGCAAAAAAAAAACGAAGAGAGAAAATTAGTGTTTTGGAGGAAGAGAAGGGGAGAAGAGGCTGGGAGCGTAAAAGATGTAATTTAAAAAGAGAGGAGGGAGGGCGGAGGGGGGATGGGGGAGGCGGTGGTGGTGGTGGTGGAGGGGGAGATAGGGGCAAGAGAAACGACTTTAGAAGTTTTTAATGAGCCCTGGCGCTACTCCAGGGCACAGGGTGAAGGCGGCGGAGAGCGGAGGGGGGAGGAGGGAAGGGAGGAGGTAGGGAGCGAAAGAAGGGATGAACAGGGAGGGAGCGAGGGAGGGAGGGAGGAGAGCAACAGGGGTGCTGACTCCCAGCAGATGTCACACTGCCGGTGACACCCTCTCGCACACAAACACACACACAGACACGCACACACCTCCCCTGTCCTGTGACGCCCTTTCACCTTTCACTCTCACTTCAACCTCTTGTGTACATCTCTCTCTCTCTCTCTGCTGTTTATGGCGTGCTAATGTTGCCGCCGTGGTCGTCACGCTCAGCTGGGGAAGAAAAGAAAAAAGAAAAAAAAAATCAAAGTCGATAATTAGGAGCAATTTATTTGGAAGAAGTTGAGAAAAGAGAAGTTGTACTTTTCAAGCGATGAAACGGCGGTGGTTAAGTGGCGAGGCGACGGTTCAGGGGGATCGAGCCTGTGACATCGGTGCAGAAGAAGAAGTGTGAGGTGATGGCGGAGTTGGCACCTCTTCTCCCTGGGGGGTGAGGGGGTGGTGGGATTTGGGGGTGAATGGAAATGACTAAATGCAGTTATTCTGACACCTTGTATTTACTGTTTAATTCAGGAGACACTTTCTTTTTTCTTTTCTTTTTTCTTTTTTTTTTGTGAGAATGAAGTTGACTTTACATCGCAGCCTGTGGAAACGTTGCGTAACGTCTGCGTTGGTGAGGGTGTGTTGGAGAAATGAAAAGAAATACCTGAGTAAGAGCTTTAAGGGACAGAGTTTTAAGTTCTTCCAACAATATGCAGCAGGCGCTCTTATGGACAATGAAACTGGTTTTTTTTTTTACTCTTTGAAATGATTCGTCGTGGTCGTAAAAGGAGCTGAAGGACGTCTGTCTGCTTGTTCGGTCTTGAACGCAGCCTGAAGCTCAGTTCTGACTATGCAACCTGCTGACTCTCCATCGTTCAGCCTTGGCTTGAACTCATAAGGAGTCCTGATGTGTTGTGGTCTCATTGGCTGCAGCTGGTCGCAGTCTCTTATTGGCTCTTGAATGATGGGTCGGTGAGCCTCAGTAATCATCACGTCTTTGAATTGACTCGGTGTTCGCCGATGAACCGCTGGTATCTGTGGCGTTTGCCCGCGACTCCTAGAATCTATTGGTGACGTGAAAAATCGGCTACGTCCAGCATTTAAAAAACAAAACCGACACAAACATAACACACAGAGCTGGTCGTTGGTCGCTGGTCGTCCTTCTGCTGCCTTCAAGGAACTGGAAAGATGGCGGCAGTGTGCGACTATGAGCATTTACGCCAAAGTTGGTTTTGTCCGGACCACAACACATCTGCTATAGACTGGACTAAACAGCTGAAGTGGTAGTTTTCAAACTAAAACAAAAGTAGTTTGGGTTTACATCAATAGTTTTTATCGGTTTCCAATAGGGTTTTCCACTCAGCAGTCTCGGTACAGTTGAGTGGGCGCTGTCGCTGGCGTGTTTTTTTTTTTTTAAATAGCAGGTTTGATTCTTGTGTCGGACGACGCACTCGCAACAGTCTGGCGCATCGATGGCTGGCAGCAGCTGGTCAACGGCATGTTTTAGTATTGGCTCGGCTCGCTTGGAACCTCTGCTGAGGCTAGGTACTATCCCTAGTGGAAAAGCAAAAAATACGAGTCGCCCAATGTCTTAAGTTTTCAGTTCTCAGAAACTGCACAAAGTTGTGGAAAACTGTGCAAAAGAGGTTTTTAAAACATAGTTGTTTGGACTTTAAATCCAGAGTTCGTCTGCATCAGTCCCAAACATAAACCAAGTCGTCCTGTCGATGTCCGTTGCTTTGATTGATATGTAAAGGTTAATAGCTGAAATACACATTAAAATGAATTGTAATTTAATATAGAAAATGTTGTTTATTTCCAATCTGAATCTAATGTTTTTATGAACTACGGACAGAAGTGGTGGGCTGGTGAAGGACGTGTTGGTACGAACTGCTGCTGCTGCGGCTGCATTTTAAGTTTTCCCTCATTAGCTGCTGGTAACGTGCTTGATGTCAAATTATGGGGGAGTCCATATGAAGTGATTTACATTAACAAACACCCCTAGAAATATCAGTAAATGAAATCAAACAAACCAAAAAACACGTTCACTGTTTTTAATCAGGATGTTAAACAATGTGATGCCTGTCCGTCCTGGATGAACACCTTTCACGAAGCCTTTGTAACAGACCTGAACTCTCCCTCCCTCCCTCCCTCCCTCCCTCCCTCCTCTGTCTCCAGACTCCATACCATGTGAACCTGTTGCTGGCGGGCTACGATGACACCGACGGCCCGGGTCTCTTCTACATGGACTACCTGTCTTCTCTGGCCAAGGCCCCGTTCGCCGCCCACGGCTACGGAGCCTTCCTCACTCTGTCCATCCTCGACCGCTACTACAGACCAGGTCAGTGCAGAGAGACGACCCGCGCTCATTCTCTTTGCCTTTTTATTCTTCCCCTGAGTGTGAGTGTGTGTGTGTGTGTGTGTGTGTGTGTGTGTGTGTGTGTGTGTGTGTGTGTGTGTGTGTGTGTGTGTGAGCCCTGCAGATGTTGAGTCGACTTGAGTCTAATTCATGTTTCTGTTCTGTTTCAGATCTGACCCGGGATGAGGCCGTGGATCTGCTGAAGAAATGCATTGAGGAAGTGAGTTCAATGAGTTTAATGTTGCTTTTTTTCATTTTTGGATTAGGAATAATAAACTTTTTCAAGCTTTACTTAAAATAATCTGTATTATCAATTCATAAAACCCATGATCGATCTTCCTTAGACGTATTTTACCAATGAAATGGTGAGAATGGGTGAACAGCAACAACATCCTGAGTATTGCAATAGCATATTTTGTGATACATTGTGATTTAATACCTTTTCACCACCGCTAATTATGTCATGAACATCTGTTTTTATCTAATGAGATGAAGTTCTCAGTCTGTTCATCTCACTTGCATCATTTTATTCTCGTTAAATGTGATTGTGAAGCAACAGTCAGAAAAACAGCTCTAGTGTTCGTACCGAAAATTTCAATTCCTATTTGCAATTTTATATAAGAAAAGATCAATACTTCAGCATCTGTGGATTGAGACTGCGATTCTGTGCTGTATCATTTTCATAGTCAGTATTGGTTTGTTTTTTAATTTTAGCTTCTGTGTTATGTCTCTATATGTGCTTTTCTTATTTATTACCATTGAGATAATATTATTTATCTTAATATTTCTCATTTCTAACATTCCCATTTTTTTCCTCCCTCTTGCAGCTGAACAAGCGCTTCATCCTGAACCTCCCCTCCTTCACTGTCCGTTTGATTGACAGGGAGGGCATCCATGACCTGGAGAAGCTCACCCTGGGCGCCAAGTGACCGCTCACTGCTCAGCGCCCGAGCCTCACTCCCTCATTTCTTCCTCCTCTTTTTTTTTTTTTTTTGTACTGTTGACCTCCTTGCTCTTTCTGTTCCAATAAAAAGTGACACACAGTTGAGATACAAGCTCTTTGTCCCTGTGGTGCTTTCTCATTGCTCTCTAGTCTGCTCATCTGCACATAGAAAGAGAACAGCCTCCTGGCTGTGTACTTCTGCACTTGTTCTGTGTGTGTGTGTGTGTGGGTAATGTACACTTGCTCATACTCGTACACGTGGACTGAAACATGTGTGCACATATGGTGTTAAAGTAGTTTTTTCATACCGTTGTTTTTTTTTTTTTTTTTTTTTACCTCTGATCAAACTGAATAAATTTTTACCACAGCGTTAAATAAACAGGATCAGTTTAATTATTGTTTAATGCCTTGTTTTTCTGTATCAAAGCGGTTTTCAGGCAAAACAACTCGCACACTGATTCACAATTCAACTTTTGATTCAGTCTGTTACTGAATATTTGATATATAATGTTTAAACAAGGTCTTTCTCACTTTTTAAATGAGTTAAATCATTTAACATGGAGCTTGAAGTCATTAAGAGCAATGTGTAAAAAAATAATGTGACAAAATGTGGAGTTGTATCAGTTTATTTCTGATGCGTTGGCAGTAAACACATCATCACAGCCTGCACAGTGAACGCATCTCAGGTTCTGGTTGTGACTCAGATTCTGTACATAAGCAGAGCTGTGGAAAACAAATCCAGGAGATAAATATACATATTTCAGCCCTAGTTCTTATTCTTTTTTTTGCACCCTCCCTCTGTTTAATTCAACACCAACCAAAACACAACACCCCTGAATTTGAATATATTTGAGATGCAACTCTTATTCACCCTAAAGCAAAAAACTTGGAAAGTTGAAATCTACCAAAGCGGAGTTGTGTTGTGAGATAGTGCACGTCAGCAGATATTCACATCTTCACTGAAATCCAACAAGCTGAAGATGCCGATAATTACAGGCTTTAACTGTGTGATCAAGTGTGTGTATATGTGTGTGTGTGTGTGGCTGCTGCACATGCAAGTGCATCACGAGAATCTGAAGGCTGCAAGTTTATAAAAGTTAAAAAACAAAGAAGTGAATTTACCCAGACTGAGATCTCCTGCTCCTCTCTGATTCAGGCTGAAAACCAAGCTGCATTGTGGGTAACGTAGGCACCACCAAGGTTTTGACAAGATACCGGGGATAATAAAAAGCGACAGATCTCTGATTCTGCTTCATCATTCTTGATTTGGCAGATTTCAATACAGCATGTTGATCTTTGTTGTGGATGGATTTGCCCATTCACCTCTATGTGACCCAAGTATACTGACTTAAACTTATGTGTTCACTTTTTATAACATAACCCAAGCTCCCTGTGTGATAATAACTGAGCTATCCCAGCAAATTCTGTGATGAAATTAAAAAAGAAAAAAAGAGTCAGGATGGAGAAATATGAAAGATGACGAGAAATAAGTGTCAAATAAAAAAAAAAGTATAAAACTAGAGGAGAAATGTGTATTTCAGAAAAACACATCGTGTACATTACATACACAACTTGAATAAACAATGGGACTTCAATATGAAAAATACTTTTTGCACCTAACTACCAAGAATCATACAGTGCTGTGCAGCTCTGTAATAGCTGGGTCACACACCAGTCATACATACACTATATAACAGTGAACTTTGAGATATACAGTAGATTTTGACTTAAATCTAAAAGCTGTGTATATTTTTTCATATACGTGTGACCTCTCGTCATTAAGATAATTCAAATTTGAATGCATTTTAACGTGGAATTTAGTTTTGTAAGTTCATTAATGAGCTTTTTAAAGATACTTTTTCAACCCTAGCTTGATATACTAACAAGTATAGCTCCTGTAATAATTAAAAGGTCTTTAGTTTTTCATCATGTCTGGATACGTGGAGTGTTACAGTAAATGAGCACATACAGCTGTAAATAGGAAAACCAGGCCAAGCTGGTAAATTCACAGCTGAATAGGTGTGTGTGTGTGTGTGTGTGTGTGTGTGTGTGTGTGTGTGTGTGTGTGTGTGTGTGTGTGTGTGTGTGTGTGTGTGTGTGTGTGTGGCTCTATCACCGTCTCCTCTCTCCACCACAGACAGGTGATTAATAAACATTAAACAATCCCTCCTCTCTCAAACACCGGAATCTGACGGGAAGAGCAGCATATGTTTGCCTGGAGGCTCAGGGAGCGATGGAGAGCAGCCCCGCTGAGTGTCAGAGAGAGGAGGGGGGGGGGATAGAGAGAGGGGAGGGGGGGTTAGGTTACAACAGAGAGGGAGATGATGAAGGGATGGGGAGAATGGGAAGAGGGAGGTGGGGGGGTGGTTGACACAGGAGGGTAATGAGATGGGAGGAGAATGAGGGAGATACAGGCAGGTAGAGATGAGTAATGTTTGAGAGTATGAGCAGGCGACGTGTGTGTGTTTGTATGTGTGTCTATGTGTGTGTCTGTGTGTGTCTGTGTGTGTGTGTAAGTCCCTGGAAAACCCGTAATTACACCGCGTATCTGATCCTGGTTGAATAAAGTGAAGGACTGTGGGAGAAAGAGGGAGAGAGAGATATAAAGGGAGGGGGAGAAAGAGGCACCGCTCTCCCAGGTCCAGTGTTCAGGGCTGCAGCTGGACCACAGAGGCTCCCCGGGCCCCTCTGCACTCAGAGTGGAGGGGCCCCATGAGGGTGGGGGTGAGGATGGGGGGGTGCGGACAACTGATACTCCCCCCGGTGCACTTGTCCTTGAGCAAGGCACTGCATCGCTTCAAGCTCCTGGACCTGAACTCGCAGCTGTTTCTTTTTTAGACCATAAATTTATTAGTAAAATTAATCATCAGCAGTTTTATAGTCACTTAATTAGGTTGTTTATTATGATGAAATACAAAACATGCAGGTTTATGTCAATTTAATTGAATGTAATTGTCAATTCAAATGTAAATTTTGGATGATTGTGTGGACCGAAAATAAAATAGAATAAATTAAATAAGATAAAATGAACTAAAGATTCATCGATATCTTGACTTCTAATCCTACACTTCCCATAATGCACCTCAGCAGACCTTCTCCGTCTGATTAAATGGGACTGTTTTCTGTCACAAGTCAGGAGAAGTTATTTACAGTTCATCCTGAGGGGAGCAGGAATTTTTGTACCGAATTTCACGGCGATTTTTCCAGTGGTTGTGGAGACGTTTCTGTCAAAACCACAAATGTTGTTGTCTTTGTCGTCATGGTGAGAAAAAGAGTCACCAAAGTTTTGTTGCAATCCATCTATGAGAGTATGTATCACGACATACTCGATCAAAGTTGGTGTTTTTTTCTGTATAATATCATCACAAAGTCAAATTTTTTGGATTTAAGGACATTTTTCTCTGTTTTCTGACATTTTATGGACGAAGCTATTAATCGTTCTATTGAAGAGGAAAAGAAAACAATCACTGACAGATGGATCAATAATGAAATTAAGTGTTAGTTGCCGCCCTGGCTGTGACCTTCCTGTCCAGTGAGAGTGAGAGTTAACTTTTCCTGCAGGAATCAATAAAAAAAATATCATTAGAGTGACACAGAGACAGAGGAGCGGGGGAGCTTTTACTCTGAAAGCACCACAAAGGAAAAATAAACATCATCATCACCTTTAGCAGACGTTGTAATGTAACCGAAATGTGAAAACACACTCATGAAACTCAACAGATCACTTCTTAATTCTTTAATAATATATTACATTTATGCGTAATACAATAATAATAATAATAACAACAGTAATAACATTAATAATAAACAGACACAGAAAGTACAAAATGATTTGTGTAATTTTTTTTTTTAAGTTACCAACATGGAGTACTTCAAAATAAAAGAAAAACAAATCTCCTTTAGCTGCCTTTGACTCCTCCTAACTCACCTCGCCCCCCCCTCCCCTCCCTCCCTCCATCCATCCCTCCCCTCCCCTTCGCTGCAAGAGAACCCAGAGAACTCAATTTCCCATGACCACCCACTAAGAAGAACTACATATGGAAGCTGTGCTTTGTCCAATCAGGTTAGAGGTTCCAGAGGAGCAAAGAGCAGGTCGCTGTCTCAGATATGGCTTAACGACGGCTCCCAGGTGAGTTCAGTCCAAAAAGTGTACATGTGTGTTTGTGTGTGTGTGTGTATTTGTGTGTGTGTGTAGGGCTCCTAAAACACAGATAAAGGTGGCGTATTTTAAGGTGGCTTGAGTAAATAAAAAAGGGCTTTTAAAAGAAATTAAAACCAAACTGCCATGTGCAGGAAGGAAGTCGTCCTGATGTTTTTTTTTGTTGTCGACGTCGTCGTCGTCATGACACAAACCAGCGACTGAGAGAACAGGTCCATGCGTCGCTGTGAGTGAGGTGGCTGTGGACACACATTACAGTACAGATATCATCATCATCATCATCATCATCATCATCATCATCATCATCATCATAAGCCCCGCCTCCACAGGCAACGACAGGGACCGCAGGGGCTTCTGGGAGGTATAAAAGTCTCAGTTTTTAACCTGAGGGCAAAGGTAAAGACGCAGAGGGGCACGAGTCAGTCTATTCCCCCTCCTCTTTCTTCCTTTCTGCCTCTCATCCGTCCATCTTATCCGTCCGTCCGTCCGACTGTCTGTCTGTCTTGTCTGCTCTCCCTCTATTTGCGGTGCTTCATCTCCTTGTCGTGGTGGCTCTTCCCTCCGCCCTCTCCTTTGTCCAGCATTTTGATGGCCTCCATCAGGTAGCTCTGGAAGGCGGAGAGCGCCGCGCAGAGGGCCGGGGTGCCGAAGCCGTGGGTGAGCAGGCTGAAGTGGGTGAGGCTTCCCTGGACGCCCGGATCCAGGCAGGGGGTGGGTCGACTGCCGCCCAGTGGAGAACGGTCCTGGGACATCAGGTCCACAAACTCCTTACAGATCTCCCTGAGAAGACACAAGACCAGACATTAGTTTGTGATTTATCGTTGTAATAGTGGGTTTTTTTTTATCAACAGTGACTTAAAAATATTAAATCTCACAAGGAAATCCTTTTCAACATGGAGGAGTCTGGTGCTGCTAAACTACGACACAACCAGCCCTCAACGCGCTCTTATTTTGAAAAACCTGGGTCTTATCCCTCATCAACAAGCACACACCTGTGTCTCCAGTTTTCATTCAGACATTTTGGAAATGTGACAGTTTCCACAGAAGCTTCTCAGGTGATTTGCCAGGTAGAATTTGACTTGGACTTGGCAACAACCATTAACTGAGAAGCTACAGCAGAAAATGTTAAAACTATTTGTTTTTAAGGAAGATTTACTCCATCCAACTTCTCACATGTGAGAAAAACTGCTTTTTTTGTATCAGTAAATTAAATTTCCTTTGGATTTGTGCTGATGGTTGGGCACAGAAATGCACATTGGGACTGAAGATTTTTGTAATGATTGGTTGAAATAATCTGCAGATGAAACAGCAGCGAGGAGAAAGAATAGCTCCAGATGTTGCAGCGGTGTGGACGGAGACACTCACTTGGTGGCGAGCAGCATGCTGCGTCGTGTTGGGAGCTGCTCAGGTTCACTCTGCCTGCACAGATACTCAGCTGTGGCTCTGGCTGGAAACTCTGTCTCACACACATAACCAAAGTCCCGCGCCAGATGGACGGCTTCTCCTGGAGGAGGAAGAGGAGGAGGAGGAGGGAGAGAGAGAGAGTGAAAGTGTGTCTAAAGCAGAGAGAGGAGTCGAACTAGTGCAGGACAAAGAGGAGGATTCTCCCGCATTTGTTAGACTGGGAGAAGAAAAAAAAACAGCAGCATCTACTTCTGTGTGTTTCTCAGGGTCAAAAGTCAGTGCTGCTGTTTAGTTTCCCACATCAAATAATTATCCGTACAAACGTTTTCAAATGATGCACAATTGACCGGTGGAGCTGCTCCAGTCAGTTCAGGTCAACAGACAAACTCTGCTGCCATTTTCTCACTTTCACTCCTCGAACAGTTCACTGCTCTCTGCTCTCTCTCTGTGTGCGAGAGGCCCCGGCTTCTCAAACAACACCCTCCATGTCTGTGTGTGTGTCTGTTGTGTTTGTATGTGTGTGTATGTGTGTGCTCACATGCATGCGTCCATCCGTGCCGTGGCTGTTTATTCATGTTTGCTCATGCGAAGATATTTCTATGTGAATATGTGTCTGTATCTGTCAGGATATATGCAGGTCACTGTATATATGAGTGTGTGTGTGTGTGTGTGTGTGTGTATGTGTGTGTGTGTGTGTGTGTGTGTTTGTGTGTGCGTATCCGTACCCTCCACTAGAGATGTTAGCAGAGTGACGTTGGCTGCCTTGCGTCGCCCGGCGGGCAGGTTGAGACCAATCTTCTCCAGACGCTCTCTGAGACAGCGGCCACCATTCTTTGACTTCGCCCTGAGGGACAGAGACAGAGAGCAGTTTTTAGGAGATGGCCCCGCATGTGTGTGTGTGTGCGTGTGTGTGTGTGTGTGTGTGTGTGTGTGCGTATTCTGCCCTGTGTCTGTTTGGCTTTATGAGTTTTGCTGTATATGTGTGTGCGTCTGTATCTCTGTATTGTGTGTGTAAGGCAGGGAATGAATGTGTGTGTGTGTGTGTGTGTGTGTAGCACAACTCTCCCTATGTTCCCTGTCAAAACTGATAGTGTCTCCTTGTTTTCTTTCTGTGGGATTTTTTTTTTTGCTCCTTTCATCCTTGATTTTTCTTTTCTTTCATCTCCTTCTGATCCTTTTTTCTGATTCTTATAAATTCAAGTTTAAGAATTTCAATGTTTTCTTTTACAGAAACATTTACTGATATTTATTTGACAGACAGCAGCAGCAGCAGCAGCAGCAGAAGAAGAAATATTCACCTCTTTGTGGAAGTAAAACCAGCTTTTATATCAACAGTATATTTTATATTAATGGATTCGCTCATTGTAACTGTTTTATATACAGGTATCTATGACAAAGCATCTTATTATTCCCCTAATTGTATATTTTCTGTGTAAAATCTTAATTTTCAAAGTAACCAGTAACTAACTATAGCTGTCACATAACTGCACTGTGGAGAAAAGTACCGTTTTCCCTCAGAGATGTCCTCAAGTATAAAGTGGCATAAAATAGAAATCCTGAAGTGAAGTGGTGGTGATATATTATAATCGAGGAGGGATTTTGTTTAGAACATTTACAACCCTTCAGATCTTTTAATTATGTCCTGTTAAAGTACTTCAGCCTGAAAACCGAATCATAAAGTTGCTCTCTCGCCCCGAGGCCGTGGTTCATTAAACCACATCGCTTCTCTTGTGATTTAGTCCCATGACGCACGTCGGGTCCTCGGCCTCGGCCCCTATGGTTACGTTAAAGTGCTCTTATTCTGAAAAGCTTTGTGGAGAACATGGGCTGATGGCTGAAGGGACTTTCACACCAAAACTACATATGAACTACACTCAACTCCAACATTAGGAAGTGATGAGCTTCCAACACTTAAAGGTGCAGTATGTAGCAACATCATATTAACACATTTATATAATTACATCCAACAATATTACTATAGTTATGTTTACATGGCTTGGTAGCACCGAGGTACGACTATTTCCCATCAACCCCAGCTGCTGTCCATCATTTTTTCTTTATAATTCATTGTTATTATTATTATTAGTATAGTATTAAGTATCAAAGTATGATTCAAACTATTAATTTTCAATGAAATGTCTTTCTGATCTCTGCATGCTCCTACATTTCCCAGAATTCCCTACAACTACCTCCATAAATCATTTTGAAATCTAATGAGAGTTTACACTGTGGCCCAACAGTTTACTGACACTGGGAAATGTCAGTGAGTTTCTTTCTCTAGCTGCAGTGTGTTTTGTGTGTCACAGCGTTATTAATTATTCAGGCCTCTGCCGGTGGAAGAAGAAGAGGAGAAAAAAAAAGAAGAAGTTATTTTTCTGCCTCTCCTGTGATAGACTTCTTCATTTCTGTCTGTGGTGCAATACCAGGTGGTTCCTCCAGATAAAAGCAATTTAAATTCTGATCAAATCTGGTGGTTTTCTGCTCATTTAAATGTTAAATTTGAACTATTGTAACTCAAATTTCTTAGCCACTTATCCGCAGGAGTAAAAAACTGTGCACTAGCTGCTAAATGACAGACTCAAGTTCTCCAATCCTTCATGGTCAAGTTGTGGTCGAAACGTTGTCCTAATACATTTTTGGGAGCTTGATTATAGCAGTGTGCGGACATTCTGTTTGTTTTTCCTACAAGTTGTGGGTGTGGCCTTCCTCCTCCTCCTCCTCCTCCTCCTTACCTGCGCAGGACTCCACCCAGCAGAGAGGCGTTGAGGCACTCAGGTGGAGAGAGGCGTCGCTGCACCTCCCCGACCGTCACCTTGTATTTGGAGGTGGAGCTGAGCAGCGACAGGCGACCCGGGACCGAACAGAAGACCTCGGCCGGGTTGGACACGCTTCCCATGCCGAGACCCTCCTTGCTTAGAGACAAGGCCGAGAGGGAGGAGCCGTTGAGCTTGGACGGGATGGGAACTGTTTAGACGGACGGAGGAAGGAAGGAAGGAAGGAGGGAAAGAGGAAGGTGGAAAAGAGGAAAAAGACAAAGAACATTTTGGTTTATTTTTCACAAGAATGTGTGAAAATCAAGGCAGTAAAAATAAGCAACAGTAAAATAGCAGAAGGAGGTGAATGATGAAGCAGGAGCATCCATCCCAAACATATGTCATGTGCAGTGTGAATGACTTGTGTGACAGCGTGCTCCTCCTCCTCCTCGTCTTCATCTCCTGATTAATCTATTCAGTGTAATGTTCTCCCCTGTGTCGACTCGACAGCTCTAAATCTGGAGCTGCTTGTTGATTCTGTTGCTTTAAACTGCAGGTGATTAAGTTTCAACTGTGCATTCTCAAATAGCTTCGCTTCACACCTCCAAGAGCTCAATTCACACTCACTTTTCTGCACCGTGGTGAACTTTTTAAGACTTGTTTTGGAGGAGGAGGAAGAGGAGGATTTGATAAGGGTTAAAGTTTGGGAGTAACATGATCTCAGTATAAAGAAGCGTCTCTGCTTTCTGACTAAAGGGAGGGAGAACGGAGCCTGTTTGTGTTTTCCTCTTCATGTCACCTGTTAAAGTGTCAATTATCTTTGGACACTTAATCTAATATCATAAATCCACTTGATTTTTTTTTTTTTTTTTTACATTTTGTATGATCAGAAATCCTCTGGAATCTGAGCATTCTTTGTTTATTTCTACATTTGTGAGAACCAAGTTTCCTCAGGGATACAAAGACGAAGTTCTGGGTTTATTTCATAGTTAAATTTCAGTTCATGTAAAGCTGTAAAAACCTTCATTGGCCATCACAATGGAAGAAGAACTACTTAATCAAAACTTGGATGTTTTTTTTACTCTTTTTGGCACCTTTCACCTCCACTGTCTTAGAAATCTCAAAATCTGAACCATTAAAACCAAATCTATCCATGTTGGCAGGAGAAGGGAGGCAGAAGGAGTCAGAGACGTCGTGTTAATGGTCAGCGTCTTAATGGAAATGTTTTTTGTTTTTTTTGTTTTTGTAATTTAGAGGGAACCATGCAGCCCTTAGAGGCAAAGCATGAAGGGAATTCATTTAGCCGTTAATGTGGCGTGCAATCGCAGCAATTCATAATTTCGTGTTGCATCTTATAGGAATAAGTCAAAT